>NC_079327.1:1352500-1977500 GCF_029931775.1 Euleptes europaea | reverse complement strand
TCTCAGCCAGAGAAAGGTCTTTCACATCACCTACTTGCCTGGTCCCTTTAACTAGAGATGTCGGGGATTGAACCGGGGACCTTCTGCCTGCCAAGCAGATACTCTGGCACTGAGCCACAGACCCTCCCCATAATGAACACATGAAGCTGCCTTATACTGAAACAGACCCTCGGTCCATCAAAGTCGGTATCGTCTACTCAGACCGGCAGCGGCTCTCCAGGGTCTCAGGCAGGGGTCTTTCACATCACCTACTTGCCTGGTCCCTTCAACCGGAGACGCCGGGGATTGAACCGGAGACCTTCTGCCTGCCAAGTAGATGCTCTACCCCTGAGCCACGGCCCCTCTCCCATCTTCAGCCCCTTGTTCACAAACCAATCTCACGACCAGTGGCCATTCCAATTGGTATGCCATGACTGGGAAGCTTGAAACTGAAACCCCACCGACACCAGGTGCCCTGGGGCCAGCCCACGCCCTCTTGGCCTGACACTCCTCACAGGTTTGCCCTGGGGATCAAAGGAAGGCAGAAGCCCCCTTGGCGACCCTGAGCTCTTTGAAGGAAGGGCGTAATTTAAAAAAAAAAAATCAGATAAAGCAAACAATACGGGCAGTTGCAAACACTGCAGAAATGGTGTGCGTTGAAGGAGCACGAACCCTTGGGGCGCGCCATGCAAGCGCTACGCAGCGCTACGGCTACTGCCTCCAACAGGTGAGATAATCAAGTCTGCAAGTCGGTTGAGAAACCTTTCAGTGGAATGCGGGGGGGGGGGAGCAGGGAGGGTCAACAGAGGCAGCCTGACTCATCCGCAGATCGAACCAGCCTCTCCCTCTCTTCCCCACCCCCGCCGTGGGCAGGAGCAGCTCACGCCCCACCCCGGGCTCACCACGTTCCTCCTTGCACACCGAAGACGGCTCTCTGCACACGGCCGACATGGTGGTGGCCATCCGTTCCGTGCGGCCGACGAAGGAGGCTCTCCCCTGAAGACTTACTTTACATCTTTTCTGAGGCCAAAGTAGGAAATAAACAATAAAGTACTCACGGCCCTGCCGGAGGAGGACAGCTGTGTACAAAACCACTGGTCTGAGCGCTGACCCGCAAGTAACAAGTGTGCTGCAGCAGGTTAACACAAGCCTACGGAATTGGGTTTTTTACAGACTGGGGTACTGTAATTCACAGTGGGTAGCCCTGTGTTAGTCTGTCTGCAGTCGTAGCAAAGGGCCAGAGTCCAGTAGCACCTTAAAGACTAACAAGAATATTTTCTGGTAGGGTGTGAGCTTTCGTGAGCCACAGCTCACTTCTTCAGCTACTTCTTCAGTAGGGTGGGGTACTGTAGCCACCCTAGTTACACACACAGCTATTAAATGAACCCTCACCATATGGGATGACCCGGGCAGGGTTACCAACCTCCAGGAATTGCATTTGACCCCCCCCCCGCAGCAAAGATCACCTCCCCAGGAGAAAATGGCCTTTATGAGCCACCAGTAAAGGCAGAGTATTGGACTAGACTGGGGTTGGACTAGATGACCCTGGTGGCCCCTTCCAACTGGATGATTCCAGCAACGTTTCAATAAATAAAAATACGGCACGGGGAAGCCAGGTAGGGTTGCCAACCTCCAGGTGGGGGGTGGGGGGTGGAGCTCTCCAGGATTGCATTTCACAAACCCCCCCAGGAGAAAAGGGCTGCTTTGGAAGGCGGGCTCACAAGGAAAAGGCAGAGGATGGGTGTTTAGGTAAATGCAAATTACACCTTCCTGGGGTCCCTCCCCAAACTCCACCCCCACCCCCCCAGGAATTTTTTCAGCCTGGAGTTGGCAACCCTCCCAAGGAGGTGGGGGGGGAGAGGGACTTTCCCTCGCCTGCCCTCCGGAGGGTGGGCTGGGGGCGTCCAGGGGGGGAGGCCTGGGGGGAGGGGGCCTGGGGGGGGAATGTGGCATGGCCACATTCCCCCCCAGGCCCCCTCCCCCCAGGCCCCCTCCCCTGGACGCCCCCAGCCCACCCCCCGACCCCGCCGCTCCTTCCACAACCCCTAACCCTGCAAGCCCCCTGCACGGAGAAAGCCAGCGTGTCAGGGAGCGGGCAGGCTCCGCCCTTCGAGCTGGGCGGGGGGACTTTCCCCGAGTTTTTCGTGCCAGGGACGGAGGGGGGGGGAGAAGCAGCGGGGGGAGGGGTCGAGGAAGCCGGGGGACGGCCCGCCACGGGACACCCCTCTCTCCCCCCCCCCAGACCCACCGTCTGTCCAGCGGGGCCCTTCCCGGCGACGGCGGCAGCGCCTCTCCTCGCCTCCCTCCTTCCCCGCCCCGCCAACCACCCCCGACGGCGGCTTCGGGGCGGGGCCTGCTCGGGGGCGGCCCCTCGCCTCGGCTCGCCCCCGAGGGCGGGGGGGTGAGGGAGAGGAGGGAGACGTGCGCGTCGGGGAGGATTGGGCCTCCCCGCGACCCGTAACGGCCGCGCGGGGGGCGGGGCCTGCTCGGGGGCGGCCCTCGCCTCGGCTCGCCCCTGAGGGGGGGAGGGAGAGGAGGGAGACGTGCGCGTCGGGGAGGATTGGGCCTCCCCGCGACCCGTATCCGCCGCGCGCGGGGCGGGGCCTGAGGGGCGTGGCCGGGGAGCCTGGCCGGAGAAGCGGCCGCGGAGGCAGCGAGGAGGCGGCGGAGACATGTGAGCCCCTCACGCCGGGAAGGGAGGGGATGGGGGGGCCTCGGAGCCGCCCGGCTGCTGGCGGAGGCTGCCAACCTCCCGGGGGGGACTGGAGATGGAATCATAGAGTTGGAAGGGATCCCCCGGGGTCATCTAGTCCAGCCCCTTGCAAAAATGCAGGGAATCATAGAATAGAATCATTGAGTTGGAAGGTACCCCTCCCCAGGGTCATCTAGTCCAGCTCCCTGCACAATGCAGGAAATCGTAGTTGGAAGGGACACCCTAGGGTCATCTAGTCCAACCCCCTGCACAATACAGGAAATCGTGAAATCCTAGAGTTGGAAGGGAACCCCCAGGGTCATCTAGTCCAACCCCCTGCACAATGCAGGAAATTGTAGAGTTGGAAGGGACCCCCAGAGTCATCAAGTCCAACCCCCTGAACAATACAAAAAATCATGGAATCGTAGAGCGGGACGGGGGACACCCTGGGGTCATCTAGTCCAACCCCCTGCACAATGCCGGAAATAGTAGAATCATAGAATAGAATCAGAACCATAGAGCTGGTTGGGATGTCAAGGGTCATCTAGTCCAACCCCCTGTACAATGCAGGAAATCGTGAAATCCTAGAGTTGGAAGGGAACCCCCAGGGTCATCTAGTCCAACCCCCTGCACAATGCAGGAAATTGTAGAGTTGGAAGGCACCCCCAGGGTCATCAAGTCCAGCCCCCTGAACAATACAAAAATCATGGAATCGTACAGCGGGACGGGGACCCCCCGGGGTCATCTAGTCCAACCCCCTGCACAACGCAAGACATTCACAACTATTGCCTCACCACACTCCCTCAGTGATCCCCTACTCCATGGCCAGAAGATGAGGGGAGGGAAACACACTTTCTCCCTCTCTCATAATACCAGAACGCGGGGTCATCTGCGGAGGTTGGAGGGTGAGAGATTCAAAACAGTTAAAAGGAAGTATTTCTTCACGTAATGCATAGTTAAATTGTGGGACTCCCTGCCCCAGGATGTAGTGATGGCTGCCAACTTGGAAGGCTTGAAGAGGGGAGAGTGGACATGTTCATGGAGGAGAAGGCTATCCATGGCTACTAGTCATAATGGCTACTAGTCATGATGCATACCTATTTTCTCAAGTCACGATGCATACCTATTTTCTCCAGGATCAGAGGAGCATGCCGATTATATTAGGTGCTGTGAAACACAGGCAGGATAATAATGCTGCTGCAGTCGTCTTGCTTGTGGGCTTCCTAGAGGCACCTGGTTGGCCACGGTGTGAACAGACTGCTGGACTTGATGGGCCTTGGTCTGATCCAGCAGGGCTTTTCTGATGTTCTTATGTAATGCACTTTGCAGCTGGATTTTTCGGTGTGAAACGGCAAAATCCACTTGCAAACTATCGTTAAAGTGGATTGAAAGTGCATTATTCGGCATGTGTGAAAGCACCCTTAGTAGCATGTGCCCCCCCCCCCCAACTGTGGATATCTAAATCCACAGATCAGGGCCACATGATGCCAAACAGATGTTCCTGTAAACTTGGGGGGGGGTCCCCCACAGGTTTGCAGAAAAATCAAGTCTATTTAAAAATACTTTGGGGGGTTAAATTCCAGTGTGTTCCGGAGAATTGTGTTCTTCATTAAGCCTGGTATGGAAGAGAAATCCTTTGGGGCAAAATAATTCTGTGAGCAGACTGGATTTTAGTTTGAATTGCTGGCTTTTCCAAAACTGCGTTTAATTTCCAAATCTATAGATCTGCTCTTTTCTGGTTTTTCTTTTCCAGGGCCGATTACTGGAAATCGCAGCCGAAGAAATTCTGTGATTACTGCAAGTGCTGGATAGCCGACAACAAGCCTGTATGACGGTCTTCCTTCTGTACTCTTAAATCCATCTGAAGTACAAGAATTTGAATTATATAAGCTGTAAACTAACTTTTATCAGTAGATAAGTGCAACCTTGGAAACAAGAATTTTAAGTTGTAGCCACCAAGTCCCTGTTTAAATATCTCTGACAGGATAAAACAGAGCCTACAAGAATTCTGTGGCTTTCCACACGTTAATCTGGTGAACCGGGTTGGTTTCCCCACTCCTACATATAAGGCCAGCTGGGTGACCTTGGGCTAGTCACACTCTCTCAGCCTCACCTACCATACAGGGTGTTGTGGGGAGGGAGATCATAGAATCATAGGGTTGGAAGGGACCACCAGGGTCATCTAGTCCAACCCCCTGCACAATACAGGAATTTCACAACTACCTCCCCACACACACACACAGTGACCCCTACTCCAGGCCCAGAAGATGGCCAAGGTGCCCTCCCTCTCATGAACTGCCTCTCATGAACTGCCTAAGGTCATAGAATCAGCACTGCTGACAGATGGCCATCTAGTCTCTGCTTAAAAACCTCCAGGGAAGGAGAGCTTACCACCTCCCGAGGAAACCTGTTTCACTGAGGAACCGCTCTAACTGTTAAAAAATTCTTCCTAATGTCTAGATGGAAACTCTTGATTTAATTTCAACCCGTTGGTTCTGGTCCGACCTTCTAGGGCAACAGAAAACAACTCAGCACCCTCCTCTATATGACAGCCCTTCAAGTACTTGAAGATGGTTATCATGTGATTGTAAGCTGGTTTCGACTAACAGGAGGCATACTTATCAATCCAGACATTTTGATATTTTTCAATTGTAAAACAGTTTTCAGCCAATTTCTTATTTTTCTGTATTAACACTCTCTCTCTCTCTCTCTTTTTAGAGTATTGAATTCCATGAAAGGGGAAAGAACCACAAGGAAAATGTGGCTAAGAAAATCAGTGAGGTAACTTAAATGTGACCTTCTTTTCTCTGAACAAATTATTTTTAGATCCTGTTAGCCACTTTTGTTGTTGTTGTTGTAGATTAAAAAGAAAAGTTTGGATAAAGCAAAGCAAGAAGAAAAAATGTCAAAGGAGTTTGCAGCCATGGAGGAAGCAGCAATGAAGGCATACCAGGAGGATTTGAAAAGGCTTGGAGTCAAGACAGGTACGATCTGAAGCTTCCAAAATGTGCAGGACAGTTTTATGGTCAGGCCAAGCTCCTGCTTGCTGTAGAACAAGCTAGCAAGTGTCTTACCAACATTCAGCATCAGCTAAAGAAGAAGAAGAGTTGGTTTTTATATGCCGACTTTCTCTACCAGTTAAGGGAGACTCAAACCGGCTTACAATCACCTCCCCTTCCCCTCCCCACAACAGACACCCTGTGAGGTAGGTGGGGCTGAGAGAGCTGTAAGAGAGCAGTGACTAGCCCAAGGTCACCCAGCTGGCTTCATGTGTAGGAGTGGGGAAACAAATCCAGGTCACCAGGTTAGCCTCCGCCGCTCATGTGGAGGAGTGGGGGGATCAAACCCGGTTCTCCAGATCAGACTCCACCGCTCCATACCACCACTCTTAACCACTACACCACGCTGGCTCTACACACCAGCAATGCAGAAAGAACAAAAACTGGCCATAGAATGACAGGGAACCTTCATAGCTCCTGTTCCAATCACCCCCCAACAACATCTCTAGTAGCTGTCCAGTGAACTTTCTTGAGAAATTTTCAGTTGTGTCCCAGCGTGGCATGGTTAAGAGCGGCGGACTCTAATCTAGAGAACCGGGTTCGGTTCCCCAGTCCTCCACATGAAGCCTGCTGGGTGACCTTGGGCTAGCCGCAGTTCTTTCCGAACTCTCTCAGCCCCACCTACCTCAGAGGGTGTTTGTTGTGGGGAGGGGAAGGGAAGGGAAGGTGATTGTAAGCCGGTTTGAGTCTCCTTAAAAGGTAGAGAAAAGCGGGGTATAAAAGCCAACTCTTCTTTTTCTCCTCACTATGAAGGATACAAGGACAGAGGACAGTAAGCCTTTCCTCAAGAAAGCTGTATTAGAAATGGGTGACATAGAGTCAGATCCAGATCTTTGTCGACATAGTTCTTGGGTCTACTACCTTCTTCAGTCAGTATTTTCAACACAATTTTAAAACTTCACGAATCGCTGTCCATATAATAGCAGATTCTGTTTTGCAACACAAAAGCTCAGGAACAATATGGAGGGGTATTGTGTTCCTGGCCAGTTCTCCCGAACGTTCTGCAGCTTGTAAAAATTCACACGGTTCAGGGATACGGGCCTTCTTGCTGAGTGTGTTCTTGCGACCACTGGGGTTGCCATCAAGGCATGTTCCAAATCTGTGTCTTTTCAAAAGTAAAAAATGGTATAGCTTGGCCTGGGAACAGGGTGGAATATACTGGCCTCATCTAGGTACTTGTTCAGGGCAGAGAAAGCTGCTTCTGGAGGCTAAGTGAGAGGAATGTAGAGCTGGGCATCATCCGCATACAGAACACCAAACTCTGATTTGAAGAAGAAGAGTTGGTTTTTATATGCCGACTTTCTCTACCCCTTAAGAAAGAATCAAACCGGCTTTCAATCACCTTCCCTGCCTCCCTGACGGAAATTCTGGGCAATTTGTTAAAAACAAAAACTTTTTTTTGTCCATCTGTGAAGTGTTCTGACTAGTTTCCAAGTTTCAAATTAGTTTTACGTGTCCTTAGACCATTGCTTTGTAGTATTCCAGTGAGATTAGGGACCAACGTTCATAGGAAGCAGCATCTTTGAACCAGCTGCAGAAATGAGCAAGTCATACTTCTCTCAGTAGAAAGAAGTATTTTAATTATTCCAGGAGTCAAAAGTATGAGAGCCTTCATTATTTTTTGACAGAGGGTTGGATCCGGACTGACCAATCAATTGTGAGGGTCACATTTTTAAAAATTTGGCTCATTGTGTTTCAGAACCTGTAAGTCCAGTCCCCCCAAAAAAACAGGAGGAAAAGCGAGAAAAGAAGGAAAAGAGGAAAAAAGAGAGAAAGGCCCCAGAAGCTTCATCAAGGGAAACAAAAGTATGGGTGCGCGGATTTTCTTCAGAAGGCTACATGTATTACTATAACACCATATCAGGAGGTGAGCACAGACCGTGAAGCTGGGTGTTCAGACCTCTGCAAATGGAGGTTCTTTCTAACTCCCTTTCTGGCCACACACTGTTGATTTCAGAGCAAAATACACACACAGGCCAAACAAAATTCCCTGCATAAAGCAGTGTTTGGTCTGATTTCTGACTCTGTTGTAGCCTCTTCTCTCAGTAGAGATGTAAAACCTCTGGAAATTTTGAAGCCATGGGGGGGTGGAAATTTTGGAGTACTAAAGCGGTCATTTACTGTGGTAGGTAACTAGTTTCTAGATGGTGTATTTCACTGGAAAATACATTATCTTACTTAACCAGTTACCCCAAGTAATGATACATACATAGGAATTGTCACTATATAATGCCGTAGGCTGCCTTACATACAACTTTCATAGTAAACATTTAAGTAAAACTTGTTGTTCATCTCACTCATTCCAAAAAGGGGAACAAAATCATGTTCAGTGTTAAACCAAATTTCCCATTTTTTTCCATTTGAAAAATGGACAAAGTCTGAAGACTTTTTCATGCTATTCATATTGAGCAAGAAAACTTTGCCTTAAGAAGCATTTCATTCTAAAAGAGAAAATATTTCATAGGATTTTTCCTCAGTACTCCCCAAAACTTGCAGATTTCGTCTGCATTGTACATAATTTTGTTCAGAGGCAGACAGAATCGAAGTCTGATTTATTTCTTTTTTTGTGTTAAGAATCACAGTGGGAGAAGCCAGAAGGATTTGGAGACGACCCTCAGGAGTCCCAAATGGTAATTATATAAATTCTGTGTCTGTCTTATCGCTGACTTCCAGTATCTCCTAAAATCCTCTTGTGCTGGGCATATCCATTCTGAAAGCCTTAAGAAGCCTCAATTGTTCCCAGTACCATCGCACAATCTCTCACAGTTCTTGTGCGATTACAGTCCCTGAACTTGCCCCAGGAGCCACAGTTCACCTGCCAAAATTTGGGTAAACACGCTGTGAAATTTCAGTTTTGGGATTCTCCCTAACAGAAATGAGATCATCATTGGGTCCAGAAACTCCGAAAAGGTTCCAAGACCACGCCGTGCCTTGCTGCACATGTGCAAAAGACCCCATGCGTCACATGGGCCGTGACAGCGGGTTCTGGGCTCTGTTTCACATGTGGGCTTTTCAGAATCTACGCCTCTCTGGAACGGTTCCCCAAACACTGGCATGTTCCTGATGCAAAAAACAAAACAAAACAGGGTGTCCTGAAAGCTGTCCCGAGAAGAACACAGCCCGTCTCTGATAAAACTTTGTCCCATTAGAGTCAAAAATAACAAAATTAGGTGAGATGCCTGGTGAGATTCGGGCCCTGCGGGACCTGAACCAGTTCTGCAGTGTCTGTAAAACTGAGCTGTTTTGCCAGGCATATAGTTGAGGACAGTGACGGTATTCCATCTGGCGGGCCTCCCCTCCTCCTCCTCTGTTATAATTCCTGCTATTGTTGTTGTTGTTATTATGATTATTGTACTCCTTGCTGCTAGAGTTGAAGGTGCCTAGATTTCATGATGTGTAGAATTTTATTGTAATTTGTGGATCGGTTTAAAATTGTTTTAAAAGGTTGTGAGCCGCTTTGAGCCTGACCTGGTCAGGAAAGGGCGGACTATAAACCCAATAAATAAATAAATAACCACTGTTTTGTTCGAGCTGTACCAAAGTCTCTCCACATTTTTCCAGCATTACAGCCAGGTGTGGGGTTGCAGTTAGTGTTGGACTAGTATTGGGAAGACCCAGGTTCTAGTCCCCAGTCCCATTCAGCCTACCCACCTGGGCTGCTGTGAGGGAGAAGGAAACCATGCACGGTCTCTGAGCAAGGTGGAAACAGAGTGGATTCCTAAATCCTTTAATGAAAAGTAGGTGTGGTCTCAAGGTCTTGCTTAGCTGTGCCGGTCTTGCTTAGCTGTGCCCATGTAGAGCATCAGTACACGTTTGGTTTGTGTTTTTATTAATTGGCTCTTTGGCTCTCCTGTGTTTTTGACCAGCCAGGACAGTGGGTGGAAGGAGTGAGTGAAGATGGTCAGACTTATTACTACAACACAGAAACAGGAGGTAAGCATCCAAGGTTTCTCAAGGTTGCAAAAGTTCCTACGCCAAAAGGTTTTTTCTTTAGGAAATTGCCTCAGTGTTTGTATAAATTGTTGTGTGTGTGTATTTTGCTATATAGTTTGTGGGGAAGGCACAACAGGCTACAGCTTTCAACATAGATTAAATACGTAAAATAAAATACATTTTTAAAAACCCAAATTTTAAATCACAATTCCAGACTGCTAGTAAACATAACCAAATGCTGTCCTAAATAAAACAGTCTTCGAATGCTTGCTAAAGGTTGAGAGTGAGGGGGCCAGGCACGCCTCTTTGAGAAAGTTGTTCCATAATCGTGGGGCTGCCACTGAAAAGGCCCTGCCTTGTGCGTCCACCAGGCGAGCTTCTTTGATCGATGGGACAGTCAAGAGGAGCCTCTCCCTGTGATCTGTTTTGTAATCGCGCTAATTGAAACAAGAAATGAAATGTAAAAGTTGCCAGATATCGCCAATCTATCATCAATAAGTTTGAAAGATCTGAAGTTGATCAGGTGGTGCTTGGTTGGGGGGCAGTTCACCAACATAGCTCAGAAGGTAGAAGAAGAGTTGGTTTTTATACCCTGATTTTCTCTAGCTTTAAGGAGTCTCAAACCAGCTTATAATCACTGTCCCTCCCTCTCCCCACAACAGACACCTTGTGAGGTAGGTGGGGCCACAAGAGTTTGGAGAGAACTGTAACTAGCCCAAGGCCACCCAGCAGGCTTCATGTGGAGGAGCGGGGAATCACCACCGGTTCTCCAGATTAGAGTCCACAACTCTTAACCACTAATGCCACACTGGCTCTCAAGGTAGCAGCAGATCTCAAAAAAGCCCTTTTAGGATTGGGCTTGCCTTTTCACAAATCCAAGTGAGCTTTTCCACAATCAAGTGATCTCAGACCTTTTTGCATGGTTCCCATGCCGTGGGACTGGCTGGTCCTTTTCCATCGAGAAAGAACACAGGAGGTTTTCAGAGTGACCGAGTTCTCTGGTTGGACCAAACGGATTGAATCGGGCTCTGGGCCGCTCTGTTAACATAACCCACTTTCATAATTTCCATGCATTTGTTTAGGCACTGTTGCTGTTTACTGTACTGCCATTCCTTCAGCTTCACCTATGGCTGACCTGTGGGCAAGATGCAAATAACAGGTGTTGTCTGTATTGTCCAGTATCATCCTGGGAGAAGCCTGACGGTTTTGTGTCTTCTTCAAATGAAAGCTGTCAAGAGGAAAGCTGTTCTGGGGAGGGCCGGGAAGCAGAGTCAATGGGAACCGAGTCAGATGCTGGAAAGGAGGGCCGTCAGATGGAGCAGCGCAAGCCCCAGCGGGTAAGTCAACGTCCTCTGTGTGTCCCCCCCACCTTGGCTAAGGAAGTCAAGCTGTGTGAACGAGCTGAGTTCCGAGAACAAGTCGCTATACAAAATCGAAACATTCAGAACTCGAAAACTCAAACTGTTGCTCTGTTTGCTAAGTAGTTGGCGAATTGGACAACCACTTAATACGATTGCAGACCTAGGTTACTTAGGTTGGCCGTGTGTAGCTATGTTTCAAAGTAACGTCCGGAAACCCCGCATCAGATGATCATGCTCGAAAGAAATTTAACGCTTAAACAGGAAATGCTGGAATGCTTTATTCAGTTAAGACTTAAGGACTCCCTGGGAACTTCACCTTAACTCAGGGCTATAAGGGCAGCAAAAGTGATTTCCAGTTTAGCTTCCGTGTGTTAAATTTTTGCTCTGATGTTCAAGATATTTGAATTATTTGACTGTCTTTGCAGTAGTTAAATTGAAAGGCCTAATGGTAGATATTAATCTTCTGGCTGTCTATCCTGTCCTCTGCTGAGTCCAGGTCACGGGGCCCTGAGTGTAAGTCAAACTCTGCCTGCTGCAGCTTTTGAGTGTGTTGAGTTGTGTTAAATTCAAGACGCGGTTTTTAAATGTAATTCATTTTCTTTTTTCCATGTTCTGTTTATGTGTAAAGTGCGCTGCTGTGGATAGCCGAATTCAGCCAGCTTTTGTTAGTTGAAGAGCAGTCCCCCCCATCTTTTTTCCCCCTTTTTTGGCCTTTCTTCAGTTGAATAAGGGAGGAGTGGAGCTCTTCTAAGTGGAGCTCTGCTAAGCAAAGGTCTTGCGCTGTTTCCCCCCTCTTCTCTTTTAGCGGAAAACAGAAAGTGATGAAGAAGGAGAAGAAAAGCCGCGCAGGCCGAAAAAGTTCAGCCCGTACGGAGAATGGCAGGCAGTGAAACCAGAACGTGTCGAGCCCGAGGACAGAGCTCCGGCTCCGCGGAAAACGACCCAGGCAGCCTCTGCGACAGCCAAACCGTACGGCGAGTGGGAGGAAATCACCAAGGAGGAAGACCCCTAGTAAGTCTAACTCAGAACCAGGAAAGCTGTGTTTAGAGTGATTACGTTTGAGCAAACTGTTGTTTTGCCGGACTAAGAACCAGGGAACTGCTTCAGGGTGGTGGGGAAGTGTGAGCTGAGAAGATCCCACTTCAAATCTCCACACAGTCAGCAACTGGTGTAGCATGGTGTAGTGGTTAAGAGCATGGTGTAGAGCCAACATGGTGGTGTGGATAAGATTGGTGGTTTGGAGTGGTGGACTCTGATCTGGAGAACTGGGTTTAATTCCCCACTCCTCCACATGAGCGGCAGAGGCTAATCTGGTGAACCGGGATGGTTTCCCCACTCCTCCGCTTGAAGCCTGCTGGGTGACCTTGGGCCAGTCACAGCTCTCTCTGAACTCTCTCAGCCCCACCTACCTCCCAGGGTGTCTGTTGTGGGGAGGGGTTGGGAAGGTGATTGTAAGACGCTTTGAGACTCCTTAAAGGGAGATAAAAGCAGGGTATAAAAAACAACTCTTCTCCTTTGAGCAAGCCTGCCTCTCCTCTGGATTATGATGATGATAATTATTATTATTATTATTAAAACGTTTTTATGCTGCCTTTCCACCCACCCCATCAGGGTCCACAAGGAGGCAAACATAAAAAAATAAAAGCATCCAAGCAATTAAAAATACAGTTAAGAGTATAAAATAGTTCAGTCAAAAACACATACACAACACTAGAAGGAGAGCTGTATCCGTTGTTGGGGGTCTGTCTACCAGATGGGAAAAAATCTTTATCTGCTGGCAAAAGACCCCGATGGAGGGAAACAGGCTAATTTCCGTGGGGAGGAGGAGATCTGAAGTTTTGGTGCCATCACTGAGGAGGGCAGCAAGATTAGCAGACACAATGAAGGGAGGGGCGTTTGGGGGGTCTTTTATGAGAATTTGGCCTCTGCTGAAACACTCCTGTTGTACTTTGGAGACACCGCATGGTGGCTGTGGCAAAAAAATATTTTTCTCTGGTTAAAAAGTTACGTCTGGGAATTTAGGACACTGGAAATCTGTCCAGCATCTGTTCTCGTGTTTCTTGTCTCTTGTTCCCAAATCATCATCTCCTCACTTTTATATGGTTTTGCCATTGGCAGCGCTTTGTCCTTTCAGGTTGCTTCTTTAACTGAAAGCTGGCAACTTTTCTGTGAAGAGCACCTTAGTGGTTGCCAAGTCATTAAGGGGTTTTCATATTTTATAGTTTCAGAGGGCAGCCGTGTTGGTCTGCACTAGAATATCTAAATTCGAGTCCAGGAGCACCTTAGAAACAGACAAGAGTTTCGATATACAAGCTCTCGAGAGCCCAGGTTTCCTTTGTCAGATGTGCAATACTTTAACAATGTGTGTGTGTGTGTTAAGTGCCGTCAAGTCGCTTCCGACTCATGGCGACCCTATGAATGAAAGTCCTCCAAAATGTCCTATCTTTGACAGCCTTGCTCAGATCTTGCAAATTGAAGGCTGTGGCTTCCTTTATTGAGTCAATCCATCTCTTATTGGGTCTTCCTCTTTTCCTGCTGCCCTCAACTTTTCCTATCATGACGGTCTTTTCCAGTGACTCTTGTCGTCTCATGACGTGACCAAAATACGACAGCCTCAGTTTAGTCATTTTAGCTTCTAGGGTCAGTTCAGGCTTGATTTGATCTATAACCCACTGATTTGTTTTTTTGGCAGTCCACGGAATCCGCAACACTCTCCTCCAACACCACATTTCAAAGGAATCTATTTTCTTCCTATCAGCTTTCTTCATTGTCCAGCTTTCACACCCATACATAGTAATAGGGAATATAATGGCATGAATTAATCTAGTCTTGGTGGCCAGAGTCACATCCTTACACTTCAAAATCTTTTCTAGCTCCTTCATGGCTGCCCTTCCCAGTCTCATTTAACAATACATTAACCAAATCCAACACCAGCCGTACCATCTCAGGTGCCTTCATTTGTTCACCTTCCAACGTTATATATGCCACCAAATGTCAGCAGCGTCCTTCCACGCTCTGTATCAGACAAACGGGTCAGTCCCTACACATTTGATGGACATAAATCTGACATTAAAATAACCCTCAAAAAATAACAACCCTCAAAAAACAATGGGAGGGCATTGTACTCTTCCAGGACATTCCATTGTTGACCTAAGAGTGGCAGTCCTCACACAGAGAAGCTTCAAGGGGAGATTACAATGTGAGATTGCTGAAATTGAGTTCACTCACATGTACAGAACAATGGACCTCCCAGGGATGAAGAGGGACACAGGATTCTTGCCTCACTACAGATGCCAATTTTCTGCCCCCAAGTATGTCTCCTCTGCTCTAAATCAAGCTGATTACAATATGCATTGTACATTTGCATCCTTCACAAGCATTCTTTACCACACCCCTCCCACCTTCTGACCAGGATATAAAGACTCAGGCACCTCCAGTTCCACCTTGTATCTGATAAAGTTAGCTTTGACTCTTGAAAGCTTATACCCCGAAAGTCTTGTGGGTGTCTAAGGTGCTGCTGGACTCGAATCTTGGTGTTTTATGACACTTGCTGTTAAATAAACTTTTTTTTCTCGTTTTCCCTCTCAGTGAAAAAGTAGACTTAGAGCTTCCCAATACGGAGAATGATTTTCTGCCGGCTCCAGTTCTGCAAGCACCAGAGGATGCCAAAATGATATTTAAGGAAAAAACTGTCACTTCCCTCAGCGACACGACAGCAGGGGAATCAGTTTTCAAGAAGCGGAAATTCGAAAACGGAAAATCTAGAAACATACGACAAAGATTGGACGATCACTGATACTTCAACCACGCTGCCTAGGTTCTCTCAGCGGAAGCAAGAAGAGGAGACATTTTGAACAGTTTCTTTACAGACGGTGGTTAGAAATCCAGACTTTTAGTCTTTGAAAGTGTCCTGTGTACAAATAAGCCTCATTTTTTTCCTGTGATGCTATTTTTATTTGCTACAAACGAAATTTGTTTCATTCAAGCAGCTGTGTAAATACATGTATATTTTTACATCATAATGAACCATATCATAATGAACTCCTGGGGGGGGGGTTCCGTTTGTTTGCTTGCTTACAATCAGCATGTTGTAGTCTTGTTTTCTAAGAGAAATGGGAATGCAGCAACTTCCACGCTTGTCCAGGTCACACCAAGTTGGAAGGCACCAGTGAGCTCAAGGAAATTCTTTAGACGCAGTGGGCAGTTGCCTTCCAAACAGACGTCTGCCGTGCGGTCCTGTTTCTCTTAGGACAACTAACGGGAGGTGATGAAATGCCACCCTTCTGTTCAAACCATGAATGTGTAACTAGACCGTTTTAAATTTATTTTAGATAATTCTGAAATTTGTTCCAGCAATTAGCACTAAAAAATATATTCTAATTTGCTTTGATAGGGAGTAGTATTGTATGTACAGATCGCAATATAGTTCCTGGAGCAGATTTGTATATAGCAGATCGTCAGTGTTTCGCGTGATAGGAAACAAGGTGGTGAAATCTTTCCCTGGCATCTTCTCTCCCTTTACAATACTCTCGTGAGCGTTCCCTGTGTGGTCAATGGCTGAGATGCTGTCTGGGATGGAGTTAGCGGGATGTCTGCGTGGGCTTCTTCCTTCCTTTGCATTTATGTTTGGTGTGGACCTTAGGTGCACAGCATTGCCTGGTTTGCACTCTTACTTTCTCATCTATGCACTGGCAGAGTAGGATTGTGGGCTGCGTTGTGCTTTTTTTGCTTGTATACCAAGCTAACTTGAATGCTGTGACCTGTATAATTTGGCAAATGAAGTAAACATTTCTACATCCTGTATCATTTATTGTTCATCTGCGAATCAAGGGGGAGGGAAAGAGCTCTGGAAAAGCTGGGGGCTCGGAGTCTTCGGCAACCAACGCCTTTGGCCGTCCCAAGAAGAAGAAGAGGAGTTGGTTTTTATATGACAACTTTCTCTACCACTTAAGAGAGAATCAAACGGGCTTACAATCACCTTTCCCTTCCCCTCCCCACAACAGACACCCTGTGAGGTAGGTGAGTTTGAGAGAGCTGTGACTAGCCCAAGGTTACCCAACTGGCTTCATGTGGAGGAGTGGGGAAACCAACCTGGTTCACCAGATTAGTGTCCGCTGCTCATGTGGAGGAGTAGGGAATCAAACCCAGTTGCCCAGATCAGAGTCCATCGCTCCAAACCACTGCTCTTAACCACTACACCATGCTGGCTTTCCAGTTTCACTGCCTAGACATGTACAGCCTCTTTTTTTAGAATCATAGAGCTGGAAAAGACCGTCAATCATCTAGTCCAACTCCTTGCACAATGCAGGCCATTCACAACTACCTCCCCCCCACACCCCCAGTGGCCCCTACGTCATGTTCTTCACTGAATATAGTGCATAGTAGTGAATGTTAAAGGAGACCAACTCCCGCAACAATCTGCAAGATGAAACAAAAGTGTGAACTTAAAAAATGCCTCAGTTATCACACTTGCTCCCTTTCACGTGTATTCTTAGACGTGTGGACTCTCTGACTTGGCTTCAGGACATTCACCCAGAACCACCACCAATTTGGGAAGGATGAAGCTTTGTGCCAGGGGAAACCTCTTCCTGCTTCACCAGCCTGAGTGAGAGGTGTGATGGCACAATTTTGGCTGGCAGAGCAGTGCTAGTTATAGGAGCCAGCACAAACGGATATCAAAGAAATAACGGTAAAGTCCAGGAATTCAGGGTGAGTCCAGGATGAATATCTCTGGATTTCCTGGCTCTGATGGAATTGGGGGTGGGAGGCTTCCCAGAAAGGTAACAAAGGTGATTGCATCCAGAGGGGGTGGACGTTTGGGGAAGGGAGGGGTATAATCCCACAGAGATACACTACCAAAGTGGCCATTTTCTGCAGGTGAACTGATCTCTGGAGATCTGTTGTATGGTAATAGTGGGAGGTCTCCAGCCACCACCTGGAGTTTGGCAACTCTACATCTGACCCAACATGCAAAAAGGATGCTCCATGCATTATGGGTCCTCATCGTGAACTATTTGGGTAATGGAGTTGCCAACTCTGGAGATTTGGGGATGCAGCCTAGAGAGGGCAGGGTTTAGGGAAAGGAAGAGGCATAATGTCATAGAGTTCATCCTCCAAAACAGCCGTTTTCCCCAGAGAAACTGAGCTCTAGTCTGAAGATCAGCTGTAATTCTGGGAGATCTCCAGGCCCCATCCTGGAGGATAGCAACCTTACAGTGAAGATCCTTCTGCTGTAACCACTTTGGGGCAGATCTCTAGAAAACCGTCCTTTGAGTACAAAGGCACGTGAGGTCCAGTGAGCAAAACAGGCTACACTGGACCTTGTGCCAGAATAAAACCTGTGTTAGAACAGTTTCTAGGAAATAATTTTTTTCCAGATTTATTCATGAGTAACAAATAGGTTTGAGTTAAAATTGCTGAGGATTTAAACATTAACAGGAGGGTTTGTTGTGGCTACTGCTTAACAACACCTTGATATATACTCCAAGATAGCTGCCTCCTCGTCCAGGTACCCACAAAACATTGTAAGTAATATTTTGAGTTACTCATTTTCCAGAGTTGAACACTGGCTCTTCTTATTCCCAGTCCCAGCCACAGGTGACCCTCAAGCCAAACTGTTTTCTTTTAAACACATCTAATGCAGGTAAGAAAAGCATCGGCTGAGTTGGAAGATAAAGAGGTAAAACAAGTTTAGATGGAAAGCAAGTTGGTTGTGATTTCAGTAAGGGGACTCTGGTTCGGACCAGAACCAATGGGTTAAAATTAAATCAGAAGAGTTTCCATCTAGACAGTAGGGTGAATTTTCTAACAGAGGGGTTCCTCAATAGAACAGGCTTCCTGGGGAGGTGGTGGACTCTCCTTCCCTGGAGGTTTATAAGCAGAGACTAGCTGGCCATCTGTCAGCAATGCTGATTCTGTGACCATAGGCAGATGATGAGAGGGAGGGTATCTTGGCCATCTTCTGGGCATGGAGTAGGGGTCACTGGGTTTGTGTGTGGGGGGTGGTAGTTGTGAATTGTGCGGGGGGTTGGACTAGATGACCCTGGTGGTCCCTTCCAACTCTGTGATTCTATTCTATGACTCTTCTGATGTCTGAGGACATTTTTTATTAGAATGAATTTCTAGCACTCCTCTTCTTAATTTTTACTGCTCAGACTTTTTAGCCCTGAGACTCTGTGAGGGAAGCCATCCCTGCCTGCAAAACTCAGCTGGTTGGTCCTGAAGTGAGTTTATATGGCAATCAATGGGATCACGTTCCCAGCGGACACGCTTCAAAGTGAGCTTCCAGGGGGTTTTGTGGTTATGGAGAACTTTGGACTTGGGTCTCTTCCCGCCCAACCCAAAATTCCTAGCAGAAAAGTGGACCAAAAGAAAAGATTATTTGTCTAATCTTTCCTAATGACCCCTATTTGTATCAGTGTATTAGTGGAATAAATTAATTATTCAGATCTGGGTGACAAGATCACTTGGGTCTTAAGGAATACCAAAAATACTGCATTAGAAGTTGTACTAATATGTTGTTTCTGAAATCAGTTCCATTGCCTGCCTATGCGGAGTCTTCTTTGGTGGTCTCCCTTCCAAGCACTGCCCTTGCTGAGCTCCCAAGGTCTGACAAGAAGAGAGCTAGCGTGGTGTAGCGGTTAAGAGCGGTGGTTTGGAGTGAGGGGTGGACTCTGATCTGGAGAACCGGGTTTGATTCCCCACTCCTCCACATGAGCGGCGGATGTAATCTGGTGAACCGGGTTGGTTTCCCTGCTCCTTCACACGAAGCCAGCTGGGTGACCTTGGGCTAGTCACAGCTCTCTTAGAGCTCTCTCAGCCCCACCTACCTCACAGGGTGTCTGTTATGGAGAGGGGAAGGGAAGGTGATTGTAAGCCACTTTGAGACTCTTTAAAGGTAGAGAAAAGCAGGGTATAAAAACCAGCTCTTCTTCTTACTGACAGCTTTCCCATTAGAAATAAAGTGGATGACCCAGAGGAATTTATATTAAGGATGCCAAATAGAGCCCAAGAGGTAAGCGGCTGTTCTACTTTGCGTCAGACTGCAGATTCTCCATCTCTCACACGCATTTCTAATTACTTAACAGTATTATTGAATATTTGGGTAATGTGTGTTAAATATTAGCATGCTGCCATCAGTGTACTAGAACTTAGCATTTTGTATAGCGCTTAAGAGTGTTCAAAGCATTTCAGATTAACCTCACAAATCCAGTTGTTGTTGTTTTTTGCTGTCAAGTCACATCTGTCTTATGGCGACCCCTTGGTGGGGGTTTCAAGGCAAGAAACGTCCAGAGGTGGTTTGCCGTTGCCTGCCTCTGCAGAGCCTTCTTTGGTGGTCTCCCATCCAAGTGCTGCCCCTGCTGAGCTCCCAAGGTCTGACAAGACTGGGCTATATACCATGCCACCATCCCTCTACATCACCTCCTACTTGATCCTTTTTTAAAAAACAACTTGAGATCCCAGGGATTGAACTTGGGACCTTCTGCACACAACGTTTGTGTCCTACCACTAACGTTCCATCCTATGACTCTCATGATCTCCACATAGCAGGTGGGGTTGAGAGCTTAGAAGATTGCCTAAAGATAACTGGCAGATAAAGCGTTTTTTTTCAGGGGGGGTGGTACTTTCCAGCTGAGTTGCTTCCTGGCTCCAACCACTATTCATATGCCTTTCCTAAAAAAAAATAGCAAGCCCACACAGCAGATTTCCACGTACAAGTCGGATCCCATAAAGAAGAGTAAAAATGGATACTAGTCATGATACACACCTATTCTCTCCAGGATCAGAGGAGCATGCCTATTCTATGAGGTGCTGTGGAGCACAGGCAGGATAAATGCAGCTGCAATCATCTTGCTTCATGGGCTTCCTGGAGGCACCTGGTTGGCCCCTGTGTGAACAGACTGCTGAACTTGATGGGCCTGGGTCTGATCCAGCAGGGCCTTTCTTATGTTCTTGTTAAGAGTTAACCATAGCCAACAGAGAAGTGATTTCTCACTTAGCTCTCTCTCCTTTAGCAGAGCCAGCGTGGTGTAAGTGTTAAGAGCAGTGGTTTGGAGCGGTGGCGTCTGATCTGGAGAACCGGGTTTGATTCCCCCACTCCTCCACATGAACGGTGGAGGCTAATCTGGTGAACTGGATTGGTTTCCCCACTCCTACACACGAAGCCGGCTGGGTGACCTTGGGCTAGTCGCACGCTCTCAGCCCCACCTACCTCACAGGGTGTCTGTTGTGGGGAGGGGAAGGGAAGGTGATAGTAAGCCGGTTTGAGTCTCCCTTAAGTGGTAGAGAAAGTCAGTATATAAAAACCAACTTTTCTTCTTTCATCTGCCCCTCTCTTCTGTGAGTGGAGCAGGAGCCAACCCTCCGCTCTGTAGCAATGCTAGGTGACAAGACGGGGTACTGCTTTCTTTGATCTGGCATCTTTTTACCTCCATGGAGTTTCTCCCTTTAGCAAATCCAGTATAACTGCCCCCCCAAAAAACTATCTCTGACCCTCCCACACCTTTCTATTAACAACACAGAAGTATCTCATTCACTAGGATGCTGTCATTAACCTCCAGTCCATGCAAAATCTGGGCAAGCAGCTGGGTTTTGAGTGGCCCATGGTTGCCGGCGAGCTGGGATTCCACCGTGCCGAGATAAGCCAGTTCCACGCAGCCACACCTGAGAAGACCGCCCAAGCTCAGAAGATGCTGGAGTGCTGGTAAGCAGTTGACGGTGGCTGTCCGGGCTTCACCCCTCTAGGTCAGCCTTTGTTGCGCAGTACAACAGCTGCTCTCCAAAGAAAATGCCCAAGGGCTAGACTCAGCAGCCGATGGCATCCTGTCCCCCATCTTGGGAGCTGGTAGAGGCAGAAGCAAACACTGCTGGTAGTTCAATGCTGCTAATCCAATTTCCTCCTAAGTATGTGTACCATCAGTCACTCTTTTCATAATCTCTAGTGAATTTGTAGGGAAGGCCTCGGCCTCTATGCCCTGTTGCTGGACCTCCAGAGGAACTGGTTGGCCACTGTGTGAGACGGGATGCTGGACTAGATGGACCCTCACTCGTCTGATCCAGCAGGGCTCTTTGGATGTCCTTACTCCATGAGGACTACAGAGAACCTCTATGTTCAGAGGCAGTCAACTTCTGAATCCCAATGCCAGGAGACAACATCAGGGGAAGGCCTCAGCCTCTATGTCCTGTTGCTGGACCTCCAGAGGAACTGGTTAGCCACTATGTGAGACGGGGTGCTGGACTAGAGGGACTGCTGGTCAGATCCAACAGGGCTCTTCTGATGTTCTTATGAAGGCCTCTATGGCCTGTCGCTGGATCTCCAGAGGAACTGGTTGGCCACTGTGTGTGAGACAGGATGCTGGACTAGATGGACCCTCACTGGTCTGATCCAGTAGGGCTCTTCTTATGTTCTTATCAGGAGAAGGCCTCAGCCTCTATCCCATGTTTGTTGGCCCTCCAGAGGAACTGGTTGGCCATTGTATGAGACCTTAAGAGGGGAGGAGCTGAGGCAGAGCAGGTTGTTGTGAATCTCGTCATGAATCTGCCCAGTGCGAATTCCTTATGTAAGGGAATCTTTTGAGCTACCGCAGCAGCAGCCCCTTCTCCAAACACATTTGAAGACTGATTAAAAAGCTGGCTCTCCTTCAATCACTGCATTCCTCTTTCTGTCGTGCCCACGCAGGTACGAACGATCATGGAACAAGCTGAACAAGACAAAACTGCTCCAAGATGCTCTGGAACGGTCAGGGAGGAAAGACCTTGCTGAGAAACTCCGGTGCCTCCACTGGGGCCACCAGAAGCTAAGTAACCGCGTGGAGTTGCCATCTGCGTTCCCCTTCCTCATTACTGTGTACAAGACTATCGACAACAAAGAGGGGCTGAAGAAAATCAACCAGTTGAGTCCCAACTAACACCTAGAAGTATCCAGCTCAACCAGCTTCCTTGTAAAGTTCTCCTGAAGTCAGCATGTTTTTCAGTGTGACAATTAGGGCACTTTCAATTCACTTTAACGACCATTGCCAGTGGATTTTGCCATTTCACACAGTAAAATCCAGCTGCAAAGTGCATTGAAAGTGGACTGAAAGTGCATTATTCCCCATGTGTGAATGCACCCTAAGTTCACCTGTTCAGAACTCAAAACCTGTGAATCCAAAATATTTACAATCCTTCATCACTTCGTACATGACTAGTCAGTTTAGCCTGGGCCTCTCTGGATTATGAGTTAATAAACAGTGTGATTCTATGAGCTCTGATTGCTTCTTTGGATTTATACTTTGCGATTTTATCCGATTTTGTGTTTAGAAATCTTACAAATAATAAACTAGGAAAGGCAGAAGATTAAAACGTTTTTAGAACCTGAACAGGCATACAGGCCAACCACATTTTGGAAATGGGCTTGTATTCTGCCTATGCGCTCGACCTCCCTTTTTTGCATAATACCTGAGCTAAAATACTCTCTCTTCCCTAGATGAGTCTCTGTACGGGCAGAAGCCAAGCTGAAGCCCTTCATGGCCCAAGGTCCTCTTCTCCTTTCTCTGGTTATTCCAGCCTCACTACTGCAAGAGGCTCAAATCCACATCTTTTTTCAAACCTAGCAGGCATTTCCATTTGAAGAACAAAACAAAAAAGCACCAAAAGCATAAGAGAAAGGAAAAAAATCATAAACACAGGAGGGTACCAGAGACAACCATGTATTTTGGGAGGGGTTTTTAAATGGAAGTCAGGCATCTGCTTGTAGAGATCTACAGTTGCGTTCTAAGTGTTCAGTCAGAGCTTCCACCTCTGCCACTTCCAGCAACTTACTGATGAGGTCATCTAGCAGCTCTCCGCCACACAGGAATTCCTAGCACAAGGTGGGGAAAAATTAAGAAGAGTTGTTTTTAAACCTAGCTTTTCTCTACCTTTAAGGTGTCTCAAAGCAGCTTACAATTGCCTTCCCTTCCCCTCCCCACAATAGACACCTTGTGAGGTTGGTGGGGCTGAGAGAGTTCAGAGAAAACTGTGACTAGCCTAAGGTCACCCAGCTGGCTTCATGTGGAGGAGTGGGGAAACCAACCCGGTTTTCCAGATTAGAGTCCGCCGTTCATGTGGAGGAGTGGGGTATCAAACCTGGTTCTCCAGATTAGAGTCTGCCACTCCAAACCACTACACCCCACTGGAAGTCACTATGGACTGTAGAGACCCAAGTGATTTGGGCATACTCCCCAGTAAAGAAGAGACCCCAGACATGTTAGCTGATGCTCGGGGTCTACGGATCAAACTTGCATGCATGCCCGTTGAGCAATGCCAATGAAAAGATTTTTTGGTGCCATCTTATTCTGCCCTGTGGTCCCTCCCCATGTCTCTGAAAAAAGATGGCAAAATCAGCACCGGAGTAAAGCACTTGACTCATGTGTGGAAAGTCCCAGATTCAATCCCTGGCTTTGCCCGGGTAAATGGTCTGAAGTAGCTTCATACCGGTACAATCCTTTGCATTAAAATCCTTTATTTAAGAAGACTACCTTGATATTGCTTCATACCGGTACAATCCTTTGCATTAAAATCCTTTATTTAAGAAGACTACCTTGATATTGCGTACATCGAAGGAGATCCTGTGGTCGGTGACTCTGTCTTGGTTGAAGTTATACGTGCGGATTCTCTCGGACTGGGCTCTTGTCCCTAACTGGAAATAAATGTAACAATAATAACAATAACAATAAAAATAAGTTTTTATTTATACCCCGCCCTCCCCAGCTAGGCCAGGCTCAGGGCGGCTACCAACACAACCAAACATAAATAGCACTTTCTTAAAACACATAAAACAATCTAATACTATTAAAGCATTCTAAAACATAATAAAACCCTAGCACGCTGTCATTCTAGGACTCCAACTTTGGCACCCAGTTTCCCATGTAGGGAGCAATGATGGTATTCCCATCTTACAAAGTATACAAAGTAAAAATTATTCCGGTGTGATCCCAACTTATAATGTACCACTATTGTTACTGTCAAAATATTCTCCATATTCCAGACTTTAGAATTTATTTTATTGTATGGAAAGTAATCTTTTGAAAAAATATGCACTGTTATAACCACTGGAATTTCAATTTTTATACAGTTAAGAGCAGCGGACTCTAATCTGGAGAACCGGGTTTGATTCCCCACTCCTCCACATGAAGCCTATTTCACGATTAACTACCAACAGACTATTTTTGCTTCAGTTCAGGTGGAATTCCAAAAGTGCCCACAGGCTCAAAAAGGTTGGGGAACCCCTGCTAATGTAAGGCGATGGGAACATGGTCTCACCTGCAGTTTTCTAGCACTGGTCATTTTGCTCAGCTCTCTCTCGACGGCCTGCCGGTACAGTTTCTCTTGTAGCGTCCGCAGGGCCGTTTCTTTATTCATGAACTGAGATCGCTCCTGTTGGCACTCGACAGTGAACCCTTCAGAATTTGAGAAAACATCCATCAAAAATCTCCCAGCACAAATCTTTGTAACTCTACATAGCGAGTTGTCCGTGTTTTGGTAAAATGAGAAAAACCCATGATCTGGGGAGCCAAAACACACACACACCAAAGATTTGGTTGCCATCTACAAATCTCTGTGTCTTCCACTCTTGTTTATTAAATGTTTTCCATATCATATTTTACAATGTCCTCAGGAAGTCTGTCACTGCTGAGAACAGTTGCATACCAGTTGAGAGCCAGTGTGGTGTAGTGGTTAGGAGCGGCGGACTCTAATCTGGTGAACCAGATTGGTTTCCCCATTCTTCCACATGAAGCCTGCTGGGTGACCTTGGGCTAGTCACAGCTCTCTCAGCCCCACCTACCTCACCGGATGTCTGTTGTGGGGAGGGCAGGGGAGGGGAAGGGAAGGTGATTGTAAGCCGGTTTGATTCTTCCTTAAGTGGTAGAGAAAGTCGGCATATAAAAACAAACCCTTCTTCTTCTACCAATAAGGAGTAAATCCAGTTTACAAGAGCAGCTCTTTAGAACAACTGCCAAATTAGCCAGTTCAAGAAAAAAAGTGTCAGCATTTCAGCGCTGAGACAAAGAGTTTTAGTCTCTTATTACTGTTATTAGATCTAATGGAAGTGTAACATAAAAGTATATTAATAACTAGGCAGAACAGAGGTGTTCAGTTTCATTTAGCTCCTCCTCTGCATTTCATAAAAGGGAACCACTTTCGATCTGTAGGAGGCAGCTGAAGGCAGTTTTATTTAGGACTGCATTTGGTTAAGTTTAGTGGCCGTCCTGAGTTGGGATTTTTAATTTTGGTTTTATGTTTTTAAGGATTTTTATTTTATGTTTTACCTATATTTGTAAGCTGCCCTGAGTTCTGTAAGAAAGAAAGGTGGCAAATAAATAAATAAGTAAGTACAGGTTGGGTATCCCTTATCCAGACTGCATGGAACCAGAAGTAGTCTGTATTTCAGATCTTTCTGTATGTTGGAATATTTTGGAATTTTTGCATATACGTAATGAGATATCTGGGGGATGGGACCCAAATTCATTTATGTTTTATATACACTTTATACACATGGCCTGAATGTAATTTTAAACAATATTTTAATAATTTTGTGTAACTATCTCACAATACCAGTGCCAACTGTTAAACAAAAGCAACAACAAACTAGCTAACTAACACTGGCAGGTTTTCAGTCTCCACTTACGATGCAGTCTATACTATATTTTATTTTCTTTAGGTGAAAGGAAACATTGAAAGCAGGCAGCACAGATTTGCCTGCATTCTGGCTCGAAGGGCAGGTTTTCGGATCAGTCCAGATATGGGATGTCTGGATAAGGGATACTCTAACTGTAAGTAACTACAAAGGGGCAAGACACCTACCTGTAGGAACGTGTACAATTCTCACAGCGCTGTCTGTGGTATTCACGTGCTGCCCTCCTGCCCCTCTGGCTCGAAAAGTATCTATACGGAGATCTCTTGGTTCTACTTTGATCTTTACCTTAAAAGAAATAACAGTCTTACTACCGGATAAGAAGTCGCAGTGGGAAAGCCAGTATTTCCATTTTTTAAACACCTGGTTTGAAAAATACAGAGAAAATCAAGGTATAAAAACGAACTCTTCTTCCTCCGGAGCAAAGCCCCATTTGGCTCTGTCCACTTTTTAAAAACACTTGGCAGGTTCCAGGAAAGGTGTTGTTGGGTGCCATGGTGGCCACAGGTACCACGTCAGGGACCCGTGTCCTAGGGGACGGTGATCAGTCATGTATTGAACACAGTCAGCCATAAGCAAGAGTAAGAGCTACATCTGTCTAAGTGGTGCTAAGTGGTTGCAACATGGCCCAAAAACAGACATCCTGATTATAAATTAGGTTTTATAAGGCATACACAGAATACAAGCCTGTTCTACTTATTGCTTAGGATTTACCTCTTCTGGCTGGGGGAGAACAATAACCGACATGGTCCCCGTGTGGATCCGCTGCATTCTGGAAGATAAGCCTGTCTCGGGGATTCGCTGCACCCTGTGCGTGCCTCCTTCATACTTCAAATGCCCGTAGACGTGGTCTCCGGAAATGCGGGCAGCTGCGTGGTGTATCCCTCCTTTAAAAGGAAAACGACACACGTTACACACTGGGAAAATGGACAAGAGGGAATATTGGAAGACGGCTGGCAAGACCGTACCATAGTCAGCTGGAGTGTAATTCAGAATCTCAAAGGTCCAGCGCTTGAAATCAGCATAGCCCTGGTACATCTCAAACACCTCTTGTGTAAACTGCTGGCAAATGTCACCTAAAGAATTCACCATAAAGAATTCATTCATTCAAACCTTTATTGGCATAGAAACACAAGAATTGTATTTGAATTTTCCATGTGAGCAGTGTGCCATTCCTACTATTATTGAAGGCAATAATCTGAGTCAGATAAACATCACTGATAAGCATTACAACCCTGTGAGGAATCATGGTGTCTATTTGGGGGGGGACGCAATTTGGAAATTCCCTCCCCTCTCCTGGAGAGGGTAAGCTCTCAGGGGCTAGCTACAACAAGCCAATTTTCCCATTCCCTTCCCCCAAACAACTGACTTTCACTTGCTCCTGACGTTGAGAACAATGAGCATGCTCAGCAGATAACGAAACAATATTTTTTCTGTGTACCTGAGGAGTCTCCCACCTCCGCACAAACTTCAGCCTTATCTGCCAGCGGGCCCCTTTCACTGTTTTTGTGATCTGCAATCGCAGCTATTAAGTTTGCTATTAGACTGATCAAGTAAGGAACTGAAGGAGGAATCTCCCCACCCCACCCCCACCTGCAACAGCACAGCTAAAAACCAGGGCTGGAGGAGTAACTTTCTGCCTCTCTGGCTAGCAGTCGAGTCATTTGCTGCCCATATACTGAGGTTC
This sequence comes from Euleptes europaea, assembly GCF_029931775.1. Lineage (NCBI taxonomy): Eukaryota > Metazoa > Chordata > Lepidosauria > Squamata > Sphaerodactylidae > Euleptes > Euleptes europaea. The sequence goes on along the minus strand of NC_079327.1, from coordinate 1,950,136 downwards.
AAGGCTAGGTGAACAGGAAAACTGCTCATGCAGCCCTAAATCAGAGTCATAGGAGGCATGGCATGGTGTAGTGGCAGCCCATACTGGAAAATTAGGGAAGGAGGGATTAGGGCAACCTTAATGCCTCCTCTGTTTTAGATTACTCCAAGTTGTCAGGGGTGTTTGCCCATGTTTGCAGCTAAGAGTCCTTTTCTACTTCTCTCCCCTCATCCCCCCGGTACCCGATTAACAGATGCTCTCAGCATTTGATGCTGGCTGGAACCTACACAGCAAAAAGAGAGGGGGCCGCACCAAAACAAAACAGAGACAGAAGGCAACAAATGGCCCAAGGGTACTTTATTTATTCGATTTTATTTTCTTGTGCCATCCGTCACTTTTTGTCTCCGTTTGGAACATACACAGTCCTCATTGTGCTGGGTTTCGTTTTGTTTTGTTGGTGCTTCCCCCCCCACTCACTTTTTGGGTTAATTTACAAAGTAAATTTCTGCATAGCATAGCCTGGTTTTGCTGCTTTCATGAGCCATCCACTTCAGACTCGGTAATCATGGCGATGACTTCAAACAAGCCAGTTGTCAAAACAGAATACAAAACCAATGCCTGCGGGGCCTTGAGGGTGGCTTGTAGCAGCCTTTACTTAGGATGCTCTTACTGACCTCCCGTTGTCCTCCCAGATGTCACTTCCAATACAGCAGGACAGTTGTCATATTTTTCTTTTGGTATCAAGATCTGGAAAAGCTGAAAAAGAATCAGAAGATGCAATATAGTACAGTTCTGGCTACAAGTGCGGCTGGTCTTCTAGGGTTCTGACTGGCACAGGGTTTCAAAGGACAAACCGGAAAACATTCCTCATGGCTGCAGGAACATAAATGGAAATTTAACTGCCATCTAAGGGCGAATATCTTACTCGCACAAAATCACAGGAATGTATACGCCCGTTTTCATTCACCCTGCCCCCCTGTGGAATGGGATATCTGAGTTTTCACTGCATCCTCCCATAATTTTTCACAAACCAGGTGAGGTTGTGGTTTTTTTGGCCATCTTCTGGGAATGGAGTAGGGGTCACTGGGGGTCTGGGGGGGAGGTAGTTGTGAAATTCCTGCATTGTGCAGGGGGTTGGACTAGATGACCCTGGAGGTCCCTTCCAACTCTATGATTCTATGAGTGCCAGAAGGCAGCATCAGCAGGGTCAGTCTTATACAGTCTCATGGATCCTGTCTGTCCTTGAGTGTGTGTTACTTGGTTTTCCCACAAACAGTGGTATCCAGTGATGGTTCTATAGATTTCAGGATCTTGTGCAAGCCTATACATGCAGAACAGCTCGTCTACACGTACAAGGATTTGTATTCCGCCCAAAGGGACTGAACGATTCCCTTTCCCGATCCCATCTCGACCCCCTGCTCACCTGTCGACGCAGGGTGCCGATCTTCCGGTCAACAGCTTCCTTTTCCTCTAGAGCGAGTTCTAGCAGCTGTCTGTCTTCTGGGGTGTTTAACTCTAAGGTCGACAGTGAAAGCAAACGTGGAGGGGGTTCCGTTTCATTATGTACACACTGGGATTGGCTGTTTATGTGCAAGGAAGAGTTTAGAGGTTCCCAGGCACTCTGTTACTATAGTTATCATTTTCAGGAATCGCAGAAGCACAATTGATAAGCCCCGGCAGACAGGGTCAACAGGAAGAAGAACATCAGACGCTTGCTTGATGAGCAGGAGGAAGACCAAGGATCCCGGGGTATGCCCCTTGTACAGTCTGGGCCTCCCATACCAAGGATCCTACCTGCTTATTGTAAATTTTTAACTGTCCCCAAATATGGAATACTTTTCTCCAAGACCAGATTAAATGCGCTACCATTGGGGGAGTATCAGGCAGGTTTTCAGGCGTTCCCTGTTCTGAACGATTTTGTGATTGTAAATCGGGGAATTGGGACACTGTTTGGCTTTTTTTTTTAATTGATTGTAAAAAGCATGATCTCGCCAGAGATAAATGGATCATAGTAGACATTCAGTGAGGACCTGCCCTATGTGGGGGGAATCTTTGGTGCCCCCCACCTTCTAGTTCGTTGTGCATGGCTCTCTCTGCCTGCTTCACTTACCAAAAAGCAACCCAGAGAGATCTGGATATAAAAGGACCTTGCATACAGAGAAGCATTCTTCCACAGCCATTCCCAAACAGCATTCAAGCAATATAAGTAGTAAACAGTTTTATTGAACTTACAGAAAGAATATGAAGCAAAGGAGAAAGCAATATTTAGTTGAACATATATTTAACAAACGTATACATACATTGACAGACATACAGAAACAAAGGCCTTTGGATCACTTCCAAAGAGAGAGACAGAGATGGCAACCATTCAAAGGGTCTGTGGTCTCTCAGTGGAAGGACAAAGAACTGGGGTTTTGGGTTGTTCCTTTATAGAGAGGAGAGGGGGTCCCTTATGACCCCTCCCTGTCACATTCTTAGGAAATGAGTTTTCTGCAAATCATGACTTAATTGTTTAGAAATATCTTGTTCCATAATAATTCTTTCAATGTCAGTTTTGATATCTGATTGTCTTGTCCATCCATCAATGTTCCCAAAACAATCTCCTCCTAGAGTGGGCAGACAACTTGCCGCCTGCTTGAACGGCCTTGACCTGGAGCACGCAATGTGCTTTGGTTGACTAGCTCCTGTGCCCTTTAGGGTCAAGAGCCTAATTGGAGCTGATGTCAGCTAAAAGGGCTGTTTTCTGAAAGTCAGGTTTTTGTGTGGTATGCAGGTGGTCATTTCCAACCCAAACTCATTTAATATAAATTAATGATATATATTGAACATGAACTAATGTTCAATACTAAAAATTCTCGCGACACCCTAAAGCAACAAATAGTTGCACAGCTATTGGCTGATACAGATCCAAATGTAATCCTCACCATGGCAAACATAAACAATCTATGGCATTTAATGATACTTCCTTTTAACTGTATACTTTAGGTTTTGTATTTCTGTATGTTTAGTTATTTCTGTATTACTGAATTTATTGAATTTGTTTTGTTCCTGTCCTGTTGGTCCGCGAGCATAAAGAACAGAAATAAAGGGGAAAGCCCAAGTATCCAAGGCTCTTCCTCGCATGCCAAAAGGTCACAGATGGCTAATCCATGGCAGGTAGGGTTGGTAGGAGATGGCACGTTACAAAGTCAGGTGGACACGGGAATTGAGGGAGGAGCAAATTCTTAGTAATCGTTATGAAATCCTTGCGTCCAACCTGGTGGAAAACTGCTGGACTAACCAGAGTTTGTTGGACTGCTTTAAACAGGCCACAGTTTATTGTGACTTGTGAATGAAACTTTACAAGGGGACATGCGTGAACAGACCCAAAGCAGGGACACTGCAAATTCACTGAACAGGTCAGTCCCTTTTTAAGGGGCCACAAGATGCATATACATCTGTAATTGTTTTAATTGCACTGGTTTGTTTTTTTAGTGTCTTGTTTAACGGCTTGGTTTTTTAATGGTTGTGTTTGAATGGTTATGTTTTATTGCTGTAAGCGGCCTCGAGCAGGTCTCTGGAGAGCTGGCATACACATTTTCTAAACAGATAAATAACTGCAGCCTAAATTTGGACTAACCCTCACTTCTTTCCCAAGGAGTGAAAGAAGTGGGAATGGGGCCTGTAACATGAGGAGCAGCTCTCCTAGTACAGCAACCCAAAAGATGCCAGGAAATTTCCTGCTTGGCTATGGTTGCTGTATAGCAGGGGTCCCCAATGTGGCACCCAAGTGGTTTAAGAAAGTGGGCCTGGCCAGGTGGGGCTTTTGCCCAGTAAGGCTTCCAATTGGCTGTGAAGATTTTTTAAAAATTGCTTTGGCAACTGCTGCCACCACCGCACAAGGATCTTTACCATGTGACTGAAGATAAGCTTGGGCAGCCATTTTGTGGCTGGCTCCACCTCCTGTGGCAGCCATTTTGGGGCAGCCATTTTGGGGGCCCTGCTGTGTCAGAATTCCAAAGGCTCAAAAAGATTGAGGACCCCTGCTCCATGCCATGGAATTAAAGCAAAAGAGGATCCGGAAGATCCTTTTTCAAAAGGTGAACTGCATAAAACAGACGCTTTACCTACTTGCACACAGCATCTCCAAATCCCGGATCTCTTTTTTTGCCTCTTGTATTTCTTCAAATGCCTTAGCAAGCGGGGACAGTTCGGCATGTCTCTTAGCCAGAGCCTTCCGACTGTGTTCGCTCACTGAACAGTCATCTAGCAACTGAGTAATCCTTTGATGCTCTTGGCTTAAAGTCTGCAAATATTTTTGCAGGGCTTCGTGGTTCCACAGCGTTCTTGAGCTCTGGTGATATCTCCTTGACCAGTTATTATTAAATAGAACAGAAGTAACTGTGTTCCATAGGATGCTGTGCTGAGAGGTATTTGGTTCTGCCAAAGGAGAAATTCTCTTTGTAAGGGAAGAAAGCGAGCGGCGCTGGCCATAGCAATTACCAAACCATGTTCTGTAAAGAGGAATCCCTGTGTGAGGCTTCATCTTGGCATGCGTCTTTCTCAACCTAGAACGGAAGAGATAAAAGCACAGGATTTCCCATTCACTCTGTATTTTAATTATGCATCTATTGAAATGTACAGCTCTTCTCTGCTATTTTTAGTTAGAACAACACCGGATTCAAAAACAACAACACAGATCTGTAGTTCATTTTGGAACAATATTAAATTATCTCATGAGTCGGAAGCGACTTGACGGCATTTAACACACACAACACACACACACCATCCTCAGTAACTCTGAAATAGATTCGTAATGTTTTCATTTTAGTTAGGAAACTTGGGTTCAAAGATAAGGGCTTAAGTCTTCAAGGACCACACATTTTTACAGCCTTTGATCTTTGTTCTGCTGAACTTACAGCCTACACCCTTTATTTAATTAAAATATTTATATTCCTCTTTTCTCCCAATCAATTGGACTCACAGCAGGTTCCCTCTTCCTGGCCAGAGCAAAAGATAGCTGAAGAGACCTTTGGTGGTTCAGTGAACAAGCGTCCAGCTTTAGTCAAAGTAATTAATGGCCGAGGAAATCAGTGATTAACATTTCATGTTGCTGTCACCAGTTTACATGCTAGTTTAGAGTAAATATGTTAACCCTCATATTACACATCAAGTACTCCACAGCACCTCTGATCCCACCTTCAACAAAATCAACTAAAATTGAAACAGTCACGCTCTGTCCTTCACTGGGGACAAAAAGTGTAAGCTAAGAGTAAGAAATACTTGCCACCTGGCCCAGACCGGGTAAAGCCTAAGTGATGTCCAACTACATAGGGTTGCCAACTTCCAGGTGGAGCCTGGAGATATCCTAGAATTGCAACTGATCTCCATAAGAACATAAGAAAGGCCCTGCTGGATCAGACCCAGGCCCTTCAAGTCCAGCAGTCTGTTCACACAGTGGCCAACCAGGTGCTGCTAGGAAGCCCACAACCAAGACGACTGCAGCACCATTCTCTTGCCTGGATTCCACCACACCCAAAATAATAGGCATGCTCCTCTGATACTAGAGAGAATAGGTATGCAGCATGACCAGTATCCATTTTGGCCATGGATAGCCCTATCCACATAAGAACATAAGAAAAGCCCTGCTGGATCAGACCCAGGCCCATCGAGTCCAGCAGTCTGTTCACACAGTGGCCAACCAGGTGCTGCTAGGAAGCCCACAACCAAGACGACTGCAGCACCATTCTCTTGCCTGGATTCCACCACACCCAAAATAATAGGCATGCTCCTCTGATACTAGAGAGAATAGGTATGCAGCATGACCAGTATCCATTTTGGCCATGGATAGCCCTATCCACATAAGAACATAAGAAAAGCCCTGCTGGATCAGACCCAGGCCCATCGAGTCCAGCAGTCTGTTCACACAGTGGCCAACCAGGGGCCTCCAGGAAGCCCATAAGCAAGATGATTGCAGCTGCATTTATCCTGCCTGTGCTCCACAGCACCTAAGATAATAGGCCTGCTCCTCTGATCCTGGAGAGAATAGGCATGCATCAGGACAAGTATCCATTTTAACTAGTAGCCATGAATATGTCCACTCTCCCCTCTGCAAGCCTTCCAAGTTGGCAGCCATCACCACATCCTGGGGCAGGGAGTTCCGCAATTTAACTCTGCTTAATTTTTTTTTAAAAAATAATAAACTTAAATAAATTAATCAAGGGCCAGGACATTTTCCTCCAGACCAGCTGGCAACCCTGCCCACCAAAGAGCCTCCCGGCAAGACCCCTCGAGCTCCCTGGCCCCACCAACACCTCCAGGCGACAGAGACCCATCCCCCTGGAGGAAAGGGCCGCTTTGGAGGGGAAGACCCTGCAGCACGACACCCGCCCACCCCAGATCCCCAGGGGTTTCCCAGCCCGGAGCTGGCAACCCTCATTTGCAGATGCGCGCCCTGCTTCTTGCAGGCAGAGGGGCATCTGCACAGCGCTCCAAGGACACACCTTTGCACACCTGTCCCTAAACAAAAACCTAGAGGGGGGGGGATTAAGTCACGTCGTACTTATTAGTCGGCCGGTTCCTGATGCAAACAGCGCACAAATCCCGGATTTCCATCGACCCACGTGGCAACCACCGGGGAGGACGCAAAGCCTTGCAACACGGAAGCTTCCTCTTGGGAAGCACGGGAGGACTACAGTTCCCAGCAGCCTCGCTACCCCCCCCTGCAACTCCCAGCATGCCACAGGCGCACGCTGTGTTTAACCTTTACCTCGCCGCGGTGCTGCGGGAGGTAAAGGATGCACGCTCAGCCCAGCTGATGCATGCTGCGGGCAGGATCAGCCGCCTTTCCCATGAAAAGGGCAAGAGTCCAGTAGCACCTTGAAGACTAACAAAAAATATTTTCTGGCAGGGTATGAGCTGACTCACGAAAGCTCATACCCTACGAGAAAATATTTTTGTTAGTCTTTAAGATGCTACTGGACTCTTGCTCTTTTCTACTACTGCAGACAGACTAAGGTTGACAATGAGGAAATTGAAATTGTTCAAGACTTTCTATTCCTTGGTTCCACCATCAACCAAAAGGGAGACTGCAGCCAAGAAATTAGAAGGAGATTGAGACTGGGAAGGGCAGCCATGAAGGAGCTAGAAAAGATTTTGAAGTGTAAGGATGTGACTCTAGCCACCAAGACTAGAGTAACTCATGCCATCGTATTCCCTATTACTATGTATGGGTGTGAAAGCTGGACAGTGAAGAAAGCTGATAGGAAGAAAATAGATTCCTTTGAAATGTGGTGTTGGAGGAGAGTGTTACTGATCAGTGGGTTATAGATCAAGCCTGAACTGACCCTTGAAGCTAAAATGACTAAACTGAGGCTATCGTATTTTCGTCACGTCATGAGACGACAAGAGTCACTGGAAAAGACAGTCATGCTAGGAAAAGTTGAGGGCAGCAGGAAAAGAGGAAGACCCAACAAGAGATGGATTGACTCAATAAATGAAGCCACAGCCTTCAATTTGCAAGATCTGAGCAAGGCTGTCAAAGACAGGACATTTTGGAGGACACTGATTCATAGGGTCGCATGAGTCAGGAGCGACTTGACGGCACTTAACACACACACACAGACAGACTAACATGGCTACCCACTGTGAATTATTTTCCTATGAAGGAGCCTGTGGCTCACAAAAGCTCCTACCCTACCAGAAAATATTTTTGTTAGTCTTTAAGGTGCTACTGGACTCCTGCCCTTTTCTACTACTGCAGACAGACTAACACGGCTACCCACTGTGAATTACTTTCCCATGAAGGAAGGGTGCCAGGGTAGGCCCAGGGAGAGAGCTTGGGTTTCTCCCGTGCCAGCGAATGGCTCCTCTTGACACAGAGGAAAGGGAGAGGCCTGTTGGTTCTCACCCTCAGTGGCTCACCATGTGCCTTTGTCCTGATACAGAAAAGAGCCGGAGTCCAGTAGCACCTTAAAGACTAACAAAAATATTTTTTGGTAGGGTGTGAGCTTTCGTGAGCCACAGCTCACTTCTTCAGGTAGCTCATACCCTGCCAGAAATTTTGTTAGTCTAAGGTGCTACTGGACTCCTGCTCTTTTCTACTGCTAGTTCACAGTGGGTAGCCGTGTTAGTCTGTCTGCAGTAGTAGTATAGTATACCCTGCAGTAGTAGTATACCCTGCCAGAAAATATTTTTGTTAGTCTTTAAGGTGCTACTGGACTCTTGCTCTTTTCTACTACTGCTAGTGACAGACTAACAGGGCCACCTATCGGTGATACGTGCATGTCTGTTCAGTATGCAGATGTGGGGAGGGGCTGCGGCTCAGTGGTAGAGCATCTGCTTGGCATGCAGAAGGTCCCAGGTTGAATCCCCGACATCTCCAGTTAAAGGGATTAGGCAAGCAGGTGATGTGAAAGACCCCTGCCTGAGAGATTCACTGCAGGTCAGAGTAGACAATACAGACTTTGATGGACCAAGGGTCTGATTCAGTATAAGGCAGCTCCACGTGTTCATGTGATATGCCAATATCCCTTCCTTGGCCCACATGCAATGAATGAGGAAGAATACTGGGTTACTAGAGTTGCCAACCTCCAGGTGGTGGCTGGAGATCTCCCACTATTACAGCTGATCTCCAGGCAACAGAGATCAGTTCATCTGGAGAAAATGGCCGCTTTGGCAATTGGTCTCTATGGCATTGAAGTCCCTCCCAAAACCTGCCCTCCTCAGGCTCCACCCCCAAAATCTCCAGGTATTTCCCAACCTGGCGCTGGCAACCCTATGGGCTACTAAATGATCCAATGCAGGCAGTGACATAAGTCTTTTGGGGAACGCTGAACACATTATTTACAGCATTTCATGTGCAGCCGTACTTCCACTACAGCCAAGACAGGGAGTAGCTGAGTCAGGGCGCTCTTCTTCCTGAGCCTCTGCACCTACTGCCGTCTCTGTTTACACCCTTTTCTTCCCAACAGTTGGAAGCACCTTGAAGGAGAACGAAAAGGGACTGGCTAAGAGTCAGACCCAGTAGTTTTTAACTGGATCCTCATGAATTCACACAATATTTTACACTGAAACGGCACAAAACTAGCATCACATCTCATATCCTCACCCATGGGCAACACCATAAAAATAAATGAACGGTGTTGCCACGAGGCCAAAAAAGCATTAGGAACCCTCACGATCTTAAATGGACCCCCCCCCCCATTCATGATCAAATCATAAGCCACGATCTTTGTCTGTGCTAGCTGGATCTTGTCCAACACGATTGTTTAAAGCAGTCTATGACTTGATAACACCAAGTCCAAACTTGCTAATGACGTCAGTTGGCCTCCTAGCAGTGATGTTTTTGCAAGGCTATCTGGCGATAAAATCTCTCTCATCTTTTTTCAACTTGGAGGCCAAGATGAAAGCACATCTTGTACCTCAAGTGTCAGAAGCACCTGCTTGTTATGGAGATTCAGGCAGCATGTGCTATTGACCCAGGCCCCTCCTGCCTTTTTAAATCATGCCAGGAAAAATATTAGATCCTTGGCTAAAAGTAAAGTTGCCAAGTCGTTCCCCCCCACCCCCGGCAACTGGTGGGGGATGGGGTGTAGGGTTGCCAGATCCAGGTTGGGAAACTCCTGGAGATTTGGGGATGGAGCCTGGGGAGGACAGGGACCTCAGGGGGGTTCAGTGCCGTAGACTCCATCCTCCAAAGCGTCCATTTTCTCCAGGGAAACTGACCTCTGTAGTCTGGAGATGAGCTGTAATTCCAGGGGAATCCCCAGGTCTCACCTGGAGGCTGGCATCTCTAGATAAAATTGTTAACGCCTTGCAGGCTGAGGGAGGTTTTCTCTAGACCTCTGAAAGAAGCAGCTATTGATCTTTTTCTTTAAAAATGTTCATTGGCAGACAATGAGGCGGCCAATTACAGACTGGTCTCCAATTTACTGAGGTTTACTGAGATTGTCTGGAGTTGTTGAGGTTGGATGCCATCAATATGCAGACGACACCCAACTCTGTATTTCATCAGCTAAACCTCCAGATGTCTCCCGTCTTGGCTTTCAGGCAGGTGAAGTGATGAGGAAGAACAAGCTGGAGATGAATCCAGACAAGATAGAGGTATTGTTCTCGGAAGGCTGATGCTTTGGAGGGTCTGGAACATCATGACCAGTATCCATTTTGACTAGTAGCCACCGGTAGCCCTCTCCTCCATGAACATTCCCACTCCCCTCTTAAAGCCTTCCAAATTGGCAGCCATCACCACCTCCTGGGGCAGGGAGTCCCGCTAACTATACTTCCTTTTATTGGTAATGTGTTTTGGAAGGCCAAGTGTCACCCCAGTTACAGGCTTCTTTGCACTCTCAAAAATTTATAAGTGTTTGATGATGTCGGACTCTAGGAAGCCCACAAACAAGACGGCTGCAGCAGCATTGTCCTGTCTGTGTTCCACAGCAACTCATATAATTGGAGGAGGCAGAAGTTGGTTCCCAGTTCTCAGTTCATTCCCTATTTCCAGTTCCTTATTCACATTTCCTAGTTCCTGAATGATTTTGAGGACAATTTAAAGGCTCTGCACCACAAAAGAACTACCACATATCATATACCCCCACATTCAGGGGACTGTGCCCTCCGAGATGGCGCATGCTGGGTCCTGGTCCAAAGTCTGGTTCTTGTGCGAGCTGCTCCCAAGTGGGGTGCCCGCAGGACAAATGCACATACAGACACCGGGCACCCCGGAACTGATAGGGGACATGTCATATTAGATTTTGAATTAATCTTTTTCTGTTTTAGATTTTGTATTAACCCATTGCATGATTACACTCTGCCCCACTGGGAAGAAATGTTGTGGGGAAGGAACACTGACATGGGAGGCTCACTGAGAAAATGCCAATGGGAGCTTGTGTAAAGAACAGTATACTATGCATAGACGGAAAACTTGAAGCGCCAACAGAGACATCTGATGTCCATTGTTTGGGAACATCACAAGGATAAGTTCAGAACACACCCAGAAGATACACAAAATGTTTATCATCAAAACTGTGATGTCAATCATGTAGTGTTCATTTCCAAGAGAGTCTATGCATTTCAAACACGCGTCTGTATTTCAAAAGATTCCCTTAGATGCAATTAATTAGCTACAATTATTATTGCACTAATATTTTATCATTACGTTAGGCAACCGTTATATGTCATAAACCTGAGCATCGCGTGTCATACTTGATGTCTGTAAATCCTGTAAAAGCGCACGTAAGGTGGTCTCTGGCGTGCGCTCATCCCTCATGGTCCTTAGCAGCCTTTGTTTTTGCCGGCCCGAGTCTTATTGTGCGCAATAATTCTTTTCATTTAACTAGTTTGTGCGCCTGGCTTTTTGACCCGGGACGAAGCGCCAAGGCCCGAACCTTAGCGTCACCCACCCGGGGCAGCAGCGCTAACAAAAACAATCTTCACGGTGGGTAGATGTCAGTCTGTCTGCAGTAATAGAAAAGAGCAAGAGTCCAGTAGCACCTTCAAGATGAACACATTCTAGCTGCATCCAAAAACAATCTTGGGGACCCCCCCCTCCAGTACACCTCCCCAGGCTCCACAGAGTGTCCCCTGCAAGAAGATGCACGGGGTGCCCCGTCCGAACACCGGTTCTGGCACCCCCGGCTTCTTTGTGGGGTCGCCCCCCACCCACCCACCCACCCCCAGAAACCAGTCTTGCACAGAGGCCTGGAGTAAGGGACTGGAGCAGTGGTGTGCCCCCCCCCGCCCCCCAAGAGGCCCTGCTGCGCCTCTGACCCCGGAGAGGCCGGACCCTGGCGTCCACACGTCCTTGTGTGCACGGGCAGGTCCCTGGGGCCTTGTGCGGGGGGGTCTGGGGGCCACCCCCAGCCACGAATAGGCGCGGCCTGTTACCCCCCCAGAGGGAAGGGGGTCGTGCCACCCGCAGCCCGCCTTTCCCCTCAGCGCCCCGGAGGCCCTCCCGGCGGGGCCTGGTGGCCAGGGGAGCCGGGCCGGGCCGGGCCCTCCCTCGGGGCGTGGCGGCGCCGGGCTGGGGCTAGGGCTGGGGCTGGGGCTGGGGCTGGGCCTGGGCCTGGGCTGGCGGGGGCGGCGGAAGGGGCCGGGCTGAGGCGAGGCGAGGCGAGGCGAGCGGCGCGGTGGGCGCGGCCCAGGCAAGGCAGGCCGGGCCGCGACATGTAGCCGCCCCGCGCGCGCGCCGCTTCTCCCCGCCGCCGCCCGCCCGCCATGCCGCTGCCGCCCAAGGAGAGCAACCTCTTCAAGCGCGTCCTGGTGAGGAGGAGTCGGGAGGGAGGGCGCGAGGGTCCCCGTCTCCTGCCCGGGCCGGCCTTGGTGCTGCCCCTGCCCCGGGCGGCGTGCCGCGAGGACGGAGGGAGGCCCCGCTCGCCATCGCCCCCGTTCCCCGGGCGGCCCTCCGGCCGGCGCTGCGAGGAAAGGCGCCTCTCCCCCCCTTCCCAAGCGGCCCGCGCCGAAGGGGCTGAGGGGCGCACCTGGGGGGGCAGAGGGGCGCGCCTGGGGGGCTGAGGGGCGCGCCTGGGGGGGTTGCACCTGGGGGGCTGAGGGGAGCACCTGGGGGGTTGAGGAGCGCACCTGGGGGGCTGCACCTGGGGGGCTGAGGGGCGCACCTGGGGGGGCTGCACCTGGGGGGCTGAGGGGAGCACCTGGGGGTTGAGGAGCGCACCTGGGGCTGCACCTGGGGGGCTGAGGAGCGCACCTGGGGGGGGCTGAGGAGCGCACCTGGGGGCTGCACCTGGGGGGCTGAGGAGCGCACCTGGGGGGTTGAGGAGCGCACCTGGGGGGCTGCACCTGGGGGGGGCTGAGGAGCGCACCTGGGGGGCTGCACCTGGGGGGGCTGAGAAGTGCACCTGGGGGGCTGAGGAGCGTACCTGGGGGGGGCTGAGGAGCGCACCTGGGGGCTGCACCTGGGGGGCTGAGGAGCGCAACTGGGGGGTTGAGGAGCGCACCTGGGGGGCTGCACCTGGGGGGGCTGAGGAGCGCACCTGGGGGGCTGCACCTGGGGGGGCTGAGAAGTGCACCTGGGGGGCTGAGGAGCGTACCTGGGGGCTGCACCTGGGGGGGCTGAGTGCACCTGGGGAGGCCTGAGGAGCGCACTTGGGGGGACTGATGAGCGCACGGGGGGGGGCTGAGGAGTGGCCACCTCTGGCCCCCAACGCAGGGTCGGGTCGCCAGGAAGCCAACTCCGAAGTAAAGGCGTCCAGGATGGTGGTGGTGGTGGTGCTGCTGCTGCTCCTCCCCTGCAGTTGGCTTCCTAGAGGCCCCTGGTTGGCCTCCGTGAGAACAGACTGCTGGACTTGAGGGGCCTCCTGGGGCTGATCCACCAGGGCCTTTCTTGTGTTCTTATGCCTTTCCGTCCCCTCCCTGATGCGCCTCTGGTCTCCCCCCAGCTGTGCATGCAATGCTGGGTTGTTGTGGGTTTTGTTTTTGGCACGAGCAGGGGAGAAAAGCCAAGCCCCCGTCCAGAGGTGCAGACGGGCCACTGACACCTGTGTTCAGGCCCTTTTGAGTCTCCCAGGCAGAGTTGCCAACCTCCAGGTGCTACCTGGAGGTCTCACATGAAGCTGCGTCCTTCTGCCCTCGGTCCATCAGAGTCAGTCTTGTCTGCTCAGACCGGCAGCGGCTCTCCAGGGTCTCAGGCAGAGGTTTTTCTCATCACCTTACTTGCCTAATCTCTTTAACTGGAGATTCTGGGGATTGAACCTGGGAACTTCTGCACACCAAGCAGAGGGTCTACAAACTGAGCCATGGCCCCTCCCACAGCCTCCTGGAATTACAACTGCTCTCCAGGAGACAGAGATCAGTTCCCCTGATCAGTCAACCTCTCTTCCCCATATAGGCTGCTTTTGTGCAACCACAAAGGTTACCACAAACCTCTACCTTTCTTTTGATGTAGTGGACCCCGTCTGGCTTTGGACCCCGTCAAAAAGTTTGGAGGAGTACTTGATGGAGCTGGTCTTTCCCCGCCTTCATTTCTGCTCACCAGACAGCTGCTTATCCAAACACTCCCCTGTGGTTAAATGTAAAAAATTTGGCCAGTTTTCTTCTCACTGCAGGCCCGTCCCCCCTTGACTGGGGTACATTTTATTCATACCAGCTCCTCAGCTTTCTGAGAGGATTTTCAGGACCGGCGGCGGCAGGTTGGCGAGAGAAGAGAAGGCTGGGAAGGATTTGCTCTTCTAAGTTCTAGGAGTTTTTCGCTAGGCCTCCCACCGCAAGCAGATAAACTTTCTTTCAACTTTCCCCAGGCTGTCTTGGAGAGCTCTCTGATTTCTCTCCTGTCTCCAGTAAGCTCTTCCGAGGTTGCATGAAGCGCAGCTTCTACCATCTCCCATGATTCTAGGACTCCTGAGTCGGTGGCTCCATACTTCAGGCATAAACTCAAGTGAACACATGTAGCAACCTTATACTGAATCAGGCCCTCGGTCCATCAAAGTCAGCGGCTCTCCATGATCTCAGGCAGAGGTCTTTCACATCACCTACTTGCCTGGTCGCTTTAACTGGTGCTGCCGGGGATTGAACCTTGGGCCTTCTGCATGCCAAGCAGATGCTCTACAAACTGAGCCACAGCCCCACCCCTGCTGCATGTGCGCCCATATTTCTCACCGCAAACTGTAAAGGTCCTTTGAGGGTGTCGAAAAAGCAGGTGTTCTGTCTGCACTTGATGCATTTGCTGCAGGCGGCATCCAAGTAAACGCAGGAGTTGTGTTTGTGGCTTAACATGTGAAGCTACCAATTTCCTGGTTAAATATTGTCAGACAACTGAGGGCTAATTATTTGACTGTGGTCAGATATACCAATTCGGCCAACGAAGCCCTCATGTATGTGGCTTGTCTTTTTTGTTTATCATTATGTCGTTTGACAACAATGGAAGGAGTGGTAGGGGGAGCATGGCTGTGGGGAGAAAAGACTCACAGAGTGCTTGGCAAAGTGCAATACTGGAGTATTCTTGAATAATAATTGCACTGAGCATCATTCTCTGTTTGTTTTTCTGACAAATAAAGACCGTGGTTCTCAAACTTTTTTCCCTAGAGTTGGCAGCTAATGGATAATACAAATAAACCTCCCCCCCCCAAAAAAAGGACTCAGATTCTAGCTGTATCTGAAGAAGTGAGCTGTGACACATGAAAGCTCACGCCCTGCCAGAAACTTTGTTAGTCTTTAAGGTGCTACTGGACTCTTGTTCTTTTCTACTGGTACAGACAGACCAACATGGCTACCCATCGTAGACATTTTGATGTGAGACCCGCTCCTACATAAGAGCCAGCTTGGTGTAGTGGTTTGGAATGGTGGAGTCTGATCTGGAGAACCGGGTTTGATTCCTCATTCCTCCACATGAGCGGTGGAGGCTAATCTGGTGAACTGGATTTGTTTCCCTGCTCCTCCACACGAAGCCAGCTGGGTGACCTTGGGCTAGGCACAGCTCTCTCAGCCTCACCTACCTCACAGGGTGTCTGTTGTGGGGAAGGGAAGGAGATTGTAAGCCGGTTTGAGTCTCCCTTAAGTGGTAGAGAAAGTCGGCATATAAAAACCAACTCTTCTTCTTCTACACCTACTGTGCTTCTCAGGACTGACTTGCAAAGTTCAGCAGATGCTTGCTGTTTGTGGGGGGACCCGTTCCTGGGATCGCAGCGGACGGCGAAATCTGTGAGCAGCAGGGGTCTGCTGCCTCCCAGGAGCAAAACCACCACATTTCCTGCAAAATTTAATGATGCAGGGATGGTGATGATCATACAGTGGAAGACAAAACAGGCTGGAGATCACATCACATGATCGGACCACTGATTGGGTCAGTCCCTGGCTGACGTCCCTTTCTTTCCCCGGCTGCCCTCCTTCTCCTCCTCCTCCTCCCTGGGCTGACAAAGTTTGTAAGGGACCATGGCTCAGTGGTAGGGTAGCTGTGTGGTATGCAGAAGGTCTCAGGTTCAGTCCCTGGCATCTCCACTTTTGGGGAAGGGCTGTAGCTCAGTGGTAGAACCTCTGCTTGGCATGCAGAACGCCCCAGGTTCAAAACCCGGCATCTCCAGTTAAAGGGACTAGGCAAATGGGTGATTTGAAAGACCCTGCCTGAGACCCTGGAGAGCCGCGGCCGGTCTGAGTAGTCAATACTGACTTTGATGGACCAAGGGTCTGCTTCAGTAGAAGGCAGCTGTATGTGTTCATGACTGCAAATAAGTGGTGCCACGAATCAAGAAACTTCACATGGCCAGAGTCTACTGTAACTTCACCAGAATTCGTTAACATTGAATGTTTATATTTTATTTTTAATATTTAGTATGTATAGATATGTAGCATTTCTGAACAGTAGCCTGTATTTCATGGTCATTGAGCACAGGGTACAGGGGCAAGCTCAGATTGGTTGTTTTGCACTTCCTCTCAACGTGCCCGGTTCCTTCTCCACCTTCTTGGCCTCGCAAGTCACTTGCAAATAAACCCTTCTTTCTCCTAGGTAAAGCAGGGACCCAGAGTTGTGATTCACTTTTGGGTCCTGACCCTCTGAGAACTACTGTATGACTAGACATGATGATGTTCCACCCCCTTTTTTTTTTTTGACCGATCAGTTGATAAGGGTTTATTTGTATTATCCATTAGCTGCCAACTCTAGGGGGGGGAAAGCTGGTTGTGGACAGGCTGGTGCTAAATACTATATTCTGCTGAAAGCAAAATAGGGGTACATAAATCTTCATAGCACTTGCGATGGAACACTGGCAGGAGCGATAACAAATCTTTATCCATTCAAAGCCGTGAAATGTTTTCCAGTCTTTCTTTTACATCAAAATTGGTATTTTGTTACAGAACAAGCTAGCCTGAACTAGTACTTGGGACACCTTTATGCTTGTTTTCTCCTTTAGGACAATAGCCCTGAACTGTGGTGTGTTGATAAGAGTTTTATGCTTGATTTTGGTACCCCCTCCCCATTTTTAAAAAGCAGACCTAGCAATGTGTAATAAAAATCAGAATATCTTGTGTGGTGATGAAAAAAGTAGTAAAATGACAAACTAGAAAGGTGTGTAGCTATTTCATCTCTGCGATTAATTCACTAGAGGTGGGGAATATTGACCTAGCTTACAAAGTTGCTGTAAGGATTAGAAATAAAATGGTTTCTTAGAAGGTATTATGATAAGCTACTCTTTATAATTAATGATTTGAATTGATTGAATTTTGGTTTAGTTTGATGTGTGACTGCAGATTGCACAGAAAAACTGTGTTCGGTTAGAGTGGATTCTAAACCGTGGTTTGTACCTGGATTCTAAACCATGGTTGGTACCTGATTGTTAACTGGTTTGTACTAACTGTGGCTTGTGATGTGCAACAGGAATCCCAGTTTGCTTGCGAGAGAGAACTGTGACTAGCCCAAGGTCACCCAGCTGGCTTCATGTGTAGGAGTGGGGAAACCAACCCGGTTCACCAGATTAGCTTCTGCCACTCATGGGGAATCAAACCCGGTTCTCCAACTTTCCACCACTCTTAACCACTACACCACGCTGGCTCTCAAGAGCAAGAGGAGGAGATCTGCGTTCTCTTGCCTTTCCTTTACTGCAGCCAACCAACAACAGGTGTTTGGCTCACAGAGCCAAGCTGTTGTGGTTTCCCCGTTTCTGCTGTGGTTGTCAATACAGCACACCTGTGCTACCAGGACTTTTTCAGAGTTGCTTTAAAAAAAAATCAGCTATAGAGTGTCATTATAATGTCATAACAATTTGTCAGGTTCTCTGTATTTCCAGCTTTCATTTTGTTAAAACAAGAAACTCTCCGTCCCCTTTCCTTGAAGAGATATCAGAGTGAGTCATATCTATACAACAAAAAGGATTGGAAACTTTTTAAAAAAAATGATATAACCATATTTAGTTGGTTGGGGGGAAACCTGGTGTGTGTGGGGGGGAGGGGGGGAAATGGCCACTATAGGAAAAGGACTGCTGTGTGGGTGGGACGAGGAAAATCCGACCTTTCCTGTACACATAGCGGCTGTCCCGGCTCCGCTGCAATCTTTCTTGAAACTCCACAGCAAAGCAGGTTTGGGAAATACCAGGTAAAATCCAGTGAACACCAGGTGATGTAGCACAATGCTGTGGAGAAATGGGAAACCCTCGCTTTTCAACAGCATCAAACCCAGGGTGAATAATCTGTGTGGAAAAGGTGGCGGTGAGGGGTTGCAAGTGGCCTAGCAGTGCAGGGATACTTTAGATAGAAGAAGAGTTGGTTTTTATATTTTATAAAAATATTTTTTATATTTTATATAGATAGAAGAAGAGTTGGTTTTTCTCTACCACTTAAGGGAGAATCAAACCAGCTTACAATCATCTTCCCTTCCCCTCCCCACAACAGACCCCCTGTGAGGTAGGTGGGGCTGAGAGAGCTGTGACTAGCCCAAGGTCCCCCAGCTGGCTTCATGTGTAGGAGTGGGGAAACAAATCCAGTTCAC
Source organism: Euleptes europaea (assembly GCF_029931775.1). NCBI lineage: Eukaryota > Metazoa > Chordata > Lepidosauria > Squamata > Sphaerodactylidae > Euleptes > Euleptes europaea. The sequence goes on along the minus strand of NC_079327.1, from coordinate 1,931,754 downwards.
CAGATTATCCTCCTCCGCTCATGTGAAGGTGTGGGGAATCGAACCCAGTTCTCCAGATCAGAGTCTACCACTCCAAACCACTGCTCTTAACCACTACACCACGCTGGCTCTCAGGGAGAGCACCTGGGGACTATCTGTTGGTGACTCTTGGTGGCTTCTCTGAGCCCCCTTAGGCCAGACTGCCCCACATCTTCAAGGAAGGCATGGCGTGGAATGACACCCCTTCGTGCTTGTGAGGCAGTCGAGAGAGAGACGTAAACAAGTTGTCGTCCTCTCCACAAATACAAATGTTGCGCTTCTGTTGTGGCGCTTCCTGGCCACAAAAAGGAACAGAACACAATTTCCGTGACAGCTAGGAAGTGAAGTTGGTACCCATGACGTCATCGCCATGAGGCTTTTGAAAGCGGGCACAAAACTTTTGCTAAGCTTCCGGGGATTTTCATCCTTCAGTGGGCACGGAAAGGAGTCCCGCTGGAAGATTTTCTTTTAAGCAGTCCCACCTTAAGAGTGATCCTGCAAAACGCCAGGCAAAGATTGGTTCTTCCCGAGCCTACCTTTGCCTGGAAGAGTGAAGCTGTTGTGTTATCACTCGTTGCCTCCTTTGCCCACCGCCCGGAGTCATGGATTTAATTAATTAATTAACGTCATTTATAGTCTGGCTTTCTTGCTTGGACTCAAGGCGGATTACACAGAGCGAGTCATAGAATCATAGACTCATAGAGTTGGAAGGGTCCACCAGGGTCATCTAGTCCAACCCCCTGCACAATGCAGGAAATTCCAAACTACCTTCCCCCCCACACCCCCAGTGACCCCTACTCCATGCCCAGAAGATGGCCAAGATGCCCTCCCTCTCATCATCTGCCTAAGGTCATAGAATCAGCATTGCTGACAGATGGCCATCTAGCCTCTGCTTATAAACCTCCAGGGAAGGAGCACTTACCACCTCCTGTGGAAGCCTGTTCCACTGAGGAACCGCTTTAACTGTTAGAAAATTCTTCCTAATGTCTAGACGGAAACTCTTCAGGCTAAACATACCCAGCTCCTTCAACCTTTCCTTGTAGGACTTGGTCTCCAGACCCCTCACCATCTTCGTTGCCATCCTCTGGACACGTTCCAGCTTGTCTACATCTTAAATTGTGGTGCCCAAAACTGAACACAGTACTCTAGGTGAGGTCTATCCAGAGCAGAGTAAAATGATAACCATCACTTCAATACAGTCTACAGCAGGGGTGTCGAACTATAAATTGTTACGAGGGCCTCGCCAGCCCAGATTGAGAGTGAGAGGGGGTGGCTGGCTTGCATCCGGCCCCCGGGCCTTATGTTTGACACCCCTGGTCTACAGGATGGGATATTTAATAAACAATATAGTAGGATTAGGGTTGTAGGAAACTAAAAACAGAACTGAACCTTGAGCCTGTTTGGAGGTTCTAGCAGGGGACTGCCGCTATCATACACCCTTGACCAAAGAACTGTACGCTCCTATCTGGGATGGTTTTCCTCTTCCGCTGAGCACACAGCTTTGGGAGGGGAGCACGTGCAGCGGTGAGTGAGGTAGGGGACAACCGTCTAGCCAGCCGGATCAACCCTGGCAATCAATGGGGTGACAGATGTTGTAGCCAGGTTGCCCTCGCAACTGAAGCAAAGCATATTTCTTAGCACAACTTATGTAAAATATGTAAAACAAAATGCAACTCTGCAAGATGCCCCTATTTCAGAATGGGCAGCTGTCCTGCCAGTGTGGTGTAGTGGTTAAGAGCAGTGGTTTGGAGTGGTGGACTCTGATCTGGTGAACCAGGTTGGGTTCCCCACTCCTACACACAAAGCCAGCTGGGTGACCTTGGGCTAGTCACAGCTCTCTCAGCTCCACCTACTTCACAGGGCGTCTGTTGTGGGGAGGGGAAGGAGATTGATTGTAAGCTAGTTTGATTCTTCCTTAAGTGGTAGAGAAAGTCGGCATGTAAAAACCAACTCTTCTTCTTACTGCAACACCATCAATATTTTCAGTCTCGTTGCTTAATAATTCCCTTGTCTTCTGTAGGCAAATGGCTGTCACTGCTCCCAGAAAATGTTTGCCTCACGCTTAATGTATTTGTGGAGCTGCAGTTCCATAAGATCTGTCTCATTATAATCTGTCCTACCCTCTTTACACAGAGCCTAGAACAAAATTTCTTGCCGCTCTCTTGAGGGGCTTAAACTCTCCCTTGGAAGCAGAGAAGCTGATCTTCCTTTTCTCGGTTCTTGTTGACCTTGGCAGCCGAGAAAGGATAGGCAAAAGTTGTATCTGAGGGGTGAAACGTATTAACATGATAAACACTCTCAGATCTGGTTGTTTAATGATGTTATTTATGTTTTATGATCTTTGCGACTGATGGTAAACGGTGTTTGGCTATATATAATAAATGTTATCATCCGTATGTAAATGATACCCAGTTGCCAGATTACACTGTAAGCCTTTTGTCTTCACATAACCGAGCGTGGTTATTTGTACACAACCCATTTTCTTGTTTATACTCCTTGGTCCATGAGCCGTTAACAAGTATGTGCTTTTTGTCTGGCATCTGCTTTATAGTTCTGTCTCCTGTGCGCAGTCATCACTTTGTAAGTATAAATACCTGCATCAAATTACAGGTCGCCAAATATGTACGAGGCTTGACGTTGCTGTGTGGGGTGATTAAAACAGTGCTGCAGTCCAGAGTGGTTTTATTGCCATAGTTTATTGATTAGGGGAGGGGCCATGGCTGAGTTTGTAGAGCATCTGCTTGGCATGCAGAAGGTCCCAGGTTCAGTCCCCAGCTTCTCCAGTTAAAGGCAGGTAGGTGATGTGAAAGACCTCTGCCTGAGACCCTGGAGAGCCGCTGCCAGTCTGAGTAGACAATACTGACTTTATTGTCGAAGGCTTTCATGGTCAGAGTTCATTGGTTCTCGTAGGTTATCCGGGCTGTGTAACCGTGGTCTTGGTATTTATACCAAAATACCAAGACCACGGTTACACAGCCCTGATAACCTACGAGAACCAATACTGACTTTGATGGACCAAGGGTCTGATTCGGTAGAAGGCAGCTTCATGTGTTCAACTATGGAGAGGGGCCATGGCTCAGTCTTGGCATGCAGAAGGTCCCAGGTTCAATCCGCGGCATCTCCAGTTAAAGGGACTAGGTTTAACAAGGTCTTTGTTGGTTTAACAAGGTCTTGTTCAGTATACAAAATCAGTAATATCTTGTAAATCTTAGATATTAAATGTTCATTGTTATCTAACAACATTCGTTGAAAAAGTGATTTGTCTTTTGTAAAACCTAGCCTCATATCTAAGTGCAGAAATGCTCTCCACCCTCTATACTCCAAGGCTGACTAATGATGTAATGATGTAATGTAAACAATATATTGTTTAAGATTTAAACATGAAGACATGATGCTAGAAATTAATGAATAGGTTCAATCTCAACGTATTTTTCTGGAGATGAGAATTATGATAAAATTGATTATATAAAGTATAACAAAACTCAAAACTGACTGTTTAAGAAATAGTATTCTTAGCCTCCTGGAAGTGGAAGTCCTTATATGGTAGTCTGTAGTAGAGCAACTGAGCATGTGTGGTAACATTCCTAAAACAGTGCAGAAAACTGTTACTCCAATGCATGGAGATTTTTCAAGACAGCCTCTTTTCAAGGTGATTGAAACAGTATAAATACAGGCAGGGAAAGGGCTAGAATTTCAGACCTCTAAGGGAGGCTCAGAAGATGGTATTGGTATGCATGGCTTTACAAATATATTATTCTAGAATGTGAATTAGATACTTTGAACTAAATCAGACTGTTATATTTTAAGTATTGGATTTTAAAACTGAATAGTATGTAGAACTTGCTTGCTTTACTGTATACATTGTTACTGAATTTTAAGACTTTGTAATACTTGCATATACACACATATATATATACACATAATTACATTGGAGCACATCAGTAAAAAGACTTACTTTTTAAAGTGAGTCAAGTAGTTGAGTAACTGAATAAGATAACATACCACTTCTCAGGAAGTGGTCGATTCTAAGAGCATAGTCACCCGAAAGGCACTGACCTGCTTCAACACAGGGATAAGGGAATAAGATTCTTGTAAATACCATACCAACCCTGAAGCAAGGGTTGAGTGTGTAGAAGTCATCAGTGCTCTGGGATTTTCACTTTTAAATAGCTTTATATAACATCGGTGGCAGATCTTTTGAAAGCATCAAAGTGCGGCATTCCCAGCAAAAGCAATTAGCTTTGTCCAGAACATTCTTATTTCTGGGATTGCAGCCAGAAATTTGGATTATTGTTGTATAACTCCAGCTATGTGGCTATGAAAATACACCTCGACACAGACTCTCTATTGATACTGAGAAATGTGATTCTGCGCACATTCAAATTACCGTAGAGCGCATAATATCATAGATGGTGCACAGTCTTGAAATACTAGGCATCTTTTTATAGTGCACATTTCAGTTCAGTGTTTGATTATAGGAGTAGCAAAGCTAAAAAGTGCCTGATTTCTGAAGGGAGTCCTGCTGTAGGTATTCCTCACTGTTACTCCAAACGCTCTGGCTGTCAGCATGTAGGTATGTCCTATCCTTGTCCTGATGGAACAGTATAATTCTCTGTCTGTGAGGTGAAGATCGCTCTTTTGAATTTTTGTCATCCAGGTTTGCTAAGACTTCAGGTTAGGTTTGCAAATAGTGATATTATGCGCAAATTCCTCTGCATGCCTGTTATCATGGGTGGAACTCTACTAACAGTATCTGCAACAAAGACTTTTTCACCACCTTTAATTTAAAAAAAATGTGGTGAACTCTTCTGTGAATTTCACAACTTTATTCTTTCCTTGGCACTTAACACTGTTGGGTTTTTTATGGCTCTCGCACAAATCGCTCTCCTGGAGTATCTTGCTTTTGCTGTGTAGTTATGGTATGCTACTCAGCAAGTTGCTCTAACACTCCACTGCTCTTTGCTAAAAATAAGTTCCTAATTTTAGAACAGCCGAGTGATTGCTTTTATTAGAAGAGAGCCAGTTCACAGGAGCAGTTACTTTTGGCATGTGTCCCATCTAGCATTCACAAGTGGTGGAACAGGTAGACTAATGCGATGGGTATTATCGGTTTCAATATTTGTAACCAGAACCAGTACAGTAAATACTACTCTTAACTTTGTCATGAAGTATGTGAGAACTACACTGGCTGCCAGTTTGTTTCCAAGTTCAGTGCAAAGTGCTGGTTAGAAACCTTTCAAGCCTCTTCATGTTTTGGGAGCCACATACTGGAAGGATAGGGTTGCCAGCTCCGGGTTGGGAAATACTTGGAGATTTTGAGGGTGGAGCCTGAGGAGGGCGGGGTTTGGAGAGGGAAGGGACTTCAATGCCATAGAGTCCACCTTCCAAAGTGGCCATTTTCTTCAGGCAAACTGATCTCCGTCGCCTGGAGATCAGTTATTATAGCAGGAGATCTCCAGCCACCACCTGGAGGTTGGCAACCCTATGGAAGGACCATCTCTCCTTCCTTGGGTCTTCATGTGCCAATTACACTTCTAGCATCTGCTAGAGCCTGTTGCTTCTCAATAGTAGCTCCTACATGGAATGGGCTTCTGGAGGAGGTATGGGGAGTGCTGGCCAGGGAGGTTTTTTTAGGAGGCATTGCCAAACAGTTGTATTTGCTAAGTAGTTTGATAGGATTTGAGCTACAGGAATTTTCTCAGGCTTTAACGGTGTTTTTTTTTTTCTGAGTTATATTGTGTTAGTTATGAATTGTAGGCCAGATTGAGCCACAAAGAGAAAGACAAGGTATTAAGCTTGGTGTAAATATTTGTGGTTTTTAAAAAAAATAAATTTTAGAGGAACCTCACAGTCCGGGGCCATAAACCAGGGGTGTCGAATTCATTTGTTACGAGGGCTGGAGATGACATAATTGTCACTTGGTCGGGCCAGGCCAGGTGGACTGTAAAACCGGAGATACAAACTTTATAGAAGACATAGGAAAAGCCAATTAATGACATTATTTTTACTTAAAATACAAACATGTTTAAAACATGCTTAAAACAACAACACTCTTTCAGTGAAGTGGGGTGGTGGGGGCTGCTTTAGCTGGCTCACGGACCGGATAAGAGCTCTCAAGGGGCTGGATCCGCCCCCCGGGCCATATGTTTGACACCCCTGCAGTAACCGGAACTGCAGTTTACATAGCTCATGCATAAATGCAGCTCTGACTTTTACAGGCAAGGCTGAAAATTCAAGAGGTTGGACTGATAGCAGTTTGATGCGGTAGCTAAAAAGGCAAATGCAGTCTTGGGCTGCATCAACAGAAGTATAGTGTCCAGATCACGCGAAGTGATGGTATCGCTTTACTCCACTCTGGTTAGACCTCAACTAACTCTGGTTAGACCTCAACTAGAGTACTGTGTTCAGTTTTGGGCACCACAATTTAAAAAAGATGTAGACAAACTGGAACTTGTCCAGAGGAGGGCAACAAAGATGGTGAGGGGTCTGGAGACCAAGTCCTATGAGGAAAGGTTGAAGGAGCTGGGTATATTTAGCCTGAAGAGGAGAAGACTGAGAGGGGATATGATAACCATGTTCAAGTACTTGAAGGGCTGTCATATTGAAGATGGTGCCGAGTTGTTTTCTGTTGCCCCAGAAGGTCGGACCAGAACCAACGGGTTGAAATTAAATCAAAAGAGTTTCTGTCTAGACATTAGGAAGAATTTTCTAACAGTTAGAGCGGTTCCTCAGTGGAACAGGATTCCTCGGGAGGTGGTAAGCTCTCCTTCCCTGGAGGTTTTTAAGAAGAGGTTAGATGGCCATCTGTCAGCAATGCTGATTCTGTGACCTTAGGCAGATGATGAGAGGGAGGTCATCTTGGCCATCTTCTGGTCACTATGTGTGCGGGGGAGGTAGTTGTGAATTTCCTGCATTGTGCAGGGGGTTGGACTTGATGACCCTGGTGGTCCCTTCCAACTCTATGATTCTATAGTCTTCGAAGTCTCAAGATACTGCGGTGTATACTTAAAATAGCCACAACAGATGCTGATTCAGTTTTGTTTGGAAGACCTCTAATTGCTAGGTCCCCTTGTACGTTCGTGCAGTATATTTTAAACCTTCCACTGTGTGTTTGTTTTCAAATGATACTGCCCTTTTCTGCTGTCAAGTTATTACATGCATCATCTTTAACCTATGCTAAACCGTGAATGTGATAAAAGATAGTTGCAAGAACTCTGATACCATTGGGAATCATGAGATGGTGGTAATATTTATACTTTTAATCAGACAGGAGAAACAATATGGTTCTTTTCGATCTTGGCATAATGTGAACAGACAGAATATCTCCTACACATCAAATTCTCCCTTGCAGTCTTTCTTCCCGTGAGGGTAAACGCTCGTTGGTCAGAGGGCAGGTTGATGGGAGTAATTATGAGTGGAGAAACAGTTGGAGAAATTCACCCCTCTTATCTGCTTCAGAGTTTCATCTTCCCAAAACTTCTTTTAACTTAAAGCTGTCAGCCTTTCTTTGCACGTGTTCAGATGCAATCGAACTAAACCGTGGTCTTTTCCCATTTAAGATTTGATGATTCCACTGAAGGAGCTGGTAGATTTGAATGCTAAATTGTATCGACTTACTTTTTTTTACATGGCGTGACCTGATTGTTTTTTACCCCTAGAAATGTTACGAACAAAAACAATACAAAAATGGACTCAAGTTCTGCAAGATGATCCTCTCCAATCCAAAATTTGCTGAGCACGGCGGTAAGGTCAAATCCTCCATCTGCAGTCTGAATTCTTTCCATGGGCTCTCCCTTGCCCTACCTACTCTCTGTTACGCTGCCTTTCCATGCCGATCTGCCCCCCTTTTTTGATGTAAATTGGGAAGCTCTTACAGATGGGTGGGAAGATGGAGATTCATATGTACACTGGAGTCCATTCATCCCAAGAGAGGATTGGATAGGTGTATTATACTTGCATTGTGTTAAACCTTGTTATTGGTGTATGGCTTGGACTCTCCATATTCACAAATGATAAAATCTCTTACAGAGACATTGGCTATGAAAGGACTTACGTTGAATTGCTTAGGGAAGAAAGAAGAAGCGTATGAATTTGTTCGCAAAGGTCTTCGAAATGATGTTAAAAGTCATGTCTGTATCCTTTGAAACAGTGTACTGACTTCCCTTCTGAATAGACGCCTTTTCCAAAATTATTCTCAAACATACGTAGCAGATTGGCATGTTAAAGAGTACTTTGAAGATGATTAGATATTGCCTAATATTTGAAAATGTAATGTGTAATAGGGCTGTTGAAAAATTTTTTGGGTAAAGTTCGGCTTCGGCAAAATTTGGCCCTTTTAAATTCGGGACGTGCCAAAGTCCGAACTCCCCCGCTTCGGATCTGCGAAATTCGACGCGAGATCCGGAGTTCAGGGGAAAATTCGGGGCCCCCCCCCCGCGGGCCTTCACAGAGCTTCCATGAAGGCGCGCTGGGGGCTCTTTAAACAGATCTGCACCTTCCAGCTGGAAGGCACAGATCTGTTTAAAGCGCCCCCCGTGCGCCTTCATGGAAGCCCCGTGAAGGCGCGTGGGGGGAGGCGAACCCTGAATCTGCCGAATTTATTCGCCAAACACCCTGAAGTCGGCGAATTCTGCTCCCCCGTTTCCCGCCTTTTTTTGAGTTCGGTTCGTCCCGAACTAAAAACCACCGAATCGGGGGAAATTCGGCTTTTTTTCGACGAACCAAATTGACAGCCCTAATGTGTAAGTCTAGTGAATTCTAAAATGTGGGACATTACTACCTCTGCCTATAAAACCGGGTTCCTGAATAGATAGTAAGTCACCCTAATCTAATCCAATTTCCTTTTCATTTCCATCCCTGAATGATGAATGGTTTAAAATGGCACCTTCCAGCATTCTCTGCCTTTTTGTTACCTTAAGGTAGGGGCCGTGGCTCAGTGGTAGGGCCTCTGCTTGGCATGCAGAAGGTCCCAGGTTCAGTCCCTGGCATCTCCAGTTAAACAGGATCAGATTATAAGTGATCTGAAAGACGTCTACCCTAGAGAGCCACTACCAGTCTGAGTAGATAAGACTAACCTTGATGGACTGATGGCCTGGTTTCAGTACCAGGCAGCTTCATATGTTCATGTGTGCCTTGCTCAGATGGCGAGAACACATGAAGCTGCCTTCTACTGAATCAGACCCTTGGTCCATCAAAGTCAGTATTGTACTCAGACCAGCAGTGGCTCTCCAGGGTCTCAGGCAGAGATATTTCACATCACCTACTTGCCTAGTCCCTTTAACTGGAGTTGCTGGGGATTGAACCCGGGACCTTCTGCATGCCAAGCAGATGCTCTACCACTGAGCCACAGCCTCTCCCTATGATCAGAAATTTGAAGCAGAAGGTTCTGGCTTTGAATGAATGTACAGAAATAGACCTGCTGTGGTGTTTAAACATGGGAGTTTCAGAACTGGATTATTTCATCCAGTTATTGAACAATGTTTGTTATTCCATAGTCAAAGGAAGCCGTCAGACTATCCAGTTACCTCGGTTTCCAGTATTTAGTCCACTAGGAGGGGGGGGGGGAATCCATTAATAGAATTATTCTTCTACAGAATAAGAAAAGGATCCGAAGCACTGTGTCCTTTTTGTTATTGAATAGTCTTTTAGAAGGACAGTTCACATTAAACACTGCTGAAGTTTAGGGTTGCCAACCTCCAGGTGGTGGCTGGAGATCCCCCACTATTACAGCTGATCTCCAGGAGACAGAGATCAGTTCCCCTAGAGAAAATGGCCGCTTTGGCAATTGGACTCTATGGTATTGCAGTCCCTCCCCTCTCCAAACCCCGCCCTCCTCAGACTCCATCCCCAAAATCTCCAGGTATTTCCCAACCTGGAACTGGCACCCTATTGAAGATTCACATCATACAGCTCATTCTCCCCATATTACTTTATGATCTGCAGGCCACACCCATAACTAACACTAGAATGAAACAGTTTTATATGTGTGTCAGCTCATGGCTCATAAGCTGTGATAAATGAATTACCCTAATTGATAGATCTTTCCAGAACTGCATACAAACGTTTTTTCAGAAAACGGGGGATTCCTGCTTATATCCTTAACTATGTCAGGTTGGCATGTGTACGGCCTCTTGCAGCGCTCGGATAAAAAATACGATGAAGCAATTAAGTGCTATCGAAATGCTCTCAAATTGGATAAGGACAATCTACAAATCCTAAGAGACCTCTCGCTGTTGCAGATCCAAATGCGGGACCTTGAAGGATACAGAGTAAGCAATTTATATTTAATACAGTTTTAAAAATTAAGATGCTTCTGTTTCTGCGTTAAACTTAACAGCAGCAGTTAATAAGGTGCTCTGTCTGTGTTTTTTGGAGCGGGGGGGGGTCTAGCGGATGTTACTTTGAGTTCTGTTGATCAAGGTAGGGGAATTGGACACATCAATCTTCATCTTGCAACCTTCCTACAAATGCAGAATTTGAAAATTTCATACTTTAAGAGAGTTAATAGAAAGCCACAATTGTTTAGAATAATTGTAACAAATCAGTTGGAGAGCCAGCATGGTGTAATAGTTAAGAGCGGCGGACTCTAATCTGGAGAACCAGGTTTGTTTCCCCACTCCTCCATATGAGTGGCGGACTCTAATCTGGAGAACCGGGTTGGTTTCCCAACTCTTCCACATGAGCGGCAAACTCTTATATCTGGAGAACTGGGTTTGATTTCACACTCCTCCACATGAAGCCTGCTGGGTGACCCTGGGCTAGTCACAGGTCTCTCTCAACTCTCAGCCCCACCTACCTCACAAGGTGTCTGTTGTGGGGAGGGGAAGGCGATTGTAAGCTGGATTGAGACTCCTTAAAGGTAGAAATAAGCAGGATATAAAAAGCAATTCTTATTCTTCTTTAAAATTATCCCCACACACCCAAAGAATTATGTGGAAAGCTGTCTTGATGAGAAATCAGAATTGGATTTGGTCTCTACTCCTGCTGCAGACTGTGTGTGTGTTCTTTGAGAACTGTAGCAGTGATAATGATCAATATATGAGATTTATTTCAGAGCAAACATGATGAAGCTTGCAGCGGAATTCTGAGTGGAATTCCTGGTTTACCTACCAGGAAGTCTCACTTAACGTTTCTGTTTTTTCCTTGCTTTTTTGTTGAGGCTTGATTTCCACCCCCACCCCCAGTAAATTTAAATATTTTGTATTAAAAATAGCAGATTTCCCTTATTTGGTGCCCATTTGTTTTCTTTTTAAAGGAGACCCGTTATCAGCTACTACAGCTGCGGCCCACTCAGAGGGCTTCATGGATTGGATATGCCATCGCATATCATTTGCTAAAAGATTATGACATGGCCTTAAAACTTCTGGAAGAGTTTAGAAAAACACAACAGGTAAGATCCAATTTCTGTGCAACTCACCATCTTTAACACAGATAAAGTATTTGCGTAACTTCTGCGGTGGAGGGAATCACTAATGTCTATCGTTCAAATAACGTCTGTATTCTGGGAAATAATGTAGTAAAAAGTGGTTCTCTTGTACGAAATTGATGACATGCTAGCTTAATACTTTCACCTACTGATGATTATGTAAGATTACTTGGGAAACATGTTAAGGCAGCAGTTCTTAGTTTAAAAACCTGAACTGTATACAAAGCGATCTGAATTTTGCTATAAGAAACTGATGTTTGTCAAATTGTGTCTTACTAACTGAAAATTTGTGAATTTGTGAAGTTACGGCCTTCCAGGAAAAAAATGATGTATTAACTATTCTATTTTTCAGATTCCTCCTAATAAAATAGACTATGAATATAGCGAATTAATACTGTACCAGAACCAAGTGATGAGAGAAGCAGATTTGTTTCAAGAGTCTCTGGATCATATCGAAACCTACGAGAAGCAAATATGTGATAAACTCATGACAGAAGAAATCAAAGGTGAGCCATTTTCTTTTCAGGGGCTTAAACGATTTTCTCACACCTGTGCTTCTCCATGTGCGAAATGGACCAGGCAGAGGAGTTGCATGCCCTTAAACCTACTGGAGACTCCTGTTTGGCCTTTGCCCATCACACTACACTTGGTAGTAAATACAAGATATTTATGTACATTTTAATACAAGCACAAGCCAGCGTGGTGTAGTGGTTAGGAGCTGCGGACTCTAATCTGGAGAACCAAGTTCGATTCCCTGCTCCTCCACTCAAGCGGTGGACTGTAATCTGGTGGACTGGGTTGGTTTCCCCACTCCTCCACAGGAAGCCAGCTGGGTGACCTTGGGCCAGTCACATTTTCTCCGAACTCTCTCAGCCCCACCTACCTCACAAGTTGTCTGTTGTGGGGAGAAGGGAAGGTGATTGTAAGCCACTTTGAGACTCCTTAAAGGTAGAGAAAAGCGGGGTATAAAAACCAACTCCTCCCCCTCCCCCTATATGTGGCTAAGGGGGTGATGTCTTGCGAGGGGCCTGGGCTGCCTGGCAGGCAGTTGTCGCATCTTGTCGCTGCCACCTCAGAAGTATTTCTGCTATGATATAAGAATTGGCCATTTAGACTCCCAGCATCTGATAGGCTAGCTTCCAAAAACAGGTTCTAACTAAATCCAGTCTTTGCTTTTTTTATGCTTTAGGAGAAATGTTTTTGAAGTTGGGAAGACTAAAGGAAGCTTCTGAAGTATACAGAGAGCTTCTTGAGCGAAATGCAGAAAACTGGCATTACTACGAAGGCCTGGAAAGAGCCCTGCAGCCACGTAAGTGGTCCTCTTGTAAACTTTATAATAATAGTAATAAGCTTTTATTTATACCCTGCGCTCCCCCGGCCAGGGCCACCTTAACACATAGGCATGCTGGGCAGTTTCCCGGGGCCCCCACGAGCATAGGGCCCCCATACTAATCTGTGTATGTTGTGACTTGCTGTCAATGAATAAATAAACACTATACTAAACTATAATTATGTGACAGTTTTGCAGACCTGTGAATCTATTGCTCAGGCCTTTCTGCTGAAATCCCTGCAGTTAGCTTTAATAATTGTTAATGCCTACATCCATCCTTTTTTAGACCATCAAAAATTGTCCTACTACTGGAATCACCTAAGATCATTTGTTGAGGATCTAGAATTGAAATTTCCCTCTGTAGAAAATGCTATAATTATTTGTTATTGGAAAAGGCATATTTAGCATGTGTTTTACTAAAGATAATGAACAATATTAATGTTGATTTGGGTTTGGATTAAGAATAAATACTGAAGTATAATGTAAGAAAGGACTTGTTCATTATGGAAGCACCAATAAACATATCTTTTATCTTATTGACTATTTACACTTTTATTCCTGTGAGTGGTTGTGTACGGAGGGGGCCCAGGGCACTGCTTTGCCCGGGGGCCAATGATGCTGTTAAAACAACCCTGCCCCCGGCCAGTCCAGGCTCAGGGCAGCTACTAACACAATTAAATATACATAAATGTGCTTAAAATATAAATAAAACAATCAAACACATTTAAAAACATTCTAAAACATAATAAAAACGTAGTGCACTGTAACTCTATGATTCTAACTTCAGTGCCCAATTTCCTAACTTTGGCCCAAAATCACCATTTTTAAAAAATGATAAAAGATCCTTAGTTCACAGAGATTCCAGTTTTAAACTTGTTATTCACCAATAGGTACTTTAGAAGACAGGCTACACGTGTATGAAGAGATAAGCAAGCGGCACCCGAGAGCCGTTTCACCTAGAAGATTACCTTTAAACTTTGTCACAGGTAATATTTCGTAATTCTGTAACTCCACCTTAACCTTGTTTGGAAAGATGTATAATTCAGCTTTCTGGAAGTGTGTTTTTTTTTTACACAAAGGAAAAGACCTATCGGCCCGTTTCTAAGCACTATCGATGGTGATGAGATCTTCTTTATTCCAGTATGAGCCCCTTACTGTGTCCCAATTAGTGTTCAACTAGAACTTCAGCCTAAGGGACATTTCCCCAGGTTGCTTCTGTGAGGGAGAAAACGTGTAAGCAGCTTATTCCAAACCAGCCCTCTCCATCCCCTGCCAGCATGGTGTAGTTGTTAAGAGCGGTGGTTTGGAGTGGCAGCCTCTAATCTGGTGAACCGGGTTGGTTTCCCCACTCCTCCACATGAAGCCAGATGGGTGACCTTGGGCTAGTCCCACACTCTCAGCCCCATCTACCACACAGGGTGTCTGTTGTGGGGAGGGGAAGGGAAGGTGATTGTAAGCCGGTTTGATTCTTCCTTAAGTGGTGGAGCTGCTGCTGCTGCTGCTGCTGCTGCTTCTCCTTCTTCTCCTCCTAGTTATGATTGTGTAGCAGTTAAGTATTTCATCTGGAATTGCTGGGTCAGTTAGGCCCCGAAGCCTTTAGCAGTACTGGAAGTCAAAGTGAGACACAGAAGGTCTGCATGTTAAACACCTGTTATCTTTCTGTCGCAGGCTGATAACTTGCAGTCATCTGTGAATACTTGACCACCCATACTCTTAAGCATGATGTAGCATATATATTCAGCTAGATTTGAGTCCTGTAGCACTTTAGAGTACAACAAGATTGTTGGGGCATAGAAGCTTTCGAGAGTCAGAGCTCCCTTTGTCAGAGCGTTGAATGTCAAAAGCTCATATGCTGAAAATCTGGTAGTTCTCTAAGGTGCTACTGGACTTTAATCCAGCCGTTTAATCCAGCTGCAGACCAACACAACTACCCTCTGAAACCATATCTATTCAGGTATCAGAAGTGAGCTGTGACTCACGAAAGCTGCTACCCTGCCAGAGATGTTGTTAGTCTTTAAGGTGCTACTGGACTCTTGATCTTTTCTACTGCTGCAGACAGACTAACACAGCTACCCATTGTCATATCTATTCAGACACTTTTCACATAATCACAACAGATTCCATTCTTACTAGTTAGCAAAAGCAGTAATTTCAACCACTACTTAGAATGGTTCAGATATCAGCAGCCTTATTAAATTCCCTTTTAATGACTGTATTTCTGAAGTTGGGAACTTGTGGGGAAAATCTTCATGGCTTCTATCTGTAAATGTCCTTGGATGACATCAAGGATCTTTATACTCTGTGCTAATAAACAAATTAATTTCTTATAGTTAAGTTTTGTTTCAAGAAAAAGTGGAATTCTGCAACCTGAATACATAAAATTATGAAAATTTGCACGAATGTTTCTTGGTGCTATTTCTCTTAATAGTGGCTATTTTGTAATTACAAATACCAAGAAAAAATTCCAAGGTTGGCTGTTCTCAGTAGTACTACCAGGGTTTGATTTTTGGGATGAAAATGCGGGTCCCCAGCCATGCCCCCCCCCCCCGGGCCAGCAAATGCAGGCTGCAGCTAGAGATTGGCAAACTCTGCCCAGTTCACACCACTGTTCTTCCATGTCCTTCCCCTAGTGTTTTCTGAGAATTGTAATTCTCACCTTGCATTAGTGATGGGGGGGACAACCCCAAAAGTATTAAGTCCAGAGTCTAAACTGTACCGCTGATTCTTCTTTTCAGTCCTTTTCAGGTTTTTAGTAGTTTTTATGTAGACATGAGCCCAGTCAGTAATACACGTTAAGTCATTGCAGTATAACCAAATACACTTTTGTTTCTAGGTGAAAAGTTTAGAGAGCAATTGGATAAGTGGCTGAGGGTTAACTTCAGTAAAGGCTGCCCACCCTTGTTTACCACTTTGAAATCTTTATATTACAATACAGAAAAGGTAAAACTCGTTCTTTAATTTTCATATAGTCTCTGTATATTTTTGCATGTATCTTATGGATAATTTACAAATCGGTTACTTTTCTGTCCTACTTGGTGGGTGTATTCCACATGTGTGACGAATGTTTATCAGTCTTTTCTCTACTTGTTTTAGCTCCAATGTAAAGTATATCAGATGTCTTAGCATTAGGTTCCGATACGAATGGAGCTTTAACTCTTGACAATATTGTTGGTCTCTGGATGACTCTAGCTCTTTGGAAGTCCGTATCTTTAGTTTCTGTGCGGTCTCAAGGACTGGGCCTGCACAGAAGAAATTTTGGAGTACTCCACAGCAATAACCAAAGAATTAACACTCAGAATCCTGTGCACTGTGAGAGTATTTTAGGTATAAATACCAACTCTTCTTCTGAACATGGAGCCCTCTGACTTTTCTACCTTCTAGGCTCCAAGGGGCAAATGGACAGGGGAAAGGAAGCTGTGCCCAGGAGCGAGGGGGCATCTCTGCCTAATCAGTGTTTGAGGCCAGATAACGTTCTTCAGCTTCAGCAACTTGATGGTGATCCAGTGCGCGCGCGTACAAAGAGAGTCATACTTCAGTTATACACACACACCCTTGCAGTTTGCATGAAAGTCCCTGTTAAATTGCAATGAAGAGTTGTGCAAGAGCTCGTTTCCATACTCTTAAAATTCAGAAGCGGACATTTTTGTTAGCAGATAGTGGGGAAGCTGGGGCTGGCTTGTGCACTAGCAGACCGTAACTCCTGTGTCTCTGGGTGAGATTTTCCCCATTATATGGCCACGTCTGCCCTCTGGGTTTTTTCCCCCTCCGCCAAACCAAACTCTCTCCCCTCTCTACTTTTTGAGGAAAGTGTCCCTTTGGAATGCTTGGTAATTTCTTCTGAGAATATAGCAGGTATGAATAACACTGGCATATCAATGTATATGATAAGTGATACACTGTGTATGGACATAATATAATGTGATTTTTAAAAATAAATCAGCTTTTTAATACAAACGTGGCTAACTCTTTTTTATAGGTTTCTACAGTCCAAGAACTTGTTACTGGTTATGAAGTGTCTCTGAAAACGTGTGACTTGTTTAGTCCGTACGGTAGGTTTCCACGTTCTTGTGTTATAGCCGCTGGAATGCAATTTTTAATTAACATTTTGACTAGTCTTGAAGTAGCTTGTAGTTTTCTAAAACATAAGTATTTTATTTAGTGCCCTTCCAGACGGGCGGGCGTGTCTTCTGAAATGCTGTGTGTGCGCTTTTGTTACAGAAAACAGTGAGCGAGAACCCCCGACGACTCTTCTTTGGGTCCGCTATTTCCTCTCCCAGCACTTTGACAAACTGGGTCAGTTTTCGGTGGCCTTGGATTACATTAATTCCGCCATTGCAAGTACGCCGACATTAATAGAGCTGTTTTATCTAAAAGCCAAAATTTACAAGGTAATATACAGCGTCTTAAAGAGGACACTCTTAGAATATTTAAGCAATGTAAGTGTTTTTCATAGGAACTGACTCGATTGCATTGTCCATGGGGGCTGTTCAGCTCAACATTCAAATCCATGTAGGGCCAAAGAAAAAGACAATAAGAACCGCTCAAATGCCAGAGTGGTGGTGTGGTGAAGACACTAGTCTTGTGTGGACTAGTTTCTCAAATAAAATCATCTGCCTCTCAGGGGCTGTGGCTCAGTTTGTTGAGCCTCTGCTTGGCATGCAGAAGGTCCCAGGTTCAGTCCCCATCATCTCCAGTTATAGGGACTAGGCAAGTAGGTGATGTGAAAGACCTCTGCCTGAGACCCTGGAGAGCCGCTGCTGGTCTGAGTAGACAATACTGACTTTGATGGACCGAGGGTCTGATTCAGTATTAGGCAGCTTCAATTGTTCATGTGGATGCCATACCTTTCCTTAGCATTATGGCTATTTCCCTTTGTGATACCTTGGTTCTGTTCTTGGTGGTAGAAAGTGCCGCCAAGTCGCAGCTGACTTATGGCAACCCCATAGGGTTTTCAAGGCGAAGAGATATTCAGAAGTGGTTTGCCATCGCCTGCCTCTACGTAGCAACCCTGGATGTCCTTGGCGGTCTCCCATCCAAGTACTACTAACCAGAACCAACCCTGCTTAGCTTCCTTACACTTCATATAATCTGCATTTTCCAGCTCATGTTTCACGGAGTGAAGCATGTGTTTGATCAAGTTTTTTAGTTCCTCATATTTTGAAAAAAAAGGACATATTCCTGTCAAAGATGTTGACATTTTTTTACAGTTCTCGGCTTGCATTATGCGTCGGTCAATCACATTTATGAATTCAATGAACGCTTTTCCTTTCCCTGCAAACAGCACGTTGGCAATCTCATGGAGGCGGCCAGGTGGATGGACGAAGCACAGTCCTTGGACACGGCGGACAGATTCATCAACTCCAAGTGCGCAAAGTACATGCTGAGAGCGAATATGGTGAAAGAGGCCGAGGAGATGTGCTCCAAGTTCACAAGGGTAGGAAATGGGGGTTTGAACGGAGGTTTGTAACGCGTTCATTTTGAAAACCGCATCTGTCTGACCCAGAATTTTGTTACAGAAATTCTGCTTGGGCATTGCTGGCAGATCTGATGATCACAGAAGTATGCCCTTTAAAGACGGTTTCATCTTAATGGGTATCAGTGTGATATGGCCTAAATAATAGTAGTGGCTTGTTCCTAGGAGCATCATACTTTTTTTGTAATGTATTCTATTTTCTAATTTTTAAAAAGTGCTGGCAATAACTTGTTCATTACCAGTGAAATCCCAATTACATACAGGGAAGTCAGAGGGCTTAGACTGGAATAACTGCATCAATGACTGGTTGTGAATTCATACTAATAGGGGAAGAATTAAGTGCAGAATGATTGCCATTTCAAACCCAGTTATTTAATGCATATTTCAAGGTAATTTTATTCCTACTTTACAGTTTCAGCTTTCAGATATTTTTGCAGGTTTTTTTTAAACATGCATATATATTCATATTATAATTCTGCTGCTGCTACATTCTTTTATGACTGTTCCTGCTCTTGAGTATCTTATTGGTCTCCTGCTGAATGTGTGTATGTGTTCACAGTTGTCAAATTCAATACCTTTATTGGCATAAACAAAGCGATTCTACTTAAAATTTGCCAGGCAGAAGGCAAATGTTCACAGTTGTCAATCTCAAGGTAGTCGTGCTCTGGGAGAGAGGCTGAGTGTTATGTGGACGGCTTTAATTGGCAGGATCTCCTCAAATCCATAATCTGAGTCAGAGAGAATTGGAGAAGTCAGGCAAGGAGAATATTTGCTTGGTTGTCTGCCTCCTGATTCTGGAGGCCTCACTTCGAAAAGGATGTGGACAGAATGGAGCGGGTGCAGAAAAGAGCAACAGGGATAATCAGGGGCCTGGAGACCAAGCCCTGCGAGGAAAGGCTGAGGGAGTTGGGAATGTTTAACCTGGTGAAGAGGAGGTTGAGGGGGGACATGATTGCTCTCTTGAAGTATTTGAAGGCTGTCACTGAGAGGAGGGCAGGGAGCTGTTCCTGTTGGCAGCAGAGGATAGGACTCACAGTAATGGGCTTAAATTACAAGCGGAAAGGTACCGGCTGGATATTAGGAAAAAGTTTTTTTACAGTAAGAGTTGTTCGACAGCGGACTCAGCTTCTTTGGGAGGTGGGTGAGCTCCCTCTCACTGGCAGTCTTTAAGCAGAGGCTGGACAAGCACTTGGCAGGGATGTTCTAGTCTCCTGCATTGAGCAGGGGGTTGGACTAGATGGCCTCTATGTGACCACAATGTCACAAACAGTGAACAAGTTTTTAGGTTCCTTTCCAGGCGGAGTGCTCTGAACCAAAAAAACAACAGAAAGGTGGAAGGAAGAGTCCTTGTTTTGAGTTTAAAGCCCCGATCTGCCACTTGTAAAAATCTTTAAATACATCTTGCAGTGTTCATTACATTGATCCAAAGAATGTTGTTATTTTTTTCTTTCTATTCAAGGAAGGGACCTCTGCGATGGAGAACCTCAACGAGATGCAGTGCATGTGGTTCCAGACTGAATGTGCCTTAGCTTTTCAGAGGTTGGGAAAATACGGAGAGGCCTTGAAGAAGTGCCACGAAGTAGAAAGGGTAAGTTAAATAGGTGGCTTTTTTCCCTGGTGGACATTTCTCCTTTCCCTTCTAAATGGCCCAAAAAGCACCCATAAATTCCCACGCCAGCCCTTGCAGTTTCACCTATATAACACTGCGTTATGTGAATTTTTTCATAATGATCTAAAGTAGGAGGCCACAAACACGCATTTTCTTAGTCCATGGAAACCAAACATTAAATCCCCTGTGAAGAATTAGTTTTCCAGGGGGTGTGTTCTGAGGAAAATAGGTTGCTTTCTGTTGTTGCAGCACTTCTTTGAGATAACTGATGATCAGTTTGACTTCCACACGTACTGCATGAGAAAGATGACGCTGCGTGCCTACGTTGACCTCTTGAGGCTGGAGGACATTCTTAGGAAACACGCCTTCTACTTCACAGCTGCTCGGGCAGCCATTGAAATCTACTTGAAGCTTCACGACAGTCCTCTGGCCAATGAAAGCAAAGAACAGGAAGTAAATTCAGGTATTTGAATGCAGCAAGGGAAACTAATTTGTGTGTGAAATGCAGTTTCAGAAGTGTTGCTCAAGGTTATTTACTTTAAGGTGTTAAAGGTTTTATTTTTTCCAGGTCAGATTTTACTTTTTTGTTTAGTCGTCAAAAAGTATAACTAAATGTTATAGAGGACAAAATGTGCTTAGTTGGGTCCATTTTACAGAAACCATAAGGGCTTTGGAAGAATGCTGTTGTACTTTAGCTATAGGCAAAACTAGTCTCGCCCAGAATTTAGGTTTTTAGCGCTGTATAGGCAGCAGAGTACCATCACTGCAGATATGTGAAACTTTGTCACATTCAATTTGGATTCCTCACCCCATACACCAGACTCCATAGGACTCAGTGAGAAGCGATGAACACTATCTTCTCTCCGCTGTGAAAATTATCAGTGCCTGCATTGTGCTTTTTATTTTTAACTAGTTATTAATGCACCTGTCTTCTTAGCTCAAGATTACTAAGTTTTTAGGAATCTTTGGTTATTTATTTTATTACACAATTGGTGCTTTCATCCTAATGAGAGCTGCACTCCAACTATATTGCTAGTTAAATATAAAACCTAAAGATGTGTCTGTATTTTTTATAACATCCAGGACTTTGTATTATTTATGTTAAAATAAAGTCCGTTATCCATAGAAAACCTTTCTGCCAAGGAACTGAAGAAAATGCTTAGTAAACAAAGACGCGCGCAGAAGAAAGCAAAGCTTGAAGAGGAGAGAAAGCACGCAGAAAGAGAGAGGCAGCAAAAGAACCAGAAAAAGAAACGAGACGAGGAAGAGGAGGAAACAAGCGGGCCCAAGGAAGAACTCGTTCCTGAAAAACTGGAAAGGGTATATTTCTACTCTACTTTTGCACATTTATACTGGGTTATCATAAAATATTCAGAAACCTCTTTGGTTTTGATTCTGTACCAGAGTTGTGATGTGGAGGCAGACAATGGCAAACCACCTCTGAAGGTCTTTTGCCTTGAAAACCCCACCAGGGGTCACCACCTGGAGTTTAATATATATATATATATATATATACAGACACACACTCTCTCTCTCCAGGTGTTTTCTTGATTACAGGAAGAAAATTATATTGCAATCAGCTGTACTTGGGGGATATTATTTCATAGTTGGCAGGTAACCATGTCCTAAAAGGGAAATGTTGTAGATACTCTCTTACTTATCACATTTATGCCACCCGAGTTCTCTGAAAGAAAAACCTTTGCACAATTGAATGGGCAGAAATTAACGGGCTTTTAGACTGGAGTAACTCTCTTTAGGATTGCATTGCAAGTCCACTGTAGTTAAATCAAGACGGCAGGGAAGTTGGACTAAGATGCCAGGCCACGTGAAATGTAGGCACAATACAACCTGTCTTGGTGGATCACCTGTCTGTCTAGCAAGGGAATAAGGAAACTCTTCTATCAATTCCTTTCAAACTCTGCTGTGGTTTAAAGTTGTAGCAGACCTGGGGTTTAGGAACCAGAATGTAGCACAACTCTTAATTATATGTAACTTGAATTTTTTTTTTAAACAGGCTGATAATCCATTAGAGGAAGCGATTAAATTCCTTATACCGCTTAAGAATCTCGCTGCAGATAACATTGACATGCATCTGTTAGCATTTGAAATATATTTCAGGAAAGGTAATGTCTATGCTGTTGTAAAATATTACATGGAGTGAATTATTTTTGTAACAGTTGTGTATGCATATTTTGCTAGTTATTGAGTTTAGATTAATATTCTGAGGGCATATTTTGCTAGTTATTGAGTTTAGATTAATATTCTGAGGGCATAATTTTATCTGCAAGTACTGACGTATTTCAGAAGTCTAGCAGAAAATGCTGATGAGTTTAATATAATGGTACGTTTTATTTGGAATGGTAGCAGTAAAAATAAACTTAGCTTGCTATATAAACATATTGGCTTGGATGCAGGAATGTGAAAGTGGGAACATTAATGAGCTTGCACGAGCAGAACTGCACCAGGATGTTTACGCAACGCTGAATGCTTTCTTCCCTGTATATTATAGTGCGCAGACGTGGGTTGTGTAAGATCTTGTGCAAGTGGAAATACAGGTGGAGATACAATACATTTGACTTTGAGCAAGCAGATATCATGGTTTTTTTTCTTGCATTTCAGCTTGCACAAAAGGCTTCAGCCCAAGTGGAAATTATGTGCTGAATCCAATCCATTTTTCCTTAGTTGTGGTGCTTTCTGACCAGATGTTAATTTCCATCCATCACTAGGACTTTCATGTGACATGGGCATAAGAAAACATGCACACGATTATGCTATAATGCTATAATGGGGAGGGGCTATGGCTCAGTGGTAGAGCCTCTGCTTAGCATGCAAAAAGTCCCAGGTTCAATCCCCGTCATCTCCAGTTAAAGGGACTAGGCAAGTAGGTGATATGAAAGACCACCTTGAGTAGACAATACTGACTCTGATGGACCAAGGGTCTGATTCAGTATAAGGCAGCTTCATGTGTTCATTATGGTGGCTCAGTGGCAGAGCATCCAGGTTCAATCCAGGTCCCAGGTTCAATCCCCGGCATCTCCCGTTAAAGGGATCAGGCAAGGAGGTGATGTGAAAGACCGGGCCTGAGACCCTGGAGAGCTGCTGCCAGTCTGAGTAGACAATACTAACTTTGACAGACCAAGGGTCTGATTCAGTATAAGGCAGCTTCATGTGTTCATCTGTTCAATGCCCACATCTTCAAAAAGGTTGGGGACCCCTCTTCGAAATGATAATGGGGATAGCTTGTCAATGACAGAACAGGAATGGAGGGAGAATTTTATTAGTACATCACAATACACTCAAAATATACAAACTTGAACAATATTATAGATTCTAGGTGTTGTATTTTTGTGTTTTTATGCAGGAAAGTTTTTATTAATGTTGCAGTCAGTGAAAAGAGCTTTTGCCATCGACGGCAATAACCCCTGGCTACATGAATGTTTGATTAAATTTTCCAAGTGTGGTAAGTACAGAGAAGCATGAGAGCTTGTTTGCTCTGCCGGGGAACGCGCTTCCTCTCTGGTGGCTCTTCCATTTGCACAAGGGCTGTTTGGAAACCACTAATTTCATTCCGAGTATCCATACCTTGGTTAAGTATTGAAGTGTAGATAATCAAGGACACAATACAGGTGAGAGAGTTTTACTTACCTGTTTTAAACTCCATGAGAGTTTTACTTACCTGTTTTAAACTGGCCTCTGTGTTCAGCCAGTAAAAATGTCCAGCAGCGCACGTTCTTCGTCACTACTTGCGCTGTCTGGAATTGTGGCCTAAGCGTGCAAACGCTTTTTGGGAAACATTTTTTAAACGGTAGCAGTTTAGTAATAGTGAAGGCAAAAACGCCAGCACTCATGTGTAACACTTCAAAAAAATTAACTTGTGCTCAGAGCAAGGAGGGGTGAGGATGAACAACAGAGTTCTGTTGAACAGCAAGAAAAATACGCTTCTTGTCTTTTCAGTGTCTGATCACAGCAATTTATCAGAAGTCGTGAACAAAGTCCTCACCCAAGAAATGCAGAAGATCTTCATTAGTAAAGATTTGGAAAGTTTTAATGAAGAGTTCCTCAAACGCAATCCTACCTCCATTCAGCATCAGCTGTCAGGTTGGTTGTGCCGGCTAACGGATGGTGAACTCTGACCGGTCTCTGTCTGACTAGAGGGACTTGCTCATCAGATTGGCATGAAGGTTGCTGTTAAGGGGAAGACTCCCTTAATTCGTAGTATTCGAGAGTTTGAACTGTTGGCTCATTTTTAATTTTCCTCATGACTCACCTTTAACGTAGACTGGGTGGAAGTAATTCTTCCAGGCCTTCCCTTCTCCCAGCAGGGCCCTGCACACACACCCCAGAAGCCTCTGTGAACGGCTGGGAGACCTTCCTGAATAACATAAGGTGGTGCAAGGGGCTGCAGAAAAGAAGGGGAAATCAGCAGAATTGCCCTCTCCTCCATGAGCATGTCCACTCCCCTCTTAAAGCCTTCCAAGTTGGCAGCCATCACCACATGCTGGGGCAGGGAGTTCCACAATTCAACATGCTAATATATTATTTTATCGTTGTCACCTTGCCATTGTTTTGGGTTTTTAAATAAAAATTTTCATGCACATTTTAGCACGTTTTGAAAACTGAAGTTACCAGTCTTGCTTTTCCTGTATTGTCATCCTTCTGATATAAAAATGCCTTTGCCTTCTCTTTCAGGTGCCAAAATGATGTATTTCCTGGATAGCTCAAGACAAGAGAAAGCTATCGCCATCGCTACGAGAGCAGATGAAACTATGAGAGACAAAAATGTGAAGGTAATTAATTGTATGTGGTGAACACATGAAGCTCCCTTCTACTGAATCAGACCCTTGGTCCATCAAAATCAGTACTGTCTACTCAGACCGGCAGTGGCTCTCCAGGGTCTTAGGCAGATAAAGGTCTTTCACATCACCTACTTGCCTGGTCCCTTTAACTGGAGACGCCGGGGATTGCACCTGGGACCTTCTGCATGCCAAACAGATGCTCCACCACTGAGCCACAGCTCCTCCCAGCATGCAGTCATGGGTAGTATGCCCCTGAAACTTGAGGTGGATTTGTAAGTAATGTTTTAGGGGATCTTTAGTAAACAGTGCCTGGATTTTCCATAGGCAACGTATTTGGATTTCTGTAGAAATGGAAGAAGATGTGTGCAGGCCTTCTATTCAAAGAAAAGAAAACAGTGGGCAGGGGGAGGGGGTGTCCACAGAGAAATCCTGGCTAAAGTTATTTTCTTGTGTATCTTCAGACTTTAACAAAGGTTTTGGAGTCCTTACGAGACGGCAGCTTTGGAACATGCCACGTCCAGAGTAACGAGTATCGGATAGCATGCCACAAACTGTTTCCTTTAGCCTCCGCCTTTATGCCTCTCACGAACGAAGATGATGGTTGCTTTGCGCCCGTGAATCATACAGCCCTTAATCACGACGTGCTGTCCAACGAAATTTGAAAAGAGGGTGACAAAATAGCTCCCTCTTCTCAACTGGTTGCATACAGATCGGGGGGCTTTTTTCCTACAGAATGGGATGGAATGTGATCCAGGTCTCAGAGAGGAGGCGATCAAACGAAACTGTACTGTGCCCTGGTCTCCTTGTCCCTCAACAAGAGCTGCCAATATTGAAGTAAACATCTCTCCCCGCCCCCCAATAATACTAGTCATGTTTATACTTGTACAGTTATGAATATTTTTATTGCGAATCATGGACCTGAGACATTGACCATTCACATATAAATGTCATTGCATATACAAACAAGTTTACACGTGTCAGATGAGCAAAGTTGGTGCGCTCGCAGTGTGGTCCCCTGCAGAGTTTCTCTGGTCTAAGCCCACAGGGGTCAGTGGGTTGCCTAGGACTGCACTGTCGGGGGGGGGGGGGCTAACGCTAATCGTTCTCTCCACTCATCTATTTTCCGCAGCTTTCTATTCCCCCCCCCCAAAGCGTTTAAGTCCCAGTTATGGACTTAAGTCCCAGTTATAGGCAATGGAAACCTTCTGTCCATTCAAAGAGTATTATGGAAACAGTGCTGTTTAAATTGGGGGGAGTTTTTAAATTGGTACTGCTTTGAAAACTGTTAATTTGAGCAGCTTATTTAATTTTTCTAAATGAATGCCCACTATCAAGGTTCATATTGTTTCTTTATCGCTTCCCAACATTCAGATGTTAGTGGCTCGGTCCTAACCAGAGTTATACGCTTTTCTAATTCCGTTGACTTCAGTGTACTTAGAAAGATGTAACTCTGCTAAGGATTGAATGGTCAGTGTAGCAGCCAAGAAAGTGGTTATTTCCAGATCAGGAATCCACTTTAATATTGAGCTCCACTAAACACTCGCATTTCAGTTTAAGAACAGTGAACGCTAATTCTATTTCTGCTGAAATGTTGTTGCTTCAAGTGGTATAAAATAACCACCATTTAAGAAGTATTTTAAAAAGAAGAAGGAACTTCAATGAGAGCAACATGACTGGCGGTTTTTTCCCCTGGATTTGCGTCACACGCACAACATGTCACAGTTTTAACTCAGCTCTCCTCAGGAGACAAATGGCTGACCCTGAAACTTTATATAAACTACTATAAATTCACTCGGCTTGCACAGAAAACCCATTTTATCAAAAACTAATAAAAGAACCAGTTTGTTTTTTATTTTACGGTCAATGTAAACTTATCAGTAATATTTCCTAGGCCCTATGCAAAATTCAAGAAGGGAAATTTTATCGAAATAAAAGGTTATGGTTAAGGTGGTCAGCCATTTAGGATCGGTTATTATTGAACGGAAAACCTCCCTGTAAAATAATGCCAACTGATGTAATGCTGTAATAAATTATTTTGTACACACTGGCTCTGATTTTGATTCCCTCCCTCCATGAATGTGTGTGTGTTTCATCTCGTAATATGTTTCAGAGTCTTCCTATTAAAATGTATGGAGAAATTAATCTGGTAGTTAAAACAGCAAAAAGTCTTGTGGCCCCTCGGTGACCAGACTGACGGAGCGCACTTCATCTGAAAGGGCATGGTTCTGGAAGGGCATGTAGACTGTGGGGAGGTGGATGATTGGTGGGAAGTAGGTTTTGGGAAGGCGGTGGGTGGGTTTGGATTGGATGTGCGCACCAGCTTAGAGAAGGCATGTGTGAAAAATTAAAAAGTTTCTGGGAATTACGGATTTAAAGTGCTGAGATCAACTCAGTTCAAATTGTAGCTATTTGTGTCCATAAGGCATTATAGTGTCCCTTGCTCATAAAGCCATCCGACGATAACTTGAGTTTGGAGCACCCTCCCCAAATCCTTTGTTTTCCATAGTTTGCCACCAGATGGTGCTGCAGTAGTCTACTCTTCCTTGGTAGTGGTGGAAAAGTGCCTTCAGCTCACAGCTGCCTTATGGCGACCCCATAGGCAAGAGAGCTTGGGAGGTGGTTTGCCATTGCCTGCCTCTGTGTCATGACCCTGGTATTCCTTGGAGGTCTCCCTGCCAAATATTGATCAGGGCTGCCCCTGCTCAGCTTCTGAGATCTGACCAGATCAGGCTAGCCTGGACCATCCAGGTCAGGGTAATTCTCCTTAAAGGTAAAGGTAGTCCCCTGTGCAAGCACCAGGTCAATCCTGATCCATGGGGTGACGTCACATCCCAACATTTACTTAGGCAGACTATGTTTACGGGGTGGTTTGCCAGTGCCTTCCCCAGTCTTCCCTTTTACCCCCAGCAAGCTGGGTGCTCTTTTTACTCATCTCAGAAGGCTGGAAGGCTGAGTCAACCTTGAGCCGGCTACCTGAAACCGACTCCTGTCGGGATCGAACTCAGGTCGTGAGCACAGCTGTTGACTGCAGTACTGCAGCTTACCTCTGCTCCATGGGGCTCCTTAATCTTCCTTAGGGAGACTATTTTCTCTATTTTTTTAAATGCTTATAAGGTCAGGAAATACATCAGAACTTGACTACAGGAATGTAAATCATTTATATAGGCTCATCAAATAAGCACACAGGAAGAAAGGGGAGCTGTCAGATAAGTGGAGAGGTGGAAATAGAGAGGGGGTATGTTGACAAGGAGAGGGGGAGATTGATGGAGGGTGGCAAAATAGGGTGGGTGGCAAAATAAAGTGGGGGTAGGTTTATCAAATGAAGGGGAGGTGGAAAGAAAGGGGCTTGCCAGATAAAGGGAGAAAGGGGAAATAGAAAGGGGGTAGGTTTACAGGAGGAGGGGCACGTCGGAGAAGGGGTGGGGAGTAAAATAGAGCATGGGTTGGTTTTCAGATAAGGGGAGGGAGGATTGTTATGTGATGAGGGGGAACGGGTTCGGTTGAGGGAGAAGAGGTAGGGGGCAAAAGGTTTTGTCAGATAAGGGGAGGGGGAGAAAGGGGGCTTGTTAGAGAAGGGGAGGGCAATAAATTGGGAGGACGGAAGATTGACAGTGAACTGGAGGGTGTGAATAGGGTTGCCAGCTCCGGGTTGGAAAATACCTGGATATTTTTGGGGTGGAGCCTGAGGGGGGTGGAGTTTGGGGAGGGGAGGGACTTCAATGCTATAGAGTCCAATGGCCAAAGCGGCCATTCTCTCCAGGGGAACTGATCTCTGTCGGCTGGAGATCAGTTGTAATAGTGGGAGATCACCAGCTAGTACCTGGAGGTTGGCAACCCTAGGTGTGAGAAGGAAGATTGGGACAGTAGGCGGGAGAGGGAAGTCAGCAAGGGGGGTGGGAGGAATGCACCCTCCTTGCAAGTTCCTTGCGGGTCCCCGCTTGTCATGTTAACTTCAAATTAACAAGAAGGACAGCAAGAAACAGGGAGGATGTGTCCAAATAAAGGTGCTATCCCCTTGCATTCCTGCTTCGCTGCAATAAGCGACACTCGTGGTGCCATGCCTGCCTCCGTTTCTGAAAGAGACGTGTGAAGTGAACGGGGGCCTCCAGCCCCAGCGGAACAGGCTTCCTCGGGAGGTGGTGAGCATTCCTGCCCTGGAGGTTTTGAAGCAGAGGCTAGATGGCCATCTGTCAGCAATGCTGGTCCTATGACCTTGGGCCGATCATGAGAGGGAGGGCACCTTGGCCATCTTCTGGGCATGGAGTAGGGGTCGCTGGGGGTGTGCGGGGGGGGAGGTGGTCGTGAATGTCCTGCTTTGCGCAGGGGGTTGGACTAGATGACCTTGGTGGTCCCTTCCTGCCAACTCGAGGAGTCCATGTTTCTGTTCTCTGACCCTCTTGCCAAGGCATCGGCGGAGGCTGGGCTGGGTCTCCGGGGGAAGGCTCACTCCGGGGGGTCCGTCGGAGCTCCTCGCCGGCCCCGTCGTTCCCGAGGGGGGCCAGCAGGAGGAGGGTCCCGGGCGGGCTGGCGGGCTTCCCTCCTCCTCCTCCTCCTCCTCCTCGTCCAGCCTGGGCGGGCGGGGGTCGCGGCTCTGTGCTCTCCGGCGCCGGGGCCATGAAGCCCCCCAAGGCAGGAGGAGGCGCCGCTGAGCGCCCAGGTGAGGGAGGCGCCGGCTGACACGCGTCCCGGGCTCGTCGGGAGCCGTGCCTTGCCCTGCGTGGCGGCGAGGGGGGGAGAGCGGCCTCGGCCCCCCAAAGGACGAAGGGGCGGGGGGAAGGGGCGGGGGATTCGGGACTCCTCCGAAGAAGAGTGGGTGTTTTGGCTCGGGGGGGTGTGGGTGGGTGGGGGGCTCATTGTACGTTGCACGTGTGGGGGGGGGAGGCTGTCATTGCACATGGCTTGTGTATGCAGGGGGTTCTCGCACGTGTGGGGGGCCATGGCACATGGCTTGTGTTTGCAGGGGGTGAGATTGCCCAGGGCATGTGTGTGGGGGGGTGTCATTGTACGTTGCCCACGTGGGGGGTCATGGCACACTGCTTGGGGGTGTGTGGTGGGGGGGCCTTGGATGCCGCCACATCTGGCGCAGCCAGACCCGCCGTGCGCATCAGGCGCTGCTCCCGCTCGGCCTTTTGGGCGCCCCTCCGGCCCCTCCGGCCCCCGGCCAGCTCAGCTCCTGCAAAGCTTTTTTTGGGGGGGGGGTGCAAAGCCTGCGGGGCCTGCGGTCGCGGGGGGGCGCAGCCGGCCAGAAAGGAGCCGCGTGCCCGTCCCTCTGGATGGAGGTGCCTGCCTGTCGCCGCGGGTTCTCCAGCCTACCTGGCAGGGGGGTTTTGCTCCGGAATGTCTCCCCCCTCTTGGGGATGTCTGTCTGTCTGTCTGTCTGTCTGTCGGCGCCCAGGCCCCTTGGTGGGCCGAGCTGACCCCTGGCCGTGTCGCCCGTTTCCCCAGGGGCCGGCGGGGAGCTGGAGGCGGCGCTGGGCGAGTTCGAGGCGGCGCTGGAGGACTTCGCGGCGCCCCCCGCCCGCCAGCAGCGGGGCCACTCCGAGCAGCCCCTGCGGCGCACCAAGCGGACCAGCAGCGCCCAGAGTGAGAGACGCGCCCCCCGGGCGGCCCTTTTCTTAACCCCCCCCCTTCTAAACATCTGCTGGTGGAGACAGGGCAGCAGGGTAGCAAGGGGCGGGAGGGTCAGGGGTGGTCTGCTGCCCGGGAAATGCCCCGGCCCTGGGGGCAGACTTGGAAAGGCTCCTCTCCCGGGTACGGGGCCATTGCCACTGCTCATGGAATCATCGAGTTGGAAGGGACCACCAAGGTCATCTAGTCCAGCCCCCTGCACGATGCAGGAAATGCACAACTGCCTCCCCCTCCCCAAACCCCTAGTGACCAGAAGATGGCCAAGGTGCCCTCCCTCTCATCATCTGCCTTAAAAGCCAGAGTGGAGCAACCTGTGGTACAAAGGTAGGTTTACGCTAAAGTGGGCAGATCACCTTTGCAGAGGCCCCTAGAATCATAGACTCATAGAGTTGGAAGGGACCACCAGGGCCATCAAGTCCAACCCCCTGCACAATGCAGGAAATTCACAACTACCTCCCCCCTCCACACCCCTAGTGACCAGAAGATGGCCAAGATGCCCTCCCTCTCATCATCTGCCTAAGGTCACAGAACCAGCATTGCTGACAGATGGCCAGCTAGGCTCTGCTTAGAAACCTCCAGGGAAGGAGAGCTTAGGGAAGTTGAGGGACGAGTTATCTTCTGCCTGACCAAGTAAAAGAATGTCTGTGGCCATTTTCTTCTGCAACGGGAGCCTGCCCCATAGCGAGCTGGGTCGGAGCGAGCCACCTGCTTCCCACTTTCAGCCTGGCAGTCGGAAGCTGCTGGCTGCGGGCTCAAAGAGAGCCCGGGCCTGGGTGGTTTCAGCTCCTGAGCCAGCGGTCAGTGTGTGCGTGTAGTGAAAGACATGTTGCTCCGCTGATGCTTCCCCGCTGTTTCTGTGCTCCATTCAGGATGTTGCTTGGCTTGCAACTTTTGGAGGCAAAACCGTTTTCCTCTTTGGGCATTTCTGATGCTTGTGTGTGGCAATGCCAAAAAGACTGAGAGGGGATATGAGAACCATCTTCAAGGACTTGAAGGGCTGGCACATAGCGGAGGGGGCCGAGTTGCTTTCTGTTGCCCCGGAAGGTCGGACCAGAACCAACAGGTTGAAACTGAATCGAAAGGGTTTCCGTCTAGACATTAGGAAGAATTTTCTAACAGCGAGAGCGGTTCCTCAGTGGAACAGGATTCCTCGGGAGGTGGTGAGCACTCCTTCCCAGCTGGGTGACCTTGGGCTAGTCACAGCTCTCTTAGAGCTCTCTCAGCCCCACCTACCTCACAGGGTGTCTGTTGTGGGGAGGGGAAGGGAAGGTGGTTGTAAGCCGGTTTGATTCTCTTTAAAAGGTAGAGAAAGTCAGCATATAAAAACCATCCCTTCCTCTTCTTCTTAAAATTCTTTGGATTCACTCTCTGGTAGCAATTTGGCCAAAGCTGTGGATGGCAGGGCTGAGATTTGAACTCATGTTGACGTACGGCGCTTTCAAACCAACTGGGCAAAACCTGAGGGGCAATTTGGACCAGGCGGCTTTGAGCAGGCTGCTTGTTTCTGCAACTCCTTCTTGTGAGGGGAAGGCGTCGCCGTGCTATTTTTACCTGTCTGAGACACAGACTCCTCCACCCGCCAGAAACTAAAACAAGGGCCTCATTTTGGGTTTTGCTGTCTGTTTTTCATGCTAGCATTATGTATCGTGTTATATCTTGTGTCATTAAAACTGGGCCGGGTGGAGGTCTAGTCCTGAGGCCGTTGGCATTAGCGCATCTTAGAAAGCTGTGTTTGAAACAGAGACTTTGCTTTTTATCTGTAATTATAGCCTGTTTGTAACATAATCCTGGGCTCCTTATTATTAGAGATGCTATGATAGTCCCAGTATTTGTTCCTTTGCTCTGATCAAAGACATTCTGTCAAAATTCAGACAGATGCTGCATTCACACTGTTTAGATTGAGGTGTAGACACTTCTACAAACATAGATAAAAAGAGCACATACGCCCCCCCCCCCCTTAGCGTGGCACCCCATGTTTCGCCTTTCTCCATGGCTGGTTAGGAAAATGTTGTAAATAAGGGGTGTCAAACATAAGGCTTGTGGGCCGGATCTTACCCATTGAGAGCTCTTATCCAACCCGCGAGTAGGGTTGCCAGGTCCCTCTTCGCCTCCAGCGGGAGGTTTTTGGAGTGGAGCCTGAGGAGGACAGGGTTTGGGCAGGGGAGGGGCTTCAGTGCCATAGAGTCCAATTGCAAAAGGGGCCATTGTCTCCAGGTGAACTGATCTCTATCGGCTGGAGATCAGTTGTAATAGCAGGAGATCTCTAGCTGGTACCTGGTGGTTGGTGTTGGTAATATCTATCGTGGTGATATTTCCAGTATTTAGCAGAGTGCATTAAGCTTAGCTAACAGCAGGAGGTTACCCATGCGTGCATGTGTGAAAATAAAAGGAGCATCAGTCGTTTGCTCTAATCAAACTAAAGTACATTTATTTAGAAATACACTTTGGATGAAAAGGACAAACAAGGGTCCCCTATCCTAATGTACCTTGCTAATTCTCTAGGTATAAAAAGGTATCTGCCTTCC
This sequence comes from Euleptes europaea, assembly GCF_029931775.1. Taxonomy (NCBI): domain Eukaryota; kingdom Metazoa; phylum Chordata; class Lepidosauria; order Squamata; family Sphaerodactylidae; genus Euleptes; species Euleptes europaea. The sequence goes on along the minus strand of NC_079327.1, from coordinate 1,898,950 downwards.
ACTCCAACTTGGAGTGGGAAGGCCTGGACACACGGAGCGCCCGGCTCTAGGTCTTCCTTGGATGAAGGGCAAAGGGGAAGAGAGAGAGAGGGGAAGTTTCCCTGACAATATATCTCTAAACATCAAAGGGGACAGGAAATGAGGGTGAGGTGCAACTAGAGATAACCTTCCCGTGTCCTGTCTATCTAGCTGACTCTCTGGTCAGTCCCCCTCTCTAAATGTGCAGGCAAGTGACACCGTCTAGAAGGGCACATTTTCCAACAGTTGGCAACCCTACCTGCGAGCCAGCCAAGGAAGCCAGCCCCCCCGCCCGTCCCTATCTGGGCTGGCGAGGTATGGCCTGGCCCAACCAAGTGACATTTATGTCATATTCGGCTCTCATAACAAATGAGTTCAACTCCCCTGCATTTAGGGTTGCCAAGCTCCAGGTAGTAGCTGGAGATCTCTTGCTATTACAACTGATCTCCAGCCGATAGAAATCAGTTCACCTGGAGAAAATGGCCGCTTTGGCCATTGGACTCTATGGCATTGAAGCTGTTGTGTATGTATTTAGTAGGGTAGTAAGCAAGGGGAGGTTTAGGAGCTTGAGTTCCGCACAAAGGATCCTAAACCCTGCTCACCCTATTGGCTAAGCAAACGGATCCTATTGGCCCTAAGCCAGCATGTCCCATCGGTCACCGAGAGAGTATTCCCCCCCTGTCACGGATTGGGGAAGAGTGGCCGCAGGCGGCCAGGGGGGCATATAAGCAGGGCACGTTCAGTGTGTCAGTTAGCTCTGTGCTGAAATAAAATAAAGCTGTGTTGTTGAACTCCTTCCCATGCGGACTAAACAGAAGCCTCTCCCTTCCCCAAACCCCACCCTCCTCAGGCTCTGCCCCCAAAACCTCCCACCGGTGGCGAAGAGGGACCGGGCAGCCCTACCTGCATTACACCGTACCACACTTATGCCAGGGATGCAAGCAAACTTACCGTTGTAATGCTGAGGCAAACAGCCTGTTTAAGAATAACCCTCGTCTTTGGGAAAAAATAGGTAATGATTGTGAAAGGGAAAGTCTGAGGGTTTCTGATCGCTTGCATAGCAATTTGCCGCTGCTTAAGAGGAGGCCTTATGTTTAAGGAGCATTTTTGAGGTTTGACTGGGAAGCCTAGAATAGAAATGGCAAGAGCTAACCATGCATTACTTTGCTTGCCAAGGTAAGCATCAGTCCTGCTTTGCTCCGAACCCCTAATTATAAGTAAGTTTTGCTTCAGCCTCAACAGAATCCATTCAGGAGCTCAGTTCCGATTCAAAGAGCAGGTTTGGACAAGAATTTTCTTAGAGACTTTTTGACAAATAGTAGTACAGTTTGGCACAAGTCGTTGTTCCCCAGATCAGTCCCTGTCACATCAGAACACATCAGAACATGCCGGGGTCCCATTGGAACCGTTCCAGTCAAACGTGTACATGACTCCCAGAAATGAACTTGTGAGTCAGAAATACAAGGAAGACCAGGCGCTCAGACTGCAAGTTACTTGATCACGTTATCAAAGTACGGCTCCCGAGATTGAGGTCTGAAAAGAGAGAAATGCAAATCACAGGCGAGAGCCAGTGCAGTGTGTTGGAGCAGGATTTGGGAGACCTCCACCGACAATTAGAATAATAGACTCATAGAATTGGAAGGGACCTGCAGGGTTATCTAGTCCAACCCACTGCACAATGCAGGAAATTCACAACCCCCCCCCCACAACCCCAGTGACCTGCTTACTCCATGCCCAGAAGATGGCCAAAAAACAAGCAAACCACCCTCCAGGATCCCTGGCCAATCTGGCCTGGAGGAAAATTGCTTCCTGGCCCAGAAAATTGCTATCTGACCTGGAAAACTGCTTCCTTACCCAGAAAATTGCTTCTTGCTGGGCGACCCTCAGCCAATCACACAAAGGGTTGCCAACCTCCAGGTACTAGCTGAAGATCTCCTGCTATTACAACTGATCTCCAGCCAACAGAGATCAGTTCCCCTGGAGAAAATGGCCACTTTGGCAATTGGATTCTGGCATTGAAGTCCCTCCCCCAACCCTCCCCTCGTCAGGCTCCGCCCCAAAAATCTCCAGGTATTTCCCAACCTGAAGCTGGCAACCGTAGTCACACAGTCTCAGTCTAACCTACCTCACAGGGTTATTGTGAGGATAAAGAGGAGGAGATGAGAATGACGTAATCAACTTGGGGTCGCTGTTGGGAGGAATGGTGGGGTATAACTGAAGTAATAAGAGTTGGTAAGTTTTCTAGAAGGAGGAAAAGGCCTTTCTAAGTACCTCACATTAAAAACTCCTGGTTAAAGCTTGACCCAACCTGCCCCATTTCATGTCTCCCCACCTCCGCTTGGCCGTGTGCTCATTTTTGTTTCTCGGCCTTTTCTGTGTGTGCTTTGAACAGATGTCAAACACATGTGCAACTGTAAGAGCGAGAAACTTTGTAATATGAATATTTTCACCTAATAAATAGTATCATTCGAGCAAGGCTGCTATTACAAACAACCGCCGAGAATGTGAAACAGTCAATAAAAGTATAATGGAGCTGGCAGCGCTACAGTTGTTGAATGTTGGCAATTGGTCCGAATCTGTTGGAAGCCTCCCAGCCCATTAACTCCGGCTCTGTGCTAAATGGCACCAGGGCAGAAATTTCTCCTGAGCACAGCTGAGCTACACTAAAGATGGGATTTAATAAGCAGGGCAGTAGGACTTGCATGGCCACTTTGAGGTCATGTACAACCCTCAACAACTAAAATACCAAGGAAAACACTGCCGGGATTATTTCTTTGTCAAAGGGAGCTTAAGAAGATGAACACACACGAACACACGAAGCTGCCTTATACTGATTTAGACCCTTGGTCCAGTGAAGTCAGTTTTGTCTACTCAGACCACCAGCAGCGGCTCTCCAGGGTCTCAGGCAGAGGTCTTTCACGTCACCTACTTGCCTAGTCCCTTGAACTGGAGATGCTGGGGATTGAACCTGGGTCTCTCTGCATGCCAAGCAGATGCTCTACCACTGAGCCACGGCCCCTCCCCTAATGATGAGTATGAGAAGGAGTAGTGCTGATGTTTAGCACCTACAGAGAAGTTCTGGTCTCTTCGCCTGTTCCGTCATCTCTATCACTGGCTAAAAACCTTTTCTCCATAGCAAGATCTTATCCACAGTGAGCTGTGACTCACAAAAGCTCATACCCAGCCAGAAATTTTAGAATCATAGAGTTGGAAGGGATCATCTAGTCCAACCCCTTGCACAATGCAGGAAATTCATAACTACCTCCCCCCCCCCACACACACACACATCTCCAGTGCCCAGAGGATGGCCAAGATGCCCCCCCTCCCATGAATTGCCCAAGTTCATAGAATCAGCATCGCTGACAGATGGCCATCTATCTAGCCCCTACTTAAAAACCTCCAGGGAAGGAGAGCTTACCATCTCCCGAGGAAGCCTGTTCCACTGAGGAACCGCTCTCACTGTTAGGAAGTTCTTCCTAATGTCTAGATGGAAACTCTTTGGATTTAATTTCAACTCGTTGGTTCTGGTCCAACCTTCTGGGGCAACAGAAAACAACTCCGCACCATCCCCTCTGTGACAGCCCTTCCAGTACTTGAAGATGGTTATCATATCCCCCCTCAGACTTCTCCTCTTCAGGCTAAACATACCCAGCTCTTTCAACCTTTCCTCATAGGACTTGGTCTCCAGACCCCTCACCATCTTTGTTGCCCTCCTCTGGACACGTTCCAGCTTGTCTACATCTTTCTACATGAAGATGACCAATTGTATCGAGGCACACAGCTGGCTCTGGGGCTCCCCGCCCAGTTCCAGATTGCATGAAAGATCGTCACGCAAACCAGCGTACCTGACCGTACCCCTTTCTGTTCCTTAGAAGGAGCAGGCAAGCATGCGGTAGACGGGATCCTCTGTGACATTTTGGGCGCACACCACTGCCGAGAGGCAGAAATCTGCTGGTAGAGGAAGAGACAGATGGAAAGAGCCGCTGCAGGGCTGAGGCACAAAAGCCAAATAACATTAAATCACCAGAAGGCAGCCCTGTGAAGTGACTCAGCCATTGTCAGGGGGCTGCTGCTCTTGCCCCAAATGCCGCATGATTTACAGCGGTTGGCTGATATCTTGTCCCAGACAACATTAGCGCTTCAACGGCAGTCCATTCATGCCGAAGGGACCCGATTTCTAGCTTTGCTATTCAGATATTTACAAGCTGTGGGCCTGTGAGGAAGGCAAACAATCTGGCAGCCCCTCCTCATTCAAAACACCTCCTCTCCGCCAGTATCCCATACGCCGGGGGTCCCCAGACTCTTTGAGCCCGTGGGCACCTTTGGAATTCTGACCCAGTGGTAGGCTTGCCAACCTCCAGGTAGTAGCTGGAGATGTCCTGCTATTGCAACTGATCTCCAGCTGATAGAGATCAGTCCACCTGGAGAAAATGGCCGCTTTGGCAATTGGACTCTATGGTAGGGTTGCCAGGTCCCTCTTCGCCACTGGAGGGAGGTTTTTGGGGCAGAGCCTGAGGAGGGCGGGGTTTGGGGAGGGGAGGGACTTCAATGCCATAGAGTCCAATTGCCAAAGCGGCCATTTTCTCATGGTGAACCAGTCTCTATCGGCTGGAGATCAGTAGTAATAGCAGAAGATCTCCTAGTACTACCTGGAGATTGGCAACCCTACTCTATGTCACTGAAGTCCCTTTTTAAAAAAACACACTGTGAAAGAGGAGTGACAGAGAATATAATCAACTCTGTGGTGGCAGTTGCCACTAAACCAATGTTATTTTAATCTGCCCTACCGGTCGGATCTCCAGCGGCCAACTGGAAGCCCTGCAAGATAAAAGCCCTACCTGGCCCCACCCACTTTCTCAAAACCCTCAGCAGTCACCAGGAAATATGTTGGTGGGCACCACTTTTGGGGACCCCTTGCTATAATCTCTCAGAGCAGGTTGATTTCTCCCCCCACCTTCCCCTCTAGCTGACCCTAAGCTTCTTTCAGGCTTCAGTGCCTCCTGGAGCACGGTCAGTCTTCACCAGGCCACGGGAGGGTGGTGTTTCTTAATGAGTGATTCTACCAACTTATGCATACCTAAGGAATCCCTTGAGTATACACGATCCCTTGTCTGTTTACAGCCCAACGTTATTAGTTTTCCTTTCCTTTCCTTCCAAGCTCCTATGACCCACAGGTCTTGCACACATGAACACACATGAAGCTGCCTTCTACTGAATCAGATGCTCGGTCCATCAAAGTCAGTATTGTCTACTCAGACCAGCAGTGGCTCTCCAGGGTCTCAGGCAGGGGTCTTTCACACCACCTTAATGGGGAGGGTTTTTTTTTCTATTTCTTTAAGGAAAATATGGTGGAGAGATACTTGGCCACTGCCAATGTTATACTTGGATCTCTATCCACCAGCAAAAAGGGGACTGTTTTATCATCTGTTAGGGTGGCAGGTAATTTCATTAAAATAGGAGTGATCCATTGGTCACGTTGGAGTTTGAAATGGGGACTCTCCAGCATCATGTGAGAAAGCGTATTGATTTTCTTCATATTGCATGAGCAAAGTCTTCCGGGGTAGGGTAGATTTCCAAATCTTCCATTGAACACCAGACAGGTTCTCCTATTAGACGGAGTGATAACAAGATAGTCCAGGAACTCATCTAAGTGCAAACAGGAACTTCCTGTGTGTCTGTTATTTTTGTTGCTGGTGGTCTATCTTTCCCCTTGGTCATTTTTTTGTTTTGTTTTAGTATTGGAACATAAGAACATAAGAAAAGCCCTGCTGGATCAGACCCAGGCCCATCAAGTCAAGCAGTCTGTTCACACAGTGGCCAACCAGGTGCTTCTAGGAAGCCCACAAACAAGACAACCGCAGCAGCACCATCCTGCCTGTGTTTCACTGATCGTAATATAATAGGCATGCTCCTCTGATCCTAGAGAGAATAGGTATCCATTTGGACTAGCAGCCATGGATAGCCCCAACCTCCATAAGAACACAAGAAAAGGCCCTGCTGGATCAGACCCAGGCCCATCAAGTCCATCAGTCTGTTCACAAAGTGGCCAACCAGGCGCCTCTAGGAAGCCCACAAACAAGAAGGATAAAACAATACTGTGCTCCTGGGGAATTGTCGTTTCTGTCACTCTTGTATTAAACCTCCATTCCAGCACTAGGTTTTTAGAAGGCTTATTGATTTACCGGTATGTCTCTGTGTTAATCAACTTTAACCATACATTTAGTCCTACCACTTGATCAAATGTTGTTGCCTAGCCAGAATGGTATGCATGTATATCCATTTATTTATTTTTTCACCGCTAGCGGAGGTTTGCTGGGTCTACATGCTTTGCGTGTCTTTCACAGGTGCAGACTCACTCTACAGGAACAGTTTCAGCCTTAGCAATGAGAAGCTGAATTCCCCAACCCTGCCAGCTCCAACCACAGCCACTTCTGAAATAGTAACTCACAAAGGTAATGTTATAACTTATTTGTTTTAGGAGGCTTGGCTTCTTAATTCTGAGTTGCACAGTTGTTCTACGCAAGGAAATGTCTGTGTTTGCATATCTGGAAAATTCCCCATGCCAAGTCTCTCCAGGGTGTGTGTACAGCCAGTCTTCTGCTGGCTGACAAATTCTTTACAAAGAAGAACGGGCAACTGAGTTTTTATTTGTCTTATGTGGCACATACCTTGCAATCAATATGGTGTGTATTTTGGGTTTTTCCAGCAAAGCTTGGAGACACAAAAGAACTGGAAGAGCTTATTGCTGACCTGGACAGGACCTTGGCAAGTAAGTAAAAATAACGGGCAGCCTAACGTAATGCAGGTGGCTGGGAAAGTGTTACTGTGTTATCGTTGCGAGTTGGATCCTGTTCTGCTAAAGGCCACACTTTCCCCAGGCACAAGGAGTTGGGAGAGGTTGTGGCTCAGTGGCAGAGCACCTGCTTGGCAGGCAGAAGGTCCCAGGTTCAATCCCCGGCATCTCCAGTTAAAGGGACCAGGCAAGTAGGTGATGGGAAAGATCTCAGTCTGAGACCCCGGAGAGCCTTGGAGAGGGGCCATGGCTCAGTGGTAGAGCATCTGCTTGGCAGGCAGAAGGTCCCAGGTTCAATCCCCGGCATCTCCAGTTAAAGGGACAAGGCAAGTAGGTGATGTGAAAGACCCCTGCCTGAGACCCTGGAGAGCCGCTGCCGGTCTGAGTAGGCAATACTGACTTTGATGGACCAAGGGTCTAATTCAGTATAAAGCAGCTTCATGTGTTCATGTGAGTTTTCCCCTGAGGCAGGAGCCTCTTCTGCCAGTCGAAGAAATCCACATACCAAGGAGAAGTCTCCTTGAGCCTTTGGGCACCTTTGGAATTAGGACACAGAGTGGTGGGTACAGTCAAAAAATGGCTGCTGCGGGAGGCAGGGCCACATACACAGGAAGCCCAAGTGCAGGGGAGAAGAGGGGTAATTGAAAAGACATTGGGGAAGAGGGGCGAGAGAGAATAATGCAAACGGCAGCTGCCGTTGAGACAGTGTTATTTTCATTAGATCTTCAATGGCCAATGAGAAGCCCTGCTGGGCAAGAGCCCCACGTGCCCCCACCACTTTCTAAAAACACTTGGCAGGTGCCAAGAAAGGTGTGGCAGGTACTATGATACCCATGCACTAGAGGAAAGCTGGGGACCCCTGCACTAAAGGAAAGCACCACCGTCATTAAAACAGATTGGTGGGGTCCAACCCCACCTCACTCAGATACTAGCCATGCACATACGAGGAGCGCACATATGCCTCTTTTGTACCCATGCAAACATATAGATTTGAGCCCGAAGGGCTGAGTGATGACTCCTTGTGGGTGTGAGAGTCACGGTGACTATGTGCAAATGATTGACGTCTTGGGCTGAGGTTACCTGGCAGGGTTTGACTCCTTAAGCATTTTGGTATTCTTCTTCACCATTCTGGTTAAAGATCAGAGTTTAAGGAAAGCCTGGGGATAGATGAGAAAATAATATTTCGATTGGCTATCTGTTATTGATCGCATGGTCAGGAGCGGTGGACTCTAATCTGGTGAACCGGGTTCGATTCCCCCCCCCCTCCACATGAAGCCAGCTGGGTTACGTTGGGCCAGTCACAGCTCTCTCTGATCTCTCTCAGCCCCACCTACCTCACAAGGTGTCTGTTGTGGGGAGAGGAAGGGAAGGTGATTGTAAGCCGCTCTGAGACTCCTTAAAGGTTGAGAAAAAGCAGGGTATAGAAAACCAACTTTTCTTCTTCTTCTTATACTTACAGGTATGTGAAAAAGCTGTTTGGGCAGAAATGTGTGGTGGAGACTGAGCTGATGAAATCCACGTGGATTGATTTTTGATGTAGCAGCGTCAGAGAGAGAGCGATCTCCTGAGGTTGTTGCTGGCCATCCTCTCCTGCCCTTGTAAACACTCACAATTGCTGTGTCTTTTTCTGCAGATATGAATAACGACTGTGTTGGGATACCTTTTCGTAAAATATAGTTCAAGATTAATTTATACATACTTTAATGAAAATATTTGTAATTTTATACTGCTAACTTTAATACATACTCGTTTTGTTTTTTACAATATATTTTTGTATATAGTTAAACTCTGAACAGGAATTCTAAAAAAAACGCTTAAAGTGGGGACTGTGTGTTATTTTACAATTGCATGCTGCCCTTTTCTCTAAGATGCTCACAGGAGTTCACTTATGTAGTCTCCATTCTGGTGCTGGCTCAGCCCAGGTCTGCATCGGGTTCCTTCAGGCTGCCTGCTGCTCTTTTACCACTAGGAGTTGGAAGGGACCACCAGGGTCATCTAGTCCAACCCCCTGCACAATGCAGGAAATTCACAACTACCTCCCCCACACACACCCCCAGTGACCCCTCCCCCATGTCCAGAAGATGGCAAAACAAATCCTCCAGGATCCCTGGCCAATCTGGCCTGGAGGAAAATTGCTTCCTGGCCCCAAAGTGGTGATCAGCATTACCCTGGGCGTGTAAGAACGAGACCCAGAAATTTTGTTAGTCTTTAAGGTGCTACTGGACTCTGGCTCTTTTCTACTGCTACAGACAGACTAACACAGCTACCCATCGGAATTAATGAGGAGACTGCATTTCTGCTGGCGATTTTTTGTCCCTGCTTTCATCCTTCTCTATTTCTTTAGCCCATCAATCCGAAAACCAGCAGCACAAAGGGAAGCTTTTTTTTTTTTTTTTTGCAAGGGATTTGTGAAGTTGGGTCTCACATTCATCCAGCTTCCCTTGAAAGGGGCTCTTTCCCCCCTCCTCTTTTCAGTCCCCTGCTTTAATTAATGCTGTTTTTCTTTCCACCCAAAAAATGAAAGAGAGGGAGACTCTTTGCTGGTGGCTCTCGTTCAGGAGGAAGGAATTCTGCCGCTCTTTGGTCACTCATGATTCTCTCCTTAAACCTTAATGGGCAAGCTTCTTTCTTTGTCTGCCTGTCAAAGGAGCCCTTGCCCCCAAGATCCTGCTTGGGTCGTGCCAGGCAAGGGAGGGACATGTATGTTCGGATGCACATCAAAAGGGACATCCTGTGCAAAGGGACGCCGTTGAGAAAGACCTGCATTCTTACTTGAATGCACGTTTGGATGTGCATCTGGTTGGTGCATGTAGCTTCCAGACCTGAAAGTGGTACGGGCGTGCAGACATGCAGGTCTCCTTACCTAGATCTGGGCAACAGAAGACAATGTCTTCCTTTGTGTAAGGAAGGCAGGCAAACGTGGATAGCGACATATCTGGGTTTGAACATGGAGTGGCACAGAAAGGAGGTTGTGTGTGTATGTTTTAAAGTAAAAAGGATACACAGGCAGGGAGGGCTGCAGTTGTCACCTCTTGACAGTCCTCTGCCCACCCTCCCCTCCAGTGATTTTCTCATCAGCTGAATTCTGAGACAAGAAGTGTCCACAGCTGGGAGATGAGAACATCCCGCCCTTTACTGTTCAAAGTAGACTCATTCCCCCCCCCCCCGAGAGCCAGCGTGGTACAGTGGTTAAGAGTGGTGGCCTCTAATCTGGAGAACTGGGTTTGATTCTCCACTCCTCCACATGAAGCCTCCTGGGTGACCTTGGGCTAGTCACAGCTCTCTCCAAACTTTCTCAGCTCCACCTACCTCTCAAAGGTGTCTGTTGTGGGGAGAGGAAGAGAAGGCGATTGCAAGTTAGTTTGAGACTTCTTAAAGGTAGAGAAAATCAGGGTATAAAAACCAACTCTTTTTCTTCCTCCTCCTCCTATTAGGGCAGACCCAGAGTTCGATAGGAATCTGGGGCACATGTCCCATTTGGTCCTTGATTGCCGCCAGAACCTTTCTCTCCTCTGCTCATGCTGTTTTTCCTGTACTTTCGCAGCAATCTGCATAGTGCAGCATCTGGCCTTTCACTTCTGCTGCTCTTACTGACATGAGGGTTAGCTACACAATAGCATCCTGGGGTGACGTCACATCCCGACGTTTCCAAGGCAGACTTTGTTTGCGGGGTGGTTTGCCAGTGCCTTCCCCAGTCATCTTCCCTTTACCCCCAGCAAGCTGGGTACTCATTTGACCGACCTCGGAAGGATGGAAGGCTGAGTCAACCTTGAGCCGGCTACCTGAAACCAACTTCCGTCGGGATCGAACTCAGGTCGTGAGCAGAGCTTTTGACTGCAGTACTGCAGCTTAACACTCTGCGCCACGAGGACCCGGTGCTTGCACAGGGGACCTTTACCTTTACCTTTATGTGCATTTAAGTAGGGCTGGGACAAATGGAAAGGCTAGAGGGATCTGGCCGTTTGCAAGCCTGAGATGCTGCACCTTTTTTGGCAAAAGTTTGCAAAGCAGGATGGCAAGTCCAGTGTCTTTGCTTACTAACTTTATTTGAAAGGCTGAGACTTTATCTTCCAAAGAATGCAAAGTTCTTGCCAACTCACCGCGTTTAGGGAGCAGGGTTTAAGGCATTTGATTTTTTCTTTAGAGGTAGTATTCCACTTGTATTTTTTTCTGGATCCACCTCACTAAATGGCTAACAACACAGTAAGCAGGTTATGGCTTCCAGTCTAAAAGTCTCATTTTTCATGGAGGCATAACATCCAAATTGCAAGCTGGCAATTGATCATAGGGTTGGAACATCTGGGGTTTTGTTGCGGTGGGGTGGGGAAGGCAGTTGAAGAATGGCATAATAGGGATCTACAGAATGATTCCTGGTATAAAGCGGCCAGAGAGAAACTTTTCTACCTCGCAAGGTGTCTGTTGTGGGGAGAGGAAGAGAAGACAATTGTAAGCTAGTTTGAGTCTCCTTTAAAAGGCAGAGAAAATTGGGACATAAAAACCAACTCTTCTTCTTTCTGAACCTGTCCTTAGAAGTACAGCACTTAGTGGTACATTCAGAAGAATCATATAGTCCTCCTGGGATCGTATCACTTGAATTTCTGTGCTTTCCCACCTACACAGGAATAAAGGCAGATAAAGATTGAAACTGTCTCCCCCAACGCCAGCCTGGCCCAGCCAAATATACATTTGTAGTACATGCATTCTCACTGGGGAAGCACAGGGGAACATTTTAAAAAGAACATTTGTGGGGCATTAAATTGGAAGACATTTCTTTTCCCACTGCGTTCTGCTAAGGACAGAAATAAAGATCTGTATACAGCGTTGTTCTCCGGCTACAAAGAGACCCTTATTTATTCTTTCCAGCATCTGAACTGGGGAAACAGCTTCTTATTGTTTATGCATGAGCCGGGATGTGGCAGATGGCCGTGCAAAGCGGCATTTCAGGGCTTGCCAATGTTACTAAACCGGGAGAAGCCACAAAACGGTGATTAGCCAGTGTTGTGGGCAAAGAACGAGGAATGATGAATGCGTCCAAATTTAGAGTGCGTCGTAAAAAAGAGAGGTGTTGTGTGCATGTTTTCCCAGGAGTAGAAGTAGAAATGTCTTTTCCCTAATCCGCCAGCCTGAACACATGAAGCTGCCTTCTACTGAACCAGACCCTTGGTCCATCAAAGTCAGTATTGTCTACTCAGACTGGCCGTGGCTCTCCAGGGTCTCAGGCAGGGGTCTTTCACATCACCTACTTGCCTGGTCCCTTTAACTGGAGATGCCAAAGATTGAACCAGCGACCTGCCCAGCAGATGCTCTGCCACTGAGTCACGCTCCCTCCCCAACACATGAAGCTGCCTTATACTGAATCAGACACTTGGTCCATCAAAGTCAGTCTTGTCTACTCAGACTGGCAAAGGCTCTCCTGGGTCTCAGGCTGAGGTCTTTCACATCACCTACCTGCCCAGTCCCTTTAACTGGAGATGCCGGGGATTGAACCTGGGACCTTCTGCATGCCAAGCAGGTGCTCTGCCACTGAGCCACAGCCCCTCCCACAGCCTGCTGCTGTGACATCCAAGCTCCCATAAGGAAAAGGTGGTGGGACACGTCCTGCCATGCTTTTGCACTTTCTGCTTTGTTCCCGATAGGGTTGCCAACCTCCAGGTACTAGCTGGAGACCACCTGCTATTAAAACTCATCTCTAACTGATAGAGATCAGTTACCCTGGATAAAATGGCTGCATTGGCAACTGGACATTGAGGTCCCTCCCCACCCCCCAAACCCCGCCCTGCTCAGGCTCCACCCCAAAAATCTCCAGGTATTTCCCAACCTGGAGCTGGCAACCCTACACAAGGATTTACAATGGGAAAATCAACCTAGGACTGTTTCCCTCGTGGTCACCCCGCCGACTTCTTCATGGCTGTGCTTTGATTATGCATGCCTTCCCCAACCGTCAGAGGTCAGCTCGCTCTCCCTGTGCGTTTTCACTCATCTTGCTCATGTTTTCGAGATGCTTTTTTAGCTAGAATCTGGAAAAGGTGGGCAAAATGCGCGGGGAATGTGGGGCAACCTCTGACAGTCGGGAAAGGCATGCATAATCAAAAGGAAGCTCTGAAACAGTCGGTGGGGGTGACCGTGGGGAAACAGCCATGCATAAATGGCCTAAAAGTAATCATATTGGTCAAAACCTATTTTGATCTAAGAATTCCCACACAGACTGAACAGATTTACCGAATGACTATAAAATAGACTTGACTACAATAATTCAACCCACCTCTGTGAACTGCAGCCATAACATCAGCTGCCTGAGTAGTTTTGCTGTGGATTGTGTCGGACAAGTTGCTAGCAATAACATCACAACATTTCCCTGATGTTTTCAACAGCTGTGATTTGACAGGTTTTTTTTTAAAGGAGCTCTGCACAGTTTGCAGCCGGAGGACACACCAACAATTCAGAGTTGAAAAATCTAATCATGTCTGTGGTGCTAAGTTGATGAGTCCATAAAAAGGATTTGTTGGGATGGTACACATCTGAAGCCAAAAAATCCTTCTATGTACGGCTACCATGCTTTTGCTAGTTTTCACATTTGTCCAACAGAAAGGATTTTGTTTGTTTTCAGTCGTGGCATGCAAAGCAAGTACTAATCCTCAACAATTTGCTGGATATGCAACAAACCTGAGCAGACTTTGCTACAATCGATCTGACAGTGTTGTGAATCTTCCTTCTATGCCTGCATCAAGTGGATTTTAATGGGATTCAATGAATTCTATGATCTGTTGGACATGCCATTCGTCCTTATCCATTCTAGATTTGGACCTCTCTTTCTTCTTGATCCTCTTCTTGCTGTAGTGCTGGTAACATCAGAAATCAGGGGAGGGGCTGTGGCTCAGTTTGTAGAGCATCTGCTTGGCCTGCAGAAGGTCCCAGGTTCCATCCCCGGCATCTCCAGTTAAAGGGACCAGTCGAGTAGGTGATGGGAAAGACCTCAGCCTGAGACCCTGGAGAGGCGCTGCTGGTCTGAGTAGACAAGACTGACTTTGATGGACCCGGGGGTCTGGTTCAGTAGAAGGCAGCTTCATGTGTTCAGGTCTATTCTCTGGATGTATTACACCTGATATCCTATATTAAAGAACAGGTTGCACTTTTTCATTTATGCCAATGATACTTCCAGCAGTTCTCGATGAATTATGTATTATGTGCTGTATTATGTATTATGCCCTCAAGGTCTAGTATTTGGGGAGACAGAACATAAGAAGAGCCCTGCTTGATCAGACCAGTGAGGGTCCATCTAGTCCAACATCCTGTCCCACACAGTGGCCAACCACTTTTCCTGGAGGGCCAACAAGAGGACAGAGAGGCCGAGGCCTTCCCCTGATGTTGCCTCCTGGCACGGGGATTCAGAGATTGTCTGCCTCTGGATACAGAGCTTCCCTTCAGTAACCATGCCTAGTAGCCACTGATAGATTTCTCCTACATGAATCTGTCACTACATCCTCTGCCATCAAATTCCACATTTCAATCACTCACTGTATAAAGAAGTATTTCCTTTTGTCTGTCCTGAATCTACTGCCCATCAGCTTCATTGGATGCCCTCGAGGTCTAGTATTTGGGGAGAGGGATGTCTATGTGCCTGCCTGTAGAAAGGTAGCCAGTCATGGCGAAGGCTTAACTTGCTATTCTAGGGGCAAGGAGTTTTTTTTTTCCATAGAGGGAAGAATCTGGTGTCGATACAATCCCACGGAGGCTGCACCATACAGCTTTGGATAAGGGGCTCGGATCCCTTCCAGGGAAGCTCAAATAAAGTTTCAGTTTAGGAAAGAGGGATTTCATGTTGTTGTTTTTTAAGTGGGAAGGCTCACGGCGGGCTTTTCCAGATGCCTTTGAATATAAACATACTTTTTCTCTGCCAGGGACTTTGTAAAATGTGCAGCATTTTCAGCCTACTGTAGCCCAGAAGTTGCCAAGAGCATCACAACCAAAACATTGTTGTGGGATCCTGGCATTCCTGAAGAAATGGTGAATGAATCACCCGGGAAAGACAGACCGTTCCTTTTATTTTGGAGCCACAATCCCCCCCTGCCAGGCCCTCTCGAGGTTTGGCTTGACGATCTTGCTCTTCGCCAATAGAACTTTGTTTCCCAAGGTTTATAGCACGCCCAAACACCCCTCCTTAGGATCTAAGGCAGGGGTGTCCAAACCTTTTCGTCTGAGGGGCGCAGTGTGGGACAGAAATCACTTGGATGGAGTCTGCCCCACTTTACATGGACCACTGTCTCAACGTGGATGAAAATAAAGTACAGGGTACCGACCAAAAGTCTACTGTTGCACAAGCTATATAAATTACATCTGAAACCACCAAATGACACTAAAGAACAGATAAATAAGATGGCCATTTCCCCCTCTCTGTGCCTTTGGGTTATGTTCGTTACTTCAAATCAAGCCCTGTGCATTTGGAAACATGAGGAATATCCCGGCCACAAAATAATTCTGATTCACCCTCTCTGAAAATAGTAACAAATACTCTTTATTATCCTCTCTTCAATGGGCAGATCTTCTGTGCTGAGCATGACATATAACAAACCCTGAATAGAAAGCTTTAAGTTTAGAAGTTTTGACTGTAGATATTTTTAAAGACCAGACTCGGTGCTGAAGAGTTGCAGATGGCTGGGGATAAGTTCATTTAAGTACAATATTTATTTCTATATTAAACATAATTACATTAATTGTCCTATCATTAGATCATCTTCCAGATTTATTCTGAGCTGCTTTCCACACTGAATTGTCCGGTTCTTTCTAGCTGCTGGACAGCATGGTGGAAGTGAAAATCTGCTGCAGAATCTGTGGTATTTCCTTGGTATCCATGGCGATAAAAGCCCGGCCTGCTGGTAGAGTCCTCTGCAATCTAAAGAGAAGGAAGAGAAAAGGGAGAATTTGACCACTGCAAATCACACCGCCTAAAACAAACTGACCTGCATGGCCCAGGCTAGCCTGATCTCATCAACTCTTGGAAGCTAGCAGGGTCAGCCATGGTTAGTATTTGGATGAGAGACCACCAAGGAAGCCCAGGGTTGCTATGCAGAGTCAGGCAATGGCAAACCACCTTGGAACATGCCTTGCCTTGAAAACCCTAAAAGGTCGTCATAGGTTGGCTGTAACTTGACAGCACTTTCCACTACCACCAAGGCCCTTGTGAGTGCCCAAGAACTTAGAGGAGGGTCTTCCACATTGCAGTGGGCTTTGGCGCAGGCAGAGGCAGTGTGAATCCACCTGCTCCCGTCCTCTGCACAGGAGATCCGCGGGGAAGGAAGAACCAAAACGACTGCCCTGAGTTCTTTGCAGGAAGGGAGGGATAACCACGCAGAGGGCAAAGGGCTCAGGTCACATGGAGCTTCCTGATAAGCAGATGCTTATAGAATCATAGAGTTGGAAGGGGCTACAGAGGCCATCTAGTTCAACCCCCTGCTCAATGCAGGATCAGCCTAGAGCATCCCTGACAAGCATTTGTCCAGCCTCTGCTTAAAGACTGCCAGTGAGGGGGAGCTCACCACCACCCTAGGTAGCTGATTTCACTGTTGAACTACTCTTACTGTTAAAAAAAAATCCTAATATTCAGCCTGTACCTCTCCGCCCATAATTTAAAACCATTATTGGGAGTCCTAATCTCTGCTGCCGACAGGAACAGCTCCCTGCCCTCCTCTAAGTGACAGCCCTTCAAATACTTCAAGAGAGCAATCCTGTCCCCCCTCAACCTCCTCTTCTCCATACTAGATATTCCCAACTCCCTCTGCCTTTCCTCACAGGGCTTGGTCTCCAGGCCCCTGATCATCCTCATCGCTGTCCTCTGCACCTGCTCTATTCTGTCCACATCCTTCTTGAAGCGAGGCCTCCAGAACTGCACACAGTACTCCAGGTGTGGCCTGACCAATGCGGTGTACAGCGGGACTATGACATCTTGTGATTTGGATGTTATGCCTCTGTTGATGCTCCCCAAAATCAACTTGTAGAGAACTCAGGTAAAGGGATCTACTGTGGGTGGTTCTGCCTTGCCAGAGATGCTTGTTTTGGTGGGCAGATTTCTGCACAGCATATTACAAGACCCTCACATCACGCAGAACACAGAGAGATGGGAAATCTTATGTGATAAGCATGAGTGTGCATGCGCAGATACACACATATCCTTTCCCCTGCATCACAGACTTAGTTACTCACCTGCCGGCCTGGTCCCCCAAGGACCCAATGAATATAGTGAAAGCGTTCACTTGAGGATTGATGGTCAAGGCCTCGGCAAACCTGGCAGGCGGGATGCCGTACCGCTCCAGGTTGGCATCACTTAAGACTATGACAAAGTATTCATCGGCCTCTTCCTTGGCTACCTCCCGGATGGCATGCTCCGTGCCTTCTAGGGTATGGTCTCCACTCATACAGAACTGGGCATGGGCATGCATGATCTGGGGGGGAGGGGAGACAACACAAGAAAACTAGCAAATGCAAGAGTCACTGAACTGACACTGGTGCTCACTTGTTGCACTTTCAAGCATTTGTACCCCACATGCTCACCCCACCACTTCCCCCAACAGTTAACAAGTTCATCCCATAAATAAGAATACACTGATATGTACAAGACAGCAAATATTTTCCATAACTGGACTGAAAAGTCATAGGAACATCAGAAGAGCCCTGCTGGATCAGACCAATGGTCTATCTAGTCCAGCATCCTGTCTCACACAGTGGCCAGCCAATCCCTCTGGAGGACCAAAAACAGGGCATAGAGGCCGAGGCCTTCATAAGAACACCAGAAGAGCCCTGCTGGATCAGACCAGTGAAGGTCCATCTAGTCCAGCATCCTGTCTCACACAGTGGCCAACCAGTTCCTCTGGAGGCCCAACAGCAAGGCATAGAGGCCAAGGCCTTCATAACAACGTAAGAAGAGCCCTGCTGAATCAGACCACTGGTTCATCTCATCCAGCATCCTGTCTCACATAGTGGCCAACCAGTTCCTCTGGAGAGCCAACAACAAGGCACAGAGGCCAAGGCCTTCACAAGAATGTAAGAAGAGCCCGGTTGGATCAGACTAGTGAGAGTCCATCTAGTCCAGCATCCTGTCTCACACAGTGGCCAACCAGTTCCTCTGGAGGGCCAGCAACAGGGCCTAGAGGCTGAGGCCTTCCCCACATGTTACCTCCTTGCACTTGGATTCAGAGGTTTACTGCTTCTGAATGTAAAAGTTCCCTTTAGTAACCATGGCTAGTAGTTGCTGATAGACCCTGTCCTCCATCAATCTGTCTAGCCCCCTTTTAGAGCCATCTATGCCTGTTGCCATCACTACGTCCTCTGACAGTGAATTTAACATTTTAACCACATCCCAATAAATTAATCCCTTTAGAAATTCTCCTAAGGGCAACACAACCTAGTTTGTCTCAGAAATGGAACTGTATTGCTAATTTCCAATTTCTGAGTGTGTAATGAACAGAAAAAGCGAACCTTTGTAAGACTGTACATATGTTCTTGCAGCCGCTCTGTTCATGTATGCTTTAATTTGCTGGTCTGTGGCCGTAATCAATGACTGAGGGATCTTGTCAACCTCTGGGAAGCTACAGTAACTCTGCCACAAGGAAAGACAGATGCGTTTTATGGAGCTCCTCGGCTCCTTGCATTCCCCTGTGGCTGCTGAGGAAGCAGCAGCTCTGTGGAGAATCCCTGGATGCCCAAGCATAAAAAAAATGACGTTTCACAGAAGAGACACACGTTTACTATTTTAGACTCAGCACGCTTTCAGGAATATGAGGCTTTTCACAGTAATTTCTGACTTCCTGAAGGTAAAGGAGATTAGTCTGATAGAAATGAAACCTGCCTACATAATAACATCATTTTGAGCATTATTTGAAAAATACCCTGGTATTTAGCCCTAAACAATGATCTATACAAACAGTGGCCTTTTATGCATGGCTGTTTCCCTCGCCATCACGCCCCCCCCCGATGACTTCGAGTCTTTGTTTGGATCATGCGTGCCGTTTCCGACTGTCAGAGGTCGCCTCGCTCCCCCGCTGCATTTCCCCGTGTTTTGCCCAGGTTTTCAGGGACCTGTTTTGTCTTGAACTTGAAAGGGTGGGGAAACGCAGGGGGAGAGCGAGACGATCTCTGACTGTTGGAAACGGCATTGCATAATCAACACAAAGACCCAAAGTCACTGGAAGGGTGACGGCGAGTGAAACAGCCATGCATAAAAATCTACTGTTAAGCATCACTGGTTTCAATGGGATAGTGTTAAGGCTGTTCTCAAATCTTGCCTTTGCAGTCAATGTAAAATTAAAGTACTTAACTTTGCGGGATTGTGCTAAAAAATATAACACTTCTATTCCAGCCTTCCATGAACATGCTAATATATTTGAAATATACTGCCTGATAACTGTATGATCCCCTTCATTGGATAAGCTAAATCTTGCAGCTCTGATTTTGCTGGCTTTGGGAGAATGATGCGCACCATACACATGTTCAACCTGATACTAACCACATTAACTCAGAGGTTTGCACCACTGATTTCCGGGGAGGGGGTTGCTTAGAATTAAGAACACTGATGACCGCAGCATTGGGTGTTGCTCTTTGTTAAAATTCCTCACTTCCTGTAATACAATGTCAAGCACTGTGTAAAAGAAAACAGAATGGGATCACCAGTTTCTCCTTATTAAGTGATCAGAACAGCCACTGTTACATCACGAGAGACAGGGACTTCTCAGCTGTAGCACCCCTGGAGGGGATCAGGAGGAGGAGAGGAACCCATTTGACCACTGAGCGAGACAGGAGAATTGGACGAGACGGACAGGGCCGGCACAGCTAACGATCATTCAGAGAATGTATTCTCTGAGCCAGAGTGTGAAAACGGAATACTGTGGACAATTTGCTTTTATCAGAGCATGAGTGTTGAACTACTTTTGTAACCTCAGTTTTAAAAATAAACTGTGGTGTGACCCATTAACAACAATATAGGAAGAGCTGCAGGGCATTGTGGCTCTGTCAAGACTACGAGATTTACCCTGGCTTTAACCACGGTAAGTACGAATCACCTCCCTGGCTTTGATATGCACATCCAATACCTGTGGTGGGAGAGAAATCAACGTATTTCAGGAGGCCCACACTGTATACTGGCTCAGGTTCTAAAGTGCCAAAATTATTTTTTAATAAATCAGATTGCATTTTCACACACACACCTATGCTTCTTTTCTAGTTTGACTCCCTGCGCTGGATATAAGCCCCCACCAAAAAGTATTATCAGGCATAAAGGTATCCGACCAGGATCATTTTACCTTCAAAACCTCTAATCTTTCCTTATTATTCTTCGGGACTTTGTCACTGTTGACCAAAGCAATGTTGAAACCATCTCCAGAATGACCAGTGATGTCATACTGCAATGAAAATATTTATGCAACATCGTTAATCAGCCATCATATGAGAGACAGAGAGAAACAGAAAGTTTTATGTCATCTGGCTAGCATTCGGATTTTAGCTGATTTTCTGGCTTTTTCAGTTTTTTTATACATTTGATAGTATTTTATGTTTTTAATGATGGAAGGCACCTTGTGAGCATGTATGGGTTAAAAGCTGTGGACCACAAATGTCTTGGACAAATAAAGACCTACACAAGGTATGATACGACCTACTCATGTACAGCGATTCCAACTGCTGGTGGAAAATTATTTTCAGGACGCTGAAGAATCAATTTCTTAATATGCATGAAAATATTATGTTGTTATTTATACTTAGCCAAAACATCCTTCAGCCCTGACCTGGATGGCCCAGGCTAGCCCGATTTCATCAGCTCTCGGAAGCAAAGCAGGGTCAGCCCTGGTTTGTACTTGAATGGGAGACCACCGAGGAAGCCCTGGGTCGCTACGCAGAGGCAGGCAATGGATAAAACCACCTTGTCAGATCTCAGAAGCGAAGCAGGGTCGGCCCTGGTTAGTCCTTGGATAGGAGACCACTGAGGAAGTCCAGGGCTGCTACGCAGAGGCAGGCAATGGCAAACCACCTCTGTTAGTCTCTTGCCTTGAAAACCTTACGAAGTCACCATAAGTTGGCTGTGACTTGACGGCACTTCCCACCCACCACCATAGCCTCCTTCTCCTTTCTCCCCATACACATATGACCTCATAGCCATGAAATCCCGGGCCACTCGTTTAAAAAAATCACCTTAAACTTGTGCTCGTAGTTCTCGAAGGCTTCCATCACCATGCAGGCCGCTTCCATGGAACGCTCCAACCGCCCATCCACTCCGTTGAAGCGGTACATGCTGCCCGAGACATCCACCACCAGGCGGAGGCGTTTGGGCTTCTGCAGGGGGCTACCGAGCTTCAAGGAAGAGATGGGAAAGTCAGGATCACGAGTGAAAAAGAAGCACTTTAGAAAGAGGCACTTTAGCAAGAGTGGGCACGGAGTCAGCGTGGTGTAGTGGTTTAGAGTGGCGGACTCTAATCGGGAGAACCAGGTTTGATTCCCCACTCCTCCACATGAAGCTTGCTGGGTGACCTTGGGCCAGTCACAGTTCTCTTAGAGCTCTCTCAGCCCCACCTGCCTCACAAAGTGTTTGTTGTGGGGAGGGGAAGGGAAGGAGATTGTAAGCCACTTTGAGACTCCTTAAAAGGTAGAGAAAGTCGGCATATAAAAACCAACTCTTCTTCTTCTTCTTCAGGCTCTCTGATCCAGACTCCAGGTTTTATCATCTGGATACTTTTGTGGTGTCTCTTAACTGGTCAGTCTTGTATATTGTAAGGTTGGGGTAGGAGTGATGGTTAGATAACACTATTTTATTTTTGTGACTTGTGTTTGCTGTTTTAACTCATGTTGTTAGCCACTCTGAATTATAGAAACGTATAAAATTAAACAAATTAAAAAAAACACTAGAGGGAAAATGCAGATTGTGCAAGGTCGACTTAAAAACTGTTTTTAGACCAAGCAGACAAAAATACATCAAACCATCCTCTGATGATAGTTACATGGTGTGGATGGGGCATTTGAATGGACCTTGACCTGGAACACCTTTTTCTTTTGGGGAGGGGGCCCTGGCTCAGTGGCAGAGCATCCACTTGGCATGCAGAAGGTCCCAGGTTCAATCCCCAGCCACTCTAGTTGACCAGGTAGCAGGTGATGGGACAGACCTTTCTACCCGAGACCCTGGAAAGCCGCTGCTGGTCTGAGTAGGCTATGCTGACTTTGATGGACCAAGGGTCTGATTCAGTAGAAGGCAGCTTCATGCGTCCATGCATTCTCCCCCCACAACCCCACACACAACCCTCTTTTTTTGGCAAAGCTGAGAAGAAGTTCTACGAAACTCAAAAATGAGCTCACTAGCATATGACCTGTAGCTAGTCATAATCAGGATATTCTGATATTGTTCCTATTAAAATATCACACTCCAGTACATGCTTCACAAGTTCTTGAGGGAACAGACATCTGGGTTTCCATTCCTCACACTGGACCTGATATCCAAGAAATATTCCCCACATGGCTAATAGGAGCTACGCTTCTACAGATCAGTTTCTTCTTATTTTAATAAAATGGATCTCAAATCTGGAATTCATTCCAAAAGCAATAAGGAAAATTCTTTAACATATATTATTTGGAAAAGGCAGCACTGCATTGTAAAGATTCTCTGCTAAGACCAAAGTCTTTTAAAGGGGTTGAAGCAGGATTCCAGGTACCCTCACGCTCTGACTGACGAGTGGGCCCTTTAAAAACAAAGCATCTGTTTTGACACTTTCTGGCACGTCTCCTGGATTAGGAAAGGTATTTAATGACACATAAAATGATCCCGAGTATGAATACTAAGTTACTACTCATGGAGAGTTTGGCAAACAGATAAAAGTATTTAAAACATTTGTTCTATTTTACTGGCTTCCAATGTTTTTTTCTTTTCCACTGAATAATCTTTTTAGTATTTTTGCAATTTTCTCAACGCACAGACACGCTTTGCAGAAACAGACAGACTTTCTAATCCTTTGCCCTCGATATTGATGATATATTTCACTCGAGAGGACGGAAATTCATTAAGCTTGTCTCTCAAGTAGAATGAGCTGCAGTTTACAAAACCCTTCACGGGTGCCACTGAAGATGGGTTTGCTGTTGTGACCCTTAAGTATCATTCCTGCATAGTCTTGAGTCCAGAAAACGTAAAACGAGGGTTTCACATCAAACAGCCTTTCCTGCTGGAGCCTTCTCGTCTTGTAGCCCCAGCTGCTGTTTGCTGTGTCTCTTGTGGGTGTTTGCTCCCCCGTAAGAGGAATTTAGAAGCCATCTTTTAATCGATTTTAAATAGTTCTAATTAATCTGGATCTTAAGTATGAATGTATCATGACACATTGTTTCTATGACTGATTTTAACGATTTATTTATATGGTTGTTAGCCACCCTGAGTCTGACCTTGGTTGGGGGAGGACGAATTAAATAAAATAAATAAATAAATAAAATAAAACCAGTGGGGCTTATTTTACAAATACCTGGTCGAGGATGGCTCTCCCTTCAGGGGTTGTTTGAGGACTGCATTAATTAAGAATCTGAACTCCCATTGTAAGTGTCATAGTCCACCCTCCAAAGCAGCCATTTTCTCCAAGGGAACAGATATTGGTCACCTGCAGATCAATTGCAATAGCAGGAGATCTCCTGGAGCCACCTGGAGGTTGACAACCCTAGTCATGAGGTTGATGTGGCTTCCAACGGTCTCCCTATAATCCAAGTATCATGAATAATATGGAATTAAAGTGAGCTGTTTGTGGACTGAGATTAAACCAAATTTTCTAGGGTGAAAAAATGCCAAAGAAACAGTGAAAAGCAGGAAAAGAACTGGTGTGAAGATACTGTTCATTCGACTTACTTGTGGGTCAAGATCTCCCCGACGCTTGTAGATGGCTTTTTCACCAGTCAGACTATCAATGATCTTGGTATCATCTAGTTCTCCTATTGCCTGATGTCTCAGCCATTGCCTTTCCTTTCCTTTGGCCTGCAAAGGAAAAGAAACCCCCACTCACTAAGAAATGTGCCCTGTAAGGAATAGAGTTCTTAAAGTATTGGTGGAACTCCTTATGCAAAGCATGGAACAAGCTTGGCCTTGAGTACTTAAAAAACAAAGGGAATGTCTCCTGAGCACAGAGGGAATATAACAAATGATACAAATAATTCTTTTCAAGCATTCGGATCTTTGTAATTATGAAATTTTAAATATAAACTATAAAATGATTGCTTTTTATTAAAAGTATAAAGATGGCTTTCTGGGTTCCCTTTGAGAAGCAGCATTATTTCAGGCATAATTTCAAACAAAGACAAGGAAATAAATTTTTCGCTATGGGGCATCAAGGACATGATCTACAGGATATGCTCTAAACATCTGTCATGCCTTTGCATTCAGCCTTGGACAGAACATGGAGACCAAGTGCTTTCCTGTTTCCTGGAATAAAACGAGAGAGCTCTCAAATCTACTGACTTCCAGTTAGCAGGACAGTTGTTACCAGGTCAGTGTTTCCTCATCCCATGGGATATATATCAGCATTCAACACAAAGCAGAAGAGGTCTTACTATGTCTGTAAGGAGAAGGTTTGAAATTCTTGGCTCTCCTTGTTTCTAAAATGTCTAATGATAATGCAACAACCTTCTTCAGAAGAACCTTCTATTTTTTTCATCTACAATATTCTTTCTTTTGAATGAATAAGGAAGTCATGAATGCAAATAGATCAGGGTTGGTGGGAGGAGTGAGCTGGCTGCAGTTCATTTCATCGGCAGGGTACAAGTTTTGTTTCATTTTGGAGGATGGAAAAAACACCCTAAGGGGCCATCATGTTTACTCTTAGATTCGAGTCCAGCAGCACCGTAGAGACTGATGAGATTTTCTGGGTATGAGCTTTTGAGAGTCCGAGCTCCCTTTGTCAGATACCAGAGCTTTGATTCTCAAAAGCTCACACCCAGAAAATCTCATTAGTCTCTAAGGAGCTACTGGACTCAAATCTAAGAGTAAACATGATGGCCCCTTTGGGCAAAGAGAAACGGAGAGAATTTCTTTTAATCACACTAAATGGGATCTTAGCTTGTTATCGAGGGCTTCCCATTAATGCCATGAGTTGGTTAAATGCATCACTGCGTGGACACCTATGCTGCATGCATGAGTCTTTGGACTGAGCCTGACAGCACCACAGAACACCTTGACAGGTACCCTTTTCTCACAGGGGGAGAAAGACTAGACCCCCCCTCCACCCTGACATGTGTGCTTTCTATGTGAAGAAGGTGTTTTGTACAGAGGAACATTCCTTTGATTCCTTCTTCCACCATTGACCCGGGCACAGACTAAACAATATCATTAAGTTTTCCTGATACATCAAATGAATAGGTTGTTTAATTCTCATGTTCAGACTACTTGTTCCCTTTTCGGTACATTATAGGCAGGGCAGAACATCTGGGTTGCTGGTTAGACAGTTCCACGATACATTTGGCAGGAAGAGGACACAATCTCCGGAAATGGAGCATGCTGCACTTTTCCCTTGAACTGAAGACACTCTTGTTAGTACTATGGGGGGGAAATTATGTACTTCTGCTACTGATAAAAGGTGCTCAAGCAAACAGGCACATTAGGACTCTCCAGGGACTTCAAGGCTGTTGAAGGGGCACGTTGCTAACCCCTGGCCAAGGAAGGGGAAACACCCACCCCCATCCCCACACCCAGGATCTAGGCCCTTGAATAGTGTTCAGCCTCTTATCAGCCCTGACTATGTTATGATGCTTCAAGTCTTCCCTTCATGCAAGAAACTGGAACTTTAAGCAGGAACACTTAAAATGCACTATGTCAAAAGTTAGCAATACTAAAGCACCTGTTATACACCATTTTATCATATTTCATCATCAATCGTATTTCATCATAAATAGAACATTTGGAATATTTAAAATGGAAGATTCTCTCAATAACAACAACAACAACAACAATAACATTTTTGTGTGGCATAGTGGTTAAGAGTGGTGGTTTGGAACAGTGGACTCTGATCTGGAGGTCTGGGTTTGATTCCCCACTTCTCCACGTGAACGGCGGAGGCTAATCTGGTGAACTGGGTTGGTTTCTCCACTCCTCCACATGAAGCCAGCTGGGTGACCTCAGGCAAGTCACTCTCTCTCAGCCCCACCTAACTCACAAGGTGTCTGTTGTGGGGAGGGGAAGGGAAGGTGCTTGTAAGCCAGTTTGATTCTCCCTTAAGTGGCAGAGAAAGTTGGTATATAAAAACCAACTCTTCTTCTTCTACTACTTAATAGCAGCTGATGCATACCTATTCTCTCCAGTACCAGAGGAGCATGCCTCTTATATGAGGTGCTGTGGAACACAGACAGGACAATGCTGCTTCAGTCATCTTCTTTGTGGGCTTCCTGGTGGCACCTGGTTAGCCACTGTGTGAACGGACTGCTGGACTTGATGGGCCTGGGTCTGATCCAGCAGGGCCTTTCTTATGGATACTGGTCCTGATGCATACCTGTTCTCTCTAGTATCAGAGGAGCAAGCCTATTATATGAGGTGCTGTGGAACACAGGCAGGATAATACTGCTGCAGTCGTCTTCTTCGTGGCCTTCCTAGAAGCACCTGGTTGGCCACTGTGTGAACAGACTGCTGGACTTGATGGGCCTTGGTCTGATCCAGCAGGGTTTCTCTTTCGTTCTTATGTTAAAGCTCCCATTTCTATGCAATTCTATCAATGTTTGGACAAGACTGCCACGGTTCAGAATGTGCAACCTATTTAGCCTCTCCACAGTTTCAGCACCTGGGATTTTGAGAAAAGGATCTCAGTCCATACTGTCTGAACTTAAATTTCTCCTCCAGTTCCATGCACTAATCTGGGATTTACTCCCTCTCAATGAAACTGGGATAGACCTGGGCCCTGCTGAAGTTTTAGCATGAAGTCATTGTTCAACTGCTGTAGTGAGGTCACAGCAGAGATTTGTCTTTTGAAGACAGACTGAAATCCAAATCCTAGCTGAAGTCAAAGCCAAGCATACCTCTTCTGAGGAGAAGCTCACAGTCTTTGCTGGTAATTTTGTGGATCTACTTTTGGATTCCATCTATATTTTGGCATACAAAATATAGGTATGCATTTTTGTATGATATACAGTGCTATATACAGCAGTAGAAAAAGAGCAAGAGACCAGTAGCACCTTAAAAACTAACAAAATTTCTGGCAGGGTATGAGCTTTCGTGAGCCACAGCTCTGAAGAAGAACGACTCTACCAGAAATGTTGTTAGTCTTTGCTACTGGACTCTTGCTCTTTTCTACTGATATAGTGCATTGGCTATATAGTTCACAAGGTATTTTTCATGGTCCTCTTCATTTTTTCATGAGTACAGGAGGAAGTCAGCTGGTGAATGTGAAGGGAAAGTGGAAAAGTCCACCTGTTTCCAAAAGCCGAGGAGAGTGTTACCTGTAGACTGTCCAGGATGACTCGAAGCAGGTGAACTTGCCGTCGAACTGCCCCAGAGAACCTCTCATAGGTAGCTGCATCATATTCGCTCATTTTGATCTCCTTTAGCCTGACAGAGACAAAAGAAGAGGCGTTTACCTAGGTTTAAAAGATCCCATCAGCATGCTTGGTAACAACAACAATAATAATAAAAAGCAGCTTTTTTTTATATCCTGCCTTCCCCTGGCAAGCCAGGGGCAAGGCGGTTTACATCAGATTAAAATACATTGACATAAACCAAAATATAACATATTAAAACAGTTTAAATACACTGCATTTAAATTGTCTTAATTCCATGACGCTGATAATACCAGACAGACACATGGAGCTGCCTTCTACTGAATCAGACCCTTGGTCCATCAAAGTCAGTATTGTCTACTCAGACCAGCAGCGGCTCTCCAGGGTCTCAGGCAGGGGTCTTTCACGTCACCTATTTGCCTAGTCCCTTTAACTGGAGATGCCAGGGATTGAACCTGGGACCTTCTGCATGCCGAGCAGATGCTCTACCACTGAGCCATGGCCCCTCCCAAATTACGTGGAGCAGACGAAAACAGCCTTGGTAGCTTGAACAACTGATTAGAGTGGTCATTCTCATGGGAATTCAAACTCCTAGAATTTAGTATGTTTTTTATGGTGAATTGTGATGGTCTTCGGCTTTATCACTATCACTAGTATCTTAAAGGACAGAAAATAGGCATGGCATTCCATTCCCAAATATGTTTCGATTCCAGGAAGGGAAGCAGAGAATAGGTGACTACTAACCTCTGCTTAAAAGCCTTTTCTCCCATCTCTCTGGCAGCTCTCTTCACCTCTTCGGGCACAGCGTCTTTCTCGGCCTGAGACACCTGGTGCACCTTGTGGCCGGCATCCAGCCGGTACGGCCCCCCTTTGCCCCCCAGGCCAGCAGTGTCTCTCCCGCCTGGAAGAGAATCAGGAAAAAAAACTGTTTTTCTTTGAATTTCAGAATAGGGTCTGTGCAGGTGTGAAGGGATTATCGGGAATCGGAGAATAACAGGCCCTCCACACAAAGAGCGCTGCAGACCTCAAAGATACCCCAAAGCCAACCCAATTTGTGTGATCATTGCTGGATGCTCCCAAGACTTTTCCACTTTTCTTGCCTCTACTTCTGAGGCAAAGACAGACAGACATCTCACCCTAGGCCAATCTTCAAGAGGAGTTTGCTCTAGTAACAACATTTCTGAAATGCAATGCTCCTTAGAATCATAGAGTCGGAAGATGCCATACAGGCCATCTAGTCCAACCACCTGCTTAATGCAGGATCAGCCTAGAGCATGCCAGACAAGTATTTATCCAGCTTCTGCTTAAAGACTCCTTATTTGTGGCGCACTGCGGTTAAGATTTTTATTTAGAGAAGAGGGTGAACTAATGATCCAGTTTTTGATGGGAGGAGGTCAGTTGTACCCCAGTTGTACCCTATTTTGACTCTGATTTTAACATTTCGAGACCTTTAACTAGACTGCACAGGTCTTCCTTGTGACAAGCACTCTTGAAGCCACATCTCTTTGAGTTGTCTTAACGGTCTTTTGGACAAGATGTAATCACCAGATCTGTACATGTAATCGATAAGGAGACATCTGGCCCAGACTAGCTCGATGTCGTCATGGCTCAGAACGTAAGCAAGTTAGCCCTGGTTTAGCACTTGGAATGACAAACCACCTCTGAACGTCTCTTGCCTTAAAAACTCTACAGGGTCGTCATAAGTCAGCCGTGACTTGGTGGCACCATAAAGGAGACATCTAATTCAGTAGATGTCTGAATTAAAGGCCCATCAAGTCCAGCAGTCTGTTCGCATAGTGGCCAATCAGGTACCTCTAGGAAGCCCACAAACAAGACAACTGCAGAGCACCATCCTGCCTGTGTTCCACAACACCTAAGATAATGGGCATGCTCCTCTGATCCTGGAGAGAATAGATGTGCATCATGACTAGTATGCATTTTGACTAGTAGCCATGGATAGCCCTCTCCTCCATGAACATGTCTACTCCCCTCTTAAAGCCTTCCCAGTTGGCAGCCACCATGTACACCGTGAACCTTTACCTGTCCCACCAGCCCAGGTGTTTCCACCAACATGAGGAACGTTGTCAGGATCGACCTTCCCATGCTTTGGAGAACTAACATCCAAGCCACTGTCTCGCTGGATAGTTATCTGGGGAGGCAAAAAAAATGTAGCAATTGAAGAGAAGAGGTCATTTCATCATGTCCTATCTATAAGATTTCACCATGGAACAGTTATGGGTGGATCCTAAAGGATGGATGAGAGCAACATTATTATGTAACGTTCCAGAGAAGGGAAAAAAAGTTAGTGCTTTATCTTGGGAATCAAAAAGGTATACACAAGTCAAAGTCTATCATGCACCGATTCAGAGTTAGCGAGAAGACTACTGATGCTACCTCTGGTAGCAAGCTGATCAATGGGGAGAGTTTATCTCAACGGGCTCTCTGGACCTCTCAGTGGCTTTCAATACCATCAGCCATGGAATCCTGGACTGCCAAGCCAGAGTGGGGACAAGTGGGGCTCTTATGCGACTGGCCCATTCTCTTCTTTCATAGAACCATAGAATTGGAAGGGACCACCAGGGCCATCTAATCCAACCCCCTGCACAATGCAGTAAATTCACAACTACCTCCCCCCCCACACACACCCCCAGTGACCCCTACTCCATGCCCAGAAGACGGCAACAAAAACCCCTCCAGGATGATTGGCCAATCTGTCCTGGAGGAATATTTCTTCCTGACCCTAAAGTGGTGGTCGGCATTTCCCTGGGCATGTAAGAAAGGGCCACGAGAGCCAAAATATTGATGCAACCCTTCCTGCCCTCCCTCTCATGATCTGCCTAAGTTCACAGAATCAGCCTTGGTAACAGATGGGCACAGAATCATAGAAGAGTTGGAAGGGACCACCAGGATCATCTAGTCCAACCCCCTGCACAATGCAAAGAAATTCACAACTACCTCCCCCACACACACCCAGTGACCCCTACTCCATGCCCAGAAGATGGCCAAGATGCCCTCCCTCCCATGAACTGCCCAAGGTCATACAATCAGCACTGCTGACAGATTGCCATCTAGCCTCTGCTTAAAAACCTCCAGGGAAGGAGAGCTCACTACCTCCCGAGGAAGCCTGTTCGACTGAGGAACCGCTCTCAGGAAGTTCTTCCTAAAGTCTAGACGGAAACTCTTGATTTTCCTGCACTGTTTAAGAAGGATTTTTAAAATGGTGGTTCAGCACTGCTGCAAACTTAATCTTTTATCTGCACTAATGTTTTATAGTTGTTATTACTGTTGTCATTATTATTAGCAGCAGTAGTAATGTTAACAGTTGTTATTACTATTACTATTATTATTACTTCTTTTACTTATGGGGGCTCACTAGTAAACTGTTTTCGCCAGCGCAATGAAACCTGAGTGGCCTTAATCTTCCTACCCCCCTTTGACTTTTCTGTTATCACATCTGTGTTTAAAAGGAATTACTAGAAGCTCATAAAAATGTGCAACTTTATCTCTGTTCATTCAGCACCATAATGTGTGTGTTTTTTTGTTTTTTTTAGCAGCCATTGTTCAGCATGCAATAAAATTAGTGGCTCTCTGTTACCCTCCTGTGGCTCTTGGAGAAATCAAAGCAGCTTTTCTACCATTTCATGAACAGCGAGGTTGAGATTCTGCTTTAATGCCTTCCTTTTGATAAGGCAGGATCTCTGGCAAAAACGAAGCACTAAGTAATAAAATGCTGCACTTACCACAAGGATAGGGTATCCAACCTCCAGGTACTAGCTGGAGATCTCCCGCTATTACAACTGATCTCCAGCCGATAGAGATCAGTTCCCCTGGAGAAAATGGCCGTGATGGCAATTGGACTCTATGGCATTGAAGTCCCTCCCCTCCCCAAGCCCCGCCTTCCTCAGGCTCCGCCCCTAAAATCTCCAGGTATTTCCCAACCTGGAGCTGGCAAACCTACACAAGGATTTACAATAGAAAAATCAACCTAGTTTCCAAACAGCAATATGTACAAAAGATCAATTTTTACAAAAAAAGTCAAAAAAAATGCCCAAAGCAATCTTTGTAGGTTATATTTCAACGAACAAAACAAATGTGTTCTGAACCCGGGGGTAGGGTTCAAAAAGGTATCGGGGGGGTGGGGGGGAGAGGAACCTTTTTTTACAATCGATTTGAAGTGGGGAAATGTCAGCAAAGGGTAAATTTGTTTGTCTGCTTCATTTATAGCCCACTTTTCTCCCCAGTGGGAAATAGCAGCTTACGGTTTTTTCCTGTCCTCCTTTTTATTCTCACAACAACCCTGTGAAGTAGGTTAGATGGAGAGTGTGTGACTGGCCCTCTGGAAACACGCATCCAAGTATTTGGTATGTTTCTCTAATTCAAAATAAACAAATCCTTGATGTGATACATATCATGGAATAAGTTTTGGACAGTTTTTCGGAAGTGTCCAGAGTTACAATGAAAAAATACTACTTAACATAGGAAACATATGCAGAAAAAAAGTTCTACAACGCTAGTTGCTACAACGCTGCAGCTTGTCTCATTTTCATTTTTCAGCAAGAAAATACTCTCACAGTATTATTATACTGTGGAAATTAAAAGGAAATTGTTTAATTGGCAGAGTCTCATGTAGAACAAGAACCATTTTTTTCTAAAACAATTGTTTGCACATGAAAGGGTCTGCCACCTTTTTCAACTGGGAAAATATCTTATAAACTATTAACGTCTCTCATGTTTTAGAATTGCAGGGGGATTCTCTTGCTTTTCGACAGGTTTCCCATCAGGAGTTTTGCTGCAGTGAGCCATAAGCAAGTCAGTTCCCTTCTTAGAAGCTCTTTTTGTGTTTGATTCCGTTCTAGCAGGTTGTTCCCCCCCTCCTTTTCAAAGTAAGGATCCAGACATTTCAATTATCCATTTGCTGATGTTTTTTTCCCTAGGCTTTGCACTTCCTGCATTATACCAGGCCTCGCTCTGAGTCTTGGTTGTTTTTCTCCAGAAATGCAGCTTGGGCATTTACATCCCAGACTACTGGCAAAGAGGCTTGGCATCTCATATTGCAAAAAGATTGATTTCAGACTCAATGTTCTCAGCTGTGTGTTTCTGTAACAACAGATGATTATTTCATTTCCAATCTGATCCTTTCCCATCTGTTTCTCTGGGAGGAATCCAACAGGATACTCTGATCAGGCCTCGTCTTGCTTTATTTGACTTGCAAGGTGTGCCGGCAGAGAAGACGAGCTTCCTGAAAGAATAAAATCTTTCTCCTACATGGAGCTCCATCCCGACAGGCATCACAACATGGGGATCTAAACAGCCTACTGAGGGGAAAATCCAAATGGCTAATTTAAATCCGCAAATTGTTAATTTAATCCCGTTTGTGTCTCCTTTGAGGGATTTGTATCTGCTATTCTGACCTGGATGGCCCAAGCTAGCCCAATCAGATCTCAGGAGCTGTGGCTCAGTGGTAGAGCATCTGCTTGGCATGCAGAAGGTCTCAGGCTCAATCCCCGGCAGCATCTCCACTTTAAGGGACTAGGCAAGTAGGTGATGGGAAAAACCTCAGCCTGAGACCTTAGAGAGCTGCTGCCAGTCTGAGTAGACAATACCGACTTTGATGGGCCAAGGGTCTGGTTCAGTAGAAGGCAGCTTCATGTGTGTTCATGAATGCTAAGCAGGGTCAGCCCTGGCTAGTACTTGGATGGGAGACCACCAAGGAAGTCCAGGGTTGCTACGCAGAGGAAGGGAACCGCAAACCACCTCTCTTCCTCTCTGAACTTGAAAACCCCATGAGGGGGTCACCAGAGGTCAGCTTCGACTTGAGGGCACTTTCCAGCACCGAAAATGAAGCCAGGTTTGGGTAGCACAGATTAACATTTGGCCAATAGATGGCGCTGGCGCTTCTCGGTTGACCACGGAAACAGATGGCAGGAGGACAGTAATAAACACCATAAATGGGCTACTGGAAGACTTTTTTCTCATGACCTATGAAAAGCTTTCGATGAACTCCACTAGCAAAAGCATGTCAGTGGTTGCAGAAGATCCTGTAAACATGAAACATTTAAAGAAAGGCAGAAAAGGCAGGCCAGAAAAGACAACCCAGAGAACGCTGCTTGGCTTTCCGCATCCTGGTACTATGACCACCCCCGTTTGTTATAGGCAGAGAGGCTGAAGATAAACAAGGAGCAATTATCTATGCACTTTCTACAAAGTATTCTGCAGAAGACAAAGATGGAAAAGGAGCGGCAATAATTACAAGTTTTTTTGCTGCCAGTGTGTTATTTTTTTATGACGGATTTGCTGCAAGTATTGGGGCTCCACCTGTGGATTCACTAGTAGCTCACTTCGCTACCATTAATGTTCACATCCAGAGGATATTTTTTTTCTTTGAATGCTTAGCGCTCTTTTGCTTTTTTAGGCCAGGCTGTACTGTGGTCCTTGGAAGCTGTACCGGAATCCAGGCCAGGAGCGTGTCTTCCAGCCACGTTTCCTGGGTTCTGGAGCCAAGTTTTGAGCCAGAGTCATCTGCAGGCTCCAAAGAGCAACAGACAAAAAGAAGAAGAGTTGGTTTTTGTACCCTGCTTTTCTCTACCTTTAAGGAGTCTCAAAGCAGCTTATGATTGCCTTCCCTTCCCCTACCCACAACAGACACCTTGTGAGGTAGGTGGGGCTGAGAGAGTTCAGAGAGAACTGTGACTAGCCCAAGGTCAGGTCACCCAGCAGGCTGCATGTGGAGGAGTGGGTAATCAAACCCAGTTCTCCAGATTAGAGTCCACTGCTCTTAACCACTACGCCACACTGGCTCTGCTCTGTTGAGCAGGCAAGGCTGGGAGGTGAAGTTCCTTGTGTTTCTCCTAGGCCTGACCAATCCAAAGTCAACTGCAGGGGCCAATGCTCCATTCTCCTTTTGAAGCAGGCTCTGACACATATAGTCCAACGTAACCCTGACAGCAACTGTGATAGTGTTGGACTTGGACTATTTTATCTTACAGGGTTGCTCGTGGAAAGTAACGGGATCACCCCACTGAGGAAGAAAAGGCGGGATATGAACAATATGATGGTCAGAATTTATAGGCTGCATCTCACCCTTGAGCCATGAATTGCCAAGTCAAACCTGGGAGTCCTTGATACAACCTCAAAAGAACATAAGAAAGGCCATGCTGGATCAGACCAAGGCCTATCAAGCAGTCTGTTCACACAGTGGCCAACCAGGTGCTGCTAGAAAGGCCACAAAGAAGACGACTGCAGCAGTATTATCCTGCCTGTGTTCCACAGTACCTAACATAATAGGCATGCTCTTCTGATGCTGGAGAGAATAGGTATGCATTATGACTAGTATACATTTTGACCAGTAGCCATGGGTAGCCCTCTCCTCCATGAACATGTCCACTCCCCTCTTTAAGCCTTCCAAGTTGGTAGCCATCATCACATCCTGGGGCAGGGAGTTCCACAACTGAACTACCCGTTGTTGGAAGAAGTACTTCCTTTTATATGTTTTGAATCTCTCACCCTCCAGCTTACCTGCACAGGTCTCCCATCCTCTCGTCCAATCATATTTCTCCATTCCTGGAGGGATCTTTGAAGGCTTTCGAAGCTGGTCTCCCAGAGCCTGACGGTGCCCCCCATGTCTACGGTAACGACGCCAAAGTCGCCAACCTTTGCCAAGAGGACGTCTGTGTCAGATATCGCGGACAGCCACGAAGTGTATGGAGTCAGGGACGCTGATCTGAAAACCAAAAGAAGGGAGGAGCTTACCTGGAGAAGTTGAAATGGTGCTAGGTTTTCAACAAAGTTCAACCAAGACATACTTCTAATATCTTCTAATGACAGTCCCTCAAGTTTTAAAATATAGTGGAAAACATGAGTGAGTTTAGGTGTCGTTTTACTGCTTACCCTTTCTCAATCCACGCTATTAGTTCACCTAGATAAGATTAGTTTACCTGGATGAGCCAGCGTAGTGTAGTGGCTGAGATCAGTGGTTTGGAGGGGTGGACTCTAATCTAGAGAACCGGGTTTGATTCCCCACTCCTACACATGAAGCCTGGTGGGTGACCTTGGGCTAGTCACACATTCTCAGCCCCACCGGCCTCACAGGGTGTCTGTTGTGGGGACGGGAAGGTGATTGTAAGCCAGTTTGAGTCTCCCTTAAGTGGTAGAGAAAGTCGGCACATAAAAACCAACTCTTCTTCTCAGGTTTTTGCAGAGCCTTCGGCTGGCTGCAGGGGTAAACTAACACCAGATCTAGGTTATACTGTATACATCTGCCTGTCTCCAACCCCTGCCTATCCACGGAAAGAATCAGGGGCTTTTGAATATAACCTCATGGAGATTCTGTAGTCAAATAAACCCAGCACAGCATGTATTGGATATTACCTTCTGCCCACACTAAGAGTCTGAAAAAAAGATTATATATCCTCCTTGGTAAATAACACCTAAAGAAGACCAAAGAGGGAAGCTGAAATGTTGCAAAATACAGAATGAAGACTTTGCATGTTACAGATCTGAAATGAATAGTCATGTTATGCTACATAATGTAGTCCAGTGGCTTCCACAAACTAAAAGACGAAATTCACTCACCTGGGAATAGGTATATATTTAAGTTTCTTGATTGTAAGGTCTGCTATCTCCAAATATCCAGCAGTCTGAGGGGGAGTGACGTCTGCAGAAAGAAACATTGGATAATATTTCACGGTTAACAGGGAATTTCTTGAAGAAATCATATATCTGTGTCTCACAGTAACCTTCTTCAAGCGTAGTATCGGGGCGGGGTGGGGGGGATTGAAAAGCAATGCAAACGACAGCCTGAGATGTGAGAGCCCATTAAACGAAGAAGCAAGGAGAAATCTTGATGCCGTGGATGTCACAACCATCAACAAAGAATATGAATAAAAGCTAATCAGGCCTCCTCGCTGTCATCTCAATTTGTCATCTCGTAATGAATTCTCGGCTGAAAGCACATTTGAAGAGTGTTTTGCAACAGAGGTCTGTGGAGAGGCTGAAAGCTGAAAGGCAGGGCGAGCACAAATTGATTTTCCTTCGCAGATTGGAGAACGGACAAGCGCTTGGCCTCCCTTGGTTTTTCCCCATGATCTGGTTGGGATCCAGTGCAGCAGTCCTCATGACACCAAAGCTATTAACTGCTAGAGACAAATGGCTCCACTTTGCACAGTGGACAGTCATACAGGTACCTTGGAAGGGTGTCATAAACTCTACACCAAGGGTGTCAAACATGCAGCCTGTGGGGCTGCATCAGCCCCTTGAGAGCTCTTATCCGGGCTCACGAGCCAGCTGAGGCAGCCACCCCCTTCTCCTGATCTGGGTTGGCAAGCCCGCTGTAGGCTCACCAGCTGTGGCAGCCACCCCCCTATTCCCAAGGTGTCAATGATCAAAGACTCTTAAATGAAAGAAAATACTGTAAGAGTGTTATTGTTTTAAGCATGTTTGTATTTTAAGCAAAAAATAAAGTAAAAGATAATATCATGAATTGGCTTTGCCTGTGTCTTCTATAAAGTTTGTATATCTGGTACCTGGCATTAAATTGTATGGTACACATGTCCGGGCCTAACCAAGTGACATTTATCTCATATCCAGCCATCATAACAAATGAGTTTGACACCCTGCTCTACACAGAACACAGCAGAGATTCTCCTTCACACACACACACCTATATACATAGGTGCATTCAGCGGAGCATTCAGCGCACTCACAGAGTTACAACATTCACACAACACAATATATTTTATATAGCCAAAAATATTTTACCTCAGCTTTCTACCAAAGGATCTTTAAGCATAGAAAAAAGCTATAAATCATAAAAAGCTAGACTGATTAATAATTAAAACATCCCTCCATTAAAATAGCATCAATTTACGAGATACTATAAATAATCAATTAAAGCACCAGAGCAACAATAAAATAAAAAGGAAGGAAAAGGGGGGTGGGAAACACCCCAAGAACACAAATGAAGAAGAAAGGATTCTGCATTTGAATATTTTTTTGTCTGGTGAGGAGCTGTACTGCTTTTCGGCAACCTTTTGATCTGTTCCACTCTCAGCTAGGAATCTTACAGGGCTGATTGGATGCCAGTTTACTCAGGAGCAATGCCACTTTGTTCCAGCTAGTACCCATAAGATTGTGGCCTAAGCCGAACACCTCAACCATCTCCCCTAGATCTGATGCCAGACAAGCCTGAGGTTGTTGGGCTACCTTTGGCATAAAGTTCTTTCAGAGGGACGTCTCCGGGAGCCACAACTCGGACTGCCTGACTGGCAGCTGTCAGAGTCACACAGTTGGTTCGTTTTGCTGCTCTGCCCTTACTGGGCCTTCCATAGTAAAGCGGATCAGAAGGCGAAGGCTCCCTCGTGCCCAGCGTGGAGCCTCTCTTCCAGCTGTAGACCTCATTGGGGGACTGTGGGAAATGAGGAGAGAATCAGGACACAGCCGAGCACATGAAGAGTA
The DNA here is from genome assembly GCF_029931775.1 of Euleptes europaea. Taxonomy (NCBI): domain Eukaryota; kingdom Metazoa; phylum Chordata; class Lepidosauria; order Squamata; family Sphaerodactylidae; genus Euleptes; species Euleptes europaea. Next base: position 1,861,212 of record NC_079327.1, on the reverse strand, counting down.
CATTAAAATGCCCACAAATCTCCTCCCCTCCAAGTCTGAGGCCCTACAAAAAGGATCAGCGGCAGGGCTGCATCCCAGAGAGGAGAATCATGAGCCAGAGACCCCAAACTCCCCCTGCAAACATCGATCTCTTGTGCCTCTTCCTCATCATACTTATCCTGTGGAAGCTTTGGAAATTCCTGCATTATGATTTTTTAAGTATTTTTAGGATAAACACAGCCTGCAACTTAATTGTCCTTTTAGACTGATATTTATCTGAGAACCAACATGGTGTAGTGGTTAGGAACAGTGGACTATAATCTGGAGAACCAGGTTGTTTTCCCCTCTCCTACACATGAAGCCAGCTGGGTGACCTTGGGCTAGGCACAGTTCTCTCAGAACTCTCTCAGCCTTCCCTACCTCACAAGGTGCCTGTTGTGGGGCTGGAAGGGAATTGCAAGCTGGTTTGATTCTCCTTAAAAGGTAGAGAACGTTGGCATATATACAAATCAACAGAAACAGCCTAATTACATGGTACAAGCCAGTATACACTCTGTTTTTTTCAGCTTAAACCCTCTTTCCTTTGGTTAATAAGCAATACTATTTATTTTGTCGAAGGCTTTCACGGTCAGAGTTCATTGGTTCTTGTAGGTTATCCGGGCTGTGTGACCGTGGTCTTGGTATTTTCTTTCCTGACGTTTCGCCAGCAGCTGTGGCCGGCATCTTCAGAGGAGTAACACTGAGGGGTATTCTTCACGGAGATTTGCTGCTGTTTCGATGCTGATTTGGGTCGGAGGCAAATTTTGGTTATTCACTGCAGATTCGTGTTTTCCCCCACTGAGCAAAATAAGCCGGTTTAAAAGAGAGGCAATCCAAACCACTTCTGAGCCGTACTTTCCAGTAGAAGAGCGTTTTGTTGCTCGGATGCCCATGAAGAAATGTTTGCTTCGCTCCCCGGGACGTCTCCTTTCTCCTCCCCCAAGAACGGTGATTGGCTGGGGGAGTTGCCACTCTAACAGCATCGCACCGGCAGGAGGGAGACCCAGAGCAGACTGGCTGCCCCTCTTCAGAAGGGTGATGGGGGGTTTGGCTTGGATCTGCCATTTTCAGGATGCCCCCCCCCAACACACACACAGGATCATGGGAAGAGTGGGCGGGATTAGGCGGATTTGGAGTGGTGAGTCATGAGCGGCAGCAGACGTAAGCAGCGCAGAGAAGTGCGCTGTTTCTCCCGTGAAAAATTGAAAATGCCTCGGGATGGGGGGGAGAATCTGCGCTGCCACGAAAAAGCTATTTAAATCGGTTTATTGTTTGCTCCGATTCGAAACAGAAGCAAAATCCACCGTGAAGAATACCCCTGAAGGACGGTGTCTCTCAGAGTCAAGTGTGTAGGAAGAGTAATATATAGTCAGAAAGGGGTTGGGTTTGAGCTGAGTCATTGTCCTGCAAAAAGTATCAAAGGTAATGGGCTAATCATTGTCCTGTAAGTATCATGATAATGTGCTAATGAGGGTGTGGTATGTTAATATGGAACCATGGACTGACTCAAACAGGACACAGGGTCTTATTCCAAGACACTGAAATACTGGACAATTCTACCAACTATTTTGTCAGATTGCACAGAGAAACCATTGAAATTCATAAACATCAGCACAACTTTAACAGAAGAGAGTTTAAGAATGAATGAGGCATGGCTTCCTGTCCTGAAAACCTCCAGACTAACAAAGACTACAGTCCACAATAGCCGTGCAGATTAGCTTTGGACTCCACATGTTAACAGATCATTTCAGAATACAGTGGTTCCATATTAACATACCACACCCTCATGAGCACATTATCTTGATACTTACAGGACAATGATTAGCCCATCACCTTTGATACTTTTTGCAGGACAATGACTCAGCTCAAACCCAACCCCTTTCTGACTATATATTACTCTTCCTACACACTTGACACTGAGAGACACCGTCCTTCAGTGTTACTCCTCTGAAGATGCCTGCCACAGCTGCTGGCGAAATGTCAGGAAAGAAAATACCAAGACCACGGTCACACAGCCCAGATAACCTACAAGAACTATTTATTTTATTTATTTACAACATTTGTATCCCACCTTTCTGCCCTTACAAGGACCATTAAGGCAGCTAACATTTTAAAACATACATGATAAAAACACACTATGAAACCATTAAAATCAGCCCCTCTCCCAGACATACATCATTAAGATAATTATAAAAAGGGTTTTAAAAGGAGTTAAAATCATAGAATCATAGTGTTGGAAGGGACCACCAGGGTCAACTAGTCCAAGCCCCTGCACAATGCAGGAAATTCATAACTACCTCCCTCCCCCACACCCCCAGTGCCCAGAAGATGGCCAAGATGCCCTCCCTCTCATGAACTGCCTAAGTTCATAGAATCAGCATACAATACAAAACATAGGTTAGGAAGGAGGGATTTACTGAGGGAATGCCAAATGAAACAAGCATGGTGGATGCAGATACTTCAGTATAAAACCAGCACCTACCATGAGATCTGGAAAGCCAACCACAAGAGTGGCGTAATTTTGCGCATCAGAGAACATTCTGTTGGGGGAGCTGATCTTCTGCCCGACGGCGGCACTCAAGTTCTCTGAAGACAGCTGGTCACTAGAAATGGCCTGGGGCTCGGTTGGCTCTGAAGCTGGGCAAACACGAAGTGAACAAACAAAAGCAGAAGAAACCGGCACTCTATTTTTAATACATGAAATAGAAATTAGAACTTCGTAATACTAATCTAGAAGGGTGGAGATATGGTAATAAATATAAGAACATCAATATCAAAGAAGCCGAAATATTGTATTTATGCAATAGTCAAGTTTAGAGCAGCAGATGAAGAATAAAAGTGAAGAACAGACTGCAAAAACAAGAACTGTATCAAGTATTAAATATTAAGTGTAGCTTCTATAGTCAGCTTAAAAAGAAGAGGAAATATGGATACTGGGTTTAAGTAGGCTAATGATTAAATAAATGTTCAGTTTGATACGAGTACTAATTCAAAATTAACTCTCTGAAAGACTGTTCACATTGTATATGGATGATTGAGAAGGTATGTATGTTTGTTTGTAAAAACAAAATTAAATAATTAAAAAGTGAATTTATTTAATCCAGTAGAAAAGAGCAAGAGCCCAGTAGCACCTTAAAGACTAACAAATTTTCTGGTAGGGTATGAGCTTTCGTGAGTCACAGCTCACTTCTTCACAGCTCACGAGGAGGAGATGATACCAAGATCTTACTAGTCCCATGCCCTTCGGGTAATTGCAAAGAACTGGAAAAAATAATTTGGCTTTATCAGTCAGCCTGTGATACTATAATTTCTCCAAGCTGGAATCGCAACTGACCAGGGCCCCCCAAATCCAGGCCCAAAACTGTATCCTTCAGCCCACAATGGAACCAACGAGTTGAAATTAAATCACAAGAGTTTCCGTCTAGACATTAGCAAGAATTTTCTAACAGAGCAGTTCCCCAGTGGAACAGGCTTCCTCGGGAAGTGGTAAGTGCTCCTTCCCTTGAGGTTTTTAAGCAGAGGCTAGATGGCCATGTGTCAGCAATGCTGATTCTGTGACCTTAGGCAGATCATGAGAGGAAGGGCATCTTGGCCATCTTCTGGGCATGGAGTAGGGGTCACTGTGTGTGTGTGGGGGGGAGGTAGTTGTTGAGGGGGTTGGACTAGATGACCCTGGTGGTCCCTTCCAACTCTATGATTCTATGAACACTGTCAGAAGCCTTTCTCAAGTATGCTCTTCTCACAGTTGTACTAATAGCAACTGTGCAAATAACATCTGAGCGTGTGGAAACCAGGACTGATAAAGAGCAAGACAATTTAAACTCAGTACCTGTGGTTAGTCCAAATCCAGCTTCCACCGGCTCCTCGCTGATGGCAAATAACTGGCAAACTTGGCTCTCTTCGGATTCCATGTGCACAGGCTTCGTCAAAAGATATTTTCTGCAAATCGTGAGGAAATTATTCACTGATGGTGTTAAACTGCTGAATACTACAACTGCCCCCCTCCATAAGTATCAACAGGCATTTAATGGCAAACCACCTCCCAACATGAAAACACAATGGGGTTGCCGTAAGTCAGCTGTGACTTGATGGCAAAAAAGAAAATTAATGAATACAAACGTGTGCAGCTCCACTCCAAACCATAAGAACATCAGAAGAGCCCTGCTGGATCAGACCAGTGAGGGTCCATCTAGTCCAGCATCCCGTCTCACACAATGGGCAACCAGCTCCTCTGCAGGTCCAACACAGAGGCCAAGGCCTTCTCTGATGTTGCCTTCGAGTACTGAGATTCAGAGGCTGACTACCTTTGAAATGTGGAGGTTCTCTTTAGTCACCATGGCTAATGGCCACTGATGGATCTGTCCTCCATTTATCAGTCTAATCCCCTTTTACAGCCATCTATGCCTGTGGCCATAAGCACATCCTCTGGCAGCGAATGCCACATTTTAATCACTTGCTGTGTAAAGAAGTATTTCCTTTTGTCTGTCCTAAATTTACTGCCCATCAGCCTCATTGGAACCATACCAAGTAACATCTATACACAAGGGATCAGGTAGAACCAATAGATGACGAGGTTGTTCCGCACTCTGTGGCTGTCATTTGTTCCTAGAAACGATGTGGGTGTGAAGCGAAGCCACAGGAAAACCACAAGTAACCCCACCTTCTTAGTAATGTCAGAATGAGCCCTAGTTCTACAATACAGGTTCTCAGAACATGCTCCAAACAGCCTCAGTCTCCGTAGGCACGGCAACAGAAACCATTAGCCTTGTTTTATCTCAGCATGTTTTACTTGTTACATAAATGTCACAACTTCCCTGTGACAGGCAAAGGGACAAAATTATTATTTTATTTAGTTGTTTTCGACTAGAAATCAATGACATAATCCAACACTAATAAAGGACTTTAAAATCCTGTTGGTTTAAATGAGAATAAAGGAAAGCAAGTCTCCCGCTGAACTCAATCTGGCTCCAGAAGTGCTTATCTTTCATTGAATTCTTTCCAAAACCTTTTGCAGAAATGGGGGGGGGGGAGGGTTTTTCCAAGATTAATGGGCAAATATTTCCCTATGTTGGGCCTGGAAGAATGGAGATGCTTGTTTGCCATAACACTCACAGATCTTAGGTATTTTCGAGGTAAATATTTGCAAATATTCAGGATGCGTACTGAAGATCACTTAACACAGGATTAATTGCTCACTGACACAGGTTACCTTTTCTTTTGTACACAAAGGAGTGTGATTAAAAGTGATAAAGTGGTGGACTCTCCCTTGTAATTTTCAACAACGAGTGTATTTGCCATTCTAATCTAGGCTGAGGAGAGCCGATCCACGAGGTTCCCACCCACCAGCTATATCACTAGGGGAAAGTTCCATGAAAACCTGCGCTGTTACCTCACAAATTTTCTCCCCCACCAAGAAACACCACCAGTAGGCATCATGAGCGCAGGAGCTCACAGGACGATGGCCCTACCTCACACAGGGACGTTTCTGCTAAACAATAGAAAAGTTTGCTAACCTGCATGCTGAGTGTATTGTGCAGATCAACTGTGTCAAAGACATGAGGCTGTGATTATAGTTTTAGGTTAATAAATACAACATCAAAGGGTTTTGTACTGTCTATGCACCCTGCTTTTCTTAGGCATAAATCCATCCACCTGCAGACTCTGCAAAGCAAGATTTTTCTGCTTTCTCCTGCTGCAGCCCATAAGCGCCCCCCAATTCTAAAGGGGTGTCAGTGTATGACCAGGAACCACACACAGTCAAAGTGGGAGGGGGGAATGGGCCTCCTCTTCTGTAAATGGAAACACCCTTCTCTCTGTGGTGGTTCCCATCTTTGTCCAAATGAACAAGCAAGGTGCCTCCCAAGAAGCCAAACACCCCTTAGGTGGTTTGTAAACATGCCAGGATGTTGAACTACGTTGTGTGGAAGTCTTTACATCGGTGTGGGAACAATCATGTCAGGAGAGATACGTGTAAAAGGACTGAGAGAACTTGTCCCCAGATAACAGTTATGTGTCAGAATGTCTCATCAAACCCAAAAACATTTGTTTATACGTCAACCACAGAGGTATGTTTATCCTACTGATTTGTCTTGCTTTCCACCAGGAGCCACCGGTCTTCAGCCACCAAAAAGACAGACTTGAGGTTGATTGGCAGTGAGATGGTGTGAGAACGACCCTCCAGGGCATCGAGAACAACCAGGAGGCTCCTGGAAAACAGAGCGGTAAGAAACCAGGAGTTGGATGGAAGACGGTACAAACAGAAGGGCCTTTTTTCTACCCTGAGGAGAGGATTTAGGAAAGGACAGTCACTGCTCACCCTTCTTCTTTGTAGAACACGAGCCAGTTTTTGTGTGAAAACTCTTTGCACATTTTATGACTCCTCTAAAGAAAACAAATTGCGAAGTTAACAATCTCAAAAATACTATAAAGAGTTAATAGTTTTGCTCCTTGCTAGAAATATAAGGCCCTGACCCGGATGGCCCAGGCTAGCCTGATCTCGTCAGATCTCGGAAGCTAAGCAGTGGGTTGGACTAGATGACTCTGGTGGTCCCTTCCAAATCTATGATTCTATATGTTCCTGCGTATGGGAACAGCAATAAACAGTGGGCTGCCATTCATGAACACCAGACTGGAAACCACCAGATGGGAGTGCCTGCAGGCTCTGTCTTTCTACATAACTGTGGTATATCTCACCATCTCCTCCTTGCTGCCCCACCAGGATGTCCTTTTTGGAGTCTCGTGCATTTCTGGTGACAGCAGAAGTTGGCGTATGGTACGAGCCTTGGTGTCCAGCAACAGAATGGCATTCGTCTGCAAGCAGAAAGAATTAGAAGAACTTAGAATCATAGCGTTGGAAGGGACCACCAGGGTCATCTAGTCCAACCCCCTGCACAATTACCAACCCCCTGCACAATTACAACCCTCATGGCACATACCAAGTTGGGTGGCAACACAGACCCCCTGAAAGGAAGCAACAGAATACTTTGTAGAGCTTAAGGTCCATTTCGTTTCTCTGGAAAAGACTAGTTGGGTTCCTATGCCTTTCATGAGAAATAATGTCTTTGGTCAGATTTCTCAGATGCTCCAACTCCTGACGTGGAAAAGAAGTTGGGTACCCAAGGTTGGGTGGGATGAAAATATATATAAATAATAGAAATATATAATTTATTAGAAGTGCTATGTCATGATTAACATTATTTTAAAAATGTTAAAACCACACAATAGCATTTCCTAAGGTTGATACTGTCACCACATGCCAAATGTGTTTCGGCCTATATGACCTTCCTCAGTGGTCTATTTGAAACCCATATAAATAATGCACACATATTACAAATATATTTACATATACAGGCAATATAAAACAGACCGGGCATGCAATAGGTTGTATATATTACCAATTACACCAACATCTGGTAAGATTTGGAAGGGAAAATACCAAGACCACGGTCACACAGCCCAGATAACCTACAAGAACTGATCTGATAAGATTGTTTTAGGTTTTTATGCTGGGCTGTATATGTCTCCCACATAAGCTGTGTGCAAGTATCAACCTAGTCAAACAATGTGGAAAAGAAGTATACGCTTACCCTCTTGTGTCAAATCATTCCCCTCATTCCAGCCCACTGCTTGTAAGCAGAGGAAACTACCTACAAACTTTCCTATATGGAGAAGGGAGCTTCGACTCTTGAAAGTTTATACCCTGAATACCCTGTTGGTCTCTAGGATGCTACTGGGCTTGAATCCAGCTCTTCTACTCCAGACCAACATGGATACCCTCTGAAACAAACTTCAAAGGGATGTTCTTTAGATGGCAGCAAAGAAACAATCACATACCGGTACTAGCTGCAGATCATGTTGGTAAATTACTGGGTTAAAAATAATCCAATTGGTGCTTTAATTCTAGCATATTGGGACTTAATAAAAGGATGAACAGAGTTGATTCAAAAGGGTCCCAAGAATATAATGCAAGGAAACCCAGACTTGCCCTATATTTTGACAAACAGAAATCTTGTTTTAAAAGGACTGTTTTTAGGCTCAAACATGGTAAACTGTTATCCAGCATTGGAATGGAATTTTCTGCAAAGTTTACAAATCATTTTCAAGTTATCACCATGCCGGAGACCCTATTTACACAAAAGTACTTCAGGAAGAAAAACAATAAATCTCTGCATTTCAAGAGAAAGAAATGCCTCCTTTCCCCCCCCCACTTCTCAGAGAATCTGTATACACATTAGTATAACTGAACCGAAGAAAGCGTTAAGATTTTCCAAGTTCTCCCCAAGGCACAAAAGCAGTCCTGTCCTTGCAGTTAGTGTGAAGTTTACAGAGTCGACCGGCCAAATACCATGGCAGTTTCCTCCGCAGCCCCGGACGTTAATGGTTCCCATATGTACCAAGTGACCAGTGGTGTATTAGCTGGTGCATAAAAATAGAATTTTGCGTCACGGGTGAATACTTCCAGTTGCAGTGGTTGGCAGCTCTTCAAGTGGGCTGCGCTAGTCTGCAGCTCCTGCGATGTTTATTTCTTACTGGGAGAAGAGAGACCTCTGGGCGACCTCCCGTCCCCAGTGCCTCGGATGCCAAACACTCAACAGATGTAACAGCCATTATTGGGGGGGGGGGTTGCTTTTATTTTTAGCTACCGCGAAGCTTCCTTTTCCTTGCCACAGTTTCTGACTTAGCAAAGCTTTTCCTGCCTTTAGAAAATCTTAGATCAAACAAGTATTTAACTGCAATTCAGGAAAAGGGAAGCCGACAGCCGTGTCTCTCCAAAGGAGAAAGAGAACCAAAATACTTAAACGCTGCCCAGTTCCTCGCTGCTTACCATCCTCCTCGCCTACAATAAAACTTCCCACATCTATTTTTTTCCTTTTCATGGCCAGTCATGCTCTCTCAGCATTGCCTACCTCACAGGGTTGCTGTGCTATGTTGCATCTCTCAAATAGATAAGGAACCTTGTGAGGTAGGTGGGACTGAGAGAGCTCTAAGAGAGCTGTGGCTAGTCCAAGGTCACCCAGCTGGCCTCATGTGGAGGAGTGAGGAAACCAACACGGTTCACCAGATTAGCCTCCGCCGCTCACATGGAGGAGTGGGGAATCAAACCCGGTTCTCCAGATCAGACTCCACCGATCCAAACCACCGCTCTTAACCACTGCACCATATAGGTTGTTAAGATTCTGTCTGGTGCAAAGCATGGTAGGTGATGCATCCCCTCCACCGAAAGCAGGAGTCTCCCATCTCCTTCTCTTTCCCCTCACTAATGTTTAGTAATGCAAAACATGGGAGGCGGTCTCATCTCATGTTGTGTTTTCTCCAGCGCACAGGCACCAGAAGGAGCAGGAAGCCCGCCCGCTGAGGGAGAAGGGAAGCACCGGAGGGACTTCATTTCCTGGTGAGAATCGACAGCCCAGAAATAGGAAGCGTATTCTCTACCTGCTCTTCGTGCAAAATAACTTGTCCTTGGAGCGGATTCCCCAGCGGAGCCACCGTCACCAGAGGTTGCCAGATGCCTCCAATTGTCCTTGGGAAGATGTCATACAAGTCCACATAGTAGCCATTTGTACTGGATGTCCTCATAAAGTATAAGGATACTGGATTGCAAGTAGCCACATAAAGGGAGTTTTCTGTTTCATTCTCTTTTTTAAAAAAAGGAGGGGGACAATAAGCAGATTAGATGCAAGCTCAAGGTTGTTTGGGGACTAACACGGTTAACTTGACTTTGCATCAAGAACATACTTAAATATGCTCAATCTGTAGGGTTAAGTACAAAGGAGCACCTCTATGTTAAACTGTAATGGCAGGAAAACAAATAACATAGACTGACCACAACATATGGTAAACTAATGATGTGTAATGACACCAATTATATGTGCACATGGAACATCTCAAATTCTCAGGTAAGTGTTCTCAAATAAGAACAAAGTCTAGATTCAACAATCACAAAGAGCTGTGAATAAAGTAATAACATAAATGATATCAAATCTTCTTATAATAAACACGTCTTGTGAAGACCCAGCATAGGCGAAAAGATGGTCTTCTAGAAGAAATCTTCCGTTTCGTCATGTGACTTCATCAGTTTCTTATGCCTCATAACATATCTGTGCTAAATAACATCTTGTAGCTCACAGCTTACATTCATTATATGTTATTACTTTATCACTACACCATGCTGGCTTCTACACCATGCTAGAAGAAGGAGAAGAAGAAGGAGAATCTTGTCCCCTCCCTTGCCTTTTCAAGTGCTGAAACGGTTGCCGCTGCCACCACCCTGGTGGCATTTTTAAAGGGTCATATTGTTTGGTAACATGGCGTTGGCAGCCATGGGTCAAACCCGTGGCCACCATAATGTGCTGTTTGGCCCTCAGCCTTTTGTTCAGGACAAGAAAGCAGAGGCTTCACTCCTGTGGTCTGTGGAGAGGGTGTGGGCAGGGCCTGGTGAAATCTCCGTAGCTTGTGAGGGTGCTGAATCGAGGTGTTTGGGGGCAGCCATGCTTATTTACAAGTCTGCCCCATTCCTGTCTGAAATGGGGGAGGGGGTTCTTCTTATTAAGACCAAAGGTGGGGGTCAGTTAGGGTTGCCATGCCCCTCTTCGCCACCAGCGGGAGGTTTTTGGGGCGGAGCCTGAGAAGGGCAGGATTTGGGGAGGGGAGGGACTTCAGTGCCATAGAATCTAATTGCCAAAGTGGCCATTTTCTCCAGGTGAACTGATCTCTATCAGCTGGAGATCAGTTGTAATAGCAGGAGATCTCCAGCTAATACATGGAGGTTGAGAAAATGAATAGTACTAGGCTCTATAAGGCAAACGTTTGCATTATAGAGCCTAGTACTATTCATTTTCTCAGCTTTGCTTCTTGGTACTTGTGCATATTTCTCCAGAATACATGGAGGTTGGCAACCCTAGGTAGAATGCCATAGAGTCCAACTGCCAAAGCGGCCATTTTCTCCAGGGGAACTGATCTCTATCGGCTGGAGATCAGTTGTTATAGCAGGAGATCTCCAGCCAGTACCTGGAGGTTGGCAACCCTAGGGTCAGTTGAGGGGAACTGAATTTTGCCCCAATTTGTTTCACTTCAGGGACATTTTCCCTCCCCCACCCCGCTGAGCTAACTTTGGCATTGGAAATAGGCTGGGAGAAACCTGCCTGAAGGGATGTCGTGAGAGATTTAAGGCAGGGAAGAAGGAAAGGGTAGCTTCTCTTGCCTGCACATGTCTTTTGCTACAGTAATTTAATGGGGAATATTTGGCTGCGCTGCCGGTAGCAAACATTGCAACACACTGACGTAAACCCAGCCTCACTCTCTGGAGCTGCCAAACCTGAAGGGTAATTATGCTGCAACAGCTGAATGGGCTCAACATTTGAGACAAAAGTACGCCCGTTTTCTTCAAGGAGATTGCTTCTAAGTAACGAGCAAAATAATTTATTATTGCCCATCTCTTGTACATACACTAGCATCGATGCAGTTTACCACCAGCAAAAGCATAATTCCATTTTACCTTGTGCCACCGCAACATCGCACACTAAATTGACTTCGTTCAAAGGCAGAGACCAAAAGGCATGCTCCTCTGTGAAACTCAGGGACCTGGCTTCGTGCTTCTCCATGGGAAAGGCCTGCACATTTAAGTACAGAGGACCCTAAAAGAAAGTGGAAATAAATATCCTGACGGTCAAGTTCCTCAGCATCCTTTACAGCACCTCTAAGGGCAGACCGATATTAACTAATTTATTTAAAACATTTTAATGCTGTCATTTCCACCCAATCAGGGTCCACAAGGCAGTGAACATTTAAAAAAAAAACATTTAACACATTTAAGCCATTAAAAATACAGTTAAAATTATCAAATAATTCAATTAAAACACACACAAACAAACAACACTCGAAGGAGGGCCAATAACGATTACTGGGGATATGCCAGGTGAAGTCTGGCGAAAGACACCGATAGATGGAAAAAGGCAAATCTCCCTGGGGAGGGAGCCCCACAGGTTTGGTGCCACAACCGAGAAGGCCCTTTCTTCAGGTCGCCACCTGTCTAGCTTCAGATGTCGGGGGCAACCAAGGCAGGGCCTTTAAAGATGACCAGAGTGTAGGGCTAGATTCATATGGGAGCAGGTGGTCCTTACAGTATGTTGATCCCAGACCATACAGGGCTTTAAAGGTCAACACCAGCACCTCGAATATACAATCTTCACTTCCACGCATTTTGTGGAGGGGGGAATGTCTATGAGGGAAGTCAAATATTGTTGAGTTGTGCCAGCGTGTTAAGCGAAGGCGCTCTTTCTTTAGATTTCGATGTTAGGAAAGCTGGAAGCTTCATGGGGAATGGGATTTGGGTTTTTGATTCCAGGGGTATTTGTGTCATTTCTGGGCCTAGCCTGTAATGTCTGTGCACAACATCCATTTGTAAAGAAATAGATTGTCACAAAGCAGTTTAAGCCTCCAGCATTCCCTTTATACTTCCCTTATATATGAAAGCTGCCTCATCCTGAATCAGACCTTTGGTCCATCAAGGTCAGTGTTGTCTACTCAGACTGGCAGTTGCTCTCCAGGGTCTCCGGCGGAGGCCTTTCCCCTTACCTATTGCCTGATCCTTAACTGGAGATGCTGGGGATTGAACTAGGGACCTTCTGCATGCCGAGTACAGATTTGCAGCCCAAATTACATTGTTTAAAAACTTCACAGACCTTTATATCTACGCGACGTGTTTCAGTTGGGCACAGAAGTTTCTGTTGTGCACTGCCTAGCTGGTTGACTTTCCAGTAGCCCGTAAATTTTGGATCCGGCAGTGGGAACCTGTCCAGAAAACATTATTATTAATAACTTACTACTTTGATATAGAAGGTCATTTATCAATATAATTGTCTGAGTTGAAAAGGCTCATTGTTTCCTTTTGTCACAATCTTAAAACTGCTACAGCCCAAGCAGTCTTAAAATCACAGTGATACAATACAAGAAGGAATTCCATTTCAGAAAAGCTCAAAATCCCTTCAAATGAGAAAGTGTCACAGACTTGAAGTGCGGGGAACTAGGAAATGCATCCCTAGCAAATACAAAGGCTCTTTCTTCCCTTCATGAAATATATTTTTTAACCTGCCCTTCATCCCCACAATAACACCATGAAGTAAGAATATAATAAGAACCTAAGAAAGGCCCTGCTGGATCAGACCAAGGTCCATCAAGTCCAGCAGTCTGACCACACAGTGGCCAACCAGGTGCCTCTAGGAAGCCCCCAAACAAGACAACTGCAGCAGCATTATCCTGCCTCTGTTCCAAAGCACCTAATATATTCGGCATGCTCCTCTGATCCTGGAGAGAATAGGTATGCATCGTGACTGGTATCCATTTTGACTAGTAGCCACAGATAGCCCTCTCCCATGTCCACTCCCCTCTTAAAGCCTTCCAAGTTGGCAGCCATCACCACATCCTGGGGCAGGGAGTTCCACAATTTAACTGTGTGCTAGTATACTAGACAAGAATGGCTGACCCAAAATCACCCAACTAGTTTCACAGCAACCAGGTATTTGAGCCTGGTCCTCTTAGCCTAATCACTACACTGCTGTGGCTGCAACCCAAATAACACTTTCCTGGGAGTAAGCCCCTCTGAATAACATGAGACTTACTTCTGAGTAGGCTTGCTTAGGAATGCTCCCTTTAGTCTGTGAAATGGACAGTGTAAAGGAGGGCTTGCTACAGATCTTGTGGCTCAGAGAATAAAGGGAATTTGAGAAGAACAGAAGACTAGGTACAAAGCGCACACCTAGACTACTCTTGTCCTATTCAGTCATTTGGAATTGTGGGTTGATCACTTGCATTGATGTAGGGTTCTTCCTTGAGGACTTGGCTAATGCCGATTAAAAAGTTCAGTGTTCTCATAGAATATTGGGCACACAGCTACAGCTGGACTGGTAGACAAGGTAGACTGGTAGAAACTGCAAATTCCATTTCAATTTATTTACTAACACTGAAATTCGAATGCTTCACCTTGGCCATCCTCCATTAAGACTTTAGGATACAACAGTAATAGTCTATTGACTTTGGGGGCAAATGTCCCCTTTCAGGCATTTTTATTTGGGATGAGGAGATAAAAATAGTTTTTTTATAGTATTTCAGCAAATGTGAGCAAACATACTGCTTGGAGAACAGAGCTGTGTATCGCTTAGTGGTATTCTATGAATGTCTTCAGTGCAACTGTAGATGTAAGAAAGCAGATCCTAATGTGAAAGGGGCCAAACTCTGACATACTTTCGCTACTGGCTGACTCATATTGAGCGGGCAAGTGGGTTTGGGCAAGCAATCAGTGTGTCCTTGACTGCCAAAGGACTGAGCTTCTATCATACCTTTCCTGTGGTAGGCCCAGAATTTTGGAATGGCCTACATGGGCATTTGACGGCCTGAATAACTAGGACTAGCCAGAACTAGTCAGAGCTTGGAAGCTAAGCAGGGTTGGCTATGGTTAGTTAGTATTTGGATGGCAGACCATCAAGGAAGACAAAGGTTGCTATGAAGAGGAAGGCAATGGCACACCATCCCTGCTCATCCGTTACCTTGAAAACTTTATGAGGGGTAGCCATAAATCAGTTGCAATTTGAAGAAGAGTTGGTTTTTATACCCCGATTTTCTCTACCTTTAAGGAGTCTCAAACCCGCTTACAATCACCTTCCCTTCCTATCCCACCAACAGACACCTTGTGACGTAGGTGAGGCTGAGAAAGTTTGGAGAGAACTGTGACTAGCCCAAGGTCACCCAGGTGGCATCATGTGGAGGGGTGGGGAAACCAAGCTAGATTAGTGTCTGCCAGATTCATGTCTGCCACTCATGTGGAGGACTGGGGAATCAAACCTGGATCTCTAGCATAGAGTCCACCACTCCAAACCACCGCTCTTAACCACCACACCAAGCTGGCATTACATAGGCAGGTTCACCTGATCCATGTTGCACTTCCTTTTGCAAGCAAGTAAATTTAGTTTTTTGAGGCAAATTTCTGCTGCTTTTGTTTTTTAAGAAAATATGTCCCTCAAAACTGTTTTTTTACATTTGTTTGCACATTTCAAGTGTTCTGTGAACCACCACCTTGTCAATTTTGTTGAAACATGGTACATAAAAGATTGAAAATAAATATAAATTGAGGCCCCCTTTGACTAGACTTTGCCATGGGCATACACAGGAGCTTGTCAAAATAACTGCACATTTAAGTAAACTTATCTTTTGATAAGAGCTTGTGAAGGTGCAGAAAAGAGCAACCAAAATGATCAGGGGACTAGAGCAACTGCCCTATGAGGAGTGGTGAAAACTCTTAGGGCTGTTTAGATTGGAGAGAAGGCGGTTAAGGGGAGACATGATAGAGGTCTATAAAATTATGCATGGTATGGAGCAAGTGGACAGGGAGAAGCTTTTCTCCCTCTCTCATAATACCAGAAAGCGGGGTCATCTGCTGAATCTGGTGAGAGATTCAAAACAGATAAAAGGAAGTATTTCTTCACACAACTCATAGTTAAATTGTGTAACTCCCTGCCCCAGGATGTGGTGATGGCTGCCAACTTGGAAGGCTTTAAGAGGGGAGTGGACATGTTCATGGAGAAGAGGGCTATCCGTGGCTACTAGTAAAAATGGATACTAGTCATGAAGCTTACATATTCTCTCAAGGATCAGAGGAGCATGCCTATTATACTAGGTGCTGTGAAACACAGGCAGGATGGTGCTGCAGTTGTCTTGTTTGTGGGCTTCCCAGAGGCCCCTGGTTGGCCACTGTGTGAACAGACTGCTAGACTTGATGGACCTTGGTCTGATCCAGCAGGGCTGTTCTTATGTTCTTATGATGGCACAAAGTGCATAAAGTGTGGCATTTCTCAACACCAACAAACTCTCTGAGTGGATGTGACAGAAAAGCCCCCATTGAAGAAGAGGTCCTCCTGTGATATAAACACAACACTTAGGGCAAAAAGTAGATATGCCAAGTATAAAAAAAAATCTATTGCTTGTTCATTTGCTCAATAAAATAAATGTAATTCCGTGCCCACATTCAACAACCAAGTGGTTTCTCATATTTTTTCCAGAGAATAAATGATCTAACCTAATCTTTAAATCCAAGCTTGACTGAACTATAAAAAAGGGTTTTCTCGAGCAATAGGACACTGACCTGGACGGCCCAGGTTAGCCTCTGCAGCCTTTCCCCATATGGACCACACTTGGGGGCCCATGAAGATCGGCCAATCAAGTCTTGCTTAAAATTTTGCCAATCTGCAGTGTTACATTCCTGCAAGATGCATGTTAGGGCCTTGTCTATGAAATTTAGAAGATTTTAAACATTTAAACTTTAAACATTTTAACAGAGCCCTGTCATAGGAGTCCTATCGCAGCCCAAGCATGGGGTGCTTTTTAAAAGCCTGTAAAGTTTATGATTAAAGATGCTTTTAGGAGCAGAGTCTAGTGAATAAAGGGGGGGAGGCATGATAACAAATGTAAAAGTAATAATAATATTAAGGTTGTAGAAATATTGTATTCATGTGATAGTCAAATTAGAGCAGTAAAGAAGGTATAAAAGAGAGGTATAGTACAATAAGAAGAATTGTACTAAGTATTAAGTATTATTATTGTTTTGTTAGATAGCTTGGAAGGTATTAAGCATGAGTATCAGTTTGATAGACAGCCTGGAAAGCAGTGGGAATATTGATGAAGATTTAAGTAGAATTTTGATCAAACAAATGACCAGTAAGATCTGAGCGATTAATACAATATGAACTCCCTGAAAGACGGTTTACTTTGTACGTTTGTGAATGGATGTGAATGGTAGATGTTTGTTTGTATGTTACTGGAAATTTTAAATAAAAACTTATTTTTTAAAAAAGATGCTTTTAGGACTGCCCACTATTCAGTGTGATCTAAATAATGGGCAGTGCCGTGCATTCATGCTTGTATTTTAGGCAATGGCTTTATTCTTTGTAAAATGTTCTTATAATTTCTGTGGTAAGCTACACAAACAAGCAAACAAACAGGATTGGGTGACACAAAATAAGTAACTGACGTATAAACTAAGCCTGAAGACATCAAGCTGAAAAACTGAGGCACAGCCATGGGGCTGCCCCTTGGAAAATGTCCCTGGAAATTTCCAGGAACAAGCAAAGGAGTGAGTTACACTCTGCCAATTGACTGAGACATTCGGCCAGAGGAAGCATCTCTGCTCTTCCCCCTTAGCAGATGTCAAATTAATGCAACTCTATAAAAAGCAGTTTGCCCAACAACACTGATTTGTGTTTTTGCAATAGGAAGGGAAATATTTGTTGTTTCTCTAATGCATCGTTTCTGGAATTGGTTTAATGGTTGGGCCTTAACGTGAGCCAACAAAGTATCTTAGCTTGAACTTGAAAAAGAACACCACTAAGAAGAAGAGTTGGTTTTTATATGCCGACTTTCTCTACCACTTAAGAAAGAATCAAGCCGGCTTACATTCACCTTCCCTTCCCCTCCCCACAACAGACACCCTGTGAGGTAGGTGGGGCTGAGAGAGCTCTAAGAGAGCTGTGACTAGCCCAAGGTCACCCAGCTGGCTTCGTGTGTAGGAGTGGGGAAACCAACCAAGTTCACCAGATTAGCGTCTGCCGCTCATGTGGAGGAGTGGGGAATCAAACCCGGTTCTCCAGGTCAGTCTATAGCTCCAAACCACTACACCACGCTGGCTCAAAGAGGCATGATGTCGCTCCTTTCAAGAAATTAGCCAGGATATGTCAGAATTTTGAAGATGCAGATGTTGAACATCTGGAAATGTTAACTCCTGTCACAAATTCTTGCTGTTACTATGGATTACAAAATTTCTACACAAGTAGTTTTCTGGCAGGTTTGTGCAGGATTAAGCGACAGTTCATTCCCATGTTACAGACAAAACAAATTTGGTTAGCTGCTAACCGCAGTGAGAAATTTAAGACAGATAATTTAATTAACAGAAACTGAGAAAAAACAAATATTTCCTTTTATTAAATTTAATCATTAAAATATTCATAATCTATAAATAATGACTTGTGCAGTAAGTGTACATTAATGAGGCTGCAAAAATTGATAACACAAAAAATATCAGTATTTGGCAGCAAAGTTTGCTTCAAGCATCCCAGGTTGATCTTAATTAGCAGAAATAAGCTGCTCGTGCTATCCTTACTCCTTGGCCAGGTGTATACTGGTAGGCTTTGCTCCAATTGGTATCCCATGTTTGTGCAAGATCCTAATTAAAATCTCACGCATCTCGTTATTGTAGGAGTCAAAATCAAAGACGTTTCGGACAACATTCGCAAGTCCTTCCGCTGGGAATTTCTGCAGAGAAAAAAGGGAAAAAATAAGCTGCCACAGACAGAAATTATTGTGCCACGTTTCGTACTGATCAAGAACAAAAGTTCCACAAATGCTCTGATGAACCAGATGAGCTTCCGGTGGGCCTGGTTTCTCCATTCCCTGCAATGCTGTGATGGGGACATACCATTCAAGCTCTTCCAGATAATGAAGTGAAAGAGAAGTACATATACACCTCAGAACTTTTCCTGTTTCAAGATTTTTTTTGGACTCAGGTGCTTGTATGAAATTGCTCACATGAAATTGCTCACATATGCCCATATAGAATAATAGAATTGGAAGGGACCACCAGGGTCATCTAGTCCAACCCCCTGCACATTGCAGGAAATTCACAACTACTTCCCCCACACACACACCCAGCGACCCCTACTCCATGCCCAGAAGATGGCCAAGATGCCCTCCCTCTCATCATCTGCCTAAGGTCATAGAATCAGCATTGCTGACAGATGGCCATCTAGCCTCTGCTTAGAAACCTCCAGGGAAGGAGACCACCACCTCCCGAGGAAGCCTGTTCCACTGAGGAACCGCTCTGACTGTTAGAAAATGCTTCCTAATGTCTACACAGAAACTCTTTTGATTTAATTTCAACCCATTGGTTCTGGTCCGACCTTCTGGGGCAACAGAAAACTCGGCACCCTCCTCTATATGACAGCCCTTCAAGTACCTGAAGATGTAATGCCTTTTCGAAATTATTACTCTATCACATGGTCACATATGAAGCTGCCTTATACTGGATCAGACCACTGGGGTCCATCAAGGTCAGTATTGTCTACTCAGACTGGCAGCAGCTCTTTGGCGTCTCAGGCAGAGGTCTCATGGCCCTTTCTTACATGCCCAGGGAAATGCAGATTACCACTTTAGGGTCTGGAAGCAATTTTCCTCCAGGCCAGATTGGCCAGGGATCCTGAAGGTTGTTTTTTTTGGCATCTTCTGGGCATGGAACAGGGGTCACTGGGCATGCGGGGTGGGGAGGTAGTTGTGAATTTCCTGTGTTTGCAAGGGGTTGGACTAGATGACACTGGAGGTCCCTTCCAACTCTATGTTTCTATGTCTTTCACATCACCCACCACCTAACAAGAAAAGCCATGCGGGATCAAACCAAGGCCCATCAAGTCTAGCAATCTGTTCACACAGTGGCCAATCAGGTGCCTCTAGGAAGCCCATAAACAAGATGACTGCAGCAGCATTATCCTGCCTGTGTTCCAAAGCACCCAATATAATAGGCATGCTCCTCTGATACTGGAGAGAATAGGTGTGCATCATAACTAGTATCCATTTTTACTAGTAGCCATGGATAGCCCTTTCCTTCATGAATGTGTCCACTCCCCTCTTAAAGCCTCCTTTTAACTGGAGATGCCAGAGATTGAACCTGGGAACTTCTGCATGCAAACTAGAGGCTCTACCACTGAGCCAGAGACCCTCTCATTGGGATGCTTTCATTCTCAAGTATTGTCTCTGCACAGGGAAAAATTGCATATAGGAAAGAAGACAAACACAGGATATGCAGAAAACAAGAGAAATGTGTCTTTTGTCCTTTGTCAAATTCAGCCTCCATTTTTAAGAGGTTTTCAGAAGTCATCTGGAAGCAGCAGCCAGGCCCTTGTCTGCTCCGACAGAATCCAGCTGCAGCTGAGAAGTCCTTCCCTCCACTGACAGTGACAAAGACATTAAAGGGAGAAAGGGAGGCAGCATCCTTCATCTTGAGAGCCAGCTTGGTGTAGTGGTTAAGAGCGGTGGTTTGGAGCGGTGGACTATGATCTGGAGAACCTGGTTTGATTCCCCACTCCTCCACACAAGTGGCAGACGCTAATCTGGTGAACCGGGTTGGTTTGCCCACTCCTACACATGATGCCTGCTGGGTGACCTTGGGCTAGTCACAGTTCTCTCAGCCCCACCTACCTCCCTGGGTGTCTGTTGTGGGGAGCGGAAGGGGAGGTGATTGTAAGCTGGTTTGATTCTGCCTTAGGTGGTAGAGAAAGTCGGCATATAAAAACCAACTCTTCTTCTTCTTGCATTAACAGGGGATGCCGGTCTTTATTTGGTTGGAGGACATTCCTCTAGTCCCAGAAGCCTTTCCTCCATCCTAAGGAGACATCTTCCAATTTCAGTGGTTCTTCTGTTGGAGGAAGAGCTGCCTAAGTCACAGGAAAGCTGCCCAGGCTGGAGGAAGGCTTCACATCTTGCTGAGTGGAGCGGTCAGATACAGGAGCAGAGTCAATACCAGCATGAACAGCTCTTATGTTTGACCTTTTCTCACGGGAAACGCTTTGGGATGAATTATGTTACAAAACGGCATATGAATAAATCTCTGGAATCGATGTACTGTACCTGTAGGTGCTTTACTATGTTCACTACTTCTCTAGTTGAGTAAGGATAATTTATTATTCCTTGGTCAGCCAAGCTTCGAAGTTCCCCGAAAGCAGCCACCAGCTTCTGCAGGACTGGCTCCGGAACCTCAGGTCCGTACTGTCGCAACATCGCCAGCTCTGAGTCCGGTTGAGGGTTATCAACTGCATGGCAGCTAAAGATATCTCCTGAAAGAAAAGAAAAAAAGGAATTCAGATAGTTACGTGAAAGTCAGTAGTAACTTAAAGAGCACATCAGCCTTATTTGCTAGGAGCCATAAGGATGCTAGAATCATAGAATCACAGAGTTGGAAGGGGCTATACAGGCCATCTAGTCCAACCCTCTGCTCAACACAGGATCAGAGTAGAGCATCCCTGACAAGTGTTTGTCCAGCCTCTTATTAAAGAGGGGGAGCTCACCACTTCCCTAGGTAGCCAATTCCACTGTTGTACAACTCTTACCGCAAAAAGTTTTTTCCTAATATCCAGCTGGCAGCTTTCCTCCAGCAATTTAAACCCTATTCTCTGCTGCCAACCGGAACAGCTCCCTGCCTTCCTCTAAGTGACAATCCTTCAAATACTTCAAGAGAGCAATCCTGTCCCCCCTCAACCTCCTCTTCTCCAGACTAAATATTCCCAACTCCCTCAGCCTTTCCTTATAGGGTTTGGTCTCTATGATTCTGCTGCACCCAACTAACACAGCTACCTCATGGTTGCTTGTTTAAATAGCAGACTTTTAAAAAAGCACACATTTCTCAACTCCAGGCTATGTGGGAATCCTGGGATCATCTATTCCCATTCCTGTGTTGAAAGTACACATCCCTATTTTTCCAGTGGAAATATGAAAGCATAACCTTTGCCCTTTCTTCCCCTTAGAATAAGCAAAGGATTCATGGCTGTGAAATCTTCTATAGGTGCCTGCCGTCCCACCCCACTGTACCTTCATTTAAAAAAACACAAAGGTTCTGGCATGTATGGGAGTGAATTGTTCAGTACCACCATGAGGCATGTTGCCAAGTCGAAAGAGAAACCCACCAGGTGAACACTGTGGTAAAGAAATGCTTCGTATACAGTAGGTCCCAGGTTAACTCTGGTATCTCCACTTGTTAGGATACAGAGACAGAAAAGACCCCTTCTTGAGGCCTGAGACAGCTAGGGCCAGTTAGCCCAGACAGTAGTGAGCTGAAGTGACCAGTTCAGTATAGTAACTTCATACGTCTTTCGTATATTACCTTTTCACTCCAAACTCATCTTACAGAAATGCCTGAAATAATTGTCTCCTGCTTATATATCTGAAAACAACTGTTTTGCCACTTGATCAGCAAAACCATTTCGGATTATTAATCCTTTGTCTTAATCCCTACACTATTTGTTTTCAATTGTTTTCCCCAGAAGATCTCCGGACTGATTGAAACACAAGAAATACGAAATTTTCAAGTGACAGCTATGACCGAGGGAGCCTCTGAGTTGAGATGCTGGACAGAGAACAACAACATAATCAAGATTTATGTCTTTTCTGCCAAGACAGTTACTGAAACAAAGGCGGCATATTCTCAATTCTGAACCCCACAAAAGTTACAACTTTTCAGTAAGTGTTCTGCTTACCTAGTGTTCCAAAAAAGTCGTTACCCAAGAAAGGAAATCCAGGTCTGTTGGCTAAAACAATCATTCTGAAATCTGGATGAATAACTATCACATTCTTTCTCCCATTTACGTTAGCAGGATCTGCAAAGTACACAGATTTGCAATTAATATTTTCCATTTTGCAAGGCACTGCTTGAAGGAACAAAAGAACCGGTACGCCAGAAGGATGTAGGATGCCTATTACAAGCAGTTGACTACAGACCGGTGCTCCAGAGGAGCTGGCGCCCCTATGAAGCCACAGAATGTGCAAAAGGTAGATCCCCTCCCATCACAGCAGGACTGGAGGCAACTCCACAATAGTAACAGAATACACAAGGAGTTGCCCTCAGGTGTGGCAAATAACAGAGAGTGTTTACGAGAATCTAATTCTGTGTTTCACTTCTAGGTAGCTCTTTACAACTTCACGGGTAAGCTGCGTGTTCCTTGGTAAACTGTATTATAGACATATAACGAATTAGAAAACTTACAAAGAAGCCCAATACTTATTTCAGTCTATGAATCTGATAAACTATTTGCAATAAATACAACTGCCGGGAGACGGTATTCTTGGGAAGCTACTTACTGGCAATGAGGCGCCTTCCATCCGACAGAATCATTTCTCCGCTTTCCACTAAAGTCTTCAAAATGCAGGTGACATTTGTGGGTGCCTTGTCTGCCTCGTCAATAACTAAAATGTGACCGAACTTGACAGCTTTCACCTGGAAAAAGTGTTTATGTATCACACAGATATAGGAAACTTTCCCCATCAACCCCCTATAAGCCTAACAGTAATTAAAATTTACATTCTGGCTATTCGTGTACCCAAACTAAAACAGCAGATGTGCAAACAAAAAAACAACTGTGCTTGATGGCCGACTGACATGACAATACCACCACCTCAGGTTCAGAAGTAGTGATATCTAAGAATGCTCACATTTTAGGGTCTCAGGTGAACATATTCACAGAATGTCAAATACTTTTCTGAGGGACGTACCAGTGGGGTCCATACATGGGGGCAAAAAGGGGCTGTTCTACCAGCAGGAAAGGAAGAAAGGATTTCACAAATTGATACCGCTAACCCTTAGGAAATCACCTTCATGCGCCTGTCTTATCTATTAGACACCAAACACTTGTACCACTATAGGATGTGCAAGGCTAAGCAGCAGAAGATATTGTAAGAGATACTCTGACATGAGGGACAACAGCTTCTTTAGTTGGGGTGGAATGAGAAGGGCTACAAACATATTCTCTGGGCCAAGTTTATTCAAGGTTAGGATTCAGGCATCTACTACAGCATATAATCATAAATTGTCACCTGCACAACGGTCCTCGTAAAAAACCATTCTACCCTTGATTGATAAAATGAAATCTAGCCAAAAATTCTCTGTATGCCGGTTTTTGTTGAATGATACTATTCCTGAAGTCACTTTAAAGGTGGCGGAATTTTGGATGTAAGTTGTCAATATAAGGACTAAAGTCTAAACCATATTTAAATATAAAATGTATGGACAGTGAATTTTGTGTACTGCTTACGTCATGTTTCTGAGTATATGCCAATAAAGGTCGATTGTCGAAGGCTTTCACAGTCAGAGTTCATTGGTTCTTGTAGGTTATCCGGGCTGTGTGACCGTGGTCTTGGTATTTTCTTTCCTGCCGTTTCGCCAGCAGCTGTGGCAGACATCTTCAGAGGAGTAACACTGAAGGACACTGTCCTTCAGCGTTACTCCTCTGAATATGCCTGCCACAGCTGCTGGTGAAAAGTCAGGAAAGAAAATACCAAGACCACGGTCACACAGCCCGGATAACCTACAAGAACCAAAGGTCGATTGATTGATTGATTCAGGCATCTACATCCAGGGGTTATGCCTTGTGTTGGGAAATGAGAAATATCAATGTTTCAAGATAATGTTCAGCTTCCTCAAATTAGAAATGAACTTTGAATTCATGAGAGGTGAAAGACAAATGAATCAGCTGTGTCCTACATTTGCCACCTTATCTCCTCTGTACTAGTGATGGCTACAACTCTTGATCTGAAAACAACTTAAGGATGGTACTGATGCACTCTTCTTGTTAGTGGCTTCCTAGAGGTACCTGGTTGGCCACTGTGTAAACAGACTGCTGGACTTGATGGGCCTTGGTCTGATCCAGCAGGGCCTTTCTTATGTTCTTATGTTCTTTAGGATTTTTTATCACTGAAGTATCACGCTGCCAGCCACAATACAAAATATGTGTCAATATCTGGGTCCTTCAACTTACTATACAGAAAGTCTCTTTTATTCAAATGTAAGCCTTAATCGCAGGCAACTTACGAGTGGAGAATCCTCATAGACCACAAGACCGTCTTTAACAGAAGGCTGCAGTGTAAGGCTTTGGACGGTGGTATCCCTAAGCAAGCGGGGGAGAAAAAGGGTTTAACGAAATCTTGTCCAGAGCCAGTTTTAACCGGAGGGGAAGGTTCAACATTTCAAACTAGGATACATCATATACACACCCCACCCACAAATAATCATGTGGTTGACTCTGAGCTTTAAAGAAATGTGAGATAGAAATCATCATCATAGAAAAGTGTGGGGGAAGGGAATATTAATTACTTTAATTTATAGCTGCTTCTCTTGCTTGTGATGAGCTTCCATGCTCCCTTTTCCCCGCCCCATCCCTGCCCACGAAGTACAACTGAAAATTTTCTGGTTTGGGATGTTTTCAATCAAACTCCAATTTGCCGTGACATCTGGATGTCTTGGGGAAACTGAAGTTTGTTTCCTTCTCACACAGCGGGATTCCTAACCAGGATTTCAAGGCTGGGAAGATTTCATCACACTCCATACACAAGGGGAAAGCGCAAGCACACCACCAGGATTGTTGGCACCTGTCTCCAACCCAGAGAGGTTTGTGCTAATGTCTACACGCAGCCAGAATCGCTTTAAATCCATAGCAGACAGCTCTAAGGAGGGCACACTTCCACCGTTCTTCCTCATCAGCAACCCCAGAAAGCTGAACTAATTCTGCAATCTCTCAGTCCTTTTACCCTCAGGGGCTCTGTGCATTTTTAACAAATAACGTTGCATCCACCTTCTTTCAGTCTCTAAAGTAGGTTTTTCTGCTTGACTGAACATGCTCTTTTAAAACCAAATCTCATCCATTTTGACTAAGGTGCACTTTGGAAATGCACAAGCAATCATTTCCTTTTATGGGATTCCCCACCCCCCAACTATGTTGTGTCAAACTTGTAAACTTTTACCACTGCAGAAAAAGGAATTGACATAATATGTTAAAAACTGAGTGGACAGATTGTAGATTGTCCCCTTTCTCCTTGATTATGGTGGTGAATTGATATGGAACAACCTCCCCAGGGGGGTGCGTCTGGCCCCCCCTCACCGTTGATCTTCAGGAGGCGGTTGAAGACAGTTTTCTTTAGCACTGCATTTGACGAATGTATTTTTTAATTTATTGGTTATTCCTCCAAAAAGGCCCGCCTGGGGGGGGGAGATGGAGGAGGAGGAAGTAAAAGAAGAGTAGAAGGAAGAGGAAGAAGAAGAAGAGGAGGAGGAAGAGGAGGAGGAGGAAGAAGAGGGAGAGGAGGAAAAGGAGGAGGAAGAAGAGGAGGAAGAACTACTACTACTACTCGTGGTCACACTGCAGCTGCAAGTACAAAGTGCATGTGCAGCCTTTCGAGGGGCAAATGATGCCCCCTGGAAGAGGGGCTGTGGCAGAGGGGAGGTTCAAGTACTGACCTTAACGGACCAAGAACACTAAAGGCTGCTATGGGTCCCCACCAGGGGGAAGGTCTGAACACACACACACACACACACGAAGAAAACAAACAAATAAACAAACGCCAAAGAATTAAGTCATTTAAAAATTATCAAAGCATCTCTTACCTATGCAGCTGTAAATATTCTCTTGGTCTATTCAACAGGTGAAGGAATCTGTCAACAATCTTGTTTTTCCCCACACCCTGCAAAGACAAAGGGCCACACTGATCTGCAACTTTAAATTAACAGACAAATTTGTTCACAACCTGGAGCTGGCAACCCTACCGCCAAGGGTTTTTAGGTGGGGAGGGCATGTGGAGCTTTTGTCCAGAAGGCTTCTGATTGGCTGTACAGGTTTTTTTAAAAACATTGCTGTAGCAGCAGCTGCCATCACAGCACAAGGATCTTCACTGCGAGACTGAAGGAAAGCTGCAGCAGCAGCCATTTTGCAACTGCAAATTCCAAAGGCATGCACAAGCTCAAAAAGGTTGGGGACTCCAATACAGTCAGAGCTCTAGAATCAAAGAGCACAACAGCTATGAGGTTTGAAAGCTGTTAATCGAGTGCTAACTGGGCACTGCTCAGCTGAGCCAAAAAGACCAGTGCCTTCATCTTTAACTTGCTTATCCAGGTTTCTGAGGTCGGTGAAATAGGCAGAGGGCAGCAGTGCGACATAAACAAAAACCTGCATTTCTGTTTGGTAGATGGCTGCGTTGAACAACATTTGCCAATATGTACTGGATCCCAGTCTCAATCCATTGGGAAATAAGTGTGAAAGAAACTCTAGACAAAAAAGACCTGCCTCAAACAAAACCCAGGCAAAGCAAAATTATGTCAATCAATCAATCCAACCTTCAATGGCATACACAATACCTGCAGAGAACATAATCATACAATTTTACTCAACAGAGCTCGCCTGTTCCCGTTTATAGTGTCTTTCGCGGATCCACATTGCATATTGCAAAAACTTGCCTACATGGTCAATTGCGGCCACATCCTGAGTAGACATAAGAAAGGCTACCTTGCACTCAACTGGGTGCCCATGCCCTACCAGCGAACAACGGGTTGATGAACTTAAGGCGGATTCTCTGATAAAGGGGGCAGCCCAAAAGAACACATGTGACTGATTCCATGTGATTAATTCCACAGAGCCATAACCTTGCAAAGAGTGGTATTGATTGAAATCTCCCCTGTAATATTGATGAGGGTAGCACATTTAGTCTTGCTAACATATATGCCCTCCTTTGTTTTGGGGCCGTTAAATGAGAAAAATAGGTTGCCATTGAATGTCAACATTTTGCCATCCTCAAACTCACACAAGCCCCGTTCCTGACTTTGCTGTTGAGTTCTTGGAATTCGATGTCTATCAATCTGCGTTGGGCAAAATTATGTGAAACCAATGGAGGGCAGAACTGGCTCCCACAGAAGACACGCTCAACATTTCCCCCCCCCCCCGCTTATAAAACCACAGAATAACCAATGACCTATGTCCACTCATCCAAGTTGCATCAGACATTCAGCTTTCTACAAACTACATCAAAACAAAAACCTGCAACGAAACGGTTGACCGCTCTCACCTGGTTGCCCACTAACAGGAGGTGCTCTCCAAGCAAGAAGTCTTTTAGCATATCTTCCATCACCATCATATGCTAAAGAGGAACAAAAATGGCTTTGTGGGATTCATTTATGCAAAGGAAAGGCGAAATACAATGGCTACTGTTCTTAACATAACTCAGTTCAGTCAAGCACATTGACATCCATTTGTAAGGACGCAGCAATATTTTAACATAAGTTTAATATGTTACACTGATAAGATCTTTGGAATAGCCATCCTACACTGGCTACCTATTTGCTTTAAACCCCTGTATGACTAGGGCTGTATGAGAGTCAGCATGGTGGTGGTTAGGAGCAGTGGTTTGGAGTGGTGGACTCTGATCTGGAGAACCAGGTTTGATTCCACTCTCCTCCACATGAGCAGCGGAGGCTAATCTGGTGAACTGGATTTGTTTCCCCACTCCTACACACGAAGCCAGCTGGGTGACCTTGGGCAAGTTACAGATCTATTAAGAGCTCTCTCAGCCCCACCTACCTCACAGGGTGTCTATTGTGGGGATGGGAAGGTGATTGTAAGCTAGTTTGAGTCTCCCTTAACTGGTAGAGAAAGTCAGCATACAAAAACCAATGCTGCTGCTTCTTTTAGGAGACTGCCTTCTCCCATATGAATCTACTTGCTCACTTCAGTCATCTTCAGAGGCCCTACTTCGGACGCTCCCACCAGCTGAGGCTAGATGGGTGGTGACCCGAGAAAGGGCTTTTTTGGTTGTGGCACCAAAACTTTGAAACTCCCTCTCTGTGGACAAAGGCAGAAATTATAACTCATCTTTACCCAGACATTTCTCATATCATTTCTTCACAAAGAAAGGTCACTTATCTCTGGGGTGTCTCTTTTAAATGAACTACCTATCGCTTTAGATAATGAATAAATAATGGTTCATAATATCAACGAAGTCCAGCAATCATTAGAAATTATAAAATGTACATCAGACACGTCTGATCTGAGCATAACAAAAAACTCCGAACAAAAAAGAGGATAATGGAAAGACGAATTAATAAAGAATTACAGTATTGGGAAATGTGGGAGTTACCAATTTTATTACTCAAGATGGGGAATGAGCATACTATCATTTAATTAAACTCACTTTTTAAAAGAGGGAAATATGCAAATTTATTAAAGTAAGAGTAAGTTGAATTCAATGTTTCCCAAGAAATCTCTAAAAAAGGATATGAAAAATATTTGACATTGTTAAAGCAGAGGAAGTTTACACTCCATCTCATAGTAGTAAACAACAGGAAGTACCAATCGTTGTAAGAACAAGCCATTTTATTCTTTATTATATGTTTAAGGAGGAAACAGATATACAAACACTCAATGGGATAAACAGAATACATTTCTGAACTGTACATACGATCCACATCATAAACAAAGCCAATTTTAGGACCTTCATTGAATAAGTAGAGAAATTTGCTTCAGGCAACTTAGTTTGGAAGAAAACTACTATAGTTGAAAAAATATCAGCAGATAGATATTAGTCCCTCCAGTCAAAGAAGATGGACTGATGGACAAAACCCCCACAAGAAATCCATAGACATTTTAAAAATTATTATAAGAAGCAGCATTGGTTTTTATATAAAAATTATTGTACAGATTTGTGTGTCAGATCTGGCAAATAAAATACCAAGAAAAGATTTTCTAGCCAAATTAAAAATGTCAACATTTTCTCGATAGGACCTTGAGCTGTTAGAAGCAAATATTACTAGAAGTAAAGCAAAAACAGTTATAAAGAATTTAAACAATAATAAAACCTTTGGCCTACAGGACTTCTCAGAGGAATTTCATAAGATCTTAGTGGCTGTATTACTGGAACCTGTGGTACGTACAGTGAAAGACCCACCAGAATCAAAATATTTGGCTAAATACTGGTGAGAAGCCAAAATTATTTTAAAAGAGAGGATCATTCTAGCATTAAATCATATTGATCAACATCTCTTCTGAGTCACGGTTTTATTTATTTATTTATTTATTTATTCCCCACCTTTCTCCACAAAGAGGACCTAAGGTGGCTTACATAACGCCTCTCTTCCATTTTATTGTCACAGCAACAACCCTGTGAGGTAGGTTAGACTGAGAGTGTGTGACTGGCCTAAGATCACCCAGCAAACATCCTTGGCAGAACAGGGATTCAAATCTGGGTCTCCCAGATCCTAGCCCAACACTCTTACCAGTACACCACACTGGCTCTCAATTTGGATTTTAGAATCTGAACTACTGTGACATCTATATGTAAAACCAGACCAAGCAGGATTCATTAAATTTCGTACAATGGCATCAAATATTAGAAGACTTGTGAATGTAATCTATTTGGTTAACAACTCTAAGAATGAAATATGCTGCTGTTTCTTGATGCAAAAAAAGCATTTGACAGGGTTGAATGGTCTTTTAATGCACATTTTAGATTAAGTCTGTCCCTAAAGAGAAGTGAAGTATGGTCTTAATAATAAAGATTACATCCCAAATTCTCATCACAGGAGTATCCTCAGACCTTTTTACCGGATGCAATGGGATCCGTCAGGGCTATCTCTTAGCTCTGAGGTATGACAATACAAGAGAATCTGTATGGAGAGTTTATTTTTGGTTCATGTGAATCTAAAACCATGTTGTTTACAGGTGATACATCATGAACATCTAGCATTCCTAAGACTTCCATATTAATATTAAAACAGGAAAGGTTTCAGAGGGATATCAGGCTACATTGTAAATATTAAGAAATGTGAATAGATGGGTTTATATTTTTAGCTGTTACAGTCAAATCTAATACATAATCTCATAATATAGACAAATCTAAATAATAAGCTCATAATGCAGACAAATCTAATACATAATCTCTCCATACCATGCATAATTTTATAGACCTCTATCATGTCTCCCCTTAACAGCCTTCTTTCCAAGCTAAACAGCCCTAAGCGCTTTAACCACTCCTCACAGAGCAGTTGCTCTAGCCCAGGTCTCTGAAATTATTTAACAAACTAGCAGATAAAAGAATGTTTCACTTTTCACCTTAAGAAACTGCTTTACTCTTTGTCATTTATTGTGAAACAACTAGATTGCCACTGTTCAGGAAGAATACCACCACTTACTTGCGTGTTTTCGTAGAAGAGAACGTCGGGTACTTTCATTCTTTCATTGGGGTTGTGAACTGGGATGCTAGCAGCACCAATCCTCAGGATTCCAGAGTTGATTTCACCTGAATGTTACATATAAATTAAGCATTATTCATTCTGCACAGTTAGGCATACCATAGTTAAAGATGCAAGGGATATCTTTTTTCATTAAGAAATGATGCCAGTGTGGTGTAGTGTGTTAAGAGCAGTGGTTTGGAGAACTGGAGCCTGATCTGGAGAACCGGGTTTGATTCCCCACTCCGCCACATGAGCGGTGGACGCTAATCTGGTGAACTGGATTTGTTTCCTCGCTCCTACACACAAAGCCAGCTGGATGACCTTGGGCTAGTCACAGCTCTCCAAGCCCCACCTACCTCAGAGGGTGCGAACCTAACTGGGCTTGGCCCCTACATACTAGCTGCCCATTCTTCTGTGCCCCCATTCCGGTAAACCCAACTGCCCTTAAACCATTAAGTATCATTTTCCCTCAAGCCTGTAACAGCAGTAAATCCTCAGCACGTAGGACTTTCACCACCGGAATGCTAGCAGAGAACTGGACCAGGTCCATTTATTGTGTCCACTTTTACAAGAGAAAGGGGGAAATGGTATCAGCTTACAATTCAAAGCCTTTTCATCTGTATTTTCAGTATCGGCAGGGCTTGCGTGAATTCCACAGTCCAGCAAATTTTTGCGTAGAGCAGATGCTGCGAGGTTGGGTAAAAACCTAATGGGGGGGGGGATGGAAACGTTATTTTCAGAAAGGTTTTCTGCTGTGTTTTACAGTCACAAACTGTATAGGCTTCAGTATTTTTAACATCTTAATATGATCAGTATTAGGACTTCTACAATGAATAATCCCATCCAACAAGTCCAGAATCTAAAACACAAGTAACCTACAAGCCAATCCTGTGCACGCTTACTCAAAAGTAAGTCTCATACAGCAAAGTGTGTTGTAGTGGTTAGGAGTGGTGGACTTTAATCTGGAGAACCGGGTTTGATTCCCCACTCCTCCACATGAAGCCAGCGGGGTGACCTTGGCCTACTCACAGTTCTCTGAGCTCTCTCAGCCCCACCTACCTCACAAGGTGTGTGTTGTGGGGAGAGGAAGGGAAGGAGATTGCAAACCGGTTTGATTCTCCTTAAAAGGTAGAGAAAGTCGGAATATAAAAACCAACTTTTCTTCTCTTTATAAGAGGTCACAAATGTATTTACTCAGGACTAAATGCTACAGAGGAAAGCCTGGGGGGGGGGGTCTGGGCATTTCTCCCAACTACTCATACAACCATACAAGCTGGGGGTAGCAAAAGAAGATGGTGATACCCTCCATCAGGTGACAATCCCAGGCAAATCACAAGGTAACCCTATACAGAGTTACTCTAGCATAAACCCATTATAGTGGACTAACTGTGCGTAGCCATGTGCTATTCAATTCAGTGCTTAATTAGGGGGTTGAGCTTTTAAAATTGCTTTCCAGTCTACTTTTAGCCCGAGATGTGTTTTACGTAACTTTCTTCAGGCTGCTAAATGTTTTATACTGTTTTTAATGACTGAGTTTTACACGGCTGTTAATATTTTAAAAAATGAGACTCGCGTGCTTTTTACTTCTATCATGTTTTGGGTTCTAAACTACCTCGAGCAGTTTTTGTGTAGAGATGGGAAGCACTATTTTCCAAATAACTAAATAAATTCAGTGGTCCTGGGAGAATCCCAGATACTAGCCGCCCTCCCCACGTGCTGCATTCCTGCCCTTTAAAGACACCGGTCAAGCTCTAACAGTTAGGGTGGTTCCTCAGTGGAACAGGCTTCCTCGGGAGGTGGTGAGCTCTCCTTCCCTGGAGGGTTTTAAGCAGAGGCTAGATGGCCATCTGTCAGCAATGCTGATTCTATGACCTTAGGCAGGTGATGAGAGGGAGGGCACCTTGTCCATCTTCTGGGCATGGAGTAGGGGTCACTGGGGGTATGGGGGGTAGTTGTGAATTTCCTGCATTGTGCAGGGGGTTGGACTGGATGACCCTTGTGGTCCCTTCCAACTCTATGATTCTATGAATGGAAACTACCTTGCCTATCTGAATTCAGCCATTTTGGTGCACACACTGAAAAACGAAGGGAGGAAACCTGTTACCTGCCTTGTCAAACTTTAAAAGTGACAACGCTATAAGCACGTACCTAGAAAGACAAGCTTTATTGATAGCGTGAGAGAGGCTCTCGTCTGGGTAGCAAGACAGTCTCCGACAAATTCTCAGCAGCTGCCGTGTAGACAAGGATGAAGCTAACGACTGCGCCTGTGCAAAACAGGAATAATTTCATTTAGGATTCCTTCATCTATGCTTTTGACCTTCAAAATCTCTCTGCGGCCGGCCTGCGTGTGCACAGCTGCTACCAAAGCAGCGTTTTTAAAAATCTGCACAGCCAATCAGATTTCCAGTGGCCTATCAGAAGCCTTGATGGGCAAAAGCCCCACCCAGCCACGCCCACTTTCTTAAAACATCTGCGGGCCCCAGGAAAGGTGTTGGGGAACCGTGTATTAGCCATTTTCGAACCCTGGCAATCAGGCGTTAAACCAAAGTGAAGGGGGTCTGGCAAAAGCATTCAAGCACGAGACACAGATCGTGATTAGCTGCAAGATTAATCCATGGATATAAAAAACAGGTTAGCAACTGAGGTCACGCTGTACTGTTATTGTTTTATGTGAGTATCCATAGGGCATCCGGCACCCGGCCTATGTGGGGAAATGCTGCTGTGTTCTGTCCCCATTCCCCTGCCCAGAGCTGCCTCTGACTTTATACCTAACGGAACACACATTTCAACTCACAGCACAAACAGGCTATTTATATCCCTTTCTGCAGATGTCCTGTCGCTGCTCATCTGTAGGAATTTCCCCTCGGTCTGTACTGTGACTCACTTAGACGGCGCAGGCCTCCGGCCAGTTTGCAATTTTTTAAAAAGGCATCCCTACCGAGAGGGCCTATTCCCCCGCCCCCCACTCATTACAAGTATTAAGGATCACTAAACAATCTGGGCAGAAAATTGTACGTACACAAAGCTCCACATACATTTATCAAGATGGACAGATCGGGTTAAGGCATTAAATGCAACACGCAAGAATTAAAAGGTCTTTGTTTTTCCAAAATTAACATCACTCAAGGCGCATACCGGGCAATCATTTCTTCTTAAAATAAAGTGTCCTTAATAAAGATAATCAAGTGAAATATTTTCTCTTTGATCCTCTTAAATCTAGCAGTTTATCCTCTCCGTTCCGCCACGGCGGCTCTAATGATCGTTTCGCTACAAAAATCAAGGGGCCGTATCATGTGACGAGTCCCACCCGCTCAGAATCAAGGCCAGCATTCAGCTAACTCTGAATGTTCAAAAAACCCGAGACACCAACATATGTATGAACAGACAACCATTTCCACAGGGATTTCCAGCTGAGGACAGGCTTTAAGCGACCTCTGAGCATGACTCGAAGGAAACCCCTCTGAGGCATTCTGGTCACAGAAAAGACATGGCGAAGAACGAGCAAAGGTGGGCATATGGTTCAAAAGTGGAAAGCAGTTCTCACTCGGGGATCCTGGGTCTCGCGAAGTTTGTGTGTTAACTTCAACAGCTGCTCCACCGCAGCGCCAGGCACATTTGGGACCTGATGTGGGGGGGGGGGGGGAGGAAACACACCAAATTATAAATAATGCATACAACAAGCAAGCATACAGGCACACGGTCTCTCTGTGTGTCCTCATCAATTATACAATCCTATACAAAGAACAACCAGGAGAGAGAAGCCCGACTGGGCCTCAGACCCTTCCAGCACAGCTTCCACCATAGAATCATGGAGTTGGAAGGGGCCATAGAGGCCATCTAGTCCAGCCCCCTGCTCAATGCAGGATCAGCCTACAGCATCCCTGACAAGTGCTTGTCCAGCCTCTGCTTAAAGGCTGCCAGTGAGGAGGAGCTCACCACCTTCCTGGGAAGCCAATTCTACTGTTGAAGAAGAAGAAGAGTTGGTTTTTATATGATGTCTTTCTCTACCACTTGAGACTCAAACCGGCTCACAATCACCTTTTCTTAAACTCCCCACAACAGGCACCTTGTGAGATAGGTGGAGCTGACAGAACTGTGACTAGTCCAGGGTCACCAAGCTAGCTTCATGTGTAGGAGTGGGGAAATTAATCCAGTTCACCAGATTAGCCTCCGCCACTCACATGGAAGAGTGGGGGATCAAACCCGGTTCTCCAGATCAGACTCCACTGCTCCAAACCACTGCTCTTAACCACTACACCATGCTGGTTCTTACTGTAAAAAACTTTTTCCTAATATCCAGCCGGTACCTCTCCGCCCGCAGTTTAAATCCATTATTGCACGTCCCATCCTCCGCTTCCAACAGGAACAGCTCCCTGCCCTCCTCTAAGTGACAGCCCTTCAAATACTTCAGGAGAGCAATCATGTTCCTGTCCTCAACCTCTTCTCCAGACTAAACATTCCCAAGTCCCTCAGCCTTTCCTCGTAGGGCTTGGTCTCCAGGCCCAAACAAATGAAGGCCCAGGAAAAGCGGAAGAACCAAGAAAGGGGCCGAGCAGACGGCCGGAGTTTTGTACACACTGACCTTCTCATTAATCACTTTCATTTCTTCACTCTTGCTCAGAGGCTTCGTGTAATGGAAAAGGAAAAGTGTTAAGAGCTCTGGGATCAGCCACTGTTGTGTGGTGCTTCCGACAACTGGAGGCTCTGCTAAGGCAATTATTCTAAAGGAAGGGTGGATGGGAAGAATGGACCTAGGAGGAAAAGAATTGGCTTTAGATGTCTTGTTTTGTACAGGCCTGAAGAGCAGAAGAAAACAGTTTGAAAGTTTGCTGTGTTTTGCATTTCCACCCATAGCATAATCCACAAAAGGATAGCCAGATCGCTCCGCTCCGCAGTTGGCGAAGCCAGCACAGAGCGGGAAACATCTTGAACGAGAAACTAGAGCAACACAGCCCTTATCGGGCAGGCTGTATGACACATCGTGCCCAGGGGTCTGCCCCTTGGAAACAATCATCCTGATCAAAGCTCTGAAGATGGCGGACTCAGCTACTGGGAGCTGAAAGTACAGAAGGTGATCTCTGGCTGATAAAAGGAAAACAAAAAAAGCATCTGAAATAACCAAGTGATATAGAACAAAATTGCCAGGCAGCAGCAAAATCACAGACTGCCAATCGTATCTTGAAAATAGTTCTCTCTGCAGCCACTTTTGTCTGTGATGTTGCCGCTTCTCCTACAGAAAAACAGGAGCCTGATTCTTCTGCCAGCCCTGACAGAAATCTAAGAGAAGGGCACGTTACCCTAATCACCAGTGAAAGGAGAAGGGAAGAAAAGTGCATCTCAATGGCAACTGCGTACCCTGTCTTACAAACAGTGACAGAAAGAAAACAAGAAAGAAGAAAGGCTTGTTTTAAGGAGCTATTCAGAAGAAAGAAATGGGGGGAGGAGAGGCTACAGATAATTGGCCAGAAGAGCATCAGCACAGCTGAAAGATGGACTTGAGAGAAAAGCCAAGCATGCCAGGAGAAAAACTGTAAGGGTCAAGTCAGACCACACAAGCGAAAATTGGGGATGGTAGGATTCACTTCGGCACAGAATCAGTGGGCACCAAGACCCCTCCTGCTCTTTGCTCTCTCAAAATCACTTTAACCACAAAGCTGTGGTCAAAGATTTGGAGACCCCCATCTCTTCCTCCATGGGTGAAACGAAAGCTGGGGAAGGGGAAGGAATGATGAGCAGAAAATTCTGAGCAGTCGATCTCCCTCCACCCCAACACATAAGAACATCAGAAGAGCCCTGCAGGATCAGACTAGTGGTCCATCTAGTCCAGCATCCTGCCTCACACAGTGGCCAGCCAGTTTGTCTGGAGATCCTGCCACAGGACACAGAGTCCGAGGCCTTCATAAGAACACAAGAGCCCTGCTGGATCAGACCGGTGAGGGTCCATCTAGTCCAGCATTCTGTCCCACACACAGTGGCCAACCAGTTGCCTCAAAGGGCCAACAGAGGCCCAAAGCAGCTGCAATTCTTCGTTTTCCTGACAGATGTGCACCCAGCTCATAATTCCTCTCCTTTGAACAATGACAGTTTTTTCCAACTAGAAGTATTTTTTCTAGGAAAAAAACATATACCAAATAGTTTCAGAGGGGCAGGTTGTGTTGGTCTGCAGTAGAACAGCTAGATTGGAGTCCAGTAGCACCTTCAAGACGCAAGATTTTGGAGGGTCTGAGCATTCAAGAGTCAAAGCTAAAGCTCATACCCCCAAAAATCTTGTTCCTCTCTAAGGTGCTACTGGACTCAAGTCTAGCAATATACCAAATGAAATCTCTACACTTCCAGGATTTAAACAAATAATGGCCTACATGATGGCCATGGAGAATTCTGAGCCAGTGGTATTATTAACCAACAGGTTACCTTTGCCGTAGGTTTTCATCAGAGAGTTGCAGCTGTTCTTTTAACTTTTCATATCTGTCTTGCCTGAGCAGGATGGTACCATCATAAAGAGTGATCTCTCTATCGTGAATTAATCTGCAAAATAATGGGGGGAAATTACCTGCTGATTACCTGTATCTTTATACAGTGGTAAATCTTTTTTAATCCCTAAAGAAACAATTTAGAAGGATGCAAAACAAATTAAGAACAAATGTGGAACAAGCTTATGCCACTCCAGGCACAAAACAAGAATTCTGGAAATCACCACCTTTAATTTGGGCCGGTGAGCGAAGGACTGTTGCCACTGCATGCAGTGGACAGGTATTCTCCCCCCCCCCCCCCGAGCTCTGAACCCCCTTTCACTCATATGGGCACAGGACTTTGATGGGGGCTGAGGGTGGGGGGCTGATGCCCATGCCAGATATTATTTGCCCTGCTGCTTTCAAGAAAGAGGAGGAGCAGTAATTGGTTTTTATATGCCTATTTTCTCTACCTTTTAAGGAGAATCAGACCGGCTTACAATCTCCTTCCCTCCCCCTCCCTACAACAGACACCCTGTGAGGTAGGTGAGGCTGAGAGAGTCCAGAGAGAACTGTGACTAGCCCAAGGTCACCCAGCTGGCTTCATGTGGAGGAGTGGGGAATCAAACCCGGTTCTCCAGATTAGCCTCCACCACTCCAAACCACCGCTCTTAACCACTACACCACGCTGGCACCAGCAAAGAGAGGCACCAGCTAGTGTGAACCCCTCACTACAGAGGGCACGTGCCTCAACATTTGCATATTTTGTTAAGATTCTTCAGGCCCACCAGTTGCTGCCTTTGTCATACTAACCTCTGGAGCACGGCCAGAGTGCCTGGGTTGACTCGGTGAACGCCGTCAAGAACGACAAGCTTCCCTTCAAGGGCGGCTGTTATAAGCGGGGAAGGTCTCCAAGAGGTGTCCCCATTCGGGAGGGTGTACCTTTGCTGCAGCAGGTCTCGGGCTGTCATATCCTGCGAGTAACAATAACAGTAGAAGTGTGAGGAACGTGAGTGTCAGTGTTACAGCTCAGTTATTTTGCACGCAGCGTTTTCGTCTTTTGCTTTAAACGAGACACAAAGTCCAGAGCAGGAAAAGGCTGCATTTTGGATTCAGCTGTGGATTTGTGCATTTCTATAATACTCAAATTTGGAGGACTTTCATTCATAGGGTCGCCATGAGTCGGAAGCGACTCGATGGCACTTCACACACATGCTTACCTGATAGAGCATGAAAGATTCTACGCTGTATCCTAAGGCAGCCGAAAACTCCTTAGCAACAACTGTTTTACCACAGCCCTGAGGGGGAAAAATGAGTAGTAATAATTAATACAGCGTATCA
The DNA here is from genome assembly GCF_029931775.1 of Euleptes europaea. Taxonomy (NCBI): domain Eukaryota; kingdom Metazoa; phylum Chordata; class Lepidosauria; order Squamata; family Sphaerodactylidae; genus Euleptes; species Euleptes europaea. Next base: position 1,822,617 of record NC_079327.1, on the reverse strand, counting down.
AATTATTCGAAGCGATTCACATACACTGTCTTGCGGAAATCCTTTCAACAGTCAAGTAGGCCAGTATTAATGGCCCCAGAATGCCCAGCTGGCGGCCGGGCGGGAAGTGGGGGTGGCAGAGACTTCCTACTGAATTCTTGGCAGAGGTGAAATCCAGGCAAGGAAACAAATGGTGCAAATGGTGCAAAAGGAACCAATTCTTTAATAAGTTTTATAACCCCAATGCATTTTGCGTACAGCTTCGTCAGGGGGAATCTTTCAGATTCTACTTCACAGCGTTCCCTACGTTATGAGTCTGAAAGATTCCCCCTGATGAAGCTATAGACGAAATGCGTTGGGTTTATAAAACTTATTAAAGAATTGGTTCCTTTCGCACCATTTGTCCCCTTGCCTTCGTTTTGCCTTGGTGCACCCCCTTTACTTCAGAGGTGAAATCCAGACCAAGGATGACTTCTTGACCTACAGGTTTAGATTAGATAGGGCTTCCAGTTCCAGGCTGGGAAACTCCTGGAGTTTGGGGGGTGGAGCCTGGGGGGCAGTGTTTGGGGAGGGAGTTCAGCAGGGATGGGATGCCACAGAATCCATTGGCTGAAGCTGTCATTTGCTCCAGGGAAAATGAGCTCTGTCATCTGGAGATGAATTGTAATTCCAGGAGCTCTCCAGGCATCATCTGGAGGCTGGCAACCCTAGATCATTTGATGCCTTGTCCCCTAGCAGCCTGACAAACAGCGCTTAAACTGAGAAACTTGTGAGCATTTTGGCCAAAGCCACCCTGTGACCAAGAGAAATTGCTGGAATGTTTTTCTGCAATTAACTTAATGAAGGACAGTTTTATTACGGGACTCACTTTTCCTCCAATCAAGCAGACGTCTTTCACCATGTGAGACATCATCACTTCTGCCAACAGCTGTTCCTGGCTGGGAGTCCTGATAAAATCCTCTGGCCCCGAACGCAGATTGGCTGGCTCCGTCCCAGCCGGAACCTGCCGAAGATTGCAAACGTTAAGCGCTCGGTTGATTGTGTTGTGTCTCGCTAAGCCGACAATGCTAAGTCCTCCTTGCTCGAACGATAAAAGACTTATCTCTGAAAAACAACACAAGCTTGCATCCTTGGCCCCGCCTGAACCTCTCTCGCTAACACCCAGCTCCGTTTCTAGTGCAAATTCCAGGTGCCACTTCAGATCTTTATTTTTTAAAATATATAATTTTATTCATTTTTTAGAAGGGTACAGAAAAAAGAAAGGGAAAGAGACAAGTAGGGGGAATTTTACAAATCGTACTTTGCCTGCGCCCAAGCTAGCTCATCCATCTATCTTAACCCCCTTATAACTTCTCCGATGTTAATTCCCAATTTAAATATCACTCCAAGAACTATTGAAAATTATTAGCAAATCTGCTTGTGTTAGTCTTGACTGATAAGTTATTATAAGCATAAACCCTAAATAATAGCTGTACCAATGTTTCTGTTATAGAGTTATATCACTTATTAAAAAAAACTATAATAAGCTCTGACTATCATAAATTCTTCGAGGCTTAGTTGCATTTACTATCCCATTTTATTATTAGAATACCAATGACCTTTCTTGTAAACATTGTTAAATCACCTATATCTATCAAAAATGGTTGCCACTTCTATTTGAATTCATCAATCAGTTTTCTTCGAACCAAGTTTGTTAGTCTCGACATAGTAGCAAATTTGTGTAATTTTACCACTTTGGATCTTTAAAGCCCTAAATGGTTTGGATGCAGAATATCTAAAAGCCCCGCTTTGTTCCATTTAAGCCTCTCTGGGTAGTTGTTAATCTGGAGCAAGGGCACCTCCGCTCCAGGACACGAGAATCTAATGCATCTCTTAGTTCCTGTGCCAAATTCTGGAGAACGCTGAAAAGAAAGGCTTCTCCCCATTGTAAATCTTTTTTTATTATTATTAATTACCTGAAAGGTCACTTCTTTCCCAGCTATGTGGACGGTCACGTCAGCCTGGAAGTTCTGGTCATTCTCTCTCTTTCTGACACTTGTAACTCTTATAGGAAGTGAAGGTTTTGTGGAATCCCGCAGCTCAAATCTCTAAGAAAGAAAGAATGGATATTTTGTGCATTTTTAAGCATTAACTACAGACAGCTAGGATACCTCAAACCAGGATCGGAAGTGGGTTTATTAACTCTAGGTAGATTCGAGTCCAGTAGCATATTAGAGACCAACAGTTGTTTCGGCTTTCTCAAAAATTCACACCCCGAAAATCTTGTTGGTCTCTAAGGTGCGACTGCACCCAAATCTCTAGCTGTTTTGCCACAGACCAACACGGCTACCCCCTGAAACTAAGAGCAAAATTCAAGTCTAGTAAAACCTTAAGACCAAGTACAATACCCGATGAAGGTAGCGTTGACTCTCAAAAGCTTATATCCCCCAAAATCTGGTTGGTCTTATTAACCACAGTTATCAGCAGTTTGATGTGATTTAAGAACACAGAATTCCTGGCTTACCCCCAGCTTATTCCCAGGTGCCGCTGCCGGATTACCTAAGGCTACAGAGAGCATGCTTGAACTGCCCCAACCGCCAGTCGGCAACTTCGCCTCTGCCCCTGCCCCCTGCCCCTGCCTTCTGAAGGACCAGGAATGCCGGCATGCTCTTCCCTTAAACAAAGCCCTGCCAGAAGAAGCTTTGATTGTATATTCCTGCAACGAAGCTATGCACAAAAGCACCCTAACTACTCTCGGTTTTGTTGGGACGTTGCTCGCAAAAATGTTCGCAGTCTGTGGTTGATCGGCAACATTTGTGGGAAGTGGGGAGGAAACAGCAGTGGAAGGATAATAATAACAATGTAATAATACATTTTATTTCTACCCTGCTTTCCCCTGGCAAACTGGGCTCAGGGTGGCTAACATCATAAATGTGACACAAAAACAATTTTAAAACATTTTAAAACAATACTTTATTAATTATAACGAAGTTGAAACTATCAAACATATGATCATTGATTGTCCTATATTTAATGAGCTGAGGGCCAGTTTAATTACTTCTTTACTTAAAAATATGGAAATGTCCAATGAAGCATCTGGCGGTATGAGGGCACGGTGATGTGGCTATTATCTGATGCAAATGATTCTGTTACTCTGTCTGTGGCAAAATTTATAGGGATAATAAAATGTGTGTGTGTAAAGTGCCGTCAAGTCGCAGCCGACTTATGGTGACCCCTTTTGGGGTTTTCATGGCAAGAGACTAACAGAGGTGGTTTGCCAATGCCTTCCTCTGCACAGCAATCCTGGCCTTCCTTGGTGGTCTCCCATCCGAATACTAACCAGGGCTGACCCTGCTTAGCTTCTGAGATCTGACGAGATCAGGCTAGCCTGGGCCATCCAGGTCAGGGCAGGGGCAATAATACCAAAAGAATAACACTAAGTAAGGTAAGATAACAATTTCCCAGCGTGGTGTGGTGGTTAAGAGTGGTGGACTTTAATCTAGAGAACCAGGTTTAATTCCCCACTCCTCCACATGAGCGACGGACTCTAATCTGGTGAACCGGGTTTGGTTTCCCCACTCCTCCACATGAAGTCTGCTGGGCGGCCTTGGGCCAGTCACAGCTCTCTCCAAACTCTCGCAGCCCCGACTACCCCACAAGGTGTCTGTTGTGGGGAGAGGAAGGGAAGGGGATTGTAAGCCACTTTGAGACTTCTAAAGGTAGAGAAAATTGGAGTATAAAATCCAACTCTTCTTCTTTTTATAAAGGGGAGGCAGACAACATGAAAAGCCTGTTGAAAATCTGTCACTATAATGAACTGGAGTTTGCTCTGAAGCAGGAACCCTTAATCCAGCTCCATGCAAGGAGGGAGGGGAAGAAGGGAGGTGAGTGCGTGAGAGGGCGTTCGTGCCCAATCACCGCTGAGTCAGAGCTCATTATGACATCCGAGCAAAGCCATGCTTCACACTCTGTTGTGCCGTGTATCTTATTGCTTATAGACTCCAATATAAAAATTAACATCTGGGAAAACTAACTAAGTTTGCAGCCTTAGACTCTTACTTGGGAATAGTCCCCAAGGAACTGAATAGAACTTATGTCCTAGTAAGCAAGCACAGGATCGAGCTGCTCATGTCCCCCTCTTCGTGTTCATCTTCTGCATTTCATTCCATTCAAGCACATTTAACGAGTCTACAGAGCACAACGAATGCCAAAGAAACAGCCCTTCAGCTGCTCTGAGCACGTCAGGGGGGAAACGTGGGTTAAAAATGTCACAAAAAGTCATCATGTGGCAAGAGCCACTGCCCAAGGAAAAATAGTGTCTGCTTTTAGATGTGATTTTCTGCAGTCCTCTCTCTCTCTCAATATTAGAAAAACCACTGCGACTAGAAAACACAACTGGCAAAAAGGTGAAACAGCAGCAGAATGGAAACGGGGGTCTCAAGGCGGTGATCCGCATCCAAAACTGCTTTTGATAGTATGTTTCATAGAATCATAGAGTTGGAAGGGACCGCCAGGGTCATCTAGTCCAATCCCCTGCACAAGGCAGGAAATTCACAATGACCTCCCACACACAGCCCCAGTGACCCCTACTCCATGCCCAGAAGATGGTCAAGGTGCCCTCTCTCCCACTATCTGCCTTTCTTATGTTCTTATTACAGATGGGCTTCCTAGAGGCACCTGGTTGGCCACTGTGTGAACAGACTGCTGGACTTGATGGGCCTTGGTCTGATCCAGCAGAGCTTTTCTGATGTTCTTCCCACTCCTGATTCCTTAACTTACCTTAACCCCTTCCTAGTGTGAGAGAGTCACAAGCCCCAGCCAATGGCCCACTAGTAGCTGCCTACGCACACCATAGACATTTCCTTGTTCTTACTTTTAAAGCGTCTTCCACGGCCGTCTTCCCTTCCTTGCCTAGCAGAACCTCATACGGATAAAGCCAGTGGATTAAGCGCTGGACAGACATCATAGGGAAGGTGTCCTTGGGGAAGAGGAGAAAACAGGCAATGTGAGCATGCAATCACTAATATATTAAAGCTGAAAATCACAAATACCAATGGTCCTAGAACAAGGTGGGTCACCGCTGACCACTTCAACAGTAACTCGGCTGGTCCTGCCCTCTGAAGTTCCTAATCACAGGTAACATGGAGGAAAGGAGATCAAGACCTAAAAATCAACTCTCGAGATTTTTAAGGAAAACCTGCAAAAACATCCCCCTGCACTACACCTGGCTCCCAAAAATCATTCCTAGATAAACTAAGGCTGAAATCCTAAAGCACTTTTCCAAGAGTAAGCCCCACTGACTAAAATGGGACTTGTGTCTGAATTAGACCTGCTTAGGATATACATATCCTAAGAGTGGTGTTGTGGTTAAGAACAGTGGTTAGGAGTGGTGGCCTCTGATCTGGAGAACCGGGTTTGATTCCCCCAATCCTCCACATGAGCAGCGGAGGCTAATCTCTGTGAACTGGATTGGTTTCCCCACTCCTCCTGATGAAGCCAGCTGGGCGACCTTGGGCTAGTCACAGCTCTCTTAGAGCTCTCTCAGCCTCACCTGCCTCACAGGGTGTCTGTTGTGGGGAGGGGGAGGGAAGGTGATTGTAAGCCGGTTTGATTCTTCCTTAAGTGGTAGAGGAAGTTGGCATATAAAAACCTCTTATTCATATATATATATTTACACATACACATGTAAAAACAAACACTGTTTGCAGTGGTATTACTAGGCCCTTCCACATCATCTAAAAGGCAGAAAAATGTATCTGACTTCAGAAGGCTCCCGCTGGCTTCAATCCATGGACTCTACTTCCTGAGACGGCAGAGATGGTCTCCTGTCCCCAAACTTTCCACGGAACTCACTCAATCGCTTTGGAAGCATGCCCTATACCACAAACCCTGCCAATATTCACCCAAGTCTAAGGATCCTACTTTACTATACAAACAGCTAAAGGTATACAGGCAATATTTCTGGGTATTTGCATGGACCTACCAGAATCTTTACGGCAGAAGATAAGCTATCTAAAGGAAAATCAGGAAGCCCCAGCGCAGAAGATTCTTGAGTGCAAAGGGTTGTGGCAAAGGACAAAAGCTGGGAAATTCTAAAAAAACAAAAACAAACAACCACAATTTTTACCCTTAAATTCACAACGCTATGGCTGTGTTCAGATTTGTAACCAGAAAAAGTCCAGCAATCCTCAGTTTCAGGAAATCCTCCACCTCACCGACATGCCAAGGATGACAACTTCCTGGTCTAGAACTAGCCACAGATTGCTGTACCAACCAAAACCGGACCTGTTCACAAATTACTCTATTTCTTTTCATAAAACCAGGCTGTTAAACTACGATTTAATCCTGATCCAGAATCCTGGGGGGATTCTTCTGCTTCTTTCCCTCCCCTCATCTTTTAGACCTTCGAGGGTGTGATCTGGTTGGCCAGTTTGTGAAACATGATGCTGGACTAAGGGGACCAGTGGTCTGATTCAGCATAGCTACTCTTCCACAGTTTTATACTACCACCATTTTGCATAGTAAAGTAGCAGCAAAATTCACTTAATTGCCCAAGCAAGCTATTTGAGCCTCCATCTCTCCTATCCTGATCACGCCACCCTCCATCGGTTTATCAGGTACGCTGTGTGGCATTCACGGCGGCACTGCAGGTAAGCCGACAGCAAATTAAAACCAAGAACGCTCATGCATAGTTTGAATGTATTTACCTCTCTGTTGCAACATTAGATCCAATACGATATAACAGCGCAAGATGATCCTAAAACAAAGCACAATAGCACATATCAAGATATAGTGTACAAGAGACATGGCGTTCCATATTAATGGTGCAGACCAGTGACTCCAACGTGGCACCCGGTGAGCACCACAGTGCACTGTTAGCGTATTGTATCAAAGGACTTTTGTATCAAAGTCCAGAATTAATTTTTAGTATGCCGTCTTCAGTACGGAATGCAAGAACTAATTATGAGCCAATGTTTTAAGATTAAATATAATGTGTAAATGCCAGACGTAAAAGGATTGTGCACGAGATCACAGATTTGTAACATGGCTTACCTTAAAGGGAAGATAGTAAACATCTCTGGCTTGAAATCTAGACCGAAGAGGCGGGTCTAATGGGTTACCCAAATATCGGGGTACAGGAAGGCCCAGGGCGATCACTCTGAAGTCTTCGCTGACCCTGACAATTTTCCATGCATCCAACTCTGCCTTCTTATGTTCCTAAACAAAACAAGAATCCAGCAGCATCTTCAGAAAAAGATCAGGTTTCATGGAATTATTTCAGTATTTTAAGAGCTATGTTGACAAACTGAACTCAGTTCTTATTTGCTGTGTTTTCTCAATATGAACCTCAGGAACACAACAGCAAAATGTTTTTTAAAAACACCCTTTTTAACCAAGAGTGTGTCTCTACTCCACAGACTCCACATTTTTTTTTTAATTGTATCCACTTCTGTGCAAATTCTGAACCAGCGAGAGGGAGCTCAGTCACTTTCAGGAGCCTCTGGCCACGTTCCTGCCAAACAGGCTGAATGACACTGTCCTTCAGTGTTACTCCTCTGAAGATGCCTGCCACAGCTGCTGGCGAAACGTCAGGAAAGAAAATACCAAGACCGTGGTCACACAGCCCGGATAACCTACAAGAACCGATGAACTCTGACCGTGAAAGCCTTCGACAATAGGCTGAATAATGGTTGCAAAGTAGGTGAACTGGTTGATGAGCAAGGCCTACATGGCTGACAAGGTTCCATGGACAGGAAACGGCTTTTCTTCCAGTAGTGCTAAAAGCAGTTACATTATTTAGAGTTATGAGGACTGGGGAAATTGACTACAGCAGTTATATAACCGCCGCAGGGAGAAGATACACCTGATCACGACAGACCGAAGGACCGAAGAGGCTATCAGGTGCTTTGGAAAGGGCATAACACACCTTCTGCTGGAGCCTATCATACATAAACGCGCAACGACACACATGTTGGATGGACGGATAAAAATCCTGGCATTCGGGGCAAAACCGTTTTGGACTTGCAGAGAGATGAAGGTCAGTGCCTTGCAGCAAAGAAGTAGCCAAACTGCAAAGACCAAAGTAAAAGGTAAAGGTAGTTACCCCTGCAAGCATCAGGTCATTTCTGACCCACGGGGTGACGTCACATTTCGATGTTTACTAGACAGACTATGTTTACGGGGTGGTTTGCCATTGCCTTCCCCAGTCGTCTACACTTTACCCCCAGCAAGCTGGGTGCTCATTTCACCGACCTCAGAAGGATGGAAGGCTGAGTCAACCTTGAGCCGGCTACCTGAAACCAACTTCCGTCGGGATTGAACTCAGGTCGTGAGCAGAGCTTTTGACTGCAAGAGCCACACACAAAAACATAGCCTTGGGCAGAACCCAAAGCTTCTTCAGAGCCTAGTTTCCATCCATTCCAGTAACAAATCATCTGTTGGTGAGAGAAACATGACCCGTCAATTTAGTCCTAGTACCTTCAGCAGTTTGTCATAACGTTCTGCTGACACAAGGAAACGGCCATCTTCGAGCTGCATTTCCCTGTTCTCCAGCAAATTGTTCAACACCGGCAAGACGTTTCGCTCTGCCTTCTCCAGGCCTTCCAGAACCAGGATCCTACCTTCTGTAGCTGCACGGACTGCGCACTAGGAACCCAAACACATTGGCATTAGGTGCAGAAGTAGCTGATTGAACGCAGAATCCAACCCCAAGTTTTGCTTCCAAACTCGTCGCCCAGCTTCTAAATACCTTCTTTCAGCCACACCCTGAGTTTCTTTGGCAACCAATTCTCATCCGTTTACTCATGAAAGGTATGGACCTTCACAACTGCTCACCTGATCGATGTAGTAGGCTGTGCCAGCTCGGATCTCTCTCCGCTGTTTGAGATCTGTTTCTGTTGTGTCCCTGGAGAGGGCGATGTACTCCACCTCTCGCTTCGTCAGCTCCTGCAGGACGCAGCACAAGATTACTGAACGGAAACCCATCTAAGGACCAACACCTGAGCTTCAGGGAGTGGGCATGCAGCTTCGGTCAGTTCTACTGACCGTACGCTTGTTTTCCTTGGGGACAATGTCCAACTGTGAGCAGTAGAAAAGAGCAAGAGTCCAGTAGTCCCTTAAAGACTAACAACATTTCTGTTAGGGGTATGAGCTTTCGTGAGTCACAGCTCACTTCTTCATATGCAGCTAGAATGGACTGTGAGCATGTGTTTGCCCAATGATAAGGGTTGCACATAAAATGGTGGGGGGAGTCAATTAGCCAATAAAATTCCAAGGCCATTTATGCAGGGCTGTTTCCCCCGTGGTCACCCGCTAACTGCTTCGGGGCTTTGTTTTGATTATGCATGCCTTTCCTGACTACCAGAGGTCGCCTCGCACTCCCTGCGCATTTCTGCACATTTTGCCCGCATTTTTCAGATTCTGGCTAAAACAGCACCAAGAAAATATGGGTGAAACCTTTCCCACAGATTGGTGAACCCGGCTGTACAGAACTGCACAAACTGCTAGCATCAGATTGAATTCCCCAATGAAAATTCAGCATCTCCTAAAAAACCTTACCAAATATTGCATAGCTATAGACCGCCGCAAAGGCCCGGGGGGTCCTATAAGGAAGACGTCTTGGCCCAAAAGGTCTTTTTGCATAATCCATCGTAGGTGCTGGATAACAGTCTGGGCCAGAGAGTCTGAAACTAAATGAAAAAGGAAGCAGGGACTCAAGGATCTCAGCTGAAAAGGTTTAAAGACAGATGTTTAACCAAAACAGCTCACTAAGGGATAGACCCGACCAGCTTATGGCTGGTGGAAGTAAAGTGTTCCCCCCCCACCTTGTTCCTCCCTTAGTTAACCGTTCTAAAATAAGTGCAGACAATTTACAGCATCTTACACCGTTTAAATCAGCATAAAAATACCAATAATGAGTTTTAAATGGATAATGTTCAAAATACATTTTAAAGGTATTCTTGTTTAGCTAAACAGAAATAGAGAAACGGAATAAATGTATTTTAGAATGTTAGAGATTAAATTGGAACAGGTGTATTCACACCCAGTGTGTGTGTGTGTGTATAATTGAATAGTACATATAAGATGTTTGAAACATCACTGTAATCCCCTATTCCCCCTTTACGTTCATTCCTTTATTCTTGTGAAAATAAAACTTATTTTTAAAAAACACCAATAATGAAACACTTTTAATCAATGCAAAAATTGCTTTTAAACTGACACATGCTTTGAGGCTTGAAAAATGAATTTCTGCATAAGGCAAAAAATCAGACACAATTTATGACGGTGGAAGAATATGTTACTTGGAAAGAACTGGGACATTTCCCCCCTCCCCCCTTGAAAACAGTACATTTAGTTCAAAATACAACAGTGCAGGCTATTGTAAATTGTATCAATGGTGTACTTTGCCACAATACTGCCCTTCCCATATGGGCATTTCTACACCCTTTGCAGTTTAAAGCCTTTTGATAAAATGAAGGCTCACAGCCTATGGATAAAGAAAAAGAAGAAGAGTTGGTTTTTAAATGGCGATTTTCTCTACCTTTAAGGAGCCTCAAAGAGGCTTACAATTGCCTTCGCTTCCTCTCCCCACAACAGATACCTTGTGAGAGAACTGTGAACACATGAACACATGAAGCTGCCTTATACAGAACCAGGCCCTCGGTCCATCAAAGTCAGTATTGTCTGCTCAGACCAGCAGTGGCTCTCCGGGGTCTCAGGCAGAAAAGGGTCTTTCCCATCACCTGCTTGCCTGGTCCCTTTAACTGGAGATACCGGGGATGGAACCTGGGACCTTCTGCACGCCAAGCAGATGCTCTACCACCGAGCCATGGCCCCTCTCCAGGGTTTCAGGCAGAGGTCTTTCCCATCACCTCCTTGCCTAGTCCCTTTAACTGGAGATGCCGGGGATTGAACCTGGGACCTTCTGCACGCCAAGCAGAGGCTCTACCACTGAGCCACGGCCCCATGAGGCCAGCTGGGTGACTAGCCCAAGGTCACCCAGCTGGCCTCATGCGTAGGAGTTGGGAAAGCAACCTGGTTCACCAGATTAGAGTCCACCGCTCATGTGGAGGAGCGGGGAATCGAACCCGGTTCTCCAGATTGATTGCCCCTCTGAGAGATCTGTGGATACAGCCAGTGATTGTTTTCCATGGGTTCCCTTGTTTCCAGGCCTTTCGTACTCACTGGTACTGATCCTGGTACTACCTCGGCTGCGGCTAAATTTCTGACGGCAGCAGTGGCTTCTATCCGAGGAAGGAAACAGAGGATGGTATTTGGAAGACTGGTACATACAAGGCTGCTGGATCATTGGATCGTTAAATAAAAAATGATATGTATACCTTGCTTTTCAGTGGCTTACAATTTAAAGCAATAAAATTTTGTATTTCAAATAATGATGGCAATTTCCTCTCAGGTCCTTTTCCTTCCTGGCAACAGCCAAGATGCAGATGACTCAAGTCCTCTCTCCACGCCTCCGGCCGACCTGCCTTCTGTTCAACTGGTCTTTCTGCTCCCAGCTGGATGTTGTACGAGTTCCCAGCACTGTTGTGAAACGCAGCATGAACAAGCAGAGGCTGGAATCTGCGCAGCTCAGATGGGATTCCCGCACATACAATGCGCACCATGGCCATCATTTTGGAGCTTTCCGGTACTGGTACAGGCTAGCTGGCCATCTGTCAGCAATGCTGGTCCTATGACCTTAGGCCGATCATGAGAGAGGGAGGGCACCTTGGCCATCTTCTGGGCATGGAGTAGGGGTCACTGGGGGTGTGGTGGGGGAGGTAGTTCAGAATTTCCTGCATTGTGCAGGGGGTTGGACTAGATGACCCTGGTGGTCCCTTCCAACTCTATGATTCTATAATTATGGGATGGCTGCAGGCCATCCCACAGAGCCACAAATGACAAGGTCGCTGTATGGATGTCATGGCCCAGACTTCAACAGGCGAAGCATCATCAGAGGAAGAGCCTGAGCAGGGAGAAATAACGGGCATTGCACCTCAGGCAGCTGAGAATGCAGGGCAGGGTGAAGGACAACAGGTAGGAGTAAACACCAGCCCTGCTGAGGAATTGGAAGTAAACACAGAATCACCTCCTTCGACACAACCAGATGCAGCTATAACTCCACAGAAGCAGGACCCACCCAGCTCACCTGAAGCCACTCAACAGCACAGGCAAAAGGGGAGAATGGAGTTGCAAAGTAAAAGGAGACGTGCGCGCCTACAGGCACTAAGGAGACGGCTCCAAGACTGTGAGTTGTTTGAGGATGAGAACTAAGGCAAAGAGAAACAACTTAAACCCAGGCTTGGAACAGACAGCCGTTGTGAAAGCAATTGTTGCAAAAGGATCTCTGACTTTTGTTGCTGACGCTCCTAGACTTTGATAAACGGACTTCTGACCCTTGGACCGGACTTTTGACTTCGCTTCTGCACGATGACTTTATTTTGGTTTCCAGCTCCTGGTGGGACTCCCCCGGATCCCTGCATTCCTGAGATAACAGCCTGCTCTCAAGACCAGTAGCCGGCAGTAACCCGAGACGACCTGGCCTAGCACAATGGAAGAGTATTATAGGAAAATGTCTGGAACCCAGGATGCAGGATGAGAAGGACCAATGGCTGTGCGGTGAGTGGCTACAGTTCCAGTGGTGGCCGATCTCCACACCAGCATGGTGTAGTGGTTTGGAGCGGTGGACTCTAACCTGGAGAACCAGGTTTGATTCCCTGCTCCTCCACATGAACGGCGGATTCTAATCAGGTGAACCTGGTTCAATTCCCCACTCCTCCACACGAGCGATGGACTCTAATCTGGAGAACCGGGTTCGATTCCCCGCTCCTCCACATGAGCGGCACTCTAATCTGGAGAACCGGATTCGATTCCCCGCTCCTCCACATGAGTGGCAGACTCTAATCTGGAGAACTGGGTTTGATTCCCCACTCCTCCACATGAAGCCTGCTGGGTGACCTTGGCCTAGTCACAGTTCTCTCTGAACTCTCTCAGCCCCACCTACCTCACAATGTGTCTGTTGTGGGGAGGGGAAGGCGATTGTAAGCTGCTTTGAGACTCCTTAAAGGCAGAGAAAATTGGGGTATAAAAACCAACTCTTCCTCTTCTTCTTCCTGTCCTTCTAACTTCCCCCCCCCAGCTTATGGCATTAACCAGCTTGAGCAAATCCAAGCCCTAGCGCAGTGTCCGATCTTATTGGAGGACACAGGCTGTGACTTAAATGCCCAGGGGAAGTTTTCTTACTACGTAACCAAGCGCTGCTGGTACTTTTCACATTAATAAGTGCAGCAACCTCTATTTATAGTTAGGGCTTGAAGGAAAGAAGTTGGAGCAGACTTCAGAGATGCCTAAAATAGAAACAAAATTCAGGAACGCAAAACAATCTGTCACACAGGACAGATCACAAACATTATCCAACATAGAAGAATTCTCCGGAGCCTCGGGGAGTGGATATTGCCCATCTGGATCAACAGGCACGCCAATGCACTAAAGTCCTCCTTCTGGTCATATTCTAGCTGCACCCAGCACTTTTAGCTTGGAAGATTTTCATGCTGTATTCAGTTTCTATAAAACGCTGCTATTTTCTTTATTTGGAACAAAGAGATCACAGAATGACTTGTAGCCATGACTTAGCAAATATTTTTGAACGTAAAGTTCTATTACTGGTACTCTGGGTACAGCTGTCAAAGTCATTCATTAAGTACTACTGAATGCCACCGGAAACATTTCCTTGCCCCAGACTTATTTTCATTTCCACATGTTGGTTCTCTCTTACAAGCAGATGTACATACATCTGGGAGGGGCTGTGGCTTGAGCATCTGCTTGGCATGCAGGTCCTAAGTTCAATCCCGGGTATCTCCAGTTAAAAAAGGGAGAGGCTGGGGAGGGGCTGTGACTCAGTGGTAGAGCCTCTGCTTGGCATGCAGAAGGTCCCAGGTTCAATCCCCGGCATCTTCCGTAAAAGGGGTTAGGCAGGTAGGTGATGTGAAGGAGCTCCACCTGGGATCCTAGAGAGCCGCTGCCAGTCTGAGTAGGCACACTGACTTTGATGGACCAAAAGTCTGGTTCAGTATAAGGCAGCTTCATGTGTTCATATATGAAGTACGTATGTGCATTCACTTTAACAGATGAACAAGGCTACTGTGATTCACGATTATGTTGAACTGGGAATTTCCCCATATTCTACACGTTGTAAAGATGGCGAATATGCCCCCCCCAAATGCATAAGATCCCACCAGTCGGGGGGATCTGACCATTGACTTAAAATGCAGCCCTGGAACATGCAAGACATTTATGGGAGGAGGAGGAGAAGAAGAAAAAGGAGAAGAAGAAGAAGAGTTGGTTTTTATATGCCGACTTTCTCTACCACTTAAGGAAGAATCAAACCGGCTTACAACCCTCCCCACAACAGACACCCTGGGAAGTGGGTGGAGCTGGGAGAGCTGTGACTAGCCCAAGGTCACCCAGCTGGCTTTGTGTGTAGGAGTGGGGAAACAAATCCACTTCACCAGATTAGCCTCCACCGCTCATGTGGAGGAGTGAGGAATCAAACCCGGTTCTCCAGATTCGACTCCACTGCTCCAAACCACCACTCTTAAACACTACACCACCAGGCTCTCTTGCTGGAGACCACGCGGCAGGCCACACCCCTCTAATTACAGCCCCTCTCTAAATGAGATCCAAGAGCCATATGTCCCAAGAAGAGTGCAGCAACATTCTCACAGAACTTAGACAGCATTATGGATCTATGACGTTTCTATCCTGCCCATCCTTTAAGGAACTCAGAGCGGTATAAACAGCATTCTCTCTCTCTCCCCCTCTCTCCCATCTACCTCACCCCCAATTTTATCCTCACAACAACCTGGTAAGGTTAGTAAGGCTGAGTTACAATGACTAGTTCTGGCGTTTCTAGTAAACATCATGATAGAGTAGGGCTTTGAACGTGGATCTCAATGGCTTAATCCCACACCCCACTAAGAAGTACATTCACCTTTACAGATTTGTTCAACCGGACCCGTATTTTAAGCAAGATTTTAGAAGAACGTGGTTTCTTACTGTAGTTCCCTGGGACAAGTTCTGGATTCTTTGGCGCTTTGAGTTTGAATGACAGTTCGCCAATGGTGACCGTATCACCTGAAATGCAAAATGGTCATGGATTATTACCTTCAAAAATTATACATTTGCCAACAAAAAGGAAAAGGTTTGCACATCCTGGTCACATAGATAGCACTCACCACTTCCTTTCCACAGCATATCACCCATGAAAGCATTTAAGCAGGAACTTAATCATAGCCCCTTGTCATCTCTAACTTGCAGCTCTAGCAGCAAACCTTCAAATAGACTGATGGACTAGTACGTTTAGGGCCTGTTTGCTTTCTGGAATAAACTCCAGACCTTTACAAATGCAGTTATTATTTTTGAAAATGAAAAACATATAAATCAATAGCTCTTGTTCTATCTACAATCTCTCAAAAACAGTTCATTCACCGAAATCAGATTTCGCCCTGTAAAACCTTCATTTCACCAGATGCCAATAAGAGGGAAGAAAGCTAGGAAATAAATTTCACAGCAACTTTTTCCTCCTACTAGTGAACTCATTCAAGAGGTCAGCATAAGTGACGGGCCAATTCGTATTGCATGCCCTTGTGCACAAACAGAATCCTAGAATCCTAGAGTTGGAAGGGGCCAAACAGGACATTTAGTCCAACCCCCAGCTCAGTGCAGGATCAGCCTAGAGCAGAGGTTCCCAAACTGTGCTCCAAGGAGCACTTGGTGCTCCGCGAAACATCTCCTAGTGTTCCGTGAAGAGACTGGAAAGAAAAATACTACTGTCATTCAGTTTAGTATATAGGTGCTAGGTGAAAATTAGTGCTCCGTGACAAATTTCTCTCCTGAAAAGTGCTCCATGACGCAAAAAGTTTGGGAACCTCTGGCCTAGAGCATCCCTGACAAGTGTTTGCCCAGCCGCTGCTTGAACACGGCCAGCGAGGGGGAGCTCACCACCTCCCTAGACAGCCGAGTCCATTGCTGAAACTACTCTCCCATCTCAAGCTCCCATCTCAATAAAACCAGAAAGATAAAACAGTAATGGGATCATGCCAAAGTATCAAGAATGGTTTGGGAAGTCTGAGCTAGCACTGCAGACGAATGTTGTTTTCTTAAAGGGGTCACAACGCAATCAGTTCTAGCTTAATATATTTAAGAAAGAGCAGCAGAAAAAAACCCAGGTAGTATGAATATGTGGTTGCAAAGAGGAGAAAAGAGAGGAGACTTTGGTGAGAAAAGGGGCACTTGTGTTACACACGTGAACCTTTATTGGCATAATAACTACATTGCCAGATGCGTTTGTACAGGCACCATAAAGGAAAAACCGTGTTCCATCATAAACTGACAATCAGTTAAAATCAGTATGTAACTGACATTAAAAAGTTCTCCTTCTCATATTTCAAAACTAATAAAGCCATCTGGACCCTTTAATAACAAATACACGGATACATCTCTATGGTCACCATTCTTGTCCTATACTATCATTCTCTCTCTCTCTCTTTTTGTCTTTATAACAATTGCAAGAAATTCAGCGACCTGCTCAGTGACTTCTGGGGTTTTATCCATCAATTAAAATTTGATACTCTTGTCTGAATTTTTTTGGACTTGAAGGTTGTAAATTAGTTGTAAACACTGTTGAATAAAGAATGGACAGCACAAGAGGATAGGATGGCAGGGCACTTGAGTTTCATTTATCTGATCTGAAAAGGATTACACAATCATTAGATATTGAAGCAGTAAACAGAATAAATACGGTTTGACCACTTTTCTCTGCTTAACAGGGCAGGATGGCTCTCTGCCAACAAGCCTATGATTTCATTATCACTTCTACCATGTTTTGACCAGCTGTGGACTATTATTGATCTTCATGATCAATAATATGCTTATTTCATTTGGTCACCTCAGACAGCCCACTGTGTGTAGGGGGATTCACTACTGCTACTTTGAAAAATTTCTTGGAGGTCAACAAGCAATTACATTGACCTGTCGTCATTTATCTCACTTTTCACATGGCAGGAACAAGCTGGAGATCTTGAAATACAGTTTCAGGAAGAAGGACACCGCAAGAGAGCAACAAAACACGAAAAGGACTTTGACCCGCGAAGCAGCTGAGTGACCGGTCACGAGACTCGTTCAGTCAGGGAGTCTTGAAAGGTAAAAAGAAAATCCCAAGAGACAAAGAGGAACCCACAGGCGGCCTAGAAAGCGGCAAGAAGAACATGCTAGAAGACAAGAGATGGGCAAACTGCACTCAAACGAAAGCGGAGTCCCGCAATCAAAGCGATTAGGATCACAACCTCAACGGGAGCACAATAAAAAAAAATAGGCTCAGTAGATACAACAAGGAATTCATAATTATGAAGGCAAAGCATGAAGCATGCCTTCATTTCTTAAACAACAGTCCAGTGAACAAAATAAATACCATTACTCTTCAAGGAACTATTGGACTTCAGTTTTATTTTGCTATGACAGACTAACATGGCTGTGTGTGTGCGTTAAGTGCTGACAAGTCGCTTCTGACTCATGGCGACCCTCTGAATCAATGTCCTCCAAAATGTCCTATTCTTAACAGCCTTGCTCAGTTCTTGCAAACTGAGGGCCGTGGCTTCCTTTATAGAGTCAATTCATTTATTGCGGTCAATAGACCAACCTTTATAGAGTCAATTCATCTCTTGTTGGGTCTTCCTCTTTTCCTTCTGCCTTCAACTTTTCCTAGCATGATTGTCTTTTCCAGTGACTCTTATCATCTCATGACGTGACCAAAATACGACAGCCTCAGTTTAGTCATCTGAGCTTCTAGGGTCAGTTCAGGCTTGATTTGATCTATAACCCACTGATTTGTTTTTCTGGCAGTCCAGGGTATCCGTAACACTCTCCTCCAACATCACATTTCACTTTCTTCCTATCAGCTTTCTTCATTGTCCAGCTTTCACACCCATACATTGCAATAGGGAATACAATGGCATGAATTAACTTGACCTTGGTGGCCAGTGACACATCCTTACACTTCAGAATCTTTTCTAGCTCCTTCATGGCTGCCCTTCCCAGTCTCAATCTCCTTCTGATTTCTTGGCTGCAGTCTCCCTTTTGGTTGATGGTGGAGCCAAGGAACAGAAAGTCTTGAAACATTTCAATTTCCTCATTGTCAACCTTAAAGTTGAGTAATTCTCCTGTAGTCATTACTTTTGTCTTTTTGATGTTCAGTTGTAATCCTGCTTTGGCACTTTCTCCTGTAACTTTCAGCAGTAGTTGTTTCAAGTCTAACATGGCTACCCTTTTACAATCATTCTTTTTAAACGCCGTTGAAACATCCAAAAAGGAGAAACACAAACTGAGTGTTCAAAGAGGGAGATACCAGGATGATTGAAAACGCTACCCAACAAGCCTTTTTATATAGAAGTTCCACTAAAAATTAGTCCCGCCTGCTTCTGCACATGGTTTCTTTAAGACTAGAAGGTTAGACCAAACTCTGGATAAAAGAGTTCTTTCATCTGTTAGCTGGAAAATGCTAGGAGTAGAAGGTATAGGATGAAAAAGAGTTCGGCAATTCTGAGATCCTCACATGTTATTAAGTGACATTTGTTTGTTTATTATTATTATTACAGCAATTGTCAGTAAAAGAGTACAAATATATATTATAAATACGAAATAAACAGTTGATAAAACCCAGATAGAATACTCTCACCCAAAAATATGGCCAAACTTTTAAAACGTATGATTTTAAATTATTGACTGTACCCATCTTTTCCGAGTGAATTTTGATCACTATGAAACAGAATTTAGCTACCTTTAACAAACTATGGGGGACTCCTTCCCACATGAGGTATTTCATTTTCTCCTCCTCTGAACTAAAATCTATTGCATTAATAAGAGTAGCTAATTTTGCTTCCAGTCTAGTGGGATTTGTAAACCATCTTCCCATAGAAGATCTTTCCTCCTCTTCTTCAAATCATACCTCCCAGAACCATCAACTTTGATTTTTATTCATAGCTGATATTGTATAGAACCATCAACTTTGATTTTTTATTCATAGCTGATATTGTATCGAAATAAAATTTGATCGATTGATTGAATAAGAAGAAATAAATGACATTTTAAAACAACATAATCTGGCCGGCGAGTATGTACTTTTCCAGCAATATAATATTCCACTGCATTTTGATGGATGAAATGGAGGAGAGGAGAATGAAGTAAGCCTCTTCGGGAAGAAAGGCAGGGTATAAAGGAAGAAAATAAAGAAATGAACATGCCAAGGCGTAAGTCCCACTGAACTCTGTAGAACTGAGGAAGCAAGAACAGTTTTGGTCTGTCGGACGTTTCTCTCGCTGAGAGCAAGCACAGTAGCATCTCAGCCATACTGCGCCCGCCTCTCATCAGCCTTCCCAACTATAAAGCACAGCTCAATCTTCTACTTCAAAACTCACGTCTAGAGGCCACGAGGTCGCAGTAAATGTTTAAGTCTTTTAAAAAGCATCTCTCTCTTTAGAATTATATACAACGCCCGCAGCTCAGCCTTCTCTTCCAGAAAACAGTTAAGTCCAGATGGTGCCACTCAAATGGTTATATACACAGAAATGTTTGGCAAGCGGTTGAAAAAGAAACTGATGTTCATTGAGTACAAGTTTGACTGGGAAGGGAATGTTATAAGGCAGGAAGGGTTAAGATGCCCACAGTTCCAGGTAAAAGTCTCTCGGGGCCGGGAACATAGAATCATAGAATAGACTCATAGAGTTGGAAGGGACCACCAGGGTCATCTAGTCCAACCCTCTGCACAATGCAGGAAATTCACAAATACCTCCCCCCCGACACCCCCAGTGACCCCCTACTCCATGCCCAGAAGATGGCCAAGGTGCCCTCCCTCTCATGAACTGCCTAAGGTCATAGAATCAGCATTGCTGACAGATGGCCATCTAGCCTCTGCTTAAAAACCTCCAGGGAAGGAGAGCTTACCACCTCCCGATGAAGCCTGTTCCACTGATGAACTGCCCTAACTGTTAGAAAAGATCCGAGAGATCTACTGCAGTCACAGAGACAATGCCGGGCCATGTTCCGACTCTATATAACGAAAATGTCATACATACAAAGCTACGCACAGTAATATGGGAATAAGCCGCATTAAATTCAGCGGGACATTCTTCTGAATAAAGATGGGTAATCTATTGGTGCTGGAAAGTGTTGTCAAGTCGCAGCCGACCTATGGCAAACCAGTAGGGTTTTAAAGGCAAGAGACCAAACAGAGGTGGTTTGCCATTGCCTGCCTCCGCACAGCAACTCTGGACTTCTCTGGAGGTCTCCCATCCAAGTACTTGCCAGGGCCGACCCTGCTTAACTTCTGAGATCTGATGAGATTGGGCTGGTCTGGGACATCCAGGTTAAGGCGTGTAATGAACACCTGAAGCCGCCTTATACTGAATCAGACCCCCCTTGGTCCATCAAAGTCAGTATTGTCTACTCAGAGCAGCAGCGGAGCTCCAGGGTCTCAGGCAGAGGTCTTTCCCATCACCTACTTGCCCAGTCCCTTGAACTGGAGGTGCCGGGGATTGAAACTGGGACCTTCTGCATGCCAAGCATATGCTCTACCACTGAGCTACCACCCCTCCCCAAATCACTTAATCTATTCCACATCACTTATACACCGCAGCCATTGGATCTGGAAAAGTTTTTCAATAGGAAATTAGTAGCAAAGCATCAAGATCATTGGGAATTGTCTACAAACTCAATTTGTAGGTATGTCAAACTCAATTGTTACGAGGGCCTGATTTGACATAAATGTCACTTGGTTGGGCCGTGCCATGCCTCACCAGCCCAGATTGAGAGGGGGGGGGTGGCTGCCTCGGCTGGCTTGCGGGCCCGATAAGCGCTCTCAAGGGGCCGGATCAGGTCCACAGGCCTTATGTTAGACACCCTTGGTCTACAACCTTAAGCAACAGACTACACAATCAACCAATGTGGCTCTCCGCATCAATCTGGCTCTGTCAGGAACTGGCATCAGGTCGTATTGAGCAGCAACCCCCTGGCATCCACACTATTCACAGAATGGAAAGACATGGTTTATCATTACAGACTGATCCTTGGGCTCACCCAGCTCCTCTGCATGTGGTTCAAAAATTTAACAGTTTTCATAACTAATCATGGTTGTTCAAATCACCAGGCACAGTTAATAAGAACGTAAGAAAGGCCCTGCTGGATCAGACCAAGGTCCATCACGTCCAGCAGTCTGTTCACACAGCAGCCAACCAGGTGCCTGTAGGGAGCCCCACAAACAAGATGATTGCAGCAGTATTATCCTGCCTGCGTTCCACAGCACCTAAGATAATAGACATGCTCATCTGATCCTGGAGAGAACAGGTATGCATCAAGACTAGTATTCATTTTGTCTAGTAGCCACGAATAGCCCTCCCCTCAGTGAACATGTCCACTCCCCTCTGAAAGCCTTCCAAGTTGGCAGCCATCACCATATCCTGGGGCAGGGAGTTTCACAGTTTAACTATGCTTCGTTCTATGGTTTGTTCTACACCAAGATTAAGCCTGGTTTTAGAATCCTGACCGGGAGGGAGAGAGATTCAGATGACATGACAAGGAATGGCCTGCAAAGTGTTACATTTTGGAACATGTGTGATGGAAAGAAAGGGACAGTGGGCAAGATGAAGGACTCCAAATGACTTCTTCCAATGGACCAGAGGTGTCAAACATACGGCCCGCGGGCCGGATCCAGCCCTTTGAGAGCTCTTATCCAGCCTGCAAGCCAACCAAGGCAGGCCCACACCCGCTCCCGATCTGGGCTGGCGAGGCATGGACCGTCCTGACCAAATGACATTATGTCATAGCCATCCCTTAACAATTGAGTTTGACACCCCTGCAATTAATTAAAGCACAGACTAGTCCCCAGAGGCCACAGTAAAAAAAAAACCCCAAATTAGGAATAATTCAAACTAGTCCAGCAACCACCAGTGTAGACGCAGCTTTGGCCTTCACTGAACACAAGGGAACAATTGAGAATCAGCTCAATCCCCCTTCTGTGAGACTAATTGTTCAGTACGAAGACTCAAAATAACTCAAATTCATTCAAAATAACTCGAATTCATTCACTTACAAAATATATCAAGGCTTGTAAAGAACTTTCCCATGATCATTTGTGTGAGAGCAACACCTTCCAACCACCAGGCAGGGAAGTTTTGAAAAGCAGAGATGGGGTGACACCCCCCCACCACCACCATTTTAAGCCACAAACTGCTAAGAAGAAGAATTAATTTTTATATGCCGACTTTCTCTACCACTTAAGGGAGCCTCAAACCGGCTTACAATCACCTCCCCTTCCCCTCCCCACAACAGACACCCTGTGAGGTAGGTGGGGCTGAGAGAGTGTGACTAGCCCAAGGTCACCCACCTGGCTTCATATGAAGGAGTGGGGTACAAATCCAGTTCACCAGATTAGCCTCCGCCACTCATGTGGAGGAGTGGGGAATCAAACCCAGTTCTCCAGATCAGAGCCCACCATTCCAAACCACCGCTCTTAACCACTACACCACACAGGCTCAGCCACAAATTGCTAACACACACACGTGCAGGCAGGTGGACTAGTAAAAACTGTGTCTGGGTTAGCTTCAGTTGATTTATTTGCAAGGCTTTTAACGTAATCTGCAATTTTGAAGACAACCATTTTCAAAGCCACCCAGGTGTTAATATCACATGGAATAAATAAGTTTTCTCGATGCGCTGCTGGAATGTACATACAGTCCCTGGTTCGGTTGTGAAAACACAAGAGGCAAGCCAGCAGTATGATGCAATTATTTCGTTGCAAAAAGCATTTAACAGAGCTTGGCCTATTGTGCAAGTGGAAAGCAGGGCTGCAATTTTGATCAGACCCGCTGAGGCAAAGGACTTCACCCTCTTTCCCACTAGCTGTTTATCTCCTGAAGGCTGCTCCCCTTCCCCCCAACCCTCCCCAGCATGATTACCAACAACCCTGGAGGGGAAAAAAATGTCCTGTTGTCTTAATAGAGATTTCCTGGGGTGTCATTTGCTGTGTGATTGACCTCGATGCCATGAAAACCTTCAGCTACCCCATTTCTTCACATGCAGCCTCCATTCAAGGGCATTTTTTCTCCAGGCCTGGTGGCAACCCTAGCCTCAACCCTGTAAATATGGATGTGGAAAGGGCAGGAAAAAAGAGTCAGAAAAGCAGCTTGAGGAAGGTGATTGCATGGGGGGGGCACTCTGGGGTAGTGTTGCCAACTCCAGGTTGGGAATTTGCTGGAGATGTGGGGGGGCGGGGCTTGGAGAGGGTGGAGTTTGGGGGTGGGGCAGCTCAGCAGGGATGTTCAGCCATTGAGACCAAAGCAGCCCTTTCCTCCAGGGGAGCTGATTTCTCTCCTCTGGAGATCAATTTTGACTAGGGTTGCCACCTCTGGGTTGGGAAACACCTGGAGATTTGTGGGGTGGAGCCTGGGCAGGGAGGAGTCTGCAGAGGGGAGGGGCCTCAGTAGGGTATAATGCCATACAGTCTACCCTCCAAACGCAGCGGTTCCCAAACTTTTTGAGTCATGGAGCATTTTTCAGGAGAGAAATTCATCATGGAGCACTAATTTTCACCTAGCACCTATATACTACACCCAATGTGCTCCTTGGAGCACAGTTTGGGAACCTCTGCCTCCAAAGCATCAATTTTCTCCAGGGGAACTGATCTTGGTTGTCTGGAGATGCCCGTCACAGTGGGAGATCTCCAAGCCCCACCTGGAAGGTGGGCAATCCTAGCTGCCATTCCAGGAGCTCTCCAGGGCCCACCTGGGGGTTGCCAGCTCCGGGTTGGGAAATACCTGGAGATTTTTGGGGCGGAGCCTGAGAAGGAGAGAGACTTGAATGCCATAGAGTCCAATTGCCAAAGCGGCCATTTTCTCCAGGGGAATTGATCTGTTGCCTGGAGATCGGGTATAATAGTGGGAGATCTCCAGCCACCACTTGGAGGGTGGCAACCCTAGGCCCCACCTGGAGGGGGGCAACCTTAGGCTTCAAAGCCCCTTTGCACTCTTCTTCCCAAGGCTGGATATCGGGGGGGGGATTTACAGTAAGAGCTAGGGTTGCCAGGTCCCTCTTCACCACCGGAGGGAGGTTTTTGGGGTGGAACCTGAGGAGGGTGGGGTTTGGGGAGGGGAGGGACTTCAATGCCATAGAGTCCAATGGCCAAAGCAGCCATTTTCTCCAGGTGAACTGATCTCTATTGGCTGAAGATCAGTTGTAATAGCAGATCTCCCGCTACTACCTGGAGGTTGGCAACCCTAGTAAGAGTTGTTCGAGGGTGTAATCAGCTACCTGGGGAGGTGGTGGGCTCCCCCTCCCTGGCGGTCTTTAAGCAGAGGCTGGACAGGCACTTGTCAGGGATGCTCTAGGCCCGTGTTGGCGAACCTATGGCACGCGTGCCACAAGCGGCACGCTGAGCCCTTTCCACGGGCACGCGTGGAGCCGCAGATACGTTAAGATGTTAACGTATGAGTTGTTTTTTTCTAAACGAAAACCTCAGTACTCAGGTTAAATTGCCGTGTTGGCCCTTTACGATGAATAAGTGGGTTTTGGGTTGCAGTTTGGGCACTCGGTCTCGAAAAGGTTTGCCATCACTGCTCTAGGCTGATCCTGCATTGAGCAGGGGGGCTGGACTAGATCAAAGCTTCTTAAACTGCGGGTCGTGCCCCCATAGACCAGATACTTGGAATCCACACACACACACACACACACAAAAGAGAACCAAAGCCCAAAATTAAATGAAAGCAGGTTAAAAAATGTTTGTGTTAGTCTTTCAGGTTAGTCTTTACGGTGCCACTGGGCTCCTCCAGGAGGGGAGCGGTGGAAGCGCGCTGCGCGCAATTGGGCATGGAGAAGGGGTGCGTAAAGCGCAACTGGGCATGGAGAAGGGGTGCGTAAAGCGCAACTGGGCATGGAGAAGGGGTGTGTAAAGCTCCCGGCCCTGGCTCCTTGTCAGATGGGAATTGCAGGAGCAGGAAATTGCAGTGGTGGAAAAGGGCCAGAGTCCAGCAGCACCTTAAAGACTAACACCCATATTTCCTGGCAGGGTCTGCCTACCTGCGCCGCCGCTTCCTCCCCGGTGCAGCGGCCTCCTGCGCGCCGCCACCTGCTGCAGGAGCAGCCGCACCCTCCTGGCCGCCGGGCCGCCGCCGCTCAGCCGCGACTGCATGGCCGGGAAGGAGCCGGCGAGGCCGGGCCGGGGAGGGCCGGGGGGGACGGAGACGGCGGCGCACAGCCTTCCCCCCCCCCCGGAAACCGAGCCTGCGTGCGGGGCGGGGCGCCCGGGCTGCAGAAAGCGCCAGCAAGCCCGAAGGACGGGTGCGCTTTGCAGCTGGGCTTTTGCAGCGCGAAACGGCAGCAAACCCCCACTTGCAAGCAATCTCGGGATTGCGTTAGGGAGGAAGTGCGGAAGCGTGTCAAAGTTAGGGGAGGGAGCAGAGATCCCTCCGACCGCCCCCACCCCACCCCACCCGCAGCATGGGCAGGAAGCCCCCGGTGATGCCCCCCCCAACCTCAGCCCGCTTCTGTCTCTTCCGGGCTTGGCCTATCCATAGGGTTGCCAACCTCCAGGTACTGGGGGAGAAATAGACCCCATTGGGAACCTCATTGAAAATCCTTTGGATACCACTTCTCCTACAATTGAGAGAGACTCTATGAACGTTAGCTGTGTCATTTGGACACTTTTCCCACCTTGTACAGTCACATTGTTTGCCTTAGCTTGTATGTTTCAGCTTTGTAGTGTGTATAGTGTATTGTTATGTCATTTTGGTGGCTTATAAAGTTTTTTGCACTTTGTATACACTTCGCTCCTGTACTGAGTTCCTCAACCTCCAGGTACTAGCTGGAGATCTCCCACTGTTACAACTGCTCTCCAGCCGATAAGAGATCAGTTCCCCTGGAGAAAAATGGCCACTTTGGCAATTGGACTCTATGGCATTGAAGTCCCTCCCCAAACCCCACCCTCCTCAGGCTCCGCCCCAAAAACCTCCCGCTGGTTGCCAAGAGGGACCTGGCAATCCTACCTATCCAGCAGTAGGACCATTTATTTATTTATTTTTATTTGCTGTATTTATACCCAGCTTGCTTGGGGGTAAAGTGTAGACGACTGGGGAAGGCACTGGCAAATGGTGCTCATGGTCTCTTGTTCCGTTTTGCGCAAGCCTCAATCCCACGGTTCTTCTGCACGGACATAAACAGATCTCTGAGGAGATGGATCTTAATGTTCTAGCTAATGAGCTCATCCAGACAGCACCAATTAGGAGAAATACATTCTGTCTGGAAGAATTCTAGCAATTCCAATGCCTCCAATCGGGGACATTTATTGTCAATTGTTTTTAATTTAGATAATAAATACCCATTTTTCCTGATTTTTTTAACCTGCTTTCATTTAATTTTGGACTTTGGTTCTCTTTTGTGTGTGTGTGGATTCCAAGTATCTGGTCTATGGGGGCACTACCCAGGCCTAGCCCTGGCTCCTTGTCAGATGGGAATTGCAGGAGCAGGAAATTGCCCCTGTGGAGATCCATGGAAGCCCCTATCTCAAAGCCTGCACCACCCTTCAGCTTTATTATTGGGAGGTTGGCCCTCAAGTTTGATGGAAACCGTGAGCTGGTACAGGCCGGTCCACGCTGGGCATTCAAGGACCCAAGATCTTTGCACTGGAAAGTTGAGTCCTGCCCTCCTCCGTGAGACAGCAGTAGCAAACTGGAAGACGGCAGCAGAAAGGAGGGGAATCGAAGAAGAAGTGTTGGTTTTTATATGACGACTTTATCACTTAAGGCAGAATCAAATCAGCTTACAATCACCTTCCCTTCCCCTCCCCACAACAGACACCCTGTGAGCTAGGTGGGGCTGAGAGTTCGGAGAGAACTGTGACTAGCCCAAGGTCACCCAGCTGGCTTTATGGGGAGGAGTGGGGAAACAAATCCAGTTCACCAGATTAGCGTCCGCCACTCATGTGGAAGAGTGGTGAATCAAACCCGATTCTCCACATCTGAGCCCACCGCTCCAAACCACCGCTCTTAACCACTACACCACACTGGCTCTTAACCACCTCACCCTTCTGGTCATGGCCTAGCGTGTTTTTCTGTGAAATGATGTGATCTTCTCAAAGTGATATCCATTTAGGGGAATCAGAGTGTGCGAACAGGCCAGGAGAAAAATGTGCCATTGAGGTGATGTTATTTACCTCCCTGACACAAACAGCTTCAGCTGCCCGTTTCCACACATTAAACCTCTATTAAAGGGGCAGGACATTTTCCTCCTAGCTTATTGGCAACCCTACGTGTGAAAATGGCTGTCCATTAAGCTAGGATTTCACCCTTCGGGCTCGCCCGTACTGAAAACAACATGGATTTTTAATGCTTCAGAGCTGTAGGCAACATTTCTTCCTGATCTGGTGGGCTTGTGTCTCTACACAACACTAGACTGTGTTGCCTTTGAGGGCCTTGACACTTCTAGTCTGTTCGATTTCTCAGCTGTTCAGTAGACGTGCAGAGGTCAGGTACGCTGATTATCTCCCAACTGATTGTTCAGCCGTTAATGCTTATTTGGCACTGCAATCCTTGCAGAGTTCTTTCAGTCCAAGCCTTGTGATTTCACTGGGTTACTCTGTATAGGGGGCAGAAAGTGCCCCCAATTCACAGTCAGCTTATGGCAGCCCTATAGGGCAGGGGTGTTGAACTCAATTTTTATGAGGGCCGGATATGACGTAAATGTCCCTTGATCGGACCAGATCATGCCTTGCTGGCCTAGACTGAGAATGGGTGGGGTGGCTGCCTCAGCTGATTTGTGGGCCACATAAGAGCTCTCAAGGGGCCGGATCCGGATTTCTCAGGGGGCCTTATGTTTGATACCCCTGCTGTAGGCAAGAGACGAACAGAGGTGGTTTGCCATTGCCTGCCTCTGTGTAGCAACCCTGGACTTCCTTGGTGGTCTCCCATGCAAGTACTAACCAGGGCTGACCCTGCTTACCTTCCGAGATCTGACGAGATTGGGCCAGTCTGAGCAATCCAAGTCAGGACAGTCTACACAGGACTGCATTGTAAATCTCTGTGATGGTGTGTTGCTGCCAGCCGGGAATAAGAGCTCTTAGCAGATGCCCACCAGAATGCAGTGGCAGCTATCTTGGCTGCATCCTCAAATCGTCTGCATTTAATATTGGCAACCATCATAGAGTTATCACAGTTGTGAGCACATTCCAATATTCCGTTGGAGCACTAGATTATTGATACCGCTAGTGCCTAATTTCTGTTTGGAGCTGTGCAGCTGAAGAAGTATACGTGGAAGCATAAAGCATGATGTTCCTGGAGACACCAGTCTCTTTTTTGAAATGTGATGCTCCACAAACTGCTGGCAGACCACTGGCTAGTGTACGGCTACACCATTAAGCGCAAGTTAGATCATTAGAAGATAAGTGTTTCCCGCCGTGCTGAGAGCAACATTGTTGAGAAAGTAATTGATGGGCAAATAGCTTCCATGGCACGCTGCCTCCAAATGCGCTAAGCCGCAACAGACTTGATCACATTAAGGAATGCAATAATGTATTGCCATTACTTGCTACTGTACAAAGCAGAGAAATAGTCTCCGCTGGACAGGTTGCAGCTGCTTTTCTAGGGACAATCAAAGCTGATTAATGGGAAATGAGATGTACCACGAAGCTCTTAAAAAGCTGTGCGTCCCAAGCCCCCAGCGTTCGCATCCACCTGGAGCGGTGGACTAATGGAAGCATCCTGCAAGGGTAGCTACTTCCTGAAAAGAAGCTTAGGAGGACGTGGGAACGGCGCTCTCTGCAACTGAGGCAACACTGGCTGACGCTGCACCTTTTCCAGTGTGGATTATCACCAAACTGAAAGTTTTGAATGGCTCCACCTCTAGAAAGTAGTGTGTGTGTGTGAGCATATGCAAAGTGCTTTTCTCTCACCACAGGTCAGCCCCCTTACCTCTCAGCTTAGGCCTTCCAGTGAAGGGGTTCGCTTTCCTGAATCACGTGTACCTAGGGTTGCCAACCTGCAGGTACTAGCTGGAGATCTCCTGCTATTACAACTGATCTCTGGCCGACAGAGATCAGTTCCCCTGGAGAAAATGGCCTCTTGGGCAACTGGACTCTATGGCATTGAAGTCCCTCCCCTCCCCAAACCCCGCCCTCCTCAGGCTCCGCCCCAAAAACCTCCCACCGGTGGTGAAGAGGGACCTGGCAACGCTACATGGGCCTCACCCATATTTTGATTGAGAACCCCGATCAGTGGCTAGTTTTTTCTGGAGGACCTTGTAGAGCTAAGAGTGAAGGGTACTGAGCCCATACATCAACCTTGTCTTGAATGTAAACAGCCCTTTATGTTTAATACACAAAGATGCGAACACAGATGAAGCGGCCTTAGACTGAATCAGACCATCTGTCCATCAAGGCCAGTATTGTCCACTCGGACCATCAGCGGCTCTCCAGGGTCTCAGGCAGAAGTCTTTCACATCACCTACCTGCCTACTCCCAAAAACCTCCCGCTGGTGGCGAAGAGGGACCTGGCAACCCTAGGGATGAGTGTACCATGTCTCACAGGGCAGAATTAGAAGCTTTAGACTGCACGTTGCAGGAGTTGCAAAGAAATAATGATGGGAGAAGTCACTGCTTTATTCGCTGGGGACTTCAAACAAACAATCCCTGTTATTCTGTGAGGAACTAAAGCAGATGAATTGCAGGCCTGCATCAAATTGTCACATGCTTGGTGTGATGTCCAAAACTGATGCTTGTGGAAAAGCAGGTGGGTACAAATTGCTGGCTTCTTAATAAAACCACCCAAAATCCAAATTCTGTGGGTTTTTACATTCAGGTGATCTGATTGATGTCTTTTAAAGAATACTTATTTGTTCCAGAAAGCATATGGCAAACACTTACCATTATAAGAGAAAGCTGGACAGTGAAGAAAGCTGATAGGAAGAAAATAGATTCCTTTGAAATGTGGTGTTGGAGGAGAGGGTTACGGATTCCGTGGACTGCCAAAAAAAACCAAATCAGTGGGTTACAGATCAAATCAAGCCTGAACTGACCCTAGAAGCTAAAACGACTAAACTGAGGCTATCATATTTTGGTCATGTCATGAGACGACAAGAGTCACTGGAAAAGACAGTCATGCTAGGAAAAGTTGAGGGCAGCAGGAAAAGAGGAAGACCCAACAAGAGATGGATGGACTCAATAAAGGAAGCCACAGCCTTCAATTTGCAAGATCTGAGCAAGGCTGTCAAAGATAGGACATTTTGGAGGACTTTCATTCATAGGGTCGCCATGAGTCGGAAGTGACTTGACGGCACTTTACACACACAACATAAGAGAAAAATAGGGCCAAATGCTGCTTTCTGCATTAGCCCAGATAGCACATAGGGCCAGAGCCCTTATGCAATAATATTGCAAAAACAGTGAGCTATGGGGTTGGTACCTAGTAAATAAATAAATGTTTATCTGTATATTTACTTCATTTATGCCAGGCCTTTCTTCACAGACCCAAAGCAGCTTATATTGTTCTCCTCTCCTGTTTCATTTTAACTTCACAACAATCCAGTGAGGTAGGCTATGTCAAGAATGTATGCCTGGCCCAAGGTCACTCAGCAAGCCTACATGGCAGAGCGGTTGTTCTCTGATAGTTGACACTGGTATGGCAATTGTGGATGACAGGTACCTCTTCCCAAATGAACCATATAGAAATTGTGCTGGTTGGTTATGTGAATACTGAATAGTTAGCCAGGCAAGGGCAAAATTTTCTTACCGGGACAGTAAGAGCCTGCCCAAGTCGGCGGGAGCGCGGAAGCCCCCAGACCCGCGACCCCCGCCCGCCCCTGACCCCCGGCTGGGGCCCGCCTCAGAGTTCCCGCCAAAACCTGAGGCGGCGGCGGCGGCGCCCTCTGCAGGCCGAAGGTGGCGGCGTCGCGGGCCGCGCTCCCCCCCTCCTCCTCCGCCCGCCCTCCCAGCCTCCGCCTCCCCGCCCCTCCCCGCCCTGCCCCGGGAAGGGCCGGCGAGAGAGCGAGAGAGAGCGGCCGCCTCCCGCCTCGCCTCGCCCGCCTGTGCCTCGCCCGCCTGCCCGGGCGCCGCGTCCGCGGGCGAAGATGGCCGGGGCCGAGGCCGGGCTGCCGGCGCAGCAGCAGGGGGGGGAGGCGGCGGGGGCGGCGGAGGAGTCGTCGGACAGCGAGGGCGAGCACGAGGGGCCCCAGAAGCTCATCCGCAAGGTCTCCACCTCGGGGCAGATCCGCACCAAGGTAAGGTGAGCCGGCCGGGGGGGAGGGAAGGGGGCGAGGGGCGCCCCCCCCGCAGGGCGGGGGCTGCAAGGAGGCGCCCCTCGCTGCCTGCCGCTGGCTTTCCTTGCCGGGCTCCCTCGCCCGCCCCTTTGGCATCCCCCTCCCTCTTTCTTACTTTCTTTCTTTCCTTCTTTCTTTCTTTCTTTCTTTCTTTCTTTCTTTCTTTCTTTCTTTCTTTCCTTCTTTCCTTCTTTCCTTCTTTCCTTCTTTCCTTCCTTCCTTCTTTCCTTCCTTCCTTCCTTCCTTCCCTCTTTCCTTCCTTCCTTCCTTCCTTCCTTCCCTCTTTCCTTCCTTCCTTCCCTCTTTCCCTCTTTCCTTCTTTCCCTCTTTCCTTCCTTCCTTCCCTCTTTCCTTCCTTCCTTCCCTCTTTCCTTCCTTCCTTCCCTCTTTCCCTCTTTCCTTCCTTCCTTCCCTCTTTCCTTCCTTCCTTCCCTCTTTCCTTCCTTCCTTCCCTCTTTCCTTCCTTCCTTCCCTCTTTCCTTCCTTCCTTCCCTCTTTCCCTCTTTCCTTCCTTCCCTCTTTCCTTCCTTCCTTCCCTCTTTCCTTCCTTCCTTCCCTCTTTCCTTCCTTCCCTCTTTCCTTCCTTCCTTCCCTCTTTCCCTCTTTCCTTCCTTCCCTCTTTCCTTCCTTCCTTCCCTCTTTCCTTCCTTCCCTTTTTCCTTCCTTCCTTCCTTCCTTCCTTCCTTCCTTCCTTCCCTCTTTCCTTCCCTCCCTCCTTCCTTCCTAATTTTCCTTCCTTTCTTCCCTCCCTCCTTCCTTTCTTCCTTTCCTTCCTCCCTTCCTTCCTTCCTTTCCTTCCCTTCCTCCTTTCCTCCCTGCTTCCTCCTTTCCTTCCTCCCACCCGCCCCGCTTGTAGCTTTGGGTTTCCTGGCTGCTTCCTCTCACCTCCGAGCCACCCCAGGGGGAGGCTGCCAGCTGGACCTGCCCAGGCAGGCAGCCTCGCCTCTGCCCTGGCTCGGCAACCAGCCTGCTCTCCCCAGCACACTTTTCACACCTGCCAAATGATGCACTTTCAGCCCTCTTTGCAGCTGGATTCTACTGGGTGAAACGGCAAAACCCACCCGCGTTTCTGCACAAGAGGTTTTGCCTTGGATTTGCCGCTGTCTAGATGCACATTTTCCCCCATCCAAATTCTCGAAACTCAAAAATAAGCCCCCATGCAGAGTTTTAAGAATTCTGATGGGGAAAAATGTGCATCTAGACAGCGGCAAATCCAAGGCAAAACCTCCCATGCATAAATGGCCAATGCGGGTTGAAAATGCCTTTATTCAGCATGTGTGAAGGCACCCTTGCAATAACAATAACAATATGAACATAAGAAAGGCCCTGCTGGATCAGACCAATTTTTTTTTTTGTGGCTTTGCTTGGTTCGCAGTCCTGCCCACTAGGATGGAGTCCTTCGATCTTCATAGAGGGATTACCTGCCATTATTTAATTCCTATACAGCGGCCAAGGGAAGAGGTGAGTTGAGTTAAGGCAATGCTGCCGTTTATTCAGCTCACCTTGGCTGCTGTGTAGGAATAAAATAATGGCAGATAATCCCTCTATGAAGATCGAGGAAAAAGCAGCTCTTGTCTTAGAAAAGAGCAAGAGACTAGTAGCACCTTAAAGGCTAACAAAATTTCTGGCAGGGTCTGAGCTTCCGTGAGCTCACTTCTTCAGGTGCAGCTAGAATGTGAGTCCATCTACTCTTCTCTACTTAAGGGCAGATGGACTCACATTCGAGCTGTATCTGAAGAAGTGAGCTGTTGCTCCCGAAAGCTCACACCCTGCCAGAAATTTTGTTAGCCTTGAAGGTGCTACTGGACCTTTGCTCTTTTCTGCTGCTACAGACAGACTAACACGGCTGCCCCGTTGTGATCTATAATGGAAAGCGATCCCTCTATGAAGATTGAGGAAAAACCAGCCTTTGCCTTGAAGTTCAACGGTAAGCAGCATTCCTGGAGCCATGTTCAGTTCTTCTCAGGCCAAGACGATTCTTAAAGTGCAATAAAACTGTGCTGGTATATCGAGGACCCCGACCTGGATTAGCCCAGGCTCGCCTGATCTCATCAGAAGCTAAGCGGGGTCTGCTGTGGTTAGGATTTGGATGGGAGAACCACCCGGCGAGTCCAGGTTGCTCCACAGAGGCAGGCAATGGCACAACCACCTCCGGACATCTCTTGCATCAAAACCCCATGAGGAGTTGCTATAAGTCAGCTGCAACTTGACAGCACAGAGTGGTAAGCTGCAGTACTGCAGCCAAAAGCCCTGCTCACGACCTGAGTTCGATCCCAACGGAAGTCGGTTTCAGGTAGCCAGCTCAAGGTTGACTCAGCCTTCCATCCTTCCGAGGTCGGTAAATTGAGTACCCAGTTTGCTGGGGGTAAAGTGTAGATGACTGGGGAAGGCAATGGCAAACCACTCCGTAAACATAGTCTGCCTAGTAAATGTTGGGATGTGACATCACCCCGTGGGTCAGGTGCTTGCACAGGGGATCACGTATACCTTTATTTAAAGGTGTGTTGCTGGAGGTTGGGAAGAGCAGAAGGAAGCAGAAAAAGGGGAGAGGCTATGAGGGTTTTCATGGAAGGGAAAGAGGAAATAGTGGGGAGGGAAAAATGAAATGCTCCTTGCAAGTCCTTGTGGGTCCCCCATTTGTTAGATGCTAATTCTAAACTCCTGTTTCATGTGCATTTTAAGACAAA
This sequence comes from Euleptes europaea, assembly GCF_029931775.1. Taxonomy (NCBI): domain Eukaryota; kingdom Metazoa; phylum Chordata; class Lepidosauria; order Squamata; family Sphaerodactylidae; genus Euleptes; species Euleptes europaea. The sequence continues at coordinate 1,788,628 of NC_079327.1, read as the reverse complement.
GTGTACATAAAATGCCCAGCGAGCAATATTTTGTGCTTCCCTCACTGGAATTACACATTGTGTTGTGTGTGCTTATGTTCTGTGGCAACCATTTTGACCTGGAATCCCTGTTGATGTGATGCCTCTATGTTACTGTGTCTCAACACAGGCAGGACCAGAGAGGAATTATAGTAGACGTGGCAGCTGTGGCAATTTGGACCTTTCGGGGCAAGTGAGAGAGAACGTAGCTCTTCCCCAAAGGAGCCTCTTGAACCATAGAAGCATAGAGTTGGAAGGGATCACCGGGGTCATCTAGTCCAACCCCCTGCACAATGCAGGAATTTCACAATTACCTCCCTCCCGCACCCCCAGTGACCCCTACTCCATACCCAGAAGATGGCCAAGATGCCCTCCCTCCCATGAACTGCCTAAAGTCATAGGATCAGCATTGCTGACAAGTGGCCATCTAGCCTCTGCTTCAAAACCTCCAGGGAAGGAGAGCTCACCACCTCCCGAGGAAGCCTGTTCCACTGAGGAACCGCCCTAACTGTTAGAACCAGTCTAAAAGGAATACTGAAAGGAGCCTTTTGGTATCTGAAGCGACTAGCAGCCGATCTGCCCTTTCACTGGAGATGGGCTTGGCTGAAAATAGCGAAAGCCCTGTTTGTAGTTTGCTCAACTGATGTTTTATGGGAAAGCTTTATGGTCACAGGTTGTTCTAAAATAGAAGTGTCAACATTTGATCCTTTCTGAAAATAACACAATAGAACAAACAGGATTTATGATTGAAGAAACGTGTAAAGAAATGGTTGGCAGCTTTTTTAGCTGGGATGCAGTGAAACTCGGCGCGCACACATCTAAATGTCAGGTTTTAACATTAACGGACCTCTATCTAGAACAGGCAGATTGTGAACAGATCACGATTCCATAGTATCAGTGATTAGATTTTTAAAAATTATTTGTAGAAGCCTTGATGCATATAAAGGCAGCTACTAATGTTCTGTCATGCCGTGCGGTGACCAAGAGACAGAATCCAGGGTAGGGTTATGTAGGGAGCAGGGTTGATTCTGAAGGGAATGGTCCTAATAGGAAAGCGATAGGTTTATTTTGCTGGGGGTAAAGTGTAGACGACTGGGGAAGGCAATGGCAAACCACCCTGCAAACATAGTCTGCCTAGTAAATGTCAGGATATGATGTCACCCCATGGGTCAGGAATGACCCGGTGTTTGCACAGGGGACTACCTTTACCTTATAATAGTGACTGTGCAGGTGAGACACAAGACATTCTAGTTGCCATTCACTCCTGTGGGAAAAAGTAAAATTTTGCACCGTGGGTAGTGCTGCGTAGTTAAAGGTGGCTATTGATGCTGGGTGACCAGGCTGGGATTTCACAGCGGTTGCAGTGTGCGCCTCTAAGCAGAGCTTGCAGATGTGCACACACACCACATGCTACTCTCTGAAGGGTCCTCGTGAAAATATGCAAGTTGACCCCCACACACCCTGCCTGTCATGATGGGCAGTTAGCCTAGTCTGTTTGCATTCATCAGTATTTTGAAGTCATGTGCTTGCGGGGGGGAAAACCAATTGCCACCAAAGTTGTGCAAAATATTCTCTGAGTGGAAGTATAGAAGTGGCTTTGAAAATACAAATTTTTTAATGGTTCAAGGATGAATTCATTTTTGTTTACAGTGAACTGTGTTGTGGTTTTAGCACACAATTAAAGTGCCTGTGTGTGTGTGTGAGAGAGAGAGCCTTTTGGTGAGAGAAAAAGGACTGTAGCACTTTAACACTTGGCATAAAATCTAGCTGTGCAAATGTTAACAGAGCTGCAGTTGCAAATCCGTGCCATTGTAGCTGCCGAGTTTGAATTACAGATATCGGAGACTTATTTTGTGTTACACTGAAAGATGCTGAACTACTGCTCTGGTACCTTAGATCCAGGATCTAAAACAAGCATGAACCTGGTCGACAATAGTAAGTTGTACTAAAGCTTTACACCATAAATTATTAATAGATATGCATGTCTAGACATGAACACAATCACATGTCTGTCTAGACACGAAAACATGAATCTGTCCTTCCTCCCTCCGAGGAAAGGGCATCTTGATTGGGTGATTCTCGCTAATCAAGATGCCCTTATACCTCAGAGGAGAAAGGACCCTCATGGTAAGTAGCCAGGGTACCCATCCTGAATCAGATGCTCGGTCCAGCAAGGGTCAGTTTTGTCTACTCAGACTGGCAGCAGCTCTCCAGGGCCTCAGGCTGAGGTCTTACTCATCACCTATGGCCAGATGCTTTAACTGGAGATGCCGGGGATTGAACCAGGGACCTTCTGCATGCCGAGCGGATGCTCTGCTACTGAGCCACAGCCCCTCCCCAAACATTTTGTTAGCTTGCAGTTTTTTGCATGGCTCTTTTGTGGAGCAAGTGGCTTATTGGTAGGCAGGTGATCTCTTAATTAGGATTAAGAGGAGCAAGAAATGATAATTAGAATAAGAAACAGGGGAGGAGTGATTAGGCAAATGGAGAGGTCTCTCAGCAGCTATTAATCATGATATCTAACGAACCTCCAACTGATAGGCAGAACACCTATTATTAATTATTTATTAGCGTTTACTGGGGGAATACTATTGCCTTTATGTAGCCCTTATGTACCCTGCTGATCGGCTTCTCAGTAGTATTTGTCTGTGGACTGCTGGAAACGGGAGGTGCTGAGCTTCTTCCCTCTTTGTTTTGCTCAAGCAGAACAGAGTAAATTCACAGGCACGGGAGAAGAGGACAAGTCCTCTTATAGATTAGTAATTTGTTAAACAACAGGAAACAGAGGATTGAGCAGTACTGACAAAGGAGAGGTATAAACAATGGTATTCAGTAGAGGTTTGAAGTAGAGGTGGTTTAGTTTAACGTGTTCATAAATTACATGGACTCAGGGTGATCACTGAAGTCGCTGTGTTGACAGATAACAAACATGCCGCATTATTCAAAATGATGAAAACAAAGGCGGGTGCAAACAGCTCCAGAAGCATCTCTCCAAATTCCAGCAGTGGGCAACAGCATGGCAAAGGAGGTTACAAGTGAGTAGTAGAAAGTGATGCAAATTGAAGCAGAATCTCCTACATTTACAAATGGGGTCTAAATAAACTGGCAAGAACTAGCTGGGAAAGAATAAGAGTGCAGCAGCACCTTAAAGACTAACAAAATTTCTGGTAGGGTATGAGCTTTTGTGAATCACAGCAGTGACTCGCGAAAGCTCCTACCCTACCAGAAATTCTGGTAGTCTTTACGGTGCTGCTGGACTCTTGCTCTTTTCTACTGCTACAGACAGACTTAACACGGCTACCCATTGTGATCTAGCTGGGAAAGAGATCTTGGTGTCGTGTTGGGTAGCTCAATTAAAAATGTTGACTATCTGCACAGCAGCGAAAAGGCAAATTCCATATCAAGGGTTGGTTGTTAGGAAAGAGACTGAAAAATAAAGCAGCTGGTTTTATAATGTCTTCGGACAAATCTATGGAATAGCTGCATTTGGAATGCAATGTGCAGATCTGGTCCGATCTCAAAATGTATAGAGCTGGAAATCGTTCAGAAAAAGCGCAAACAAAATGATCAAGGAAGTGGACCCCCTTCCCTATCAAGATTTAACTTGGCATAAGGGGAGGCATCTTTATTGTCTGCTGAGAATCCTCTGGCTAAAATTGAACCTTTGTACTCTGACAAGTTTTTCTGCTGGCTTTTGCTATTCTGAAAAGATTAATTGTCAAAGAAGACCATCCTTGGTTACTGATAAGGTGATACACAGAAGAAATATGACTAATCCTCTCTGCAGCTTTTAGAAGCTAGATACAAGCTGCATGTATACGTCAATGCTCGCTTATGTCTAATTGGACGGGATAATTTTTCTTTTCTAGTTCTTCCCTAGTAACGCTGTGGTGTCATTAAAACTATAAAAGTTGTATCCATAATGAGCTCAGTAGAACTCTGTCCTCAAGCTGCTACTTAAGACTAGGTGAATTTCTCGGCTTGAGCTTTTAATAAAGGATTGTTTTAACGGCTCTGTTTTAGAATCATAGAGTTTAAAGGGACCACCAGGGTCATCTAGTCCAACCCCCTACACAATGCTGGAAATTCACAACTACCTCCCCCCCCCCAAACATCCAGTGACCCATACTTCGTACCCAGAAGATGGCCAAGATGCCCTCCCTCTCACGATCTGCCTAAGGTCCTAGAATCAGCATTGCTGACAGATGGCCATCTTGCCTCTTCTTTAAAACCTCCACGGAAGGAGAGCTTACCACCTCCCGAAGAAGCCTGTTTTGTTTGGGGTGGATCATTGGGCAACCCTCGTTTTCATTATGGGGAGGGGCTGTGGCTCAGTGGTAGAGTATCTGCTTGGCATGCAGAAGATCCCAGGTTCAATCCCCGGCATCTCCAGTTAAAGGTACTAGGCAAGTAGGTGATGCGAAAGACCTCTCTCAACCTGAGACCCTGGAGAGCCGCTGCCAGTCTGAGTAGACCACTCTGACTTCGAAGGACCAAGGATCTGATTCAGAATAAGGCAGCTTCATGTGTTCATGTGTATCCCCTCCTTTACAAACCACAGGGGGTTCCCTGAGCTACCAGGGCCAGTGTGGTGGTGTGCTTGGAATGTCTGGCTAGGATCTAGGAGACCCAGGTTTGAATCCCATCTCTGCCACAGAGGTTTGCTGGGTGACCATGGTCCACCTGCATGTTCTAATCCTAACCTACCTTGCAGGGTTGCTGTAAGGATAAAATGAAGGAGAGGAGAACAGTTTAAGCTGCTCTGGGTCCCAATTGGGGAGAAAGGTGGGAGGTATGACATCTGTTATAAATCTGATGTTGGCTACATTTTGCCAAAAAAAGGATGATCGCTCTTACTGTTGCTTCATCCGGTATTGCTGCAACTCTTTTGGCAGGAATATTGAATGAGAGAATATGCATTCTGTATTCAAACTACGATATCATGAGCGCAGAGAACTATACAGCTGGCAAGCAGAGTTTAAAATTGTAACTGAGATGGCTTTAAAAAAATCCAATAATCATTTAAAATCTTTGGCACACTAGAATCCTAGTTGGAAGGGACCACCAGGGTCATGTAATCCAACCTCCTGCACAATGCAGGGAATTTCAAACTATTTACCCTCCCACACCCCCAGTGACCCTTACTCCGTGCCCAGAAGACGGCCAAGATGCCCTTTCTCTCATGAACTGCCTAAGGTCCTAGAATCAGCATTGCTGACAGATGGCCATCTAGCATCTGCTTCAAAACCTCCAGGGAAGGAGCACTTACCACCTCCTGAGGAAGCCTGTTCCACTAAGGAACCGCTCTAACTGTTAGAAAATTCTTCCTGATGTCTAGACGGAAACTCTATTGATTTAATTTCAACCCGTTGGTTCTGGTCCGACCTTCTGGGGCAATAGAAAACAACTTGGCACCCTCCTCTATATGACAGCCCTTCAAGTACTTGAAGATGGTTATCATATCCCCTCTCAGTCTTCTCCTCTTCAGGCTAAACTAATTCCCTCTAAAAACCTGATGAATATCTAAGGGCAGAGGTGTCGAACTCATTTGTTACGAGGGCTGGATATGACATAAACGTCACTTGGTCAGGCCCGGCCATGTGTACCATACAATTTAATGGCGTGTACTGAAGATACAAACTTTATAGAAGACACAGGCAAAGCCAATTAATGATATTATTTTTTCCTTAAAATACAAACATTCTTAAAACAACAACACTCTTACAGTATTTGCTTTTATTTAACAGTCTTTGATCATTGACACCTTGGGACTGAGGGGGTGGGCTGCCTTGGCTGGTGAGCCCACAGCGCACTTGCCAACCCAGATTAGGACTGGGGAGATGGCAGCCCTGGCTGGTGAGCCCGCTTCGAGCTCACTAGCCCAGATCCAGAGCGTGGGGTGGTAGGTGGCTTGGCTGGCTCGCAGGCTGGATGGGAGCTCTCAAGCGGTCGGATCTGGCCCCTGGGCCGTATGTTTAACACCCTTGTCTAAGGGTATCTTGACTCTCCCATCTTTTCTTCTAACAAATCCCCATATTTCTGAGAAATTTCTTCTTTTGAACGCAGATGTGGCCATGTAGGATTTTGGGGTTGGCTCTCCATTTATGTTGGATTAAATAGCACAACAGACGGTGTTCCTAACTGGTAGAACAGCAGCAGGCCCTGAGCAGCAAACGGGACGAGTGTTGTACACCCTCCAGTTGATGCTTCCAAGGCAATGTCATTTACTAATATTTTACGTAATTTACATTTACTGGAGCATCAAATAATAAATACTAAGCAATTGCTATAATACCAGGTTTTTTTTGGGGGGGGGGGGAATCGCTTTACTAAATGAATTACCCTAATCCGTACAAGAGATAAATGTTAGATTTGTTCGTGAATTTCTGAGTCCAAATGCCTCTTAACTATTTTTCTTTAAGTTTTGCAACTCTTAACAGCCCATTTCATACCTTTTGGTGGCCGGGGACAGCGTGGCCGAGGTGCCACTGTGGCGCCTCCAAACCCGTTTTCTGGCCACCAAAAAGCTTTAAAAAGCCTTTTGCCGGCTTTTAAAATTTTAAATGGGGCATTTTGTCTCACTGAGAACAGCGAGGCCGCACCTGCAAAAAAGTAGTCACAGCAACGCCGTTCTCCCCACCACCGTGCCGGGCCAAAAGGGGACAGGAAGCTGCCTAGTGGCAGCTCCCCCCCCCCAGCACGCCCCAGGAATGCTCCCCTGGGACACCGGTGCGGGCCTTTGCGCCAGTGGGACGCCAGTGTAAAGCCCTGCTGGCATCCCTGGGAGTCCGGCATCTGGGCATCCCCGCCGGCGTTGAGGCTACTCTGCATGGCGTAAGTAGCCTGGGCACTGGTGCAGGGTGCCCCAATGCCGGTGCAGTCCCCTTTTTGGCCTCTTAAGGACTTTTGTCCTTGAAGGTCAGAAATGGGCTGTAAGGTATGTATGTATCTGGATCACTCCAATGTTGTTTTAAGCCTTCAATAAAAGTTAACTCTTTTCTGGTTAACCCTGCTGACTGAATGTCTACTGCAGGGGTGTCAAACTAATTTGTTACAAGGGCTGGATATGACATAAATGTCACTTGGTCTGGCCAGGCTTCACCAGCCCAGATTGGGAGCGTGGGCAGGAACTGAACCCAGTGGCTGCCTCTGCTGGCGAGTCCGCAGCAAGCTCACCAGCCCAGATCGGATCTGGTTTGCTTTGCAGCTATAAATAAAGAGCAAAATATGCTTATCACGTTATCTCAGATCATAATTGGGGAGTACAGGGCAAACAACATTGCAGTTGCTTTTGGCCGTGGCTGTTTATATGGTTAATTGAAACACTTCTGCAAATTTGAGTAATGGTCTGTAACTTGTATTTGGTAAATGTTTTGCATGTTCAGTGCCCGGAGATATTTTTAGCTGTTTTGGTACAGTTAATCATAACTGAAAACTGGCACGTGGTGGTGTCTTTCCAAATGGAATTGTTCATTAGTGGAGAATTTAATGTGCATATCCCAGTACTTATGTTAGTGTTTATGTTAGTGGGGTTTATGTTAGTGGGGTTATTTGCTATGCTTCTCATTTAGAAACACACTAATCAATTTATCTAATCGTCAACATGGTCCTTGCTGTGGATACTGAAATCCAGAGACTGGAGACATGATCAGGATCAGAGGAGCATCAGAGGAGCATGCCACATATATGAGGTGCTGTGGAACACAGGCAGGATGGTGCTGGTGCAGTCATCTTGTTTGTGGGCTTCCTAGAGGCCCCTGGTTGGCCACTGTGTGAACAGACTGCTGGACTTGATGGGCCTTGGTCTGATCCAGCAGGGCTTTCCTTATGTTCTTATGACTGATGAGCTTCCTAGAGGTACCTGGTTGGCCACTGTGTGAACAGACTGCTGGACTTGATGGGCCTTGGTCTGATCCAGCATGGCGTTTCTTACGTTCTTATGAACAAGCCTGAGAAAAGAGTTGCAGACTCTGAAATCTTTAAAAAAAATGCTACCATGATGGCAGAGCCAGCGCCTGAGCATGGTGCTGCTATGCTGCATCCCAGAGCCAGCATAAGTGGCCCTGCACCAGTGTCCATGCTGGTTTATCCAACGCAAGTGGCACTTACGCCGGTTCAGGGGTCGCGCAGACTCACTCAAACACTTAGGAGACTGCTCTGCTTTTTCCCCTTTCCTTGGTAGCTTTTCTCCCCATCCATGTCACGGCCCACATTAGAGAAAATCATGTGCTTAAAATAATTTCTCTAGCTAAGTGTGTAGGGAGGTGAGAGAATATTGAACATTTTGTGATCTTGCTCACACCCTTTTCCAAGGAGGGATAATGTAAATTCACCTCAAGCAGATCTGTAACATTTTCTTGGCAGCATGTCTATAGTAAGTCACACCAATGGTTTTTGTTGACCTCTTAGAAGAACTAAAACCTTCCTACTGAAATTAAAGCTTAAGTTCATGAAGTGCTTTGGACTGGATTTAGCTTGTCAGCTTGAATCTTTGCCAGAATCATGAATTCAATGGATCTGAATTATTGTTTTCAATTAACGCTGTGTGAAACATGATGGTGGTTACAACTGATACTCCCATGTATTGAAAGGAGGCTAGAAATAGGTGGTAGATGTAAGGCTAGCTGCTTCATTTGATAAGCAGCAGAATCACAGGATACAAATTTTCCTGCATTTATTAATTCCATTTGCAGTCAATAAATTATACATACCCTTCCTCCAAGAAACTTAAAAGCAGCACACATTTCCCTTTTTATGTTCACAACAATCCTGTGATGTACATTAGAGTGACATTGTGACTGGCTCAAGATCACCCAGCAGTCGCCATACTTTTTACTGGATTTGAAACCGGGTCTCCTTGGTCCAAGTTTTTTGGCACCGGATTTGCTTTCTGTACCACATTAGCCAGGTGCCAGTGAAATCCCAGATCCAAGTACTCTTTACAAAAACTCGCATAGAAAAATTTAATGTCAGGGAGAAAGCATTCTCAGTAGACTGGTATTCTCAATAGACTGGTATTCTCAATAGACTAGTTTTCTGTGTGTCCAGGATTATTTTTATGGGGTGGCATGTAGACATATGATTTCCTTACCTGCTGATAAATTCAGGTTAGTCCAGGAAAAATTGCAACCTGCTGTATGTGAAGACTGACTGTAAACTCCCCTTTTGTGATAAATTGCCGTTGCCTTTAAATTACAACATGCCATGTTTATTTCCATGGTCTGAGATATCCATCTTCCTTCCAAGTCAACAACTCCAGTTAAGGCAGGAAGCTCTGGGGTACATTAGCTCCTCCCCCCGTTATTTCCTTACTAGCTTGGTAATGAATTGCAAACTGTATCAGATTCCGCAAACCAAAGGATATGATATTGCAGTTTACACTTGGGTTACAAACAGAAGAAAAATACCTAAGAGATGCTTATTGCACCACACTTGGGAGGGCAGGGTTTGGGGAGGGGAGGGACCTCAGCAGGTGTAGTGGATAAGAGCAGTGAAGTCTGATCTGGAGAACCGGGTTTGATTCCCCACTCCTCCACATGAGCGGCGGAGGCTAATCTGAGGAACTGGATTTGTTTCCCCACTCCTCCACATGAAGCCAGCCGGGTGACCTTGGGCTAGTCACACTAAATCAGCCCCACCTACCTCACAGGGTGTCTGTTGTGGGGAGTGGAAGGGAAGGTGATTGTAAGCCGGTTTGATTCTGCCTTAAGTGGCAGAGAAAGTCGGCATATAAAAACCAACTCCTCCTCCTCCTCCTTTTCCTCCTTCTCCTTTCCCCCCCCCCCACTGACAATGTAATTTAACTGCATTGTGTTATAGGAGAGTATCAAGTTTTCTGAACTATTATACTACTGTAGTGAGTGATGCTGCAGGTCTCACACTGTTCAAGGTCCGTTGTGAATTATGTGAGAACAGAGTAGCTCCAGCAGCCCACAACTTTATGGCTTTCATCCGTGCACTTATAAAACCGTTTATGCTACTGATGATATTTATGATAAAACTTTTTTTTAATTGAAACGGGACTGGCTTCCTGTTGAGTAGTAAGCAAGGAATTGCGATTTGTAGTCAAGCGAAAGTGTAATCATGCTAAACACGCTAATAACCCTTCCTGATTATGGGAGAGTGTACCACACTGTCCACACAGTGTGTTTGTGTGGTACTGTACACAGAGGAGAGGTTAGCTCAGTGGTAGAGCATCTGCTTGGCATGCAGAAGGTCCCAGGTTCAATCCCCAGCATCTGCAGTTAAAGGGACTAGGCAAGTAGGTGATGGGAAAGACCTCTGCCTGAGACCCTGGAGAGCTGCTGCCGGTCTGAGTAGACAATACTGACTTTGATGGACCAAGGGTCTAATTCAGTATAAAGCAGCTTCATATGTTCATGTGCAACCAGTTAGCATGCATAGCCCAGCTCTTTGAAATAAGTAGTATACTAATAAATAGTATATTATTCAGAGGTCAAAGAGATTTTGGTTGCTGTAGAGCTCATTATGAACCACTTGAGTATAGCATGCTATCGAGTTAAATGAGGGGTAATTAACTCTATCTCTGATTTATGGCTAGATTATGTATGATCAGAATACAAAAGCAAATTAACAGGTAATATAACTGAAATACATTATTAAGAGAAATTATTTTCCCAATTTTGTTTGTTCTGTGTACTGTAGTATTGAATTATGTAGCACTTTGTTCTTGTTTAATAGGCGACGTTTGCCATTAACCTGTTCTGCATTAGCATAATGAAGATGGCAAACTTCAAAATGAGAGAGAGCAGAGTGTCTGGTTTAATATGTGATTGATGCCATCAAGAGAGTTGTAGGGACAGTGGTACTGTGTTGTGTTCATGAAATCGCAAGCATTATTTCCTTTGCTAAACAGATGGTTTTCTCATTTCTGATGTAAATGGATTTAAATTTAAATGGATTTAGTTGCTCTGAGCCTGGCCTCGTCAGGGATAGAGGGCGGAACACAAATCGAAATAAATATATAAATGTTCCTACACATAAATAAATTGTGTGTAGCTTTTCAAAACTGTGGTTCATAGACCCATGGTGGTATTAGTGTGTTCAGAATAAGCATAACTCTTAATCTTGGGTGTTTTTTTAATCAACCTGGGTTGAGATCCCAGAGGTATAGTGAAACTATCCTGTATCTTGGCTGCATTAATCTATTACGTATAGGGAGTTACCAGTGAAGAAGCCCAATTACTGTTATCATTGACTAAATCTATAGGCTCTATACCTCACTGAAAGGTATGTTTCCTTGTTAAAAATAGTCACCCTAAGCAATGAGGCAATCAGTTAGACTCTTTTTATTGCTAGCTTCAGAATTACTAGTATTAAATCAGTATAAATGCAATAAATGTAACAGAATATAAGATAAGCAAAGCAAGCTAGTTTACAAAGTTTCACAGATCTAAGTTTCACAGAATAAAATATGATATTTATACATACCAAACGTAGAACATGCCGCCCAGGAAGTCAGATAGAGACTTCCAATGTCTCTGTACTATTACACCAGCAAGGCCTGATGGTCATCCTACAAGGAGCTAGGAAACTACCGGTTAGTGGTGTTTGTACTCACCGTTGTTAACCAAGTCTTAGAAAATCTTGCTGTAACACTTATTAAGAAAAACACTCTGGTTAAGTGTTAGGCTTGGATCCAATGAACAAGTTCCATGCATGCTAGATAGTCTCTGTCATGGAGAACCCAAAAGCTTGCACGCTGTGTTGTGTTACTTAATAAAAGGTACAGTATTTAATCAAATGCAAGATTCCCCCCCCCCAGTATGCCATCAAAAAAAGAGGGGGTTGTCTTACATTTGCATGCAAGTTACAGTTATGTCCAATAATAATAGTTTTTTTGTGTGTAACATTTTTAACGGGATTGTCCTCCTTTTGAGTAAATCTGGCATTACATGGCTTTTGTGTTTACAGGCAACCATTTTTGTGCACGTCAAAATTACCTTTAAATTTTTGTTGTTTAAATGGTATCAAATGTCAGGCTTATTTGCAGTTTGTGGTTTTTTTTTTTCAGGTTGAATGAAAATCAGCTGTGTATTATGGAATTATGCAGGATGGGGTAGTTCCCATTGCGATTTTTTTGCATTAAACTAATGCTGGGTTATCGCATTGTGAGGGCAGTTGCTGGGATCACTCCAAATGCCAGAGTTGGTAGAGAATGAAGGGTATAGTGGCTGTCTGCAGTCAGAGCCTTTTTCTACATTCCCTCCCCCCGCAACTGTCACATCAGATTTCAAGAAAAATTGCCGCCAAATGGCTACCTTTAAGGGCTCTTCAAACATAGTTTCTTAGAAGGATTTGGGAAGGGTGAAGGCTTCTGGAGAAAAATCAGCTACTGGTGTGTGTCCTTTATTCCTTTATCAAACCTTTATAATCTAGATACTTAGTAGTGTGACTTCCCCACAACCACACCTGACTCAACTGCATTTACCAAAGGGGAAAGGGGGCGGCTGATTCCTTCCTCCTCAGATGTACTGAAGTGTGATGACTCGTTTGTATGGCAGCTAGCCAGAGCGAAGTGGTGCATGGGGCATACAGGCAGAGCATTAAAATGTCAGAGGACGCAGTGGTGCGTGCCCTCCAGAGGAAAGGCCTTCTAGGCTTGTTGGTGGTAGCATAGCAAAGAAGGGGGTAAACTGGAACTGTGAGGGGGGGGGTCGCCATGCGGTCACTTGGGAAGGCCCTGGAAGCTTTAAAAGGGGACATGTTCATGGAACCTAGTTGGCCACTGTGAGCAGACTGCTGGACTTGATGGGCCTTGGTCTGATCCAGCAGGGCTTTTCTTATGTTCTTATGTTCTTAAGAGAGGAGTATTCATGGTTACTAGTAAAAATGGATACTTGTCATGATGCATACCTATTCTCTCCAGGATCAGAAGAGCATGCCGAATATATTAGGTGCTGTAGAACGCAGGCAGGATGCTGCTGCAGTCGTCTTGTTTGGGGGCTTCCTAGAGGCACCTGATTGGCCACTGTGTGAACAGACTGCTGGACTCAGTGGACCTTGGTCTGATCCAGCAGGACTTTTCGTATGTTCTAATGCTGCTGCAGCTGTCTTATTTGTGGGCTTCCTAGAGGCACCTGGTTGGTCACTGTGTGAACAGGCTTCTGGACTTAGTGGACCTTGGTCTGATCCAGCATGGCCTTTCTTATGTTCTTATGGAGCTTATGAACTCCCTGTGTGGAAGGAAGTGGGGTTCTGAGAGACTGTTTATCCACAAATGATCCAAGCCTTTGTTTTTCTCACTCAGAATGTATAGCATGAAAATGTCTTGAGAACTTCTTCCTGTTTTCCAATGGAAAAATTGAAAAATTTTGAGGAACAGTGGAATTCCTATGAGATATTTTCTCTTTCGGAATGAGCAAAAGGCTTCTTAAGATGAAGATTTACTCAAAACTTACACTAGAGATTTTTATGTAAGACAATCTACAGCAATAAATAGCAAACCACCTCCAAATGTCTCTTGCCTTGTAAATCCTACGGGGTCCCCATAACTCAGCTGTGACTTGATGGCAACAACAACAAAAAAAGTATACTAGAGAAACTACAAAATACTTTCCAAAATGTTTATTTAAATATGAATACTTTGGGTACTAATTAACAATGTTAACAAAGTTTAGCTTGAAATCTGAATATGCCAGTAGTCCTGCCTTTTGTGGCTGTATGAGTGTTTCTGTCCAAAAAAGAAGCTTTCTTTGGTTTATTATAGAATTTGTTTTCTACCTTGAACATTTATTTTTTCCTGTCTCTCAGATGGGAAAAATTAAAATACTTGTGCTATGGTACCATCTTAGGAGCCCCGTGGCGCAGAGTGGTAAGCTGCAGTACTGCAGTCGAAGCTCTGCTCACGACCTGAGTTCGATCCCGACGGAAGTCGGTTTTAGGTAGCTGGCTCAAAGTTGACTCAGTCTTCCATCCTTCCGAAGTCAGTAAAATGAGTACCCAGCTTGCTGGGGGGTAAAGTGAAGATGACTGGGGAAGGCACTGGCAAACCACCCCTTAAAAACAAAGTCTGCCTAGTAAACATCAGGATTTGACATCACCCCACAGGGCTCCTAAGATGGTAGCATGCCCCTCAGATACTGTAGGGAATAGGTATGCATCAAGACTAGTATTCATTTTGACTAGTAGCCATGGGTAGCCCTCTCCTCCATGAACATGTCCATTCCCCTCTTAAAGCCTTCCAAGTTGGCAGCCATCACCACATCCTGGGGCAGGAAGATCCACAAATGAACTCTGCATTGTGTGAAGAAATACTTCCTTTTATCAGTTTTAAATCTCTCCCCCTCCAGCTTCAGCAGACAGCCCCATATTCTAGTATTATGAGAGAGGAAGAAAAGCTTCTCCCTGTCCACTCCACACCAAGCATACTTTTATAGATCTAAAAAAATTAACCTTGTCCGGGGGGGGGGGGCATTGCTTTCCCTTCCCTGCTTGCCTACTGCTTCCATGCCTCCTGAGCATCCCTGTGGCAACCTGCCAAAACAGCCCCATTGCTGAGGCTACCCTGGCTGCACCCTCCTGCCCCTGGTCCCACTCTGGCCCCACTAGGTGAGTTTTGCTGCTGGGCCCAGAGGTATGTGTTGTTCCCCATCAGCCAGGTCGATGCAAGATGACATTAGGAAGAACTTTCTGACAGAGCGCTTCCTCAGTGGAACAGGCTTCCTCAGGAGGTGGTAAGTGATCCTTCCCCGGAGGTTTTTAAACAAAGGCTAGATGGCCACCTGTCAGCAATGCTGATTCTATGACCTTAGGCAGTTCATGAGAGGGAGGGCATCTTGGCCATCTTCTGGGCATGGAGTAGGGGTCACTGGGGGTGTGTGGCAGGAGGTAGCTGTTAATTTCCTGCATTATGCAGGGGGTTGGACTAGATGACCCTGGTGGTTGCTTCCAACTCTATGATTCTAGGTGGCGTGCCACAGCAAGGCATACATAAGTGAAATAATGAAAAGTTAATATGACTTTCCAACTGACAGATGAAAGCTGTCATCTGTCTTTCCCTGAAATGCTAAATGGGCCGAGCATCATTGCTTATCTTGTGTTAACTGTCAACTTTCTATATTTAGATGATGTTTTGTACTGATTTTTTTTTGCACTTTTTGCCCTCAAAAGTGTGTTGCTATTGGGTAATCGTTCCAGATATCTGCAAGTTGGGATGCCACCTCTTTGCCCTCTAAAACCTTTTACTGTGTGGCTGGAAGTGAATTGGAGCTAAAAAATAGAACCGGCCGTGTCTTAGCTGCTCCACGTTAAAAGGGAAAACGAGAACTGTTTCACTTTTTCCTTAGCAAGTCCTCTTTTGGTCCCATCCCCCTGTCGCAGCTGCCTCTGACCTACTTCCATTCTTTTGGCTGCAGTAATCCTTCAGTAGGAATTTATTCAGTAATTGGCAATGGGCAAACTACAAAATGCTGTCGCAGAGAAAGGGGGAAAAAGGGAAGGAATAAAAATCAAGTACTGTGATAAAGTGGTTCAAAAAAGAGCTGTGAAGAAACTACTGGTGTCGTCAGCTGTGGGAGAAATCCCTTTTTACGTATTGTATTGGCAGAGATGAAAACAGTGCTGTTGGAACATGTATTGAACACAACGGGGATATTTCCTAAAGACACCATTGGTCTGTTTGGGGAGTTGTTTTAGGAGAGTTTTGATTTTCATTTTCTCTGCAAAGCAGGCTGTCCCTCAACCTTTTTGAGCTCGTGAGCACCTTTGGAATTCTGACACAGCGTGGTGGGCGCAGCCACAATATGGCTGCCACAGTAGGTGGAGCCATCTACAAAATGGCTGCCGCCACTTCAATCATTCAGTGAAGATCCAGCGTGGTGAGTGGTTAAGAGAGCAAGCATGGTGTAGTGGTTAAGAGCGGTGGTTTGGAGCGGTGGACTCTGATCTGGAGAACCAGGTTTGATTCCCCACTCTTCCACATGAGCGGCCGATGCTAATCTGGTGAACCGGTTTGGTTTCCCCACTCCTACACATGAAGCCAGCTGGGTGGCATTGGGCTAGTCACACTCTCTCAGCCCCACTTACCTCACAGGGTATCTGTTGTGGGGAGGGGCAAAAGATCCCACCTGGCCCTGCCCACTTTCTAAAAACACTTGGCAGGGACCAGGAAAGGTGTCTGTGGATGCCATGTTGGAAACTCAAGACATAAGGCATACATTCAAAGTTGGGTCAGGCTCCTGTTGCTAGTGTGGTCTGCTGATCATAAGAATCAACGAATAGCCTTCGGTTTGAAGAGTAAATGTCCAGTTATCAAAAATGCCTCCTTAATGAATTTTTGGTTATTTTAAGATCATGAGCTCACATCTCCATGACTTTATAGTATGGAGGTTGTCAATGAGGATCGCAAGCAGGAGACTTAATTACCATTTGTGGCAGGATGTTGAGTGTGAAAATAACTGGGTGTTAAAGCGTTTGACTAACTGCTGTAGCTGACAAGATAGAATTACTTTGTAGTTCCGCTTTAACAATGAAAAATGTGCGGCATCCAGTGGTTTCTTTTTAGTATCATGTACTAAATTGTTCAAGACTTTCTGTTCCTTGGCTCCATCATCAACCGAAAGGGAGACTGCAGCCAAGAAATCAGGAGATTGAGGCTGGGCAGGGCAGCCATGAAGGAGCTAGAAAAGATTCTGAAGTGTAAGGATGTGTCACTGGCCACCAAGGTCAAGTTAATTCATGCCATTGTATTTCCTATTAGTATGTATGGGTGTGAAAGTCGGACAATGAAGAAAGCTGACAGGAAGAAAGTAGATTCCTTTGAAATGTGGTGTTGGAGGAGAGTGTTACAGATACCATGGACTGCCAAAGAACCCCCAAATCAGTGAGTTATAGATCAAATCAAGCCTGAACTGACCCTAGAAGCAAAAATGACTAAACTGAGGCTGTCATACTTCGGTCACATTATGAGAAGACAAGAGTCACTGGAAAAGGCAATAATGCTAGGAAAAGTTGAATGCAGCAGGAAAAGAGGAAGACCCAACAAGAGATGGATGGACTCTATTAAGGAAGCCACAGCCCTCAGTTTGCAAGACCTGAGCAAGGCTGTTAACGATAGGACGTTTTGGAGGATGTTGATTGATAGGGTCGCCATGATTCAGAAGCGACTTGACGGCACTTAACACACATAATACACAAATGTATTTTGCGCTTGACTGAAGAGGTGGTCTTAACTCCTGGTTGGAACTGCTGAAAAATAAATGATCCCCCCCAAGGGGATAAAATTCAAAGAATAGCTTTTACTTAGAAATTCATATAGAATAAATTAAATGTGTAAGAAATAAATGGGGGTTGAAAATTGTGTGTAGCTGAAGAGCATGAAGTTTAAAACCATTGAACTGAATATATTCTGTGGCTATGAATGGCTTCATCTTGCTGGAGCCAAGTACTGAAAATGCCTCATGCTCTGCCCTCAATTTGAGATTCGTATGATGTAGAATTAAGATAAAATAACAGATGATGACAGCTAGTTCTAAAACGGAAAAGGAAGTCAAGTAAATGAACTGGTTGCTCATGTCTGTTGCTATTGAGTAATTTACACTGCAGTCCTGTTCAGAGATATTCCATCTAAGCCCATTGACTTCAATGGACTTTGACAAGAGTAACTCTCTGTAGGATTGCTTTGGCAGAAATCTACATAAAGCTGAGCGCGTTGTGAAATAATAGACTCGGCTGCAGAATCTGGCAGCCATCTCAGAATCCTGACAATCTTAATTGTCAGTTAAAGAAAAAGCAGTAATGTATCCTTTGTTGCGGGACTGGTGCCGAATTCCATCGCTCTTCTCCCGTTGACTTTAATTATGATAAAGGCTTTCATTGGCAGTGTCCTCAATCGTGGTTCACACTGACTGGCCTTATCTGTTTAATGAGGGATTAGAAAGCAGTTTCATATCATGGTTACCTGTAGCTTGACGCAGGACTCCACACAAATCTAATATGGTTTAGAGCAGTTGATTTAAGGTCCGTAGAACCCATAAGCCAAGGCGTCTTTGGTGATGGTTTTCACTGCTGCTGAGTACCAGCACCTTTTTTCCTCAATGCTTTCCCAAGTCCTGAGGGAGGAACTGGTGGAAATTAGCACAACCTTATGTTTGAGCCCCGTGGCACAGAATGTTAAGCTGCAGTACTGCAGTCCCAAGCTCTGCTCACGACCTGAGTTCGATCCCGACGGAAGTCGGTTTCAGGTAGCTGGCTCAAGGTAGACTCAGCCTTCCATCCTTCCGAGGTTGGGCAAATGAGTACCTGGCTTGCTGGGGGTAAAGGGAAGATGACTGGGGAAGGTACTGGCAAACCACCCCGTAAACAAAGTCTGCCTAGTAAATGTTGGGATGTGACATCACCCCATGGGTCAGGAATAACCTGGAGTTTGCACAGGGGACCTTTACCTTTTATGTTTGAGCAGTGGTGCCTTTATTTATTTTATTTAACGAAAACAGCACTGTCTTGTGCCGTCGGGAGATAAATGTGTCTGGGTCCAGTTTGTAATACTTATGGTACATTCCCAGCCTCCGTTTCAGACCAGTGGAATCCTGCATGTAGGGTACCAAAAGCAGTGGAAACAGGTGACAATGTATAGGTTAAATTAAAGATAATGTGAGGATTTAAATTGTGCTGATGGCTCCTTGTAGCTAAACGGTTGTGTTGCTTGTTTCCTTTGGGGATGAAGTTATTGAGCCAGTTTATAGTTTTTTGCCCCTTTGGTTTCATAGTTTATAAATCTGTCCTTTAAATTTATGTTTTAAATCTGACTGTGGTTTGTTTAGCACTGACTTTTAGGCTTGTCATTCTAACTGGGTGGTATGAAAAGGACGCTCGACTGTATTTCTTGTTCGCCCTCTTTCCCCTCCATATCTTCTCTACAATTCTTAACCAAAATAAGCCGGTGATAGTACTACGAGTCGGATCCACCATAGGTTGGGGGCATTGCCACTTGTGGACAGAGATGTGGGGCAGAAAAATGCCAGTGTTTTTATCTTTCCACTAGAGTGGATTTGATTTAAATCAAATTAGAATCATAGAGTTGGAAGGGTCCATAGAGGCCATCTAGTCCAACCCTCTGCTCAATGCAGGATCAGCCTAGAGCATCCCTGACAAGTGCTTGTCCAGCCTCTGCTTAAAGATTGCCACGGAGGGGGAGCTCACCACCTCCCTAGGTAGCTGATTCTACTGTCCAACAACTCTTGGTTTGGGAAAAGATCGGTGGATTAGGATGTTTGAGCATGCAGCCAGCTTTTAGAGAATGTGTTGGAGATTGTGCAGAAAGCTTGATTTGGCCCTGAGTGGAAGAGTTTTCAAAACACCACTTAAGGCATTTAGGATAAAGTTAGAACCTAGCTATTAGGTGTCTTGATGAGTTTGTTTTTACAGCTAGACTTAAATGCAGACACAGCTAAGAAATAAACCCAGACTATTCTATCACGTTGCTTCTACATAGCTCAGGTAAATTCCTGCAGCGTAGGTTCCTTTATGCTCATTTGTTAATTCTCCTTTTCAGTAATGTGGATCAGTGTAACATTTTTTGTGTGTAGGGCCATGAAGTTGCTTCCGACTCATGGCAACCCTATGGATCAATGTCCTCCAAAATGTCCTATCTTTAACAGCCTTGCTCAGGTCTTGAAAATTGAGGGCCATGGCTTCCTTTATAGAGTTAATCCATCTCACGCTGGGTCTTCCTCTTTTCCTGCGGTCTTCAACATTTCCCAGCATGATTGTCTTTTCCAGTGACTCTTGTCTTCTCATAATGTGACCAAAGTACGACAGCCTCCGTTTAGTCATTTTAGCATCTAGGGTCAGTTCAG
Organism: Euleptes europaea; assembly: GCF_029931775.1. NCBI lineage: Eukaryota > Metazoa > Chordata > Lepidosauria > Squamata > Sphaerodactylidae > Euleptes > Euleptes europaea. The sequence continues at coordinate 1,768,793 of NC_079327.1, read as the reverse complement.
GCTTGATTTTATCTATAACCCACTGATTTGTTTTTCTGGCAGTCTACGGTATCCGTAACACTCTCCTCCAACACCACATTTCCAGGGAATCTACTTTCTTCTATCAACTTTCTTCATTGTCCGGCTTTCACACCCATACATAATAATAGGGAATATGATGGCCTGGATGAACTTGATCTTTGTGATCCTTACACTTCAGAATCTTTTCTAGCTCCTTCATGGCTGCCCTTCCCAGCCTCAATCTCTTTCTGATTTCTTGGGCTGCAGTCTCCCTTTTGGTTGATGATGGAGCCAAGGAACTTTTTAGCTGTGCATCCACATCAAGGCAGAAAAGCCTGGGTACTCCTGCCTGCGTCCTCTTCCTAGATCAGAGGGTAGGATGAGATGTTATGGAAGTTAATGTTACATATAAAGAAGTAATGACAAGAACATGCATATTTGATTTTGTGTCACAACACGAACACAGATATGAAATGATAAGCTTTGGGTTTGATCCCGTCAATTTTTCTGCTCAGTCTCAGCCAGTTCCCCTCCTTGTTACTCTTCCATTTCACACGGCAGGTCCGATGATCCCAAACATATCCTTTTTGGTGGTCAAAGGGGACCCCTTCCTACCTTTCCTTTCTCACCTGTGGTAAAACTTGTTGGACCCAACCTTTTGTGCTTCTACTGAGAAATTCTGAGGGAGGCTACAGAAAAATCATTGCTGAACATAATGGATGCCACAATGAAATTTCTAGATGCCATGGATACCTGGGGCCTGGGATTTGCTGACCCCTTGGTTCAGCCCCTTTCTCTTGGATGACATTGCCCAATAGGCTTTTTCTTGGTTTTGGGTGGCTATTTCAGAGTTTGCAATTTATATTATATCTTTATATTTGAAAGTTGCTTTAATTGCCCCTCCCACTTATTACAACAAATTTTCAAGGTTAAATCTTTTGGAGGCTTTCTAGTCTAGAAGCTAATATGTATCTATGTTTTGTGAGCTGGTTCTAATATTATATGTTGCCTCTTAAAGTGTGACTCCTACGATAACTGGATGAAAATTGAGAATGGGCAGTTTACCGAACAAGCAACTGAAATAAAAACTGTGCAGAATATGGTGATGTTGCTTTAGTTGAATATCCAACTAGAATTTGTAAGCCTCATTGAGGCTGTACAATCTTGAAAATCAGAAGTACTCTCAAGCTACCTTCCAAATACATTTACTGGCTTATCCCCTGATCTGTTCACCTTAACCGCTTCTTCACACACACGAACACATGAAACTGCCTTATACTGAATAAGATCCTTGGTCCATCAAAGTCAGTATTGTCTACTCAGTCCTTTTAACTGGAGATGCTGAGAATTGAACCTGGGACCTTCTGCATGCCAAGTAGATGCTCTACCACTGAGCCACAGCCCCTCTATCAAGGTCAGTATTGTCTACTCAGACTGGCAGCGGCTCTCCAGGGTCTCAGGCTGAGGTCTTTCACATCACCTACTTGCCTAGTCTTTTTAACTGGAGATGCCGGGGATTAAACCTGGGCCCTTCTGCATGCCAAGCAGATGCTCTACCACTGAGCCATGGCCCCTCCTTCTTCCTCTTCCCGGTGCCATCACCTTGCACATAAAGTACCCCTTGCTCCGCAGTGCTGCTTCAAACGAGTCCTGCAATCACTGCCATTTTCTCTCCATTCCTTCTGACCTCAATGCCATAAAATAAAGAGAATGAGAGTAGGAGAAGAGTGACCCCCCAGGTGTTGTTATTTGCATGAAGAACTTCTTGAAAGTTAGAGCAGGTCCTTAGTGGAAGTCTTCTTCAGGAGGTGGTGGGCTCTCCTTTGGAGGTTTTTAAGCAGAGACTAGATGGCCATCTGTCAGCAGTGCTGATTCTGTGAACTTAGGCAGATCATGAGAGGAGGGCAGGAAGGGTTGCGTCAATATTTGGCTCTCATGGCCCTTTCTAACATGCCCAGGGAAATGCTGATCGCCACTTTGGGGTCAGGAAGGTATTTTTCTTCCAGGCCAGATTGGCCAGGGATCCTGGAGGGTTTCTTTTGCCATCTTCTGGGCATGTAGTATGGGTGACTAGGAGAGTGCGCCGGGGGGGGGGAGGTATTTGTGAATTTCCTGCATTGTCCTGGGGGTTGGACTAGATGACCCTGGAGGTCCCTTCCAATTGTACGATTCTATCCTCACCCATAGAAATCCATTGTTGTGGTGTTTCAGCTCCTACTCTTCCCAACCCACCATTAACCCTTAGAAGGTTTGTGGGGAAAGGAAAGCAAGATTGGTAGCTGTTGCCATGACTCATTGCTAGTTTTCCGCCCGGTGGTACGGCCGTACTAATAAGAGCTTTGTGTTCACAGAATGCATTTTCAAATGTTACTGTCTTTTAACACCCCCCCCCCCCAAAAAAAAAGCATGATCAAAGGCTCAGCATTTTGCCGGCACTTAACGTCTGAAAAGTTTATTTTAGAAATAATGTTCTCATAATTTTGTCAGTGTTCTGTTATGCTGTGATAAACATGAAATATAAAGCTGTACCCATCATTGAAGTGTGAAAATGCTGTTTGTTGCCACAGAATTATTTCACTGATATAAATGTTAACTGGTGAAGTCAGAGCTGCTTCTCTGGTGACCCCGGGGTCCAGTGTCGTGTTTTGTGGCTGGCTGTTTCTGAGAAATTTCTTCTACTTTCATGTTTTGTTCTGGGTTTTTTTTGCATTATCCCAGAGTTTATGTAAGTAGCTAACAGGGCACTGGGAAATCTCAGAAGTAATTTGTGTATAATAACTTTGCTTGAATACGAAAATTTTACCATGAGCCCCTTCCCCACTGGTATAGTAACGAATAGAAAAGTGTCGGGAGACTTCCAGGAACTTTGGCATCAGCATTCAGTGGGATTGCTTTTATTTTGTCATTAAATTTGTAATGTGATCAACAAACAAGAGAGAAACGGCATTTCTCCCTCTGAGGAAAGGTCATCTTGATTGGGTGATTCTCCATCAAGGTGACCTTGTCCTCAGAGGAGAAAGGACCCTCACGCTAAGTAGCCAGCGTACCTATCTCTGTTTCTTAAAAATGGCTTTAGTGAGCCGGTACAGGGAGTATATTGAGCGAGTATGCACAAGGTATACCAATTACAATATTCCTTTTTGTCTTGTATCCTACTGCTAATTCCACTGCGGCAGAAGCGCCTCCAAGTAAAGAGTATCAAAAGCCCCATTCTGCCCTTGCAAATAATGATGGCAGAAAGTGTGATGCTTTGGGTTTAAGTTCTGATCTCCTTCAGGCCTCTCTCTCCTGATTGAAAACTGCCTCGCCTGGATGATATGATAGCAGGTTTTTTTTTTGTGGGGAAATAACTCTTGTTGAACTACCTGGCTTTAATTTTTCCAAAATAAGACAGTTCATCTCACAGAACACTGAACAAATAGTGCAAGACGAATGGCACGGTGTTGCTTGAAAACTGGTCAGTCCTGTTGCCCTGTAGAGAGATGTCTGGCTTTATTCAACCCCTCTGACCAAGGCCAGAACAGAAGATTCACTGCTGGCAAAGAGAGGATGTTTAGCAGTAAAACTGATTCCCTGGAACATGTCCAGAAGCTGAGATCCACAACCTATCCCAAGATCCAGTTAGCCTCTCATGTTCCCAGGCACCTCAAAGCAGTCTTTCCCCCTCCTTTGTTCATTCTACTGTTGTACTGTTCTTTGGAATTTCCTTGTAACTAGTTTTCAGATGGAAAAGAAGCTCTTGAAGATACATTTCTGTAAGGGTTTCTTTGCTTCCTCCTTGGGACCAAATCTCAGACTGGTCCCACAACAATTTAATGAGCTTTTGGAATAGAAAGTGTGGTTATGTGTAGTAGCTGTAGTCTACGGTAAAAAAAAAAAAAAGATGGTAGTTTTTGTTAACAGTAGAAAATAAACCACTACACAATGATCCGTGTAGGATCCAATCAGATACTTATTAGTATAACAGTACTACCACCTTGTGGTAATTGGCTATAATTCCTTTTTATCTTCAAAGCACTCCGCTGAGCATGTTTTTTGTACACTGTTGTTCAAAAGAATTGTTTTGACAAAGGAATGAGTCATTTTTCACACAAACCATTGATGTTTTGAGAGCTAGAGTTGAGTCTAGGAGCACCTTAGAGGCGAACAAGATCTTGGGGGTTATGAGGTTTTGAGAGTCAAAGTTCCCTTCGTCAGATACGAGGAACGTATCTGTTTTGGATGTTTTGGAGTCTTTGTGGCTTTTGAGTTTGCTGTACCTGGCATTTTGCAGGAGTTGTTAGAAACAGTGTGGGTAAGAGCTTGGCTGGGGTTTGAAACTGAGATGAACAAAATTGTAGGTGATATGAAATTGTCCGTGCAATTCAGTGGTTAGGAGATTTCAAATCCCACCTTTTTTTTTTTAGCTGGATCAGAGAACTCAATTGTTATGAGGTCTGGATATGACATAAATGTCACTTGGTTGGGCCGTTCCGGGACTCGCCAGCCCAGATCGAGAGTGTGAGAGGGCTTGATTGCCTCAGCTGGCTCGCGGGCCTGATAAAAGCTCTCAAGGGGCCAAATCCAGCCCCCTGGGCCTTGTGTTTGACACCCCTGAGCTGGATAGGAGAGATGGACGGGGTTCAGTTCAAGGTGCTGGTTATCACTTGCCAGGCCCTTCACGGCCTAGGACCCGCACGCACCTGTGGGACCGCCTCTCCTACAGTACTCGCCACAGCAGTCTCAGTCGTCTGAACAGAACCTTTTGGTAAAGGTAAAATCGGTAGCTGCCCACTCGAGCGCTTTCTCAGCGGTGGTTCCTACCTGGTGGAACGGCCTGCCTGAGGAGGCCCATAAACCTCCCACAATACTACCATTCCGCAAAATGTGCAAACAGAAATATTCAGGAGGTAATTCTTGCAATGGAATCAGATCTTTAGTGGGACAGAACAGTCCAGAATGGCATCTTCATAGGGGTGTGGAGAGGGTTGGGTGGGTTGCCTCATACTTTTGCAATCCCACACTGCATTGCTCTCACTAAGCTGGCCTGGGCAGCTGGCTGTTCACATTGCCATTTAATTTTGCATTCCCGGTTTCTATTGCATTGCTCGTTTCCATTGTTCATTGTATACCTTTATGATGGCATGATCGTCCTGTTGCTTGCGCTGCCATTCAGTTTTGTACTCCGAGTCCTATCGCAATTGTTCGCTTGATGTCCTACACTGTATGATTACATTTTTCCCCTCTTTCTGTACCCTGTAATCTGCTGTGAGTCTCTGTGAGAAAGGCAGCCTATAAATAAGCTAAATAATAATTATATGAAAGTGATCCTTTTAAAACAAAGGGATCATCATATTTTAAAATACTGAGCCCAGTTCTTGAAACCCTCAGCTGTGTGGAAGACGTGCCATGTGACAATCATTTTGTGCATAGCAGTTCAGTGTACATATTCCATTCCACACAGCATAGTATAGTGGCTAGATTGTCAAACTACAACCAGGGAAACTTGGGTTCAAAGCCCTGCTCGATCATACAACTTACTTGTGCAATTTTGGGGCAGTCATTGCAAGGTTCTCTCCCCCCCCCCCCGGTTAATGCAATGGGCCATTTAATTGAACACCCTGATCTCAGTTACTCTTTTCAATGCCAGGTTTAAAAAATAAAAAACCAGGGAAGGGGTTGCATTGAAAGATATTTTTTAAATAGCAGCACAGCCATGAAGATGAAGAATTTTATATGCTGACTTTCTCTACCTTTTAAGGAGAATCAAACCAGCTTACAATCCCCTTCCCCTCTCCACAACAGACACCTTGTGAGGAAGGTTGGGCTGAGGGAGTTCAGAGAGAACTGTGACTGGGCCAAGGTCATCCAGCGGGCTTCATGTGGAAGAGTGGGGAAACCAACCCAGTTCTCCAGATTAGAGTCCACCGCTCATGTGGAGGAGTGGGGAATCTAACCTGGTTCTCCAGATTAGAGTCCACTGTTCTTAACCACTGCACCACGCTGGCTCTTACAAACAACATTACCCACCTAACCACTCTTTCTGCCAGGGCCATCTTTGCCGGCTAACATTAGATGGGCTTGTGATGCAGTTCCATTCAAAGCCATACATCTGTCAGATAGGGTTTCTGACAGCTCCGGTCCCAAACAAAGTGGTTTCCCCGCAAACAAGATGGGGTTCTCCGTGCACTCCTTCCCCCCCCCCCCCGTTTTGCACACAAACTCCGGGCAGGGATTTACATTTGTATTGGGACCCGCCCGGGTAAATCTTTCATCTGATATCGGGTCCTGCGCACAAAGCCGGGAGCTCGGCCATCTCCCCCACCGATTGCTCTTAATGGTTTCTGCTTAAGTTTTACTTGAGTCGTTACCGGCAGGAAGCGACTACATTGTCTCTTTGTTTTCATAACCTTATTGTATCTGTCCTATATATGTATCCTCTCCACCCCAGTAATGTATTCCAGCCTTGTTTGCCTCCTTACTGAAATCACTGACTTTTGGAATAAATCTTTGAATCGCTGCTCTGCCTGGATTCGAGTTCTATTGCCAGAAACGCCGTGTATTTGCAGAAGCCTGACAAAATCAGGTGTGAACAAAGTCAGGAGGACAACATGGAAAACACTGGACTGCAACAATTTGACAGTGGCATTGTCTTGGCTTCTCCCTAATAACTGTGGACTAGATCGAATGGAGACCGGTGAACCTCCTAGAAGGAGGAGCTGTTGGTGGGAAGGCATGTCCTGGAGAGTGTGGTCCCCAGTTAGTGAAGGGTTTTAAACCAGCAAAGTGAATTGTGTTCAGAAACAGATTCACAATTTGTTAGTGTTATATGTACATTCTGCATAGGCCCCAGCCAAAAGGTGGCCTTCTGAATTCTTCACAAGTTGAAGTTGCTTTCCAGGACAGCCCAAAATGGAGCGTGTGACAGAAGGGCAATCTCGGGATTATAGAAACATGAATCATTGCGGCTGAGAACAGCAGACTCAAAGAAGGGATGAGAGCTTTTGAACCCAATGTAAACAATAAAAGGCACTTCTAGCAGCCATTCCACTGTGCCCTTTGAAGCAGCAGAGCTAGGTCCAAGAGCCACCCCCAAAGTCCTCACTCAATCTAACAATCAATTTGACTATCTCTCCTACATGGATCCCTCTCTCCCCAAGATCATCTTCCTGTTTAACCAATATTACCTTACATTGGCTGGAATCTACTTCCACTTGACCGGAATAGCCGAGCATTGATTCAGGTCAAAGATAGCTGCATGTAGAGGTTTTGGTGAGGATACGTCTATCTATGGCATGTTTATCCCACCATTCCTCTCAGGAGCTCAGGGAGGTACTCATGGTTCTTACTTTCTTCTTTTACCTTCACAATAATTCTGCGAGATAGGTTAAGCTGAAAGGATGTGACTTGCCCAGGGTCACTCAACAAGTTCGGGGCAGTGTGGGGATGTAAACCTCTCAAATGCTAGTCTGATGCTCTGCTTTGTATATATCTACAAGGATATGTCTGTCATCTATCTGTCTGACATCTGTCATCTATCACCTATCAATCAATCATTCATCTATCTATCATCTATCTATCTCAGTGTTATTAGGATATTAATGACAACCCACTCCATCTGTTGAGGGCAGCAGGAAAAGAGGAAGACCCAACAAGAGATGGATGGACTCAGTAAAGGAAGCCACAACTCTCAGTTTGCAAGATCTGAGCAAGGCTGTTAAGGACAGGACGTTTTGGAGGACATTGATTCATAGGATCACCGTTAGTCAGAAGCGACTTGACGGCACTTAACATACACACACACTCCATGTGTGTGTAAAGTGCTGTCGGTTCACAGTTGACCTGTGGCCACCCAGTGGTTTTCAAGGCAAGAAATGTTCAGAGGTGGTTTGCCATTGCCTTCCTCTGCATAGCAACCTTGGTATTCCTTGGTGGTCTCCCATCCAAGTACTAGCCGGGGCCGACCCTGATTAGCTTTTGAGATATGATGATATCAGGCTAGCCTGGGCCATTCAGGTCAGGATGCTTTCAGGCATATCCTAGGACAATTAGCATGATACTGAATTGGTCTCTCTCTGAATGAACCTCCCTGCCATTGATGAGCTAGAGAGGATAAAACCAACTGAGAGGTCGGTGCCAGAAACTCTTAAGACCTGGCTCTGATTGGTTTAACAGAATGGTTCATGGCACCAGAATGGATAAGGTCGAGCGAGATCAACAGGGAAGAATTACCCCTATCCACCAGTGCAGTGAAACCTGACTGTCCCATGACCAGGCTGGAAAACAGCTTGTGAAAGGTCAAGGGGTCCTCGTCCATGCGTAACTGGATTTGCTCTTCCATCACCTGCTCAATTACATTATCCAAAAAGGCAGATTTGATACTGGTCTATTTGCCAGGATTATCCTTTTCCGGAAGGCTTTTTCAAGGGAAGCCACATAATGGCCTATTTCAATTCCCTCAGGAAATGGCTCTGGTGTGGTATCACTTTGAATGAGATGGATTCCCTGCAAAAAAACAAAAACAAACAAAAAACCTGCCCAATCTTTGTTGTTAACTGTGGGGCAAGCAGTTGGGATCTAGGAGCCAGTCCCATTTTTGTAATCTCTCTCTCTCTCTCTCTCTCACCGGTGCTGCAACATTTTTGAACCACCCGTGTTTACATTTGGAGCTGTTAAGTCACACCTGACTTATCGCTACCCTGTAAGATATTCAAAGCAGGAGACATTCTGAGATGGTGTGCCATTGCTTGCCTCCGCATGGGCTGAGACAGTCCTGAGAGAACTGTGACTGGCCCAAGGTCACCCAGCAGGCTTCCTGTGGAGGAGTGGGGAATCGAACCCAGTTCACCAGATTAAAGTCTGCCGCTCTTAACCACTGCACCACGCTGGCTCTAGTCCTGAATTACCGCCACTGAATTGCTGGTTTTTTCATTATTATTTTTCTCTTTTTGGGTTGTCTTCTGAGGTATACTAGGTAATGACATTTTAGAAACTCATCCGTTTGCCTAGCTTCTCCTAAAATTCTCAGGTGTACTGACCTTTTAGCCTGAATGTAAATAGGGTGCTCCTCTTATGGTGCATGCTATCCATGCTATATCTAGTTCTGAGAAAAATGGCATTTCTTTTGTGAGTTATTTTCTTTCTTTACGTTCCCTGGTTCTTTCTTCTTCTCTCTACTCTTAATTCCTGCTGCTCTGTACATCTGTGGGTACGAAAAAGAGGTGCAGACACCAGCTCAAAGACTAACCTGAGGCTTGTTTGCCAGGAAAACATTAGCAACATTTCTGAAGGTAAACAAGGCTACTGAAAAGCACATTTGTTACAGGCAAGCAGCCTGTTTTTCTGAGGTCCTACTTGCACTTGCACTTCTAAAGAAAATATTTACATTATATACACAATGTTGGTACATTATGTATATGTCTGCATTGTGTATTTTATTCTTTTTGCACCCCACCCTCATTCCCGGCTGGGTTCAGAGCAGCTAACAGTCATCAGAATAATCCAGCAAATATCATATAAAAATATATAAAAATTCAATACAACATTACATAGTTAAAACATATAGCAATAATAATAATCGTTACAACCCATAAAGCCAATTGGCACATATCAATAGCCCACTGGATCACAGAGAGTCGGGGGTGGGGGAAATGCAGTTGGGACCCCACCGGCAATCAATAAGATAGAAACAAAAATATTGTCTTCTCTTTTTCTCTAGACCAGTATAAAGGAAGGATTACTTTTGAAGCAAACCAGTTCTTTTCAGAGGTGGAAGAAACGTTACTTTAAACTCCGGGGCCGTACTCTGTATTATGCCAAGGATTCAAAGGTAATCATGTGTTTCTTTCAGCAATTGACACACTACCTCTGTAACTCTAATTTGCTTTCCTGGTTATTTTTAGATGATTATGAAAGCAGTGTTAAAATAGCTGTAAAATTATCGGTTTCATAAGTAGGGTTTTTTTTTGGTAAAAATTAGTTGTGGTGCTTTGGTTTCTATGATACGTAGGGAATGAAGCAAGTTAATGTCAGGTTCAGCTTCTCAGTATTGGAAGGAAATATTGGGTCCTTTATAAAAGAGACTCTTTGGAGTTAAATAGTTAACATGTCCATTCCCCAAATTGACCTTGGTCAAATCTCCCTACGCTGCAGTAATCTAAAAACAGATGTTACCCAAAGATACACTTAATCGATGGAGTGATTGTCCAAGGGGGAGAGGTCAGTCATGAAGATGGCATAACTCAGAGGTGTCGAACTCAATTGTTGCGAGGACCGAATATGACATAAATGTCCCTTGGTCGGGCTGGGCCATGCCTCACCAGCCCAGATCGAGGGTGTGTGTGGGGGCTACCTAGGCTGGATCTGGCCTGCGGGACTTATGATTGACACTGCTCCTCTAAACCACTTGGAATCTAGAGGTTTGGAATAGAGGCAAAAGAATGAAAACGGCAGCAGCCCCATTACGCAATCCGAGAGACAGAGAGGTCGTGAAGGTCCGATCCAGCTCACCCGCTCTGTTTCACACCCTTGGTATAAGGAAACGATGCTCTCTTCTCTTACCACAGGGGCCTAAAGACTGTATCGTTCTGCAAGCCTCTAAAGCAGGACCAGATATGACATAAATGTCACTCGGTCAAGCTGGGCCATGCCTTGCCAGCCCAGATCGGGAATGGGGTGGTGGTGGCTGACTCGCGGGCCAGATAAGAGCTCTCAAGGGGGGCTTATGTTTGACACCCCTGACATAGCTGATTTAGTGATGAGAATGCAGCTAAGTCTTGTTGGTAGGATAACAAGAAGTATCAAGTGTCAGTAATTTCTTACTTTTCCAGAGGCCAGGATGTCTATATAATTGCTCTCAAGGCCATGCTTGAATAATAGTAAAATGTGTTTATTAGAGAAAAGGAATATATGTGAAATGGAAAAACCAATTTAAGGGCCCCTCAGGTTACCCAGGGCATTACTGCGCGGCCTTCCAAAGCTCTCTTCCTGGGGTTGCTTTATACACAATAATGACAGCAGGGTTGGATAGGAGTAAATAATCTTGCAGATAAATTAGCCTTATGCATAACAACAGCCATGGGAACAAAAGGGATATGCTGGGAATGAAAGGAACGATATGATAGTATAGATTACACACCCTTGTCTTTAATTGTTTTTGCAATAGTTTTCTATTTAGAGGCTCGTTTTGGCTAAAATCAGTCTGTGAATATAGTAAATAAATAAAAGTAACATTTAAGGGACTTGCAGTTCACGTGCTTCTGAGTTCTTGGATTAAATACCCTCAGAAGTGACACATGTCTTATGTCCTTTTCACAGTCTCTGATCTTTGATGAAGTCGACCTGTCAGATGCCAGCGTAGCTGAATCAAGCACCAAAAATGTCAACAACAGCTTCACGGTAGGCGGCCAGCGATAGCTGCTATGAAAGCATTATAAGAATAGCTTTTGCTGTTCTTTACATTGCCTTATTTTTCAGCTTCTTAGGGCAGAAATTCCCTCCGCGTTCTTAAAATAACGCCTCTTCTGTTTGAAAGGATTTAAGCTTTAAAGGTCCCAGAGTTCTTGTTTACCTTCAGAAATGTTGCTAATGTTTTCCTGGCGTTGACTGATCCACCAGAACAGTCGGCTCACACATGTTGCTTACTTTTGAGAGTTCTGTCAACAGCCCCCTTCTCGTTGTTGGGGATTTCCAGGCTCCCTAAGTTAAGGAGAGGAACTCCAGAGCAATGCAAAACAGGACAAAAGAAATACCCCCAGCACAGATGACAAGGAGTTGAGGAGGAGGGACGGGCCTGGCAGTCTTGAAGTCTAATTTGTGTGTTTGAAGTGTGGGGTGGGGAATGGGGGGTCCAAAGTTTCTGGGGTCCTATCTGCTCTGGGGTCCCGGGGAGCCAGGCACTCATTCCGCCCCATTTTGCTCTGCTGATAGGAAGCACAGTGCCTGTTGGAATGCTCATGTCTCCAGCCCAATTTCTTCTCCTTTGCCCTGCTGTTTTCCCATCTGTGAACACATGAAGCTGCCTTATACTAAATCAGATCCTCGGTCCCTCAAAGTCAGTATTGTCTACTCAGACTGGCAGCGGCTCTCCAGGGTCTCAGGCTGAGGTCTGTCACATCATCTACTTGCCTAGTCCCTTTAACTGGAGATGCCAGGAATTGAACCTGGGGCCTTCTGCATGCCAAGCAGATGCTCTACCACTGAGCCATGGCCCCTCCTCTGAGTGTGTGTGTATGTTGTTGTTGTGGTGGTTGCCTTTAGGAGTGAGGTGGGACCCAGGTCCTTCAGAGTCTGGGTGCTCACACAGCTAATTTCAGCAGCCCTGCCATGAGGTTAAATTGAGGAACTCCCTGCCCCAGGGCATGGTGATGGCTGCCAACTTGGAAGGTTTTAAGAGGGGAATGAACATGTTCATGGAGGCGAGGGCTATCCATGGCTACTAGTAAAAATGGATACTAGTCATAATGCATACCTATTCTCTCCAGTTATCAGAGGAGCATGCCTATTGTATTAGGTGCTGTGGAACACAGGCAGGAGAATGCTGCAGTCGTCTTGTTTATGGCCTTCCTAGAGGCAACTGGTCGGCCATTGTGTGAACAGGCTGCTGGACTTGATGGGCCCTTGGTTTAATCCAGCAAGGCTTTTCTTATGTTCTTATGTAGAGAGTGGGGACGCGGTGCCACTGTACCGTAGCCCCCGAGGACCTGTGTTTTCCCGCTCCCTGCAAAGCTCATGGCTTCTTCAGTGGGATGTGTGTTCAGTTCTCATCATGGAAAATGTACATCCGATAGAAACCCCCTCCCCAGTACAATCTTTGAAAAAGCCACGTAGAGCTCCTGGAGAGGGCATGATTGGCAGAGATAGGACCAATAGTGAGTCTAACCCAGATATGGGTTAAAAAAATGAAATGAAGGCAAAGAAACAATTGGTGCAAGGGAAATAAGACTTTAATAGGTTCTGTAACCCCAACGCATTTCGCGTAAAGGCTCTTTCAGATTCTTCTTCAGCAAATGCAGCTCCCAAGTGGTGTGGACGCAGAAGAAAACAATGAAATGAAGGCGAAGAAACAATTGGTTCAAGGGAAATAATACTTTAATATGTTCTGTAACCCCAACATGTTTTGCGTAAATGATCATTCAGATTCTTCTTCACCGTCCCATGTGGCAATAAAGGCTTTTTGCTCGCAAGGAGCGCTGAAGTAGAATCTGAAAGATCCCCCCTGAAGAAGCTTTATGCGAAACGCGTTGGGGTTACAGAACTTATTAAAGTATTATTTCCCTTGGAGAACAATCCCTATGAGGAAAGGCTGAGGGAGTTGGGAATGTTTAGTCTGGAGAAGAGGAAGTTGAGGGGGGACAGGATTACTCTCTTTAAGTATTTGAAGGGCTGTCACTTAGAGGAGGGCAGGGAGCTGTTTTTGTTAGCAGAAGAGGATAGGACTCGCAAGAATGAGTTTAAATTGCAGGCAAAAAGGTACTGGGTGGATATTAAGAAAAATTTTTTTTACAGTTAGAGTTGTTAAACAGTGAAATCAGCTCCCTAGGGAGGTGGTGAGCTCCCCCTCTCTGGCAGTCTTCAAGCAGCAGCTGGATGAACACTTGTCAGGGACGCTCTGGGCTGATCCTGCATTAAGCAGGGGGTTAGACTAGATGGCCTGTATGCCCCCTTCCAACTCTATGATTCTACTATTACCCTGCACCAATTGTTTCTTTACCTTTGTTTTATTTTGGTGTGACTCCCTCCTTTTCTTCCTTAAGAAAAGTTTCTTCCTTAAGAAAATGAGACAAAGGCATTCTGTTTAATACCATAATGAAGGTGACGGTCCTAAAGTATGCCTTTTTTATTGTGTTCTCAAAGGAAACGGGCAGATGTTAATGTGCGAAAGGGAACACCGAGGGGAGGGAGGTCCTTCAGGTTTGTAGGCGCTCGTATGTATAAAAGATGCCTATGAATTTCTGCTGCGTCCGCGCCACTTAGCAGCTGCATTCAGGAAGCTCGTTAGGTAAATTAAAGTGCAGTTTAGAGAAGCTCTGCCTTAGAACAAACACAGAGCAGAGATGATTTGGTAAGTAAGAGATGAATGCACGTTTATCAGAAGATCCAGTTTTCCTTTTTAGGTGAGAGTCTTGTTGATTTATCTTTAGATGACACGGAATATGAATTCTGAAATCGTTATCTGTAGAAATGGGGCATAGTTTTCCTTCATAATTGCACAGAGAAAGTGGCTATGAAATGAGATGTAAGTTCATAAGTGTTTCCAATAAGGAACAAATGAATATTTTGGTGGCGTTTTCTACCCTCTGATGGAGGTATCGTTTTACTAATTATGTTTTGAAATAATTTCAGCTGAAATTAACAGAAAGTTGGTTCTTGTAGGTTATCCGGGCTGTGTGACCGTGGTCTTTGTATTTTCTTTCCTGATGTTTCGCCAGCAGCTGTGGCAGGCATCTTCCACAAGATGCCTGCCACAGCTGCTGGCGAACCGTCAGGAAAGAAAATACCAAGACCACAGTCACACAGCCCGGATAACCTACAAGAACCAATGAACTCTGACCGTGAAAGCCTTCGACAATATTTTTAACAGAAAGTATTTGTGCTGTGCTGTTTTTATAACTGGCTACTGTATATTCTTTTATTAGAAAATGGGTTTGCTATTTCTGAATTTGCCCAGTATGTAAAAAGAAGTTTGTGTGCACGTAAGTATTATCTTTATCATGCAGATGTATGTATGGCTATACATATGTATAAAAAGCAGAGATTTTATCTTGAAATGGTTCTTATCAAAGTGCGAAACAAAATTGCCAGTAGTTCTTCGAGCAATACCAAGGCAAATGATTATGGTCGTTGTAGCGGGTATTTGCATTTGCAATTTTTTAGGATAACTAGGGTCAATTTCACTTTGGGTGCAAAACAGCTTCCTCTTCTTACATTCTGTTCTAAACCGTCCTTGTAGAAATTCAGTGTAATTATATCCAGAGATCTCTTTCAGATAATCACTCCATTCAGGAGGCTAATATTGTGTGCAGAGAATAGAAAAGAGATGGAGGATTGGATCAGCTCACTGAAGTCTGTACAGTCCCGAGAACATTATGAGGTAAAATTAATGCTTCCATTGGTACAACTTGTCTTTTCTGTTGAAATATCGCCAATTTCCCAAGCTGTGGTAAATGGAAGGAAATTATTACGTTGTATAAAGAACCCATGAAACAAAACCCTGTGTGTGTCAGTTAAACCTTTAATAGTTTGTGCATCGTTTCTGCATGTTGACCTTTAAATACATTAGTTGGTGGTAGGTTCTGTAGCTATGTCCTATATTTGCAAATTTGTCCTGACTTCTCTTTCATTTAGACTGCACAGTTTAATGTGGAACATTTCTCAGGGATGCATAACTGGTACGCCTGCTCCCACGCGCGACCGACCTTCTGTAACGTCTGCAGAGAGAGCCTGTCTGGTGTTACTTCCCACGGCCTGTCCTGTGAAGGTATAAGTCAGCATTTTCCCTTATATTACCGTCATGATAAATGCTAGCATCGAGGACAGCCATGTGTCCCGTTAAAACCAGTCAGAATTTTACAATTAAACATCAATTACCATCACAATTTCTATCATAGGTATCTAGGGGAGGGGCTGTGGCTCAGTGGTAGAGCATCTGGTTGGCATGCAGAAGGTCCCACATTCAATCCCTGGCATCTCCAGTTAAAGGGACTAGGCAAGTAGGTGATGTGAAAGACCTCAGCCTGAGACCCTGGAGAGCTGCTGCCTGTCTGAGTAGACAATATTGACTTCGATGGACCAAGGGTCTGATTCGGTAGAAGGCAGCTTCATGTATTTTTTAAATGTAAAGCTTCTTTATTTTATTGAGAATAAAGAATAAAAAACCCTGCTCAAAATCTTACCTTGTGGGAAACCTGACATTGTAAGCCATGTGCAGACAATACAAACATGTTACTTAAGCTTGCTTTTAAAGCACAGCGAGGTTCCCACTGTATTGTTATGAACATAAGAAAAGCTGGATCAGACCCAGGCCCATCGAGTCCAGCAGTCTGTTCACACAGTGGCCAACCAGGTGCCTCTAGGAAGCCCACAAACAAGACGACTGCAGCAGCATTCTCTTGCCTGGATTCCACAGCACCTAATACAATAGGCTTTTCTGATCCTGGAGAGAATAGGTATAATTTTGTGTACATCGAACCATCAATGGCGCTGCTGAGGGCCTGTGAGTAATGCCTGTATGCCGGCTCAAAGGTCCGGTTTTTGGATCTGTCCGGATATTGGATGTCCGGATAAGGGATACTCAACCTGTATAATAGAAAAACAGCCATGTTGAACCATGTAAAATTCCAAAACAACACACTCATATAATACTTTTCTATTAGTACCAACCAAAATATCACCAAACAGCAAGCAGGTGTTCAAGTTCCCTGTGAAACCTTCATCAGCCTGTATCCTCAGTACAGAAACCATAAAAACTGATGGGACAGAGGGAAAAGAAAGATGCTTTGGGGTGTGATGGTGAAGTCCCTAGTCTGTCATTTGTAGAATTTTAAAATAGAGTTGGAGAGGTGGTGTAGTCCGTTATTTGTCTGATTAACTGCTGCCTTTTTTATTCTCATGGGGGGTAGTAGCTAATTTCGGCTTCTCTGTCTCTGATATGTCTGGAAACTTGTCTTATACCAACACCACCAAATCCAATTTGATCTGTGAAACAGCTTGTATTCCACTTTAAGACTTACTCCATGAACTGCAGACTGGTGTGTGTGTATAGGTGTGTGTGTGTGTGTGTGTGTGCGCGCGCACCACCATGCCCTGAATTATCTTGTTGTCTTTTCCATCTTTTTTGTTTTATTTATTTAATTGGTACTGAATATCCCAGCTGATGAAGAGTTCTGGGGAGCTGAAAAGCTTGAATACAGTGTTCAGTATTTTGGATAGTCCTAATAAAAAATGTTACCAAAGTAAGCATAAGAGTTTGCCCCTTATTAAAGAATGCATTTTACACAGTTCATGTTTCTGTCCTCATGTAAGTATGTGGAGTCTATTCTTCATTTAAAAAAAAAAATTCTTGGAGCGCATAAATGTACTCTTGGAAACAAAAATAACAGGGTTTATGTGATTCCATCAGACAATTGTTATGCTTCCTAAGAAGGAAAATTACAAGCCCCGGAATGTTGTTTTTCTCAGGTTAATACTTGCTTTCCCCCCTTGGAGTCAAAAAAGACACATATGAAGAGACCAGCAGTTCTTGGAAGCCGGCCAACCCAAATTCTCAGGGATGGTGTATGGCAAGAGGGGGAGGGAGGCTTGCCAGCAGTTTGCCTTCTGATCATAAACAATACTTGATGTTTACATAGCGCTTTGACTAAGGCACATTATCTCTGCAGTCCTTACTTTCTCAAGAGCCACAGTTTCACCAAGTGGCTTTTGTAAAGCTCGTCTTGCTGAAATAAAAGAGGTAGAGTATCTCTTATCCGGACATCCCAAATCCGAGCTGATCCGAAAACCAGACCCTTCAAGCCAGCATTCAGGCCGATCCGTGCGGCCTGCTTTCAAAGTTTCCTCTCACCTAAAAAATAAAATAGTGTACACTGCATCGTAGGTGAAGACAGAAAGCCTGCCCTTGTGAGTTGGTTTGTTGTTTGTTGTTGCTCTTGTTTAGAGCCAGCGTGGTGTAGTGGTTAAGAGCGGTGGTTTGGAGCAGTGGAGTCTGATCTGGAGAACCGGGTTTGATTCCCCACTCCTCCACGTGAGCGGCGGAGGCTAATCTGGTGAACTAGATTTGTTTCCCCACTCCTACACCTGAAGCCAGCTGGGTGACCTTGGGTAAGTCACAGCTCTGTTAGAGCTCTCTCATCCCCACCTACCTCACAGGGTGTCTGTTGTGGGGAGGGGAAGGTAAGGTAATTGAAAGCCAGTTTGAGTCTCCCTTAAGTGGTAGAGAAAGTCTGCATATAAAAACCAACTCTTCTTTTTCTTTAACAGCTGATACAGGTATTCTGGTGAGATATTTGCACCTTTGCTTTCTGATGGTTCAACGTTCACAAAATTATTAAAAATATTGTTTAAAATTACATTCAGGCGGTGTGTATAAAGTGTATATAAAACATAAATGAATTTGGGACCCATCCCCAAGATATCTCATTATGAATATGCAAAAATTCCTAAATATTCCAATATACAGAAAGATTGGAAATACGGACCACTTCTGGTCTCAAGCAGTCCGAATAAGGGATACTCAACCTGTAGTGGGAGACTGGGAAAGCAAAAGGGAGACAGGTGAAAGGTCTTTTGGCTACAGAAAATATAGGTCCTATTTAGGAATTTAGCCACTGTCGGAAATGCCTCTGCTCATGTATAGTTCTGGAATCGCTGCCCATGCAAAGCAGCAAGTTCCTCTGCCTTTGAATGCCACAGCAGACTCATAGTGTAACTGTGGCTCAGTCAGGGAGGGCATGGCATGGCACCTGCAGCGATGCCAACTGGAGAAGGTGGCACCGTGGTCATGATTCCATCCCGCCCCTTCAAGGCGTTCTGACATCTCCCAGAACAACACATTTTACTGAGTCCGAGCCTGATACACTCCACACTGGAGAGGTGGCTGCGTCCCTGAGATTTCCCTCTCTACTCACGTCTGGGGAAGTTCCCTTCACTCCCCCAGGCGTCTTCTGGTAACCCCTTTGTCCTTCTACTTTTGGTATCCTCCTCCTAACGCTGCTCAGCTCCTCAATACTTCCTCCTTAAGATCCTGCCTTAATGAGTAGTCCTGCCTGCTTGTTTGGCGCTCCCCCCTACTTGGTTGTGGCCCCAATTCTGTCTGAGTCCTAGCTGCACACAGTTCAGCTGCATGGATTAGCCACCCTCACCCAGCTGTTGGCATTCCCAGCCACACTCACACACTATGAACACATGTAGCTGCCTTATACTGAATCAGACTCTTGGTCCATCGAAGTCAGTATTGTCTACTCAGACCGGCAGCGGCTCTCCAGGGTCTCAGGCAGAGGTCTTTCACATCACCTTCCTGCCTAGTCCTTTTAACTGGAGAAGCCGGGGATTGAACCTGGGACCTTCTGCATGCCAAGCAGATACTCTACTACTGAGCCATGGCCCCTTGTCTTGGTCATTCTGCCTGTTTCCCTGGGGCTTCATCCCTCCCTCTTTTTGGAGCACTCGGCGTCCTCGAGCCCTCTGGGGGTCCCTTTAATTCCACATGTAATTACATTGGTTCATGAGGGCTCGGGGGAGGCTCTTTGACTGCCTTGAGGGTCTGCCAATCTTCTTGCCTCTCTCCTACATTTGCTGGCATCAAGATGAGAATTTTGCCAGTGGAAATGCTGTGCTTTTGCTGGTGTGGGTAAATGCATGAAGCATAACCCCACATATCTGTATCTCTATCACATACACACACACACATTATTTGTTAAAGCAACAATCTGCTTTTGATCGGACTTCTGAAAGATATGAATGTGCCAAAGCTATCGTCAAGGGATGTCTCACTAAGCAAACTGTCTTCGTTTTCTTCCAGTATGCAAATTTAAGGCTCATAAAAGATGTGCAGTTAGGGCAGTGAACAACTGCAAATGGACAACGTTGACTTCAATTGGAAAAGACATTATTGAAGATGAAGATGGTGTAAGTATTTCTCAGGAATGCAGATGGCACGTTATATGTCCACAAACAAGACGACGGCAGCAGCATTGACCTGCCTGTGTTCCAAAGCACCTAATATAACAGGCATGCTCCTCTGATCCTGGAGAGAATAGGTATGCATCATGACTAGTATTCATGTAGACTAGTAGCCACAGATAGCCCTATCCTCCATAAGAACATAAGAAAAGCCCTGCTTGATCAGACCAAGGCCCCTCCAGTCCAGCAGTCTGTTCACACAGTGGCCAACCAGGTGCCTCTAGGAAGCCCATCAGTCATAAGAACATAAGAAAGCCCTCCTGGATAAGAACCAGGCCCATGAAGTCCAGCAGTTTGTTCACACAGTGGCCGACCAGGTGCCTCCTGGAAGCCCACAAACAAGACGACTGCAGCAGCATTAACCTGCCTGTGTTCCAAAGCACCTAATATAATCGGCATGCTCCTCTAATCCTGGAGAGAATAGACATGCATCATGACTAGTACCCATTTTGACTAATACGCAAATTTAAGGCTCATAAAAGATGTGCAGTTAGGGCAGTGAGACCTTCTTAGCTCCAGTGGTTTTCTGCAGAGTGCATTTCCCAGCTTTGGTTCAGTGGCTACCCGAACCCGTGGAAAGTAAGCTGGTAGCTCTGCTAGAATGTGGATGAGGTGCTTGAGTTAAAACTGTCACGGACTCCCTACAAACATGTGCTGACAAGTTACATTGATGACCAGGAGCATGGAATGACTCTCCGCAGTTGATCTGAAAGCCCTCTCACTGTGTGCTGCCAGTTTAGGAACTGACCCTTCTCTCCCTTGAAACAAAGGGTCAACTTATAGCAAAAGCAGAATCGGGATGTTGATTGAGCATGGTCAGGATTGGGCCTTTCAGCCTGCAGCACCCAGGGTCCATCTCATCTCTTGACGTGGGGCTTCTCTGGAAGAGCGTTTGGTTCGGTGCAAGGGGCTGCCACCGAAAGAGAAGGTGGCAGAAATTATTCGTGAGGTGGAGAGGAGAACCATATTAGTTTGGAAGACAGCTGAAAGAGGTGATGCATCTAACCCCCCCCCTCCTGTCTGTGACCCCCTTCCCTACAGGTAGCTATGCCCCACCAGTGGTTGGAAGGAAATCTGCCCGTTAGTGCCAAATGCGCAGTCTGTGACAAGACCTGTGGCAGTGTTCTACGGCTGCAAGATTGGAAATGCCTTTGGTGTAAAACTATGGTAGGTTCAGATTGGTTATTATATTCCCTGAGCCGGCTTTGCTTTTTTGGGGGAAAAAAGCTCTCTCTAACCCTTCTTGTAATGGAAAAGTAAGTTTCGCACCATTGTTTGGGAAGCTTTGCTTTTGACAAAAGGTATGAATTGGCTAATGAGCCAGTGATTGATAAACTCGCTTTCAACAGTGTAATCAAATATTTAAGCAAGTTACTACATTACGAGAAATTCAGTATTGAAAAGCTACCACTCCTTGTTTAAAAGGGACAGTCTTTAGTATTTTCTTTCTTGTTCCCTTCTAGAATAATATAATGGAATCAAAAGCCTACACCAATGAAATATTTTCTTAACTCTTTCTTTTTTCCCCTCCCCTATTAATCAATTGATGATTCTTTGATTCCCAGCTGAACCAAGACAAAGTTTTGACCTTTAAACAATGGATCTTCTTGGATTACCTCCTTATTTTTAATCATTTTTGGCATATGCGTTGCTTAAAGTTTGTTTTCATACTTGCTGTTTTCTTCTAGGGGTGTGCATTTGGCAAAGCCGAACTGGCTACGGCCCCTTTTAAAAGGAAGAAAACCCACTTCAGCACATTCATGCCAAACGCTTTAAAGGGCCAATAAACCAAACAAAAATCAGAAAACCCAGGAAAAACAGTCTCCCATAGGAAATATATTCTTGCCATTTATTAAAGGAGTCACTGATAGGATGGAGAAACTTTTGAAAAAACATAACCTACAAACAGTGTTTAAACCCACCAAGAAAATACAACAGATGCTACGATCAGCAAAAGACAAAAGAGACCCCCTCACCTCTGCAGGAGTATATCGTGTACCTTGCAGTTGCGGACAAGTTTACATCGGGACCACAAAACGCAGCATACAAACAAGCATAAAAACATGAAAGATACTGCAGACTTGGCCAACCTGAGAAATCAGCAGTGGCTGAACTTGGACTGACACAAACAGGACACAGGGTCTTATTCCAAGACACTGAAAGACTGGACAATTCTACCAACTATTTTGTCAGATTGCACCGAGAAGCCATTGAAATTCATAAACATCAGCACAACTTTAACAGAAGAGAAGAGAGTTTAAGAATGAATAAGGCTTGGCTTCCTGTCCTGAAAACCTCCAGACTAACAAAGACTACAGTCCACAATAGCCATGCAGATTAGCTTTGGATTTCACACATTAACAGATCACTTCAGAATACAATGGTTCCATATTAACATACCACACCGTCATTAGCACATTATCTTGATACTTACAGGACAATGATTAGCACATTACCTTTGATACTTTTTGCAGGACAATGACTCAGCTCAAACCCAACCCCTTTCTGACTATATATTACTCTTCCTACACACTTGACACTGAGAGACACCTTCCTTCAGTGTTACTCCTCTGAAGACGCCTGCCACAGCTGCTGGTGAAACGTCAGGAAAGAAAATACCAAGACCACGGTCACACAGCCTGGATAACCTACAAGAACCAATAAATGCTTTAAAGTTTAAATCTTCCCTCCCTTCTTCTCCATTATAGTCTTTAGGGAAACGTTCTGGGGCTCGGGGGGGGGGCTGTTTTTTAAAGGTAGAGGCACCAAATTTTCATCATAGCTGCCGGTGACTTGCCTTATAAGAACCCTCAAGTTTAGTAAAGATTGGATGGGGGGGGGGGCAATTTTATGAAGCCCCATTTTCCCTCCTTTTGGGGGCCTATAAAACTGGACCCCTGACCCAATGGACAGTCATACCAGCAGCGTCTTAAGAGCTCCAAGAGGTTGACACAAGTCCTGGTCAGCTGACAAAACCAACTTGCTGCCCTTTCCTGTGGCTCCAAATCTCTTGTCTTAGCACAACAACGAGATCATTCATCACAGTGTTCTGCAGCTCTTCAAGAAGTCATTTTAGCACTTCCGTGAGAATATCCTATTTGGATTCAGTCCAAACAAATGTAATTTGAATATCTCCCCCTTTTGATAACATTTTACCTTACATTATATCCTTCGGTTATGAGTTAAAAGGTTGATGGAGGGGGGTCTGTTTGACCAACTCTTCTCTGTGTTCATGTGGCTCTGATTTCTGCTTGCTTAAATAAGGGTACTCAATCTACTCCTGCCAGTAGCGCAGCAGCTCTTGAACCTCTGGCCTTTGGGGTGGTAATAACATCTGCTAGAGATATGTGAGCAAGCTGGGTGTGCTTCATTATCTGTCTTTATTGTGTGTGTGTGCTGTTCCTGATCAGGCAAGATATGGGCTGCCTCAGTTGAGAATAGCCAATAAGTAAGATAGGGAGAACAAAGCATTCATCAGCCCAGGAGCTGTCCAGGGTGCTAGTATTCTGGGTATGACTCCAGAGCAAGAGAGCTGTCCAGACAGGTTTGCTGGAGCTGTTCTGGGAAATGCTTCGTTTTCAGCAACCAGACTCAACTGAAGGTTCTTACCATGGAACTGATTGTCCTCAATGAGGCCTTAATCCTGCAGAGACTTTGTGCCCAGTTCCTTCCTCTTGAGTAGGGCTCTTCAGTGGCATTCCTCAAGCTATTCAGTGGGCACTCCATCACCTTGTCTAGGATAACTGTAATCTCGCGAGATCCGGAGGTCAACCTTCCCCTTGGAGGGCTCCCGATTCCCTAACTCTGATGGTTCATGGAGTTGGGAGTTTTTCTTGGGAGGGGCTTCTAGGCTTCCCTCTGTGATCCGGACTCCCTCTGGTCCTCAGGTGTGGCACAGTATGCAAGAGCCCCCTCCCCCTTCTCTGAGGAGGTCATATCCATATCTGCTCCTGGGCATAGGCAGGTCATTACTATGCCCAAGGATAAAATGGTATTATGGCATATCTTTCCCGTTCGGTTGTCCCTAATTTCAGTCTGTCATGTTGCCCATCATAGTTCTCAACTGTAAGGGTGACGGGGAATGGACTGTTTACACAACAGATATTCCTAATGCCTGGTTGTTTTTAGCTGGGCCCCACTCTGACACGCAGGAAACATTCCTTTGCTGTAGAGATACGACGAAAGGACAGGAAGTCATTGCAAAGGCTTTCTTCGGCTTTTGGAAGCGGTTGCTCTTTGCTTTTAAAGTTGCACATAGGAGTGGGGAAACAAATCCAGTTCACCAGATTAGCCTCCGCCGCTCATGTGGAGGAGTAGGGGAATCAAACCCGGTTCTTCACCACTCCAAACCACCATTCTTAACCACTACACCATGCTGGCTCTCACAGTGCCAGATGTTGTCTTCAGGAGAGCAGCCCTCCGCGGATACACCTCTTATTGATAACATCAGTTTTCCAGTTACCCATATGTGGAACTCTGCAGAGACCACAAAAAATACAGTTGCTTTCCTGTAACTTATGCTCTTCAGTCACACAACGTGCAGTTGGTAAGGAACGGAACAGGAAGGCACTAATCCTGCCCACTGAAGCGTGCACAGCTAAGTCGAAACACTCATCAACAGTTCTCTTGCTAGAGCTCTAGCTAGAACATTCCCAGGGAGAGCTCCCTACAGATACAGAACTCATAGTCCCGGGCAGACAGCAAAGCCAGGAAGTCTGTCTTGCCTGTAAGCTGCCGTATGTGTGGTTGGCTGGGACAGATATTGGGCAGACCTTCTGGGGCTCCATCACCTGGAGCAAGTGCAGAGCTTTGCCAGTATCCTTGAAAAGTGTCTTTATTGTATCGCAATATTTAGGCTTCTCACTTTCACAGTGAAATTAGGTTGCATATTGAGGGATACGTTTAATGATCCGTGGTTAAATTGCTTCCAGGTGCACACGGCTTGCCGAGATTTGTATCCTCGCAAGTGTCCGCTCGGCCAATGTAAAGTGTCCATAATTCCTCCTACAGCCCTGAACACAATAGACTCTGATGGTATGTAGGACCTCGTGAGACGTGTTTCTTTGTGATATGGCTGTGATGTGTTCTACAAGTGTGGCAGAGGGGTTTGGCTTTATCTCTAGGCGAGAACAGAGAGTCCCACTCGTCAGGCCGGTCTTTGGGGACGAGCAGACCTGGTACCAGGCCTGTCTTTGGGAAACAGGATCCCCTGCGGGTCGCTCCCTTGGTTTCTGCATCCGCCTTCTGCCGGCTAAGCTGGCCATTTGGTGAGAAGGTCTCCCACAGGCATGCCAAGAGTTCATTAGCCTGCTTGAATAGGACCAGTGAATTCTGTGTTCTGAGTCCTTTTATAGAAAAAAAAGGTGGTTTTTGAAATAGTGGATTTACCTCCCTCTCCAGCTCCACAATGAGCTTTTGTTGTTGCCTCAAGCTGCTTCTGAATAATAATCCACCTAAATTGTTTTTTAAGTTGCTTAAAAAAAACACGCTATAGGTTTTACCGAACACGTGGCCTTGAAAAAGAGTGAGGGAGAAGGGGAGAGAGAAACGCCAGCTGTTACAAGTAATCTGCTAAGTGTTTGCCACATCAAACAGATGAGAGTGGGCAAAGGTGGCCCAGGTTAGCAGTCTGGCTCAGCTGATACACAGAGGCATTTTTTGTTGTGCCATGTTGCTCAGTGCAGGCTCATTTGTGTTGTGGGAGATGTATTCCAGGAGGCTTCCTTGACCCGGATATCTCAATTTCGTCAGATCTCAGAAAATATTTTATGGTTTTAATGTGTTTTCTTGTTATAGTGTGGTTTTAATGTTGTTACCTGCCCTGAGCCTGACCTTGGCTGGGAAGGGTGGGTTATAAATCTGAAAATTTAAATAAAGTTAAACTTAGTTATGGAATCATGGAATCATAGACTTGCAAGTGACCACGAGGGTCATCTAGTCCAACCGCCTGCACAATGCAGGAAATTCACAGCTACTTCCCCCCCCCACACCCCCAGTGACCCCTACACCATGCTCAGAAGATGGCCGAGATGCCCTCCCTCTCATCATCTGCTTAAGGGCATAGAATCAGTATTGCTGACAGATGGCCATCTAGTCTCTTCTTAAAAACCTCTAGGGAAGGAGAGCTTACCACCTTGTGAGGAAGCCTGTTCCACTGTTCCACTTTAACTGTTAGAAAATTCTTCCTGGGTAGTACTTGGGTGGGAGACCACCAAGTAAGTCCAGGGTTGCTATGCAGAGGCAGCCACTGACAAACCATCTCTACTAGTATCTTGCTTTGAAAACCTCATGCAAGGTTGCCATAAGTCAGCTGCGGCTTGCTGGCGCTTTCTACCACCAAGACAGCCCTGACCTGGATGGCCCAGGCTAGCCCAATCTGGTCAGATCTCAGAAGCTAAGCAGTCGGCCCTGGTTAGTACTTGGATGGGAGACCACCAAGGAAGTCCAGGGTCGCTACGCAGAGGCAGGCAATGGCAAACCACTCCTGTTCTCTTTCCTTGACCTGGATGGCCCAGGCTAGCTGGATCTCATCAGAAGCTAAGCAGGGATGGCCCTGGTTAGTGCTTGGATGGGAGACGACCAAGGAAGTCCAGGGTCGCTACTCAGAGGCAGGCAACGGCTAACAACCTCTGTATGTCATTGCTCTGACCTGGATGGCTCCAGCTAGCCTGATCTCATCAGATCTCGGATGCTAAGCAGGGTTGGCCCTGGTCAGTATTTGCAAGGGAGACCACCAAGGAAGTCCAGGGTTGCTATGTGGAGGCAGGCAATGGCAAACCACCTCTGTTCACCTCTTGCCTTGAAAACCCCATGAAGGGGCGCTGTAAGTCGGCTGCAGCTAGACGGTATGTTCCGCCACCATCAATATCTCTTGCCTTGAAAA
Source organism: Euleptes europaea (assembly GCF_029931775.1). Taxonomy (NCBI): domain Eukaryota; kingdom Metazoa; phylum Chordata; class Lepidosauria; order Squamata; family Sphaerodactylidae; genus Euleptes; species Euleptes europaea. The sequence continues at coordinate 1,742,254 of NC_079327.1, read as the reverse complement.
CCCTACGGGTTACCCTAGGAGGCTGCAACTTGACAGCACTTTCTACCACCACTACCAGACATACCTGAGTAGCTTCTCCCATGTTGTCTGTAAAGGGAAACATTGGAATTTGCTTTCTTTACCAAGTGAAGCTCTGCAGCTTTATGGAGGGAAGAGGGGAAGCTCTCTGCCTTGCGGGTAACCGTGCGTTCCTCTCTCTGCAGGGTTTTGGAAGGCCACGTGCCCACCGTCCTGTGCCAGTCCGCTCTTGGTTTTTGTCAATTCGAAGAGTGGAGACAATCAGGGAGTGAAATTTCTCAGACGATTCAAGCAGTCCCTAAATCCAGCTCAGGTCTTTGATTTAATGAATGGAGGACCTCATTTAGGGTAACAGACTTTTCTTTCTGCGAGTTGCAATTTTATTTTAATGGGTTCAGTTGGAATTATTGCAAAATTGGGAGGATTAAATCACACTTTATTCCATAAAATTTGGGGCGCCATACTGGGAGGGAGGGGGAAACAACCGAGGGCCCTAATAGGCCTGCTGGGAAAGGGTGGGGTATAAATCGAATAAAATAAATAAGGGTGCAGCAGACGTGGCTTATGTCTGCCGCTGCCTCCTGCTTTCTCATACCTGGCCCTTTATCCTCTTGGTTAATTCTCAGTACCTGCTTTTTCTTTATCCCACAAGGAACACCTTCTGTGGTCAAAACCTGAATCAGTTGAAACAAGTCACTGAGGGTCTCAGGATAGAGAACAGTGTTATTTCTTTGCTGCACCTGTGATTTTGTACAAAGATAGTCTCTGTTTCCCTTCACTTCTGAAAGTCACAAGTTTGCAATGGATGGCAGGTTATAAATGAAGAAAATAAATAAGTAAACTTCCAGGAGGGTTTTGTGCTATGTTTGACCTCCGTAAAACCATGTAAGCCTGATTGTAACAACACCACCCACAAACAGTGGTTGTATTTGCAGGTGTGATGCTCTTGGTGTAGAGGTGTCCTTTAATAAACTTCATCGATTATCAGAACTTTGGGAAATGGAAACTTAAATGTATGCTATTGTAATTAAAAATAACATGTTATTTCCCCAGGAAACTACTAAATTTACTTCCAGATTCACCAAGCTAACTGTAGCATTGCTATGAATTTTGATATTCAATTTACCTGTGGATTTGAACTCAGAAAATGCATTCTCTTTTCAGTTTACGGTTATTTCAGAAATTCGACAATTTTCGAATCCTTGTGTGTGGAGGAGATGGAAGTGTTGGTTGGGTGTTGTCTGAAATTGATAAGCTCAACTTACACAAACAGGCAAGTGTGAGCTTCTTCTGATTGTGGGGGTGAGGCTAGTTTTCCAGTTGCTTCGAAGAAAACAAGCTCTGAATGATAAATCAGTTACTGCCTTTTAAACCAACCTTCAGCAGAAGAATTTCTTATTTAATTTTAGTGTCATTTGGGAGTGTTGCCTCTTGGTACAGGGAACGACCTCGCCCGCGTCCTTGGCTGGGGGGGATCGTGTGATGATGAAACGCAACTTCCTCAGATTCTGGAGAAGCTAGAACGAGCAAGCACCAAAATGCTCGACAGGTAAGTGAGCCTGTATTTCTTCCTTGAATTCTTTATTCACATGGGTTGAATTCTGTTTGGTATACCTATTCTTTCCAGGATCAGAGGAGCATGCCTATTATATGAGGTGCTGTGGAACACAGGCAGGCCAATGCTCCTGCAGTCGTCTTGCTTGTGGGCTTCCTAGAGGCCCCTGGTTGGCCACTGTGTGAACAGACTGTTGGACTTGATGGGCCTTGGTCTGAACCAGCAGGGCCTTTCTTATGTTTTTATGACTGATGGGCTTCCTAGAGGCACCTGGTTGGCCACTGTGTGAACAGACTGCTGGACTTGATGAGCCTTGGTCCAATTCAGCAGGGCTTTTCTTATGTTCTTATGAGGTGCTGTGGAACGCAGGCAGGATAATGCTGCTGCAGTTGTCTTGTTTGTGGGCTTCCTAGAGGTACCTGGTTGGCCACTGTGTGAACAGACTGTTGGATTTGATGGACCTTGGTCTGATCCAGCAGGGCCTTTCTTATGTTCTTATTCTGAGTACAGATGCACTTTGTAATTTTTTTGGTTACACAAAAAAAATAAACCATCAGCTTGGCGGTATAAATTGGTCATTTGGAAATATTCAAAGGCATGTTGTGTGTGCTGTTTCTTTCAGGTGGAGCATAATGTCATATGAACTGAAATTAATATCAAAACAATCTATTCTTCCCGCTACCCCAGAAGAGGAGTCTGAGGAATGTCAGGTAAATATACATTGAAAAAACACAAAAAACCCAAGAATTCATAAATGCACCAAGGTCATAACAGAAATAGAAAGAAAAATAAATGAAAGGTACATTTTAATTTGTGCATAAACATTAAAATAGAAAATTAAACACGTCTTAGTTTATTTCTATGGCTTTTATCCATGCATTTGATACTGTCTTCACACTGGCAAGAGACTGAAAAAATCTAACTTTTTGTTCTTTAATACTGTGTTCACCACATATAGAATTGTTCTTGGTACTAGTAAAATCATAGTAAATACTCCCTAATATAGTTCCCGGGGAGACTTGGTTCAGCTCCTTTCCAAGATTATGAGTTCTTATTTCATACTTAATAACAATATTCCAGAATTTTACTATGCCAGGGCATTTCCAGTACGTATGCAGAAAATCCTCATTTTTTAATGGTGCATTTTCAACAACCTTTTCTTTGTGTCCTTGCTTGGCCTGATGTATAAGTATACCCTATGTACTCTCTTTAGTTTGTTAATTGAACATTCTTATATTTTGAATGCTCTAAGTCTGATCTCTAAGGATACTGTGCCGATTTTGTCTTGCTGTCTAGAGTGGTAATGGGGCATGACAGTGGTTTAGCTTGCCATTTCTTGAGCATGATAGTTCAAAATTGCCAAATTGCTGTCAGTCATCCCTGCCCTTGCTTGTAGGAGCAAAGTGGGAACTAGGCAGAGCCTTAAATTGGCAGTGCCAGGTATAGAGTGCTGGATGTGCAAATCCATCCAGCAGGTGATATTCTTCTATTTCCTGATGGTGGCAGTTACTCCCCTGTTGGTTTTTGGTAACCCCCCCTCCCCACTTTGGGAATAATGGAAGGTGCAACAATGCCAAGCAGAGACCTAGGACAGCCATGGGGGTTTCTGGCCTCCCGGGAACCCAAAGGAACACGGGCATGTGAGTCCATTCGTTCACAGTTATCATAGACGTTTGTGTTTTGTTTTTAGATGTCTGCATACGAGGATTCCATTGCTGCCCATCTTGCTAAGATACTTGATTCTGATCAGCACTCTGTTGTCATATCATCTGCCAAGTAATGATTTTAATTCATTAATATGGTGTGTAAAAGAAAGAGGGGAGTGGACATTTTCATGGAGGAAAGGGCTATCCATGGCTACTAGTCAAAATGAATACTAGTCATGATGCATACCTATTCTCTCCAGGATCAGGGGACATGCCTATTATATTAGGTGCTGTGGAACACAGGCAGGAGAATGCTGCTGCAGTCGTCTTGTTTGTGGGCTTCCTAGAGGTACCTGGTTGGCCACTGTGTGAACAGACTGCTGGACTCAATGGGCCTTGGTCTGATCCAGCAGGGCTTTTCTTATGTCCTTATGACTGATGGGCTTCCTAGAGGCATCTGGTTGGCCACTGTGTGAACAGACTACTGGACTTGATGGGCCTTGGTCTGATCCAGCAGGGCCTTTCTTATGTTCTTATGACTGATGGGCTTCCTAGAGGCACCTGGTTGGCCACTGTGTGAACAGACTGCTGGACTTGATGGGCCTTGCTCTGATCCAGGAGGGCTTTTCTTATGTTCTTATGAGAAGTCTGTAGCCTCCACCTCCACGAGGTGACAAGAGGCAAAGGCCTCTTTGTATCAGAAGTGAACTATAACATGTCGTGACAGTTGTGCTCTTAATGGGGTTTTGTTAGAACAGCTGAATTTTGTTATGTTTTGTACAGTGCATACAGCATTAATGTTTTAGCCGCACCAATTCCCTTTCTCTTTTCTTTGGCACTCCTGTCTCGTTCACTGAAGGATATTATGTGAAACAGTAAAAGGCTTTGTGGCCAAAATAGGGAAGACCTGTGAAAGACCGATGGAAAACACAGAAGCTGATGCTATGGCTGTGAGAGTAAGCATTGAGATTTCAGTTCTCCCCCTTTATGTCCCCCCCATTTATCTCATCTGACGTTAATGCTGAGATATTCCAGGAGATCTGTACTTTACTGCCGTAGCATGCTAATAGTATTTATTCCCTCTACTGAATTATGAAAAGGGATTAAATTTGGTTTCTTCCTCATTCTTCCAACCGAAACTACATTCTTTTAAATAAGCAGTGAGTTTTTTGCAGCCTGATGCTAATGAGATGAGTTTCCCTTGAAGTACTGATTTAAATGCATCCCATACTACTGAGGGGATTCAGCAAATAACTTATCTTACTCTGCAAGCGTTTTAAATAGATGGCTGCCTTTTCTAGAATATGTGGGAAAGGGGGCATCACGAAGTAAACGATGCCCACGAAACTATCGTATGATTTGCATTTATTAAGTTCTGCTAAGTGAATACAACAAATGGTATGATTTCTGTAAAAAGTACTGATGTATACCATATATACTCGCGTATAAGCCGAGTTTTTCAGCCCCAAAAAAGGGCTGAAAAAGCCGAACTCGGCTTATACGCGGGTCAATACGGTAGGGTAGGGGAGGGGGGAGGAGGAGGGAGGGGGGAACTTACTGCCGCCGCCGAGCCCACGCCGCTTCCTGCTTCCAAGAGTGGCCTGGGGCGGCCTCCTGCAGCTGCAGGGAGGCTGCCCTGGCCCTCGCCCGGCAGCCGCTTCTGCCGGCCGAGAGCTGCCTGGGGCGGCCTGGGGCGGCGGCTCCGGCCCTCGCCCTGCCGCGCCGTCGCTTCTGCCGGCCGAGAGCTGCCTGGGGCGGCCTGGGGCGGCGGCTCCGGCCCTCGCCCGGCCGCGCCGCCGCTTCTGCTGGCCGAGAGCGGCCTGGGGCGGCCTTCTGCAGCTCCAGGGAGGCTGCCCCGGCCCTCGCCCGGTCGTGCCTCCGCCGCCGCCAGGACCGCGCTGCTTGCTCCTGCGCCGGGAGCCCAGGTAAGCCTGCGGGGGGGGGGGGGAGGGGTTATAAGCCGACCCTCGGCTTATACGCGGGTGCCTAATTTTTCCCCATTTTTGGGGAGAAATTAGGCACCTCGGCTTATACGCGGGTCAGCTTATACATGGGTATATACGGTAACTGGAACATATATTGGGACCAAGTATTTAAACATATCTCGACTGCACGATGTTTAACCTACTGTTGTTGTATTTTTATTTTGCTGTTGTTATTATAAAATAAACTTAAAATAAAGAGTTTAAAAAATAAGCTGTGAGTTAAAGGCTAGCCTTTGTTTAGATCTGCCTGCCATGGCAGTTTTTGAGGAGTACTTAAAACTCTTGTTTGTCTGTGGTCCTGTCAGTGTTCAGATCTGAACGAGAAGCTCAACCTGTTACTTCAGGCCCTTCACGCGGAAGCCCGGGCTGCTCCCGCGCTGCCCCCAATCACTTCCTCCGTTGCAGAAAAAGAAGGTGAAGAATCATCCAGCGAAGAGTCTTTATCTGACGCCAGGGACCAATTGAGAGAGAACAGCATTGCGGCGGCTCCCACCCTCCCTATCTTCAAGCCGCGAGAACAGCTACTGCTCAGAGCGAACAGCTTAAAAAAAGCCCTGAGGCAGCTGATTGAGCAAGCAGAGAAAGGTGGGCCCCTGGAAAGAGATTTTGCTGGCATCATTGCCTTGTTTCATTATCTATTATTAAACGTAATTTTCGTTTTATACAGTTTATGGCCAGGGTGTCGAACTCATTTGTTATGAGGGCCGGATATGACATAAATGTCACTTGGTCGGGCCGGACCATGTATAGCATACAATTTAATGCCAGGTACCAGAGATACAAACTTTATAGAAAACAAAGGAAAGCCAATTAATGATTTTTTAAATTTTATTTTTTACTTAAAATACAAGCATGCTTAAAACAATGACACTCTTATTTTCTTCTATTTAACAGTTTTTGATAATTGACACCTCAGGACTGGGTGGGGGGCTGGCTGGTTTGCGGCCCGTATAAAGGCTCTCGAGGGGCCAGATCCAGCCCATGGGGCCCCATGTTTGACATGCCTGGTTTATGGGCAGAAAAAGGTACCGGCTGGATATTAGAAAAAAATTTTTACAGAAAGAGTTGTTCGACAGTGGAATCAGCTACCTAGAGAGGTGGTGAGGCTCCCCCTCTCTGACAGTCTTTAAGCAGAGGCTGGACAAACAATTGTCAGGGATGCTCTAGGCTGATCCTGCATTGAGCAGGGGGTTGGATTAGATGGCCTGTATGGCCCCTTCCAACTCTGATTCTAAGTTGTGTTTTAAATTGATGTTTTAATATATTGTACGCATATATTGTTGGAAGCCACTCTGAGCCCATCTTGGAATGGGAAAGCGTGGGGCATAAACGGAATAAAATAAATAAATAATAAATAACAGTGAAAACTTTGGCGTGTATTTGTGGCATTTTACACCTCGCTCTGTTCTTTGCTTGATGTAGCCATTTGCCTAAAGCTAAATTTCACTTCTCTCTTAATGTCCAAGTCCGAGCTTCTTCATATGAAGGCGAGATGTTTGGTTTCCTTTTTCTGTACAACTGGCCATTCGATTGTCCCTGTGGAAATATGGAAACTTTGTTTGTAGTATGCATTAGTATTCAAACAAAGAACTAGCGAAGGTAGCACTCTAATCTAATAATTGATGATAAATTGTACAATGATAAATATAGGATAAAAATAATTAGTGATAAGTATGTGGCCCGCTGCTTGTAGGTGGTGGGTGTTAGGAATGATGTGTCAGGCAGGACTTACATTTGGTAACCTTGTATATTTGAGGGATTTTTTTTACAGACATACAATACCTAAGAAGACCTTGGCTGGATTAGACCATCTAATCCAACCCCTTGTTTTCAGTCAGTTAGGTGCTCCAGGAAGATCCCAAACTCAGGAGGCAAAGGCCTCCCCCCACCCGACGGTTGCCCCCTCCATTAGTATTCAGAGGCAGACTGCCTTGGAATACTGAATTCCCATTTTGCATTCAGGGCTGATAGCCACGGACAGAACTTTCTTCCATAAATGTCTTATCTTTTAAAGCTAGTGGCTGCTGCCTCCTGCCGCAGCTATCTTAAATAACTGATTATGTGTTGTGTGAAGAAGTACAGAAAGGAGAGTTTCTTTCTGTTTAGGTACCTTTTGTAAGTCACGTTGAAAATATGTTTGCATAATTAAAAGTTCTGGGGTCTGTAATACACATGGTAAAAACTGAGTCCCCAAGTCCAGCCTTAAATTCTGGGGAGATAGGGTAATAGATTGTGTATGCTTTCTTTTTTTGCTTGCTTAAATAAAAGCATGAGAGCCAGGATAGTGTAGTGATTAAGGTGTCGACCTGGGACTGGGGAAACCCAGGTTCAAATCCCCACTCACACCATGGAAGCTTGCTGGGTGACCTTGGGCCAGTCACACACTCTCAGCCCTGACCCTGGCTAGTATTTGGATGGGGGACCTCCAAGGAATACCAGGGTCGGGATGTGGAGACAGGCGATGGCAAAACTACCTCCGAATGTCTCTTGCCTTGAAAATCCCACCAGGGGTTGCCATAAGTCAGCTGTGATTTGATAGCAAAAAAATAAAATAAAAATAAAGCATGGTTTATTACTACAAAATCCATTTGGCAGGAAGGGGTAACAACCTGTGTGCGTGCCTATTCCTCCGTTTTTGTAGTTGTGGATGAGCAGAATGCACATACGGAAGAACAAATAAATCAGACACCGACAGAATATAGTAAGGAATTGGATGAATCGAAAGATGAGGAAAAAGAAGAAGATACAAAGGAAACTGAATCTCACCTAAGTAAGTATTCAGAAAATCAACTGTTGCATATCTGTCTGAAATTTACAGAACAATGAGTTGGCTCAAAAGGCACTTTTGATAGTGGGAGGGGGCAAATTATGCTACCCCCACCCCGCCAAACTGAAGACCTCCACTCCAACCCCCCTGCAGTACTGTTTGTCAGGGTCCCCTGAGCTCCACAAAGGGTTTAGTGCGCTGCAGTGAGAGAGAAAACCCTGTTCTGTGATCTCTGCTCACTTGCGGTATTTTAGATCCAGCATGATATTTACTTTCACAGATTTCTCTTAACAAATCTTTTTTGCTTCATTCACACAGCTGTGTTTTAATTTGCATCAGGCACACACTCCTGAAACGGAATGGTTTCCAATTGGCAAAGGAGTCAGACAAGGATGTATTTTATCTCCCTATCTCTTCAGTCTATATGCAGAACATATAATTAGGAAAGCTGGATTAGATTTAGATGAAGGTGGAGTGAAAATTGGAGAGAGGAACATTAATAATTTGAGATATGGCGATGACTCTACATTATTGGCAGAAAATAGTGAAGATTTGAAACGACTACTGCTGAAAGTTAAAAGAGAAAGTGCCAAAGCAGGACTACAGCTGAACATCAAGAAAACAAAAGCAATGACTACAGGAGAATTACACAACTTTAAGGTTGACAATGAGGAAATTGAAATTGTTCAAGACTTTCTATTCCTTGGCTCCACCATCAACCAAAAGGGAGACTGCAACCAAGAAATCAGAAGGAGATTGAGACTAGGAAGGGTAGCCATGAAGGAGCTAGAAAAGATTTTGAAGTGTAAGGATATGTCTCTGGCCACCAAGACTAGATTAATTTATTCCATCATATTTCCTGTTACTATGTATGGGTGTGAAAGCTGGACAGTGAAGAAAGCTGATAGGAAGAAAATAGATTTCTTTGAAATGTGGTGTTGGAGGAGAGTGTTACGGATCAGTGGGTTATAGATCAAGCCTGAACTGGCCCTTGAAACTAAAATGATTAAACTGAGGCTATCGTATTTTCGTCACATCATGAGACGACAAGAGTCACTGGAAAAGACAGTCATGCTAGGAAAAGTTGAGGGCAGCAGGAAAAGAGGAAGACCCAACAAGAGATGGACTGACTCAATAAAGGAAGCCACAGCCCTCAATTTGCAAGATCTGAGCAAGGCTGTCAAAGATAGGACATTTTGGAGGACTTTCATTCATAGGGTCTCCATGAGTCAGAAGCGACTTGACAGCACTTAACACACACACACGCTCCACTTTTTGTTGACTGCAGTTCGGAGTAGGCTCTGGGAGACCCAAGTTCGAATCCCTGCTCTGTCATGGAAGCTTGCTGGGTGACCTTGAGCTAGTCATACACTCAGCCTTACCTCCTTCACAGGGTTTTTGTGAGGATAAAATGAAGGATAGGAGAATGATATGAGCCACTTAGGGTCCCCATCTGGGAAGAAAGGCAGGACATAGATGAAGTAAATAAATAGAATAAATATATTCTTGACTTCTCATTCATAATCTTCCTGGAATCTACAGAGAGGATATAATCAAGGTACAGTCATATTCAAGTGTGTGAAGTCAACCTCTTCCTCATGGGAGGAGGGTATAAAATATTTCGAAATAAACTTTGGAAGATCAATACATGAAACAAGAAACTTTCATAAAAGCTTTCTGTGCTAGCAAACTATTCACCTGTATTTAGGGGGACGTGTGTATTCTTCATCTACTCTTCTTTTCTGCCCCCTCTAAACAGTCAAAACTGCCCCCAAATCTCCAGATGGACAGAGAAGTCGCATTTCTTCGCATGCAAGTACACTTTCAGCCCCACCCTGTGCAGCCAGCAAAGAAAACCTTCCAGTGCTTAACACAAGAATAATTTGTCCAGGTAACAAAGATTTAGTATTTGGCTAGTCCTTTCATTTGATCGAAAATGTGCCAGGGTCACCCCCCCCCCCAGATATGTCAAAGTAGTTTAATTGTTTAACGTACGCAAGCACTTTGTCCTCAGTTTGGAAAGCCACAGCACATTGATCTGAGTTGTGATTTGACACCAGTATAAAGAGATCTTACCGCTAAAGGGCATAATAGAGAATCGTTTACATTTCCTCGTTCCCAAGGCTTTTGGCTGACTTTGATTTTGCTCCTTTGGTTGGTTTATACTTTGCTTTCTTCTCTTTTTTGTTCCTACTTTGGCATTATCCTGACACTCTAAAATAACACTAGGCATGCTGAAATAGCCGTCTAGTTGTGGGCTGTTGATTTCATAGATCTGCAGAAAGGAAAACGAAATTGCGATGCAGTCTTTCAAATTTGCATTATTTTGGCATTTACCTTCTCTTTGGTCATAGGACAGTGGTTCTTGGTATCCATTTCAAGCAGTCTGTTTCAAGAAGATTTGTTTTTTAAAACATGGATTCTTTTCCCTTTTCCCATCAGGTCTAAGGGCAGGTCTAGCTGCCTCTATTGCAGGGAGTTCCATTATCAGCAAAATGTTGCTAGCAAACATTGATCCATTTGGTGCTACACCTTTTATTGATCCTGATCAAGAATCACTGTAAGAAAAACCATTATTTTTTAATTTATGTTGTCATTTTTATTCTTATTTAGTTGCCATTTTCTTTCTCTCTTTTTCACACAAAATTAATGCTTGGTAAGTCATGCAGAACATTTTTTTTGAACATTTGTGACTTCAATTAATTCAGATGTCCAGACAGGAAGAGGAAACTTGTTTTGACAGGGTTTCCCAGAATCTGTCAGAATTTTCCCTCAAGAAATACTTTATGCTCTCAGCCCAAGACCCTTGCAAAAGATGACAGGAGATAATTCTGGTATCTGGGATCTTCCCTCTCAAAAGAGAAAGGCTGGGCTTTTTTGTCATCTAGGGAAACTGTGGCTTCAAGATTCTGGAAGAAGTGCGGTGCGGCACCTGGATTTTGGACATGTGCAAGGGTTGTGTTGCCAACCTCCAGGTACTAGCTGAAGATCTCCTGCTATTACAACTGATCTCCAGCCGATAAGAGATCAGTTCACCTGGAGAAAATGGCTGCTTTGGCCATTGGACTCTATGGCATTCAAGTCCCTCCCCTCCCCAAACCCTGCTCTCCTCAGGCTCTGCCCCATGCACATCTTCAGTGAAGCAAGAGTTAGTGACTGATGCTTTCAATGCTGGGTTAGGATTGCCAATAACACATGGAGGCTGAATTCATGGAAACCAGCAGCTGACGCTTTTCGTAGCATGGGGGTCAACAACATTCCATAACGCCTCAATTAAAGGGACGGCATTTTTTTCCCATAGCGCTGCTGCCTTCAGAAAAAAAATGCCCTGTCCCTTTAATCGAGGTATCCTGGAATGTTGTTGACCCCCATGCTATGAAAAGCGTCAGCTGCTGGTTTCCATGCATCCAGCCTCTATTAAAGGGACAGGAGGGTTTCCTCCATGTGTTATTGGCAACCCTAGCCCAGCATTGGAAGCATCAGTCACCAACTCTTTCTTCACTGAAGATGTGCATGGAAAGATATCCATTGCTATGTGCTTATAAGTGCAGATTCACTCAAATACGTAGATCAATAGCTGTCAGGTTCAGGTTCAAATTTATTGCGCATGGCCAAAGGCCATTACAAAAGTTAATCTAAAAACACAATAAGTCCAGGTAACAATCATTAATAATAACAGGAAAAAGCATGCTTCTGAGAACCACCAAAACTTGTAAAACAATACGCAAAGAACATTATTAAAAGTTAAACACTCAGTTTGTCAGATTCTAGATAATTTTAACTAGAATTTGACTAACAGACTTTATAATAATCAGCAAAACCAAACAGAACTTGAAATTTAAGATTTTGTGGTGTCAACCTCCTGTCCATGGGATTTGCAGTTCAGTGTTTACTACATTGGGCCAGCCTGAACCTAGCTGTCAGAATCCAGTTTTAGCATCCAATGAATTTATTTTTTCAGGGTTTTTTTTTTTGCAGCATGCTTTATACCCATAGCCAGGTATATTTCACATAAACCCCTAAAAGCAGTGAAATCTGGTTCTGTGTATAGAATTATGTATCCTGATCGTCATTCATTTTAAAGTATTGTAAGTTTCTAGCCCTCATGGGGCTTGAAAAATCAGCGTTAATGTTTGTGACCAAGGCCTGGGGAATCCGACAAGTCAGAGGTATCTCTGAATAAGATTCCCCTTGCTGAAAGAAGGAATATGGGATTTCAGAGCCCTGCATAGCTCCTGGCCCTTCCACATGCCTTTCAGAAAGATGGTTATGCAAAAGAAGCCGGCATAACTTACATGTGCATGATTTACATGGGTGATGGAATAAATCTTTCTGTAGTGCTGCGCTTTGATTAATTTGCTGGCTGTTGCATGGAAATGGGGGCATGGGGGGGATCTGCAGGAAGAGCAGGGCAGACTCGAACGTTGAATCGGTTGAAAAGCCAGAGCTGTATCTTTCTTTGAATAGATCAGTGATGGCAAACCTTTTAGAGACCGAGTGCCCAAACTGCAACCAAAAACCCACTTATTTATCGCCGAGTGCCAATGCGGCAATTTAACCTGAATACCACCCCCAGAGGGGGCCCAGAGGGAGAGGCTAGGGTTGCCAAGTTCCTCTTCGCCATGAGTGGGAGGTTTTTGGGGTGGCGCCTGAGGAGGGCGGGGTTTGGGGAAGGACTTCAGTGCCATAGAGTCCAATTGCTAAAGTGGCAATTTTTTCCAGGGGAACTGATCTCTATTGGTTGGAGATCACCTGTAATAGCAGATCTCCAGCTAGTACCTGGAGATTGGCAACTAGTTCCTTAGTGTTTTCTCTCTACATATCAAGACAAATGGAAAGGTGTTTGGAGGATAGCTTGTGGGCACTTCAAAGGTGGAATAGGACTGCACGCCCCTCCGCCCGCACAGACCCAGAGGGTGCCGGAGAAGCCGCTGGAGGGAGAGAAGGAAGGAAGGAAAGAAGGGAAGGGAGGGGGAAAGGGAAGGAAGGGAGGGAGAGAAAGAAAGAAAGGGAGAAAGAAATGGAGCAAGGGAGAGAAAGAAAAGGACAGAGGGAGACAGAAAAAGAAAGAGGCCATTTATGCATGGGAGGTTTTGCCTTGGATTTGCCACTCGGTGGGGCGCGGCAGCAGGCTTGTGAGAGGCGAGCAGGGTGGGGCAGAGGGCGCCTCCTTCGCACCCACCGACCAGCCATGCCCCTCCGCCCGCACAGGCCCAGAGGGCGCCGGAGAAGCCGCCGGCCATGCCGAGTGTGAGCGCTCGGCTTCTGTTCCCCGCTCTCCCACCCGCCTGGCTGGCCGCGCACGCTCCAGCGGCGGCAATGGCGGCAGCTTCTGTGGGAGAGTCCGGGGGCCACCGCCAATCATGTCGGAGGTTCCCCACCCCTGGGCTACAGCCTCCCCCATCCGGGGTGGGGCAGAGCCGGAAAGACCAGTGGCTTGGAGGAACCGTGCGTGCCGGCAGAAAGGGCTACGCGTGCCGGAAGTGGCACCCGTGCCATAGGTTCGCCAACACGGGAATAGATGTATATATAACGGCTGCAGTCTAACATGTGTATTGTGATTATTATAGACTTGTGTATTTCTTTGATAGGGAAGGATATTCAGAGAAATGTGTCATGAACAACTATTTTGGCATTGGATTAGATGCAAAGATTTCATTAGAATTTAATAATAAGCGGGAGGAGCACCCTGAAAAGTGCAGGTAACTAAAGTCTCTGCTAAGCTTTTAAACAAAGCATTTTCTGCAAAATATATATGTAGTGGCTACCCTTTTTCATTTTCTTAAAAATGATTAGCTAAAATACTGGATTTCTATGAAACATGGCATAATTTTATTTCATACATTAATCAGAAAGATGCCATATATCTGAGCCCTTCCTTAGATTATGGAAAAGGAAATGTCCAAAATATATAAAGAATTGTTTTTAAAAAACCCAGTGCCCTCAATGAATTCCTCTCTTATCTGTAATTGTAAGATAAATTGGAAAATGTGTTAAATACTAAGCCCTCTGTCAATAATCTGATTCAACTTCATGTTTTTTTAGAAAAATTATTATTATACTGTTTCTATGTTTGTTTTTTACAAGGGTTGTTTTTATTGTTGTTTGTTTGGGTGGCGGTTTCTGTTTGGAAAAATTAATTACAATTTTTAAAAAATGATTAGCATTTTACAAGAACATGGATTTTTCCATGCCTCAGAAGGTTCATTCCCCTTTTGCTTTCAGAAGCAGAACCAAGAATATGATGTGGTATGGCGTTCTTGGTACGAAAGAGTTATTGCAGCGGACATACAAGAACCTGGAACAAAAAGTTCAGCTCGAGGTAAGGTTTTATATGATTTAGCTGTGAGAATCAGTGGTCCGGGGGGACGGGACACCAGAGAGCCCTGGCTGTGTCCCCGTTCCAGTGTCCTAGCTCCGTCCTTCCATCTTCTAGCAGCTTCCCAGCATGGCACAAGCCCCATGTTTCAGGAAGATGGGCAAGGCTGTTGCTTGGTGGGGCTTCTGGTTGGCATTTGGGCACTGCCAGAGGGAGTAGAAGTGCAGGGGCTGCAGAGGAAGGGGAGATGTTATAGAGAAGGGGTCCATTCCTTCCATGCCTGTCACCAGGCCTGCACCTGAGCTCTCCGTGTCTTAAATTTTTCATAAAAGCAGCCGTGGGAAGACGGGCAATGGCCTGTGCTTGTTCAGGCTAAACTAGGGCAGCAGCCCTTATTTATGCACAAATTTTGCTATGTGGTCTCTTTTTGTGGATTGCAGTGTGATGGGCAGTACATACCCCTTCCGAGTCTTCAGGGCATCGCTGTTTTGAACATTCCCAGCTACGCTGGTGGGATTAATTTCTGGGGTGGAACGAAGGAGGATGACGTAAGTAGCATTTTCTTAAAGCAGTTCTTAGCTCTGAGTCTTTTCCTTCTTTTTCATAGGCAGTTTGAATAGCCAAAATGTTCTGGTGTGCATACACAAAGCAGTAGTCGGGTTCTGTACTTCTGGTGTGTAATTACGGTGAGGTGTGCCTGCAGTTGTGTTTGAGATGGCAGTCCTGCACTATGTGACAAAGCCTTCATATTTCCCAGTTCTGTTTAAAAGATGCTGGAGTATAAATAAATCCCACAAATATTGGTGTTGAGGTCTTGAGGGTTCCTTGATGAATTAGAGACCACAACAGACAGACGCTTGGTTGCTACAACATTGTTGCCTTCCCGCTTTCTCTCTGGCCATTGTGGAAGGTTTTCACTGTCACGGGGTGCTCACTGCTCAGAGCTCCAGGAGAAGAAGAGCTTCTAGAAAAGCATTGATCTTGTGCATGCGGAAGGGACAGCGACAGAGGATGCCTGGAGAAAAGCATGGGGGGGAATGTTGTCATGTTCCAAGCCACAGCTGCTCAGAGGGGTCATAGAATCATAGAGTTGTAAGGGACCACCAGGGTCATCTAGTCCAACCCCCTGCACAATGCAGGAAATTCACAACTACCTCCTCTTCACACACCCCAGTGACCCCTGCTCCATGCCCAGAAGATGGCCAAAAAAA
This sequence comes from Euleptes europaea, assembly GCF_029931775.1. NCBI lineage: Eukaryota > Metazoa > Chordata > Lepidosauria > Squamata > Sphaerodactylidae > Euleptes > Euleptes europaea. The sequence continues at coordinate 1,726,753 of NC_079327.1, read as the reverse complement.
ACCCTCCAGGATCCCTGGCCAATCTGGCTTGGAGGAAAATTGCTTCCTGACCCCAAAGTGATGATTGATCGCCATTACCCTGGGCATGTAAGAAAGGGCCATGAAAGCCAAACACTGACATAACCCTTCCTGCCATCCCTCTCATGAACTGCCTATGGCCAAAATGCCCTCCCTCTCATCATCTGCTTAAGATCATAGAATCAGCATTGCTGACTGATGGCCATCTAGCCTCTTCTTACAAACCTCCAGGGAAGGAGAGCTCACCACCTCCTGAGGAAGCCTGTTCCACTGAGGAACCGCTCTAACTGTTAGAAAATTCTTCCTAATGTCTAGACGGAAACTCTTTTGATTTAATTTCAATCCATTGGTTCTGATCCAACCTTCTGGGGCAACAGAAAACAACTCAGCACCATCCAGCCACCCCTGATGTTTCCTTTTCCCCTCTCAGATATTTGGGGCGCCATCATTTGACGATAAGATCTTGGAGGTGGTTGCGGTATTCGGCAGCATGCAGATGGCTGTTTCCCGTGTTTTCAAGCTACAGCATCACAGGATTGCGCAGGTTTGTGTATTGTGAGGAATTTTTAAAATGAGCTGGTACGGCAGTCCCTGGGGAGGCTAAAGGGCATGTCAAGTGTTGACTTTTGTTTGTGTGATAAAGTGTCAGACGAGGCAAAGTGCAGTAGATTTTGGAATGCTTTGTGGAGACCTACCCAGAGGAAGTCACAGCCACTAATAACCACACTTCTTCATGGGAGTTGTCAGTTTTCCTGTACGCATTAGTCCAAAATGCTTATTTGTCTTTCAGTGCCGATCAGTAAAAATCACCATACTTGGAGAGGAAGGAGTCCCGGTACAAGTAGACGGAGAGGCATGGATCCAGCCCCCAGGGATTATTAAAATTGTGCATAAAAACAGAGCACAGATGCTGACCCGTGACAGAGTAGGTTACTGTGAGGATTTTATGTCTGTTATTTAATGTATTTGTGAAGAACTTGATTCACCTGCATTAAGGAAATAACACAATAGGATACATCAAGGCATGTTTATAAACTCACATGAACACATGAAGTTGCATTACGCCAAGTCAGACCCTCGGTCCGTCAAGGTCGTATTGTCTGCTCTGACTGGCAGCAGCTCTCCAGGGTCTCAGGCAGGGGTCTTTCACATCACCTACTTGCCTTGTCCCTCTAACTGCAGATGCCTGGGATTGATCCTGGGACCTTCTGCATGCCAAGCAGAGGTTCTTATCACTAAGCAACGGCCCCTCCTCTGGAGGTTCAACACAGTGGCCAAGGCCTTTCCTGATGTTTCCAAGGCCTTTCCAGATCTGTACTCATTGGAAGCTGAGGTTTTCTCAGAGCGATCAGGTTCTTGAGGGCAGTGGGCTTTCACATGCAATAGGCACTGCACAGAAAAGCAGGATTCTTACTGTTAAAAATTTCTGTTGGCAGTAGCTGTAACAAATAACTGAATAAATTATAATAATTGCTTAAAAGTGTAGCATGGATTTGTTGATGGGCAGTAGATTCAGGACGAACAAAAGGAAATACTTCTGTACACAGCGAGTGATTAAAATGTAGAATTCGCTGCCAGAGGATGTAGTGATGGCCACAGGCACCGATAGCTTTAAAAGGGGATTAGGACAGTTTCAGGGAGGAGATGTGCTATCAGTGGCTACTAGCCATGGTGACTAAAGGGGACCTCCACATTTCAGAGGCTGTTAACCTCTGAATATCAGTACCCAGAGGCAACACCAGGAAAGGCCTTGGCCTCTGTGGTGACCCTCCAGAGGAACTGCTTGGCCACTGTGTGAGACAGGATGCTGGACTAGATGGACCACAGGTCTAATCCAGCAGAGCTCGTCTGATGTTCTAATGAAGTCCTCAGCCTCTATGCCCTATTGTTGGGCCTGCAGAGGAATAGGTTGGACACTGTGAAATGGGATGCTGGACTAGAGGGACCACTGGTGTGATCCAGCAGGGCTCTTCTGATGTTCTTATGAAGGCCTCGGCCTCTCTGCCCTGTTGTTGGCTCTCCAGAGGAACTGGTTGGCCACTGTGTGAGACCCGACGCTGGACTGGATGGACCCTCACTGGTCTGATCCAGCAGGTCCCTTTTATGTTCTTATGATTACATTAGGAAAGGGGTTGAAAATAAGACACCCTGTCATAATGCCTTTATATAAATCTGTAGTGTGGTATGTACAGCTCTGTTCACCCCACCTTAAAAAATAATGTAATCGAGCTGGAAAAGGTGAGGTTATAGGGCAACCGATATTTGTAGAAGGGTTGGGAGCATCTTCCCTGCAAGAAAAAGTCAGGAGCTTGAAGGAGGGATCACCTCAACAAGCATTTCTGTCTTCTCGCAACCAAAGCCTGGAGCGCTTCCTTGATTCTGTCAGTGAATAAGCAGCGGTGACTTTGGACAGGATTTCTGGCCATAGTGGAAGCAGTTTGCAGAGATCCTGCCTGGCCATGTGGCAACATCCAGCCCTGAAAAGGGTCGGCCTGGGTTAGTATTTTGATGGAAGACTACCAAGGCATACCAGGGTCACTGCGCAGAGGCAAGCAGTAGCAATCCACTTCTGTTCGTCTCTTCTCTTGAAAACCCTCCAGGATCTCCATAAGTCAGATGTGACTTGAGGGCAAAAAATAAATAAATCGAATGTTTTATTCCAGGAGCCACCTTGGATGTTCGTTTTGAACAGAAAAGTAGCATTAAACATTCACTGAATAAATACAGATAAATATTGTCACCCTGCCATGCAAAGTGACTTTCCCTTGCGTATACAAAAGAGACCCTTTCTCCTTTTGGCCTGAAATTCAGCACGGAGGAGGGATCTCTTTGGTGAGGGCTAAAATGCCAGAGTGCTTCATCCCAGTTGGGTTTTCCTGTTGGAACCAATGGAAATGAAAACTGAACATGGTTAGGAATCTTAACAGCTGTGATAACAATCAGAATGAATTTCTCAAATGCGAAACCTTTTTTACAGCTATGCATGTGTGTGGAACGAATGGGTACATAATGCTCTTAAATGTACAAAACATTGGAATAATGTTGAGTATCTTATTCGCTCCTGGGCAGGCCTTTGAAAGTACCCTGAAGTCTTGGGAAGACAAACAGAAGTGTGATCCCTGCAAACCGGTCCTGCGATCTCCTTTATACCCTCAGCAGGCGGTGGAGCTGGCCACAGAAGAAGAGGCTTCCCAGATCAAGTTCTGCTCTCGGGCTGCGGAAGAACTGATCACCAGGTATGGAGAAAGTTTTGTCCTTGCTTTCCTGGTATACATCTTGATGCATTTCCAATACACATACATAAAGCTTAGGCCTTTTTAAAAAATCTGTTTTAATAATTTGTATGCAACCCTATGGGCAGAGGGAAGGGGAAGCTGTGGAAATCATGATCAAATTTGGGAGATCCTGATCATGCTCATCGGAACTGCGTTGGGACGGTGTCTGAGGATACGGCATGTGTGGTGACTCCCGTGCGCATGATTTCTACAGCGAATGGTGCTAACTCAGCAATCAATCTGGACGTAGCACGCTTACAAAATGAATGCGATAGCCCAGGATTCCGTGCCTTTTGTCAATGTGTTCAAGAAGCTGTTTGTTAACCAGCTGGTGATGCATTTCCTATTCCTTTCTTTGTTCTCTCCAACTCTTCTTCCAGAATCTGTGAAGCTGCAAAAATACACACCTTGTTGGAACAAGAGCTGGCTCACGCAGTGAATGCATGTTCTCATGCCTTAAATGAAGCCAGTCTGAGATATCCTGAGGTAAAGGAATTTTAGGTGCTTTATCAATAATAAATTTGGGGTTGGGCTTGATTACTCTGGAGGTCCCTTCCAACTCTATGATTTTATGAAAAAGAATAAATAAATAAAAGAGCAGCAGTGAACACCCACAAAAGGGGACATTGCAAATAAAGGCATGGTGGTTGTGTGATCTTTATAATTGCTGGGCAGTGGAAAATGAGCTGTAGCTGCAATTCTTGTCCCAAACTTAATCTGACTCAGACTGTGATGAAACCTTTCTGCTCTTCAGCATATCCTGCCAATTAATACCTGAGGCTGTTAAGCTTCTGAGCTCTTAGGCCGCATCATGCAACCTGGAAAGGAGCGAGACAGTTTTTCTCCAGCCCTCTTCCCTGTGATGAGTGTATATGGTCCAGATGACCTTACGTCACAGCTGAAGAGCCGATACATTCTAGAAGATACCTTCAGAAGCTGGAGGGTGAGAGATTCAAAACATGACTAGTATCCATTCTAAATAATATACATGAATACCCCTTTCCTCCATGAATATGTCCACTCCCCTCTTAAAGCCCTCCAAGCTAACTTTAATTCTGAGTTGTGCTCTGAGTAAGTGAACATAAGACTCATAGTTAAATTGTGGAACTCCCTGCCCCAGGATGTGGCGATGGCTGCCAACTTGGAAGGCTTTTAAGAGGGGAGTGGACATGTTCATGGAGGAGAGGGCTATTCATGGCTACCAGGCAAAATGAATTGTAGTCATGATGCATACCTATTCTTTCCAGGATCAGAGGAGCATTCCGAATATATTAGGTGCTGTAGAACGCAGGCAGGATGCTGCTGCAGTCGTCTTGTTTGTGGGCTTCCTAGAGGCCCCTGGTTGGCCACTGTGTGAACAGACTGCTGGACTTGATGGAACTTGGTCTGATCCAGCAGGGCTTTTCTTATGTCCTTATGTTATGTAACTGGAGAGCAAGTCAAGGAGGCAACCTAAGATATAACTGCACCCTGACTATGAGCACATCTGACCTGAACAAAATCCTTTTCTGACCCCAGCCCCTGCATCAGAGCCTTTTATTAACCATTGAAATCAGGGTTGAACACCCTATTTAGATTCCAGCAGAAGAAATCCAGTCACGTTTGTTGTTGATGTTTTGTTTTCTCACATTTTCAAAGTGTTCACGATTCAATGTAATGCCCTTGTCTTTCTTTTCCTAGAGCCTTACCCGAAACATTGCCCTTGAAATAGCCGTCAGTGTGAAGGCGCTTCACGATGAAACCGAATCCTTGCTAGTAGGAAGGGTTCCTTTGGTAAGGTGGCAATGGAGCTGAGTCTTGTGTTCGCTTACTCAGAGCACAACATCTCCGTTTCTGCCCTTCTTCGGGCAGGAGGGGATCCAAAACTTGCTCTTGTCATGAAGTAGCTGATGCTGCTCTTGCTGCTGAAGATGCAGTCACTTTTCTGCATTTGGGGGTCGGGGTCGAGTGGCGTGGAGATGGGGTGGGCAGTGGCCAGCTGAAGAGATGGAGGGGGAGGCTCGTATGTAGAAGATGCCTTTGTTCAAGGAGAAGAATTGATGTTGAGAAGATAGAGGTGGGGGGCGTTGAAGCATAGCCCAAGTAAGTTCTTCATAGCTGTTGGCCAGTTTGTTGATTCCTTGCCGTGATCACAACAGCCGCTCTTAATGCAGGACCTGATGGCATTTTAGCCACAGCTCTTGCTGAACTTGGTGGGGCCAGCGTGGTGTGGTTAGGAGCTGCGAACTCTAATCTGGAGAACCGGGTTCGATTCCCCACTCCTCCACACAAAGCCTGCTAGGTGACCTTGGGCCAGTCACAGTTCTCTCCAAACTCTCTCAGTCCCACCTACTTCACAAAGTGTCTGTTGTGGGGAGAGGAAGGGAAGGTGATTGTAAACCAACTTTTCTTCTTCACCTTCATGAACTGGGGTTTGCGGGACTGTTGTTACACCAAAGCCAATTCAGGTGTGCAAAAAAATTGACCCTGGGTTGGATCTATCCAGCTTTCCCACTGGGCAAAAAGAGAGGAGAGAGTCCCCTCTGACCATCCAAAACACTGTGCAGGTAGCCGTGGGACCTGCATGGATGAAAGGCATGTATGATGGGCTAGAGTCAGGAGGGAAATTGAGTGAAGAAGCTGGCTGAAGCCAACCTGAATCCAAATTGGACCACAGGTTTTCAGTGCACAGCTCTCCTCCTGCGTGGAAAGCTAGTACATTGGGCAGGAAAAGGCAAATGTATAAGTGGGCAAACACTTCTTTGAATTTTGTGGCTACTGAGTGTTAGGCGAGGGTTGTGGAGACCCTCGGGAGGTCATAGAATCAGATTTGGAAGGGACCACCAGAGTCATCTGGTGGTAAGTGCTCCTTCCCTGGAGGCTTTTAAGCAGAAGCTAGATGGCCACTGTCAGCAATGCTGATTCTATGACTTTAGGCAGATGTTGAGAGGGAGGGCACCTTTGCCATCGTCTGGGCATGGAATATGGGTCATTGGGGTGTGGGAGGGGGAGGTAGTTGTGAATTTCCTGCATTGTGCAGGGGGTTGGACTAGATGACCCTGGTGGTTCCTTCCGACTATGATTCTGTGATTCTATTCTATGATTCCATGAGGTTCACTGGGAGACCTTGGGCAAGTCGCTGTCAGCCTCACCCTCTACCCTGAGCTCTTTGGAGAAAGGACAGATTTAATACATCTGCATTTCGTTGCATAAGAGGGCAATTAGACGTGTTGTTTTTAAAGGGCGTGAGCGGCTGAAGATGTCGTTTGGGTTTGTTTTCATAGCAGTTGGAATCGCCTCACGAAGAGCTGCTCTCCATGGCTGTGCAAAGCTTGGAGGTGGAATTGAGGAAGCTGGCGGAAATCCCTTGGCTGTATTATGTTCTCCAACTGAATGATGATGAGGTGGGTAAGAGTCACCCTCGCCTGCCTGCTTTCATTTTATTAGTTCATAGCAATTTGATGGGGCGCACCTTTGGGTATCTTTGTGTTCTTTAATTCATTCCGTTTTCTGAAAATGTAATAGATTCCCCCCCCCTTAATTTAATTTTCCCTTTTCTGTTTAGGATCCTCCGTTGGAATATGTTAAAAGAAACAGAAGCACAGTATTTCGTATAGTGCCAAAGTTCAAAAAGGAAAAGGCCAGAACACAGAAGACCAAGCCCCAACCTGGTATGCTTTTTGATACTGCAAAGAAAATTAGAATGGCTTTGGGGGAAATCTGCCATTACATGGTCAGATAATGTGTGGTACTTTCCATATATTCGATCAATATTTAATTCACCAAGAGTTCTCATATGTTGATCCTGAGTAAGTGATTTAAGGGCTTCTGTGTTGTATTTGTCATTGCTTCACTTTAAGATTATGTGTAATACCTTTCACTGATTCATCTGCAATTGGACCAGTCATCCCTTCAAATCTAATCTTAGATCCTGGGATTCCTTGGAAGCTTATTGCTTCTTTGTCATCGACAAAACAGATAAACGGAAGTATTTTTTCACACAACGCATAGTGCAGTTGTGGAACTCCCTGCCCCAGGATGTGGTGATGGCTGCCAACTTGGAAGGCTTTAAGAGGGGAGTGGACATGTTCATGGAAGAGAGGGGTATCCATGGCTACTAGTCAAAGTAGATACTAGTCATGATGCATACCTGTTCTCTCCAGGATCAGAGGAGATACTGGAGCATAATAGGAGCATGCCTATTATATGTGGTGCTGTGGAACACAGGCAGGATGCTGCTGCTGCAGTCATCTTGTTTGTGGGCTTCCTAGAGGAACCTGGTTGGCCACTGTATGAACAGACTGCTGGATGTGATGGGCCTTGGTCTGATCCAGCATGGCCTTTCTTACGTTCTTACAAGATCAGTGATGGTGGAGAATCTTAGTGAAAAACAGTTTGCTTTCCTTTACTGGTCTCCCTGTGTAAGCTGAAAGAAATATTGGATGTTTCCTAGGGTTTGTTCTCAATTCTTGCAGGAGAGTTATGAGGCCCAATAAGCTTGGCCAGAGCTTAGTGTCTGCTGACCGCTTATGTCTCTGAATTCTCTGCTCTGGTCAAGGCTGTGACAGTAGAAAGAGCAACATGAAAAGGGCTGTCTTAAGGTAGAGGGACAGCAAGCCACTGTCTTCCACAATCATGCTAATCGTATTTGCTGGCGGGGAAGGACGTTTTAGATAATTGCTATCTAGAAAAGTTTGTTAGGAAATAGAAGCTGAGTAGACTTCACCATCCTCTCAAAAATTAATGCAATTTGTTAAAGGCAATTTTACATCAGGGTATTTTAATAAGCCACATGGTTTTAAATGTTGGGGAGGGGAACATGAACACAAGCGTTATTCATAAACCAAAGAGGCTTAATTGAAATTATTGACCCGTTTAAAATCATTGTGTGCCATGTTTTGACTTAAAATAGCACTGAACAAAAGACCCATGTGGTGAAAGAGTTGTTTACTTCCTTATTATACTTGGCTTTCTCAGTCTAGTGTGGGCCAACTAACCTTAGAGAATGATATTGACAGACCTTTGAGATGTGCTGGTCCTCACCTACAATTAATGACATGTTTGCTGAACTAATTAATAACCACAATTATTATGTTTTAATGAGTGCTAAGTCTCTCCCCCCGCTTATCCAATAAGTCATCCCTCATATATAGATGAACACATGCAGCCCTCAGAGTTCCGACTATTGGGCCTGGTGGATTAGTGGATGTTCCGAGGTTAGATAGCATTGATGCTGCCGCTGGAAGCATGGCCTGCCATGTGTCTTGCCCCCATCTTTTCCTCCCCCCCCTTACACACCTTCTCAGGTTTGGTTAACCTGTAACCTGCATGAAAAAAGAAACTACCTCTTTTTGTGAAAGTACACCTGACTTTTTTGCTGATGCTTTCTGTGTTCTACTCTGTTTTCCACTTTCTGTGGCCTAACCTTTGCTTGTAATGCAGTTGAGCACATAGAGATTAAGGGGGTTTTGCTCTTAACTTTGGTAGTTCAAAAATGGGGCACAGATGAAGTTGCTGCTTGGCTGGATCTGCTCAGTTTGGGAGAGTACAAAGAAACCTTCATCAGCCACGACGTCCGGGGCTCTGAGCTTTTGCATCTGGAAAGGAGAGATCTTAAGGTATTTCTTTGTGCTACTTTTACATCCTTGGGAATTTTCCTTTGATAGAGATTCGTTAAAACTTTCCTCCTATTCCCACTCTGGTTATATGCTTGTAGCTTGGCTTTTAATGTGCAACTATACAAAAAAAAAAAAAAGGGACAAAAAGCAAGCCCACATACCCAAAAACTAATACACAATGCTGTTGAGCTATGCTTTCATCCAGTAATACCAAGAATATTTAAGATTTCCTTCTGTCTTGTAGAGTTATTATAATAGTAGTTGAGCAGAACATGCTGGTGTTTTTTTTAAGATAACCTCACTTGTGTCAGAATTATTACATTAAATTGCAATAAGGATTTTTTTTCAGGATCTGCATAGAGGTAATTTGTAATCTATTAACCAGCATGATGATTGATCAAGATTCAAGGTTTTTAAAATTCATCTGAATCATGGCTTCCTCAGCTCTCTCCCCCTTTAGCCGTGTTCTGCAGGCAGGGCCAGGCAGGTCTCCTCGAGTGGTGCTGGACCCTTAGCCCTAGGGCTGGCCATGCCTGGGGAGCTGGAAGCACTAGGCTTACACCTGGTGAACCCGTTGATCCAGCAAGCTTCCTCTCCCCGCCCAAGGCTTGACCAGGCTGAGGGAAGCAGCTTCACCTGCTGTGGAAGCAGCCCCTGCTGGGATTCCTCTTGTCCAAGCTTAGATGGGGCCAGAATCCTGCAAAGGATTCAGAACAGATGAAAGAAGTATTTCTTCACACAACGCATAGTTAAATGCTGGAACTCCCTGCCCCAGGATGTGGTGATGGCTACTAGTCAAAATGGTTACTAGTCATGATGCATACCTATTCTCTCAGGATCAGAGGAGCATGCCTATTATATTAGGTGCTGTGGAACACAGGCAGGACAATACTGCTGCAGTCGTCTTGTTTGTGGGCTTCCTAGAGGCCCCTGGTTGGCCACTGTGTGAACAGACTGCTGGACTTGATGGGCCTTGGTCTAATCCAGCAGGGCTTTCCTTATGTTCTTACGACTGATGAGCTTCCTAGAGGTACCTGGTTGGCCACCATGTGAACAGACTGCTGGACTTGATGGGCCTGGGTCTGATCTAGCAGGGCTTTTCTTATGTTTACCCTCACCATGATTTGGCTTAGGACAGGGGTTGGCAAACTCATTAGTCAAAAGAGCCAAGTATCAACAGTACAACGATTGAGATTTCTTTTGAGAGCCAAATTTCTTAAACTTAAAACTATATAGGTAGGTACACTGTTTATTAACTTAATAAACTTTAATTAAAGTTTTAAGTCTTAATTTAACTATAGGTTCGCTGAAAAAAACTTGATATCATACTTAATAGTGATCTTATTTATTGATAAAAATTAAATTGTAAGTCCCTTCCATTTCCCCCTCCCTGTCTGGAGTCCTCGTCTGGAGGCCTGGTATACCGCCATAAAAGCCTATTGGTAGACCTGGCCTCTGGCTGAGTCCCATTGGGAAGCCAGGTCTACCCATTGGCTTTCTTGGCAGTAGACCTGGCCTCTGGAGGCCCATAGAAGCCAATTGCTAGACTTGGCCTCTGAAGGGGGACTTTTTCCCCTCCTCGGAGTCCAGGTCTACCGCCAAGAAAGCCAGTGGGTAGACATGGCCTCCCAATGGGACTCAGCCGGAGGCCAGGTCTACCAAAGGAAGCCCGCCCCGCCCAACAGCTGATAGGCGGGCGGGGGGGGCAGGAACCGCTGAGCCACCCGCCCAGCAATCGCACGGCTAGACGGGAGGGGAGGCTTTAGCCTCCCAACCATTGAGGGCAAGGGAAAGGGGGACCTGGCCATTCTCCATGGCAGGGAGGGGGGGAGAGAGAGAGCTCGCTCGCTCTCGCTCTCAGGTGCGCTGGCTCCGCAGCCCGGCTGCCGGCGCGAGCGGGCGCGAGAGCAGGGCCTCCGAACCAAGTTCGGAGAGCGCACTCAACGGGCCAAAGAGCCACATGCGGCTCGGGAGCTGCAGTTTGCAGACCCCTGGCTTAGGAGGTGGAGCAGGGGCTGCCGGCCTGGCACTGCATCTTCGCTGGACTATCTTGGCACGAACCTGCTGCCTCCGCTGCTCCTGCTGGGTGGTGGTAGATTATGGGGGGAGGTGGATTATGGGTGGTCTCCCATCCAAATACTAACCAGAGCCAACCCTGCATAGCTGGTGAGATCGGGGTACAGGCTACATATTACCCCAGTGTTTAAAGAGCTTCTCTGGTTGCCATTTCCTGGCTCAATGAAACATGCCCGTTTTCAGCAAAAAGCTCCAGATGGTACCTGGAGGACGGCATCTTTCTGTCTGAGCCTGCAGTAGCCATGCTTTCACATTCCTGGCTCTGCTTCACACGCCCTGCCTTCAGAGGAGAGGCAGGCGGCCACATGCGATGATGGGGCCTTTTCAGCTGGTTTTATTTATAGTTTGTGGATTACAGGATTTAAAACTCTGCAGTCAGCATATGACAACCAGTGAACAATGCAGTTGGACTGGGGTACAGAAATGGGGAACAACATAAACAACAAACAGAGGCCAGCCATGATATAAACAATATGGAAAGTGTTGCGGGACGGTGCAGTAAAAGCAGGCGACACCTAGAATAATCGGTGGCGTGGACTACAGTCCTATTCCATTATGAAAGGGGCTCTCCTGGACTGTTGCATTCTGCTACCGTTCTAATCTTTTTAAAACACCCTCCTAGTCATTTCTGATTTGCACATTCTGCTGAATAACAGAAGTATAGGAGCCTTCCTGGAACTCCTCAGGCAGGGAGTTCCACAAAGTGGGAGCCACCACTGAGAAGGGCTGTCATATAGAGGATGGTGCCAAGTTGTTTTCTGTTGCCCCAGAGGGTCGGACCAGAACCAACGAGTTGAAATTAAATCAAAAGAGTTTCTGTCTAGACATTAGGAAGAATTTTCTAACAGAGCAGTTCCTCAGTGGAACAGGCTTCCTCGGGAGGTGGTGAGCTCTCCTTCCCTGGAGGTTTTTAAGAAGAGGTTAGATGGCCATCTGTCAGCAATGCTGATTCTATGACCTTAAGCAGAGGATGAGAGGGAGGGCATCTTGGCCATCTTCTGGGCATGGAGTAGGGGTCACCAGGTGTGTATGTGGGAGGTAGTTGTAAATTTCCTGCATTGTGCAGGGGGTTGGACTAGATGACCCTAGTGGTCCCTTCCAACTCTATGATTCTAAGGCATGTGAAGAGGCAGCTGCCAATTTTACCCATTTGAGGGTGGCACCTTCAGAAGGCTTTTCTCAGATATGCAGGTATGTGAGTCCTAGGCCCTAAGGGCTTTATAGATCAGGGGTATCAAATGTAAGGCACACTGCTGTTAGCTGCTCTGAGCCTGGTCTTAGCTGGGAGGAGAGTGGGTTATAAATCTAATAATAAATAAATAAATAATCTCTGTCCTCTAGTCCAGCGTAAAGCTAGACTGAAAGACATCTAGAACAGATGAATGATCCAGGAAGACCTGGAGCTGTTCTGCCACTCCTCGCTCAATCACCTTGCCCAGAAAGAGCAAATTAGAGACCAGGCATCTTGTGGTGGCATGTTGTAGATAGAGGGGGCCATGGCTCATTGGAAGAGCCTCTGCTTTGCATGCAGAAGGACCTGGGTTCAATCCCCAGCATCTCCAGTAAAAAGGACCAGGCAGTAGGTGACGTGGAAGACCTCTGCCTGAGACCGTGGAGAGCTGCTGCCAGTCCGAGTAGACAATTGTGATGACCCGAGGGTCTGATTTAGTATGCGTTCGTGTTCTCTTCTGCTGCCTCTTTGCCAGGTGTGCAGCTTGCCCGTGCTCTGCTGCCAGGTCTAGACTTCATTTAAGCAGGCAGTTTTACCTTATGGGTTTTTCGCTTGATTTTATAGGTTTGTTCTCGTAACTTGTAGTGGTGAGTATATCGAGTCTACCATGGACTTTGAAAAGCAGGGATTTCCTGTTTCCTTCTCTTGCTGCATCCCACTGCACCTTTTGAGATCTTGCTGCTGGGAATCAGCAGACCCTTGGGATCAGCATGAGGGGCTGAGTGGGATGGGGGGGCCTGCAGGGGGAGGGGTGAATCAGTGGGTATCACTGGCCACTCTTCTGAAGACTTCAGTGCCTTTAAGTCATTGGGACAGCACGGTTGGCTTTGATGCATGCCAGCGTTCACCTTTGCCACTGATTCCCAGACTTGTCATTTTAATTTCTCTGGTGTTATGCTGGTTCTGTGGCTGAACTGTTCTTTTCAGCTCTTGCTTTTCATTTGTTTTAGGATAATTGCTGTTATCATTATGACTTTAGATTTCTATTGATGTTGTGATGTTATTGTTGTATTGTCTTTGCTGCAAACCACTTTCAGCTATTAGTTTTTCAGAGAGCAAGCAAAGAAATGTTAAAAATAGTATTAGGTGTTTTAAAAATGGAAGAAGAGTTGGTGGTGCTTGTGGGTGACATGGTGACCACCAACACCTTTCCTGGCACCCCTAAGTGTTTTTAGAAAGTGGGTGGGGGCAGGGGGGGCTTTTGCCTAGCAGGGCTTCTGATTGGCAAACACAAACACTGGGAGAGCAATCCAAAGTGGGCCTACTGAGAAACCTACTCAGGACTATTAACTGGGGCTAACTCCCAGGAGAAGGTTCTTAGGATTGTGCGTTTTTGAATACATAGTAAGGTAAGTAATTTTTCGCAAAACCTCAACAGGTTTCAATGCCTTTTTCTGCATCAGGAGATAAAAAATAAGCCAAGGCCGATGGTGCAAAATATATCTTATTACTCAGATAAAATTCCCAGCGCGTTTCGCCCAAGAAGCAAATGAGTAGGGAATTTTATTTGAGTAATGAAAGATATTTTTACCTATTTTGCACCATTGGTGCGGTTATTTCATTCCTCCTTTTTCTGCATTAAAAGAAAGAAATAGTATTCTGTCTTCAAGTCAGGAAATGCATTTGCAGTGGAAAATAACCAGATCCTAATAATAACAGTCAACAGTGTCTCCCTCATACGTACACCAACCCTGTAGGGTTGTTATATGACTCACTGTAGTATTTACCATGTAACTGTCACACACACACTGGCTGAGGGAAAAATAGATTGGGGGTATGTCACTGTGGTCATGTTGCCCTTCAGTAGAAATGGGGCCATCTGCCTTGATCCTTATGAGTAAAGATGAAACTGATCACCGGACACTTTTTGCTTCCTGTGAATGAATTTTGCATCCTCCTTGTCTTGTAGGACCTGGGGATAACGAAGGTGGGCCATATGAAGCGAATTCTGCAGGGAATTAAAGAACTGGGCAGGAACACCCCTTTGCCAGAAGTGTAGTGGTGCTGCTACCTTGGAAGGAGAAATGCCGCTTCTGCAGAGCTGGGGAAGCACGTGACCCTGTGCGCACGTCAGTCCGTGGTCGAGTGGGCATCAGTATGTGACACGCATGTTGCTGTATCTGCAGTGTTTGACAGAAGAGCTGGATGTGGAGAGGCTGCAAGGTTTTTGCGTTTCTAAAAAACGCTATGAAATATATATATTGTGAAGAGCTGTTGCGTAAAACGTGGGCTGTGTGGTTTTATGCTTTATCTGTCAAGGGTAATCCAAGTGTAGTTACATATCTGGGTCTCTATCAGTGCAGCAGCAATTGATTTTATGAAATGATATTGCTGAATGTGAGAACTTCCCAGAATCTCTTGCACAATTTTCTGACAGAGACTCACACGTGTGAGTTTTTAGGTGACACTGATACCTCAGCAATCCCTTTTTTCTCTCTGTCTCTCTCTCTCTCCCTCCCCCACTTATTCACTAGCCAAGAAATAAAGCTGGAGTTAGACATACCCCAGGAATGCAAACAACAATGCATGGTTTGTCTGCCAGAACTGTGACTGCCTCTTTTTTTTTTTTTGCGCATGACACAACTTAAGCAACTGAACAACTTTTGTATCTTTTCCAAGAAGATTTAATTTATTACAGCTCTGGTCTTTCTTGCTGTTAGAGACTTTTCTTGTTGCTTTGTGTTGTATGTTACCTAAACGTTCCATTTGGCAAAGAATTTGGGCTGTAAACATCTCTGGCATACCCAGGAAGAAAAGTGTGCTAAATACAACAGAAAGTTCCTATACTCTTGATGACAAGTACTTTCAAAGCCCGCTTCCTCATGAAGTTATGAGCGGACTTCCAAGGGAAGAAAAAGTCTAGGCTCTAAAGACGCCGTCTGTCTCTCTTACAGCCACTTCTAAGGCAAATGCTGGTTTACTTTGAAAGAGAACATCGCGGCAGATAGTGAACGGGCTGCTTTTGAATTCAGAGATGACAGCCCAGTTATGAGCCGTAACTTAAAACTGCTTCACATTGAAGGCATCACTTGGACCAACTTTGTGAATATCAGGGCTTGATTATGCATTTTTTATGAAATCAAATGTTGAAATGTTCCGGCGGTAAAAATTACAGGTCAGATGAAGTATTTGTCTTGCCGTTGGGTATCTTTGCTATACACCTAAACTGAAAATGTCTTTCAGTGTAGGAATTATCTGTTCCTATTCAGAAATATTTAATGCAGGCTATGTGTGAAGCTTGTTTTTTGTTTTGTTTTTAAATCAGTGCAGTTATTAATATGAACCAGTTAACTGGTTTGTCTGATTTTCTTATGAACGCTAATCCCTTTCTTTACAAAGTACAAAATGTATTTGCTTTTCTTTCTCAACTAAGGCAGAGGTCTTTCGAGGAGAACTTTTCACGTCAGAGAAGAGCAGTGTCAAGTTCTCAGTCATTGCTTTTCAGCAATGAAAAAAAAATACTTCACACAGTGCAAAGAAACAACCTGGCTGCATCTGTGAGGCGCCAAAGCATCTCCTTGCCTGTTCCTTCGGGTTGGGTCCAAATTGGCGTCAGCAGATGGAGCTCCTGCAAGCGGCTTTCCCAATCCCTGAGAGCTCCTGCATGCCCCGCAAATGCTCTGCTGAGGACAGGGACCCAAATGGAACTTCATCGAGGAGAGGAAAATGGCAAACTTGCCCTGCCCCTCCTCATTTTGACTATGCGGGGGGGACAAACTCAGCACCGAGACTGGCTTCACTAGTACGAGAGCCAGGAGGTGCTGAGTCTCGAGGGTTCTTTTGTTTGCAGGTGTCTGTGGCCCTCAGCAGAGGATGTCACAGGGCACACATAGAGGATACTAGAGGAAGAGAGGGAAAATCTGCTTGTCTGATCTTCTTTCCCTTGTACAAGTTTGGATCCAACCCATAATTTTTTAAAAGAACAAACCACAATGCCCGTCGTTGCTTTTGCATTTCCGCTTAAGCGGCAGCAAGCAGTGGGGCATTCTGAGGGACGCTGCCACATCTTCTGGAAATTTGGAAGTATAATTAAGAGGGACAAATTGTTGCTGTAGGGAACTGTGGCCACGTTTGAGCACTCGGAAGTCAGCAGGACCCCCCCCCCCAACCAGGCAGCTCTAGATACACGAGAACAAAATGACGGAAGCTTCTCTGTTAACTCTGTATGTATGCTTAAAGTACTTGACATTGATCTCCTCATTTCCACATGCAACTTATTTCTTTATTATTTTTGATAATTTGTGCACACACACACAATCTTCTGGTTTTATAGTGATCCAAATAAGATTGGTTTTAATGCATGTACTCTAAGTTCAATAGCTTAAAGAAAAGGAACTTCCTTTCTTTTCCAGTGATAGAACCAGTTCTGTAAAACTTTATCTGATCTGTTCAAAAAGCTTTCTTCAGAAGGAAGTAGAGATTAAATGATGTCGAACGTAGTGCCAGATCTTTGACGAGGGCTCATCGCTATTTGTTTTTTATATGTTCACTGACTGATCTGCTTGATCTGAGATAGCCTTTCAGCTTTATAGATAAGATTATATGAACATCCCAAGATCCTTTCAAAAATGCATTCATTTTCAAAAGAAGATTATAATGGCAACAGTAAATTTCTTATGCAGAAAAATTCCTGGACGTTTTGTGGGGGTCCACTCTAGAGGTCTGCGGGAGTTCTGGTGCATCTACAGTCCACCAACATGAAATGCCTTCCTCATTCATTGCATGAAGTTGTGGGTTGTGCGGTGTGAGGAAACACAGAGTTGCTTATCTCTGCCATCAAAGTGAATGCAGTAGCATTGGGACGTGTAGGAAGTCTGGGCGGTGTAGAACAACTTTTGTATAATGCTATCGCTGGCTACTTCATATAGACAGAGGGGTTAGTTCCTGCCCCTCTCTACCCACTCGACTGAGCAAAGTTTGAAACCTTCATCCAGCCTAAGGAGCCTTCCTCCTACTCAAGTGGCTCTTACGTTGGACACTTAAGTTGAAGCAAGTCTCCTTGGAGGATGGCTGGATCTACCCCAGTACTTCTAAACTAGAGGATAAATACAGCCGGTGTTCCACTTTAGAAGAACGTAGCTTGTAAAGGCAGGCAGCTCATTTGCAGACCAGTGTAAATTTGCAAGTAAAACAGGGCTCTGAGAGATGATGTATATTTAACAACGCCACTTCGATAAAGCAGCAAAAAGACCTGTGTGGGCGTGTGTTTCTGAACATCTGCATGGATTGCTTCGGACAGCAAGCACACTACCTGTTCCGCTGTGTGTGGGTGTTCTTTGGACTTGTCTCTTGCAGCATTGTCTACTGAAGCTTTTGAATGTGTTTCCTTTCTCAGATAACAACCCTGTGTAAGCCAAGCTTTGCTCAAAGGGTTAAGATGTGTTACACATAAAGGGAAGCTATAATTTTATCCATTCTAACCTGTATGGGTTTCTCCTTTAATTATTGTAGTTTTCCCGTGGAACCTCCGGCTCCCTGCCATAAGTGGGGCACACCAGTTGTGCCCAGCTCGGGCCCCCCGCAAAGGGCATGTTGAACAACACCACAGCATAGGTCCATCGCTGTTGTGCCCCTCAGGCTGACCTGCTGAAGGATGGCTGAGTGGCCACCTCAGGGGGCATGCAGGGACGTCCAGCATGTCCTGGAAGAAAGACTTTTTTCCTCTGGTCCGTCCTGGATGGCTATAAGGAGCAGCCTACAGGTGGCTTAGCATGCAGTGCTTTTTGCTGATGCCCTCCCGCCCAGAGGCAAATCCTGTGCCAGGATAAATAGGCAGCCACCTTTACTTTGGCCCGCCAGGTGGCTGTTTAGTTAATGGGGCCAGAGTGGTCTAGTGTGCAGTTTTTGACTTCACCATAGCAAAGGAAAAAGGCTTTTTTCTTCCTCATATCCTCCCCCCAAGTAGTTTTCTTTGTTGATCTGTCTTCTACTGTACTACTGAAAACAGAGGTACTTGTGTACTGGAGGTGTAATGCCAAAAACACATCCAAAAAGTGGATGTGACAAAAGATTTAGAGCACAACTCAATTGTTTGTGAATATCAACACTTACGTAACTACAGAAGCAGAGAAGGACAAAAACACTACTTGTAGCCAAAAATATGATGAGGTCTTCAGCCATTTATTCAATGATGGAAATGCACATCAAAATGGCAAGCCATAGCAATAAATATAACATCCTGTTGACCGCACAGCGATGAGTCTGTTTCAAATCTGATCTACTTCAGAAAGCTCCCAAGTCGTTCATAGTCTCTCATCTGGTTATTTAGAGACCTTGGGTCACTACGGCAATTACTGAATTCTCACAAAGGTGAGGCAGCCGTTTTCAGTTACACTCACTGAGTCAGGCGTGAGCTGGCAAAAGAAGCCACGTTGTACCTTTGTTTGCTGCTGGCGTGGAGGTAGCTCTCCTACAGTCACAACTGGCTGGGGCACTCGGAGGTCGGGCTGGGACATAGTTTGGGACTATACAGGTTAGACTCCTTTATGGGGCAGCCTCCTTTAGAGACCATGGAGGTGGGGGGAGATGAATTGCCTTCCCTTGCTGATGATTCCTGACCGGTCGGTTGGTGTATTTTCTGTTAGCAGATGAATTGTCAGCGGCTTCTGCTGTTGCCACCCATGCTGTGCCAGAACTCAGGAAATATGTGTCTAGAAAACTTGTATCCTTGCTTGTTTAAATTAAGAGTGTGTTATCCTTCCCACCCCCAAGCCCCTAGGCTGGCTCCCACTACAGGCAGAAAGTTTAGGGAAGAGAAAAAGGCATGAGATGCCTGACATTGCTCCCTTTGGGGAATTTTTTTTTAATTGTTCACTTGGAACAGAATTTCCTTGCAGCATTTTCCAGTGATTTAACTAAGCAGTGTGTCATGCTTTACATTAAAATTCAGGTAAAAAGGGGGAAAATGCATTGAGTTCATTCACCTAACATTTGCCAACAGACCAGTGAGATACATTCCTTTTGCTTTTCGTTTGGAAGAGCAGTATGAAAGTAGCAGCAGGCCCTCACCATAGAGACACCTTTTTAAGGTATAACATCGGTTCTATTCCAGTTGTAGCTTTCTAGTTTGGCTAGATTGCCTGTTTGGCTAAAAGAATAGAGAAATATTTGTTTAATGTATGTTAAAAATAAAGTCTGAAGGAGTGCACTGTATGCAGATACCATTGTAGAGGCATGAGTGACTCTTGTTCGGGTCTTCATATTTATGGTTGCTCTATTGAGGTTTTCTACTCTGGATTCGTATCTGTGTCTGGACTTCTGGCTTTCGCATAGCTAAAACTTGCTCGACAGTAACTGAAGTGTAAGAAGTGTTTTGATATTTGCTTTTCAAACTATGGAACACAGTTTTGCAAGCAAATGGGCAAAGCGGAACAATAAATTTACAGCCAGTGAATTAACTGATAAATAAGGAGATTTTAATTAGAAATTAGTTTGACAAATGTTTGGTGGTTAGTGTAGAAAAGTACATGCTTATCGAGCTGGATGATGCCGAAATTAAATAATAGGTGTATTGGCACTAAGTATATTGTATACTTGACAAACAAGTGTTTATTATACCAGCGTTTGATACTACAAACATTGTTGATCAAATTGGACTGTTTATTCACCACAGAGATGTTTGGGTCAAAATGAAATTTTGGAAGATGACCAAATTTATCTTTGTTTTAAGTTGTTGCGAAGGTTTTAAACAATAATAAGAAAAAAATGCAATAGAGGATATCCTAATACAAGGGGAAGGGGGAAGATACATATGTAAAAGTCTGTTTCTATACAGGGCTCTCCATCTGGTAGCTCACTAGCTGAAGCTCCTAGAAGACCCAAGCCATGGGTGCAGAAAAGAATGGCTCTAGGCTCTTTTAATGTATAGCTTTTATTCCATAGGATTTTGCTCTGTGCTGCTAGCAGATTAGTTTCATTTCTGGCGCTCATCCTAGTCCATGCTCTGTTTCTAAAACAGAGCAAAACTTGGGAACGTGTTTTTTTTTCTTCTTTTTTTTTTAAGGGGGGGAGTAACTTGAGATATTTTCCTTTACTCAGAAGTAGGTCTCCTTAAAGAAGAGGTTGGCAAGATGTGTTCCAGTGTGGTTATAAATGGAAGCTGGGATTGGGCAGTGCAGCGGGTAAGTTGCATCTCAGTCCTCAGTGGCTCTCGTTCATCCCTGCGGGTTAAAGTTAGTGGGCTGCAGCAGGCAAAGCTTGTAATGGCATCGCTCCTTTCCTCAAGATATGGTGTTCAGGAGGGCAGAGGTCCATTCCTATCTTTTTATCACATTTCAGTGAATGACTGCCATTCACTCTTATGGGAAAAAGTAAGCCGCACTGCTTGAGAGCCTGTGCTTGACCCCAGATGTTCTGGTTTCCACTGAGTTGTGCTGTATTCCATTATTACCACTGCTGATAGAGGGCCTTCAGTGATTATATTCTCCAATGAATATATAACCTGAGTTTCCCCTGCATGTATTCTTAAGGAGTTTGTATACAGTGGAGATCAGACCCCTGGACATTTCTAGATAGACATTCAAAGTCCGTTGCCGACAGGCTTCAGATGAGACAGGGAATTTGTGACACACTTGGTTTGTTGGAACCTACCCACACCAGGGCTGGCAGAAAGAAAATTAAAAACCTGCAACTAGCTACATTGATCTTGTTTGTTGGAGAGGAAAGGCGTGTGCTTTTCAGGAAGAAACTGTAGTAGATTTAGCATACTCATCAGCAATTTCAGCATCTCCTACAGCCTTGTGAGGTTATTGGAATCGTTGCTGCATATTTCTGATACTGGAACATTCTTTGAAGTGAGTATGTAGATTCGTGAAACAGTGTGATGTTCCAGTTCTTTATTGCAAAAAAGAACTGTTCTGGGTTACAGTCAGGTGATATGGACTTTTATTTTAATGTGCTATAGGGGACCATGAGACTGTAAACCTGAGCTGATTCTCAGGGTAATTAAATTCCCAAAAGTATCAGAAAAGGTTATAGAATTAAGGATGGTTAACTGTGGGTTTCTGGCAGTGATTGGGAATTTGTTGAAGCCACGCAGATTGCCAGTTTGTTTACGACCACGAAAAAATCACCATAGAAAGCCAAAATATATGAAATCTCCTATTTCTAATAGTATTTTACACATACAACAAAGAAAATGACGATGGTCCTATAATGCACAACTTGTTAAGTCCAAAACAAATCAAAGGATCCACGTTTGTCAAAGGATCCACATTCAGTGATCAGCAAGCTGATAGCTGCTTTGTCACACATCATTTATATATTTATATGATGAGATTCTACATTATACTGAAGAAGCTGGATGACGAAACGGTACATGATTCTAGAAGAGTGTCTATACAGGATGGAGATCGCCTTGTGAAGCGGCAAGTCTGATCAAAGACGGATTGGGACCCAAGATGGATTGGGGTGGATCCTTTGATTTGTTTTAGACTTTGATGTATGTGTAAAATACTATTAGAAATAGGAGATTTCATATATTTTGGCTTCCTATGCTGATTTTTTGTGATTGTGCTAATTTAGCATAGAGGTGTTCTTTTCATACTATATAGTGTGTTTACGACAGCATGGGTGTGTCTCGGGAGCTTCCCCGGGGACAGCTGGGGCTTGCCGAGGAGAGTGAGTTGCCTAACTGATGCCCAAGGCTTTCACCTTCCTCCAAAAACAGTATAATTGGCGCTTAAAGTCTCTCGTGGGTCAGTTCTGTGGGAATTGTTATGAATGTAGGGTAGGTTTTGCTCAACATCCTCTAATTCAGAGATCAAAAGGATTAGCTACAGAGACCATTCACTGAATGCAATATTGAAAGAAGAATATTTAAGCTTGCGTTGTGCTGGCTAGTTTTTACAGTTTAGTTTACGTTAATTCATTGCAAAATGTCCCATTTCGCTGTCTATAAATTGGAATGCTGCAAAGGTATCGTATGCATGGTTGGTTTTATATCAACGGGATTAAGTATAACAACAAGGCATTCTTCTCTTAAAACTGCTATGGTACTGGTTGGTGTAAGCCAGACTCTGTACATTTATAACTATAAATTGTACATAATTAACTACACATAGCCATAATTCTTTGTGTGTGCCTTTGTGTTTATGCATCCATGTTGTGTAAAACACTGTTCTAGTCTATGTGAAGAGCAGCAAATACAAGCATACAAATGGATAGGGGTTTTTATATTAGTTATTTTTGTATGCAGTGATGGAAATTAGATGGTTCAGAATGTTTACAGAATCTTAGTATGCAATCCTGTGCAGAATTACGTGTCGCTAAGATCATGGATTTCAGTGGGTTTTAGTGTGCTTAACTCTGGACAGGATCAGTTTGTTTAAATATTTATAATATGTGGTCTAATGGCAGGGCACGTTTGATATTTGCCACCTAAGATTCCGTTTAGGTTTTTATTCTGTTGTTTACCATATTGTCTAATGTGATTTTTTTAGGAGAAAGGAAAATAGGTCTATTTTCCCAATGTGAAATTATTTAATAAATCCATCTAAGGTTTGTCCCTAATATATGCACTTTGACATCACTGTTTTCTACTGGAAACTGAACAGCTAAAGAAAACCTACCAAGTTTTTCAGATGTGAAAAACATACATTATTTGCTAGTAAATAAACCAGTGTCTCAGTATGCTCCCTCAGGATACTCCAGTTTACCCCATTCTGAAGAATACTCCTTTCTTATAGCTTTAACGTATTCTTACAGTTACAGTTTTAACATATTCTTTATATACCCTCAGCATATTTTGGATGAGCACTTTAAAAATTAGTATCCTTCTTCAAAAGAGTATGTTTGTAGACTTCCTTTAAAAAGAACGCAGAAACGCGGTGATGATGAAACGTGTGCTGGGCCAGATCATGAAATCCCACTGCACATATAAAAACAGTCTTGGCATCAACAACAGTCCAGCAATTTTAACCCCATTGAGTTGGATGGGACCATTAAGCCCACGTTTACATGTTTTCCAATGAAATTGCTGGGATTTAAGAGGACATAACCAGGGCTCTATTTTGTCCCATGTATTTAAATGTATACATCAAGGTCAGGCGCTTGAGGTACTGTGTGGGGTGTCTCAAAAAATAAGTCTCTATTAGCTGCTCCCAGTTAAAACTTGGGAAGTGTTTTAAACCGGGGGGGGGGGGTCAAACTCATTTGTTACGAGGGCCGGATATGACATAAATGTCACTTGGTTGGGCTGGGCCATGCCTCGCCAACCCAGATCAGGACCGTAGGGGTTGGCTGCCTCAGCTGGTTTGCGGGCTGGATAAGAGCTCTCAAGGGGCTGAATCTTGCCTGTGGGCCTTAACGTTTGATACCACTGTTTTAAACGGTGTGTGATGCCCCCCCCAAAACCCCACACATTTGATAAAACATGAAATGGTTTTACAATGAGATGTTTATATCATGAATTTAGCCCAGAAAAGGGTTGTCTTCTGTTCATTTTTCCATAGTTGAAATGAGTCTCATTCCACTCCCTAGGAGTTACGCCACACATGCAGCAATTACCTGCCAGGTGCCGGTTTGAGCATAGCCGCAATCTCAGGTTTTTGTAATGCCTGCATGCGCCTCTTTCCCAGAAGGTTTTCTTGCTGAGCATTTGTGGCTGGGCTGATCCAAAGTTAATTGGAGTCAACGGGAAATGAGTTTAATGGCGGAATTCTGGACCAAGCTGAACTAATCCTTCCTGAATCCTTTCTTAGCATGTATATGGGGGGAGGGGATTTACTTCCCCAATAGCTATAAAAACAATTTTTAAAAGTGTTTTTGTATCTTTAAGCCTAGATCCTTTCCTAGATCAGTGCCTCTGTATTTAGAGTATGCCCATCACCAATCATGAACTTAGTAATGAATTCACACATAGGAGAAGTCAAAAAGACTCTCTCTGGTGTGAACAAACCTTAAAAGCCAATCCTGAGAGTGGCTATGCAAAATATTGACTCTTTACAGAACATGAAAATATATCACATGATGATTTTCATTGAAGCATTTTGTCCAAACATCAACCTGCAAGTCCTACTAGTCTCAGTGGAAAAAACAAAAACCATCCTCAAACTCTGTCAAGAGATAGCCACTGAGCCTAGAGACCCTGCAAGCACCTGGAATCGTTTGTGATTATCAGATAACCATGTGCTGACATATTGTTTTTTTATCAAAGACTCTGAAAATTGATACTGACATCAGTTAAACACCATTTGGGCACATTGAACACCACCTTCTGTCACAGGGAGTCACTTTGAGCACATTCGGGGCATGCCCTTTTCCGCTTGCCTTTCTCATTTTTCTAGTGTTTGCACGGCAGGGATTAGTTATAGCTATTGAACGGCGGCACGTTTCTTTGTTTTCCCTTTCAAATCTAATGGGTATTTTTTTTTAAAGAGTGGTAGATTTTCTTATCTTCGGGTCCTTACCAAGGTGTTTCCCAGTGCACAGGCACACGTGGTTATATTACTAATGGCCAGGGGAAGTAAAATCAGGAATTAGGTCTGTGGAGACAACTTGGGCCCAGCTGGAGAAACACCAAGTCAAGGGATCTCTGGCTTGTTCTTTTAGCACGGTCAGTCCGAGCATTCTGCGCCTCCATTTTCCCATTTGGAAAATGGTGATTGTGCACCTTCCAGTTCGTTGAAAAAACACACTCTAGAGATACCGAAATTGCGAATGTGAGAAGGGTGATTAACTGTTTTCTCGTGTTGAGCTGCAGATCGGAGGTCCCCAGCCTTTTTGACCCTGTGAGCACCTTTGGAATTCTGACAGCGTGGTGGGTGCAGCCACAAAATGGCTGCCGCAGGAGTCAGAACCAGCCACAAAATGGCTGCCACAGCTTACCCTCAGTCACACAGTGAAGAGCCTTGTGCTGTGGTGGCAGCTGCTGCCAAAGCAACATTTTCAAAAATCTGAACAGCCAATCAAATCTCCAGTGGCCAATCAGAGGCCTTGCAATCAGAAGCCCCACCTGGCCCTGCCCACTGTCCAAAAACACTTGGCAGGTGATAGCAAAGGTGTTGGCAGGCACCATGGCACCCACATACACCACGGTGGGGACCCCTGCTGTAGATCATGTTGGTGCAGATAATGTATGAATTGCCCATGATGGCCACCAATTCTCACAATTGAAGTCCTCTTCAGCCTAGAGATGCTGGCGCCATGAGAACATGCCAGGGGTTGTCTTGGACCACCAAGATGCTGCCCTGTGTGCTAAAAAAGGGTCAAAAAGGTTTTGAAATGCCTGACATACTTTGCAGTGGAATCTGTTGAACAGAGGATGTTGTTAAGTTTGGGTTGTATTTATTTGTAATCTTTGTTAAGAAGCGAGAGCTTTGACCGTTTACATTCTGTTTACAATGGCACAGGTTTATTTTTTAATATATCTAGCAACTGAGGTATTTATTGCATATAATATTTTGAGAGACATTCTATGTGTTTTTTGCACCTTTGGAATATATTTCTGTGTACAGGATATTTGGCTGGCTCTGTTAAGAGTAATTTTATGATTCCTAAGTGATGAGTTTTTTGTGCCTTTTTATCATTGGACGCATGATTACCTATTTATTGTACGGAAGTCACAGAGATGTGTATTTTGTATGTTGCTGGAAGACATTGTTGATTTCATTGACATTTATGAGAGATGCCTCTCTTGAACGGCAATTGCTCGATCTTCCTTCCAAAATAAACAGATGCATACCATCTCATTCAGTGTCTGAGAATTTGTTTTATGAATGGGAGAAAAAGTTCCTTTTGGCCATTATCCTGCTTTAATATCCTAATTTTAATTGAGAAGAAATACAGTTGAGGTTGGAGCCCGCATTTTCTCCCTCTATGTATAGTAGAGACCGTGGCTAAACCCTTGTGATCTCTAACAGAACATTGTCAGGCTCACACATAAACACATAGAATCATAGGGTTGGAAGGGTCCAACCCCCTGCACAATGCAGGAAATTCACAACTCCCTCCCCCACACACACCCAGTGACCCCTACTCCATGCCCAGAAGATGGCCAAGATGCCCTCCCTCTCATGATCTGTCTAAGGTCATAGAATCAGCATTGCTGACAGATGGCTATCCCGCCTCTGCTTAAAAACCTCCAGGGAAGGAGAGCTCACCACCTCCCACGGAAGCCTGTTCCACTGAGGAACCGCTCTTAACTGTTATAAAACATGTGAAGCTGCCTTACACTGAATCAGACCACTGGGGTCCATCAAGGTCAGTACTGTCTACTCAGACTGGCAACAGCTGTCCAGGGTCTCACGCTGAGGTCTTTCACATCACCTGCTGCCCGGTTCTGGTTTGGAAATGGCAATGGGTCAGTGTTACAATTTAGGCTTTGCATGCGGAAGACCCGGATTCAATCCCTGGTACCTCCAGTTTAAGGATCACAGGTAATGTGAAAATCTGGTGCCTGCATTAAAGTTCTGCAGTACTACTGAAATAAAAGCACATGGCATTCCTAGTGTTCTTTACTTAATTTTTATCCCGTTGTTCTTCCATGGAGCTCAGGGTGACGTAAATGGTTTTCCCATCTCCCTTTTGTCCTCTTAAAAGCCCTAAGAGAATTGTCCAAGGTCACCCGGTGAGTGCCGTAGCAAGCAGGGCTTCAAATCTTCATCTCCCATTCCTCTAAACAATGCAGAAGTGGCATAATCACAGGAACATCTGATGCTCTGCAGGTCACACCCAGTTCTGCTGCTGTCGGCCTTCTGTGTTGTGCAGCACAATATAAAATGAAGCGTTACCTTCACAGCTGTGAGCAAGGCCTGAACGCTTGGCTGCCTCCTGGGAGGTGAAGACTCCTGGTGATGGGGGAGGCAGCTGGAATGGGAACTGCAAACTGGGAGGTCTCGCTGACGGTGGTGGTGGTGGTGGTGGTGGTGGTGGTGGAGTCAGTCAGGGCTGAATGGTCAGCTTCCTGTTTCGTAAGCCTCAGACACCCCCGTTCCCAAACAAGGAAGTGTTTATTGGGTTATAAGTGAGAGTTTCTTGTTTAATGGTATATATCCCACCCACCCCCAAAGTTATCTTTATGCAAGACCACAACATGCGTTTATACTCCCCTGGAGGCTCTTCTACACCGCCAACAAGCATCTCTTGCATTTTTATGACTCTTACTCAATTTTGAAGGCATAAGGTACTGCCAGTACAAGATTTTATGACTTATAATAGCCTGATCTTGTCAGATCTCAGAAGCAGCGCTGGTTAGCACTTGGATGGGAAACCACTGAGGAAGTCCAGGGTTGGTGTACAGAGGCAGGCAATGGAAAATTACTTCTGAACGTCTCTTGCCTGAAAACCCTACAGGGTCACTGTAAGTAGGGTTGCCAGCTCCGGGTTTTGGGGGCAGAGCCTGAGGAGATCGGGGTTTGGGGAAGGGCTTCAACGGGGTATGATGCCATAGAGTCCACCTTCCAAAGCAGCCATTTTCTCCAGGTGAACTGACCTCTGTCGCCTGGAGATCAGTTGTAATAGCGGGAGATCCCCAGCCACCACCTGGAGGCTGGCAACCCTAACCGTAAGTCAGTTACAACTTGACTGCACTTTACATACATACAATATTTGAATGCTGCCTTTCCACCCAACTTAGGGCCCCCAAGGCACTGAAGAATGAAAAACATTAAAAATCAGTATTAAAATGCATACATGCATCTATATGGCCCTTTCTTGCATGCCCAGAGTAGTGCCGATTGGCGCTTTGGGGTCAGGAAGACATTTTCCTCTGGGCCCAATTGGCCAGGCATCCTGGAGGGCTTTTTTGACCCATCTTCTGGGCGTGGAGTAGGGGGGTCACTGGGTGTGTGTGTGTGTGGGGGGGAGGTAGTTGTGAATGTCCTGCATTGGGCAGGGGGTTGGACTAGATGACCCTGGGTGCCCCTTCCAACTCTGATCTATGATTGTATGAACTATGGTTCTATAAACACCACCGTCCTTGCCAAGCAAAACAGAAGTCGCCTTGGGGGCCCTGATGAGGGCAGAAAGGCCGGCGGGCGTGTGCGTGTATAATCTTTTATAAAGACACACACGAATTAAAACCTCTGTCAAAGAGGCAGGACACGTGTCTTCAAGCCACCCCCCCCATCCCCACGTGCAACGGGTCTGGGCGGGGGAGGCGCGGAACGGCGCCCTCGCCCTGAGGGGACCGGCGGCTACTGCGCATGCTCCTCCCGGTCCCGTTGCCATGGCGCCGCCGCCGCCTTGGCCGGAGAACTCGTCGCGCGGACGGACTGGGGGGGGGGGAGTCCGAAGTCTCGCGAGAGGGGCGGGGCAGGAAGGGCCGAGCCGAGGGAGGGAGCTGCTGCCCGGGCGCCGCGGCTGAGGTGAGGCGAGGGGGGTGGCCGTTGGGGGCCGTTGGGGGGGGGGCTTTTCCCCGCGGAGGCCTCGGGGGGGGGACGGACGGACGGACAAGCGCGGTGGGTCCCGGTGTCGCTGTCGCGGGCCTCCGAGCGGGGGGTCCTCAGAGGCCGCGAGGGGGGGGCTTCGGGGGGTTTGGGTTGCCCTGGCATGGGGGGCGGGGGTCGCGGGGCCCGGTGGGTGGTGGCCAGAAGCGGGCGCGGACGACCGGCGAGCCCCTCCCTCGACTGCAGGTGCGTTAAGAAACGACGGTTATGTCCTTTTTATCCGGTAGGTCGGTTTAAGGAATGTGGATGGTGCACGTTGTTATTGTTTTTGCTATTACTGCGATTATTATTGTTGTTGTTGCTATTACTGCTGTTATTATCATCATCATTATCGCTATTACTGCTGTTATTATTATCACCTTTATTATTATTATTATTATTATTGAAATTGCTATTACTGCTATTATCATCATCATGATGATTATTGCTACTACTGTTATTACTGCTATTATTATTGCTATTACTAGTACTGCTGTTATCATTATTATTGCTATTACTGCTATTATTATTGCTATTACTATTACTGCAATAATAATAATAATAATTAATGTCTATCTGATTATCAGTTGCTAGCTTCTATTATTGCTGATACTGCTAAGGCTAGCTGCTATTATTGCTATTAATGTTGTTATTATTGCTATTACTATTACTGCAATAATAATAATAATTAATGTCTATCTGATTATCAGTTGCTAGCTTCTATTATTGCTGTTACTGCTATGGCTAGCTGCTATTATTGCTATTAATGTTATTATTATTGCTGTTACTATTACTGCAATAATAATAATAATGTCTATCTGATTATCAGTTGCTAGCTTCTATTATTGCTGTTACTGCTATGGCTAGCTGCTATTATTGCTATTAATGTTATTATTATTGCTATTACTATTACTGCAAAAATAGTAATAATGTCTATCTAATTATTGATTGCTAGCTGCTCTGAGCCTGGCCTTGGCCAGGAAAGAGCAGGTTATAAATGTAATAATTATATATATTATTATTATATTTATAACCTGCTCTTTCCCGGCCAAGGCCAGGCTCAGAGCAGCTAGCAATCAATAATCATATAGACATCAGTACTTAAAAATTTCAATAACAAACACGACTAAAACCAATAAAATTTGATAATAAACCATGGAGTGGTTTCTGCACCATCCAGTTTCAAAGCTCTTTGAAGAGTCCTGCAGTCACATGGACACCACCTCGCTTATACTGAATCCGACCTGTCCATCAAGGGTCAGGCTTGCCTACTCAGACTGGCAGCTGCTCCCCCAGGGGTCCTTGGCCCTTTTAACTGGAGATGCTGGGGATTGAACCGCCTGGGGGGGAGCTTCTGTGTGCCCAGCAGAGGCTCCACCACTGAGCCCGTTAAATGTCTTGGGAAGCTGGCGAGCAAGAACATCCCACAAAAAGGGGGAATGGGTGGGGGTGAGAGAAGAATACGTGGAGCTGCTTTATACTGAATCAGGCCATCGGTCCATCAAGGTCAGTACTGGTGACTCAGACTGGCCGTGATTCTCAAGGTTCTCAGGTCAAGGTTTATGTTTATGCTCAACAGTGTTGTTCAGAAATTACCAGCTTGAAATGTACAACGATATAAGGTTGTTAATGCTGTAAGTAATAGAGGGGTGTATCTTTCTGTCAGCAGCATAGAATAGTAATTACCCAGAAGGGTATCAGAATAGCATGACCAACACTTTCATCAGGATTATGCTTTTAGATTATTCCCCGTTTAAATGGCCACATGAAGTTACCTTATACTGAATCAGACCATTGGTCCATCACAGACAGTTTTCTCTACTCAGACCGGCAGTGGCTCTCTGTGGTCTCAGGCTGAGGTCTTTCACATCACCTCCTACCGGGTCCATTTAACTGGAAATGCTAGGGATTGAACCTGGGAACTTGTGCTTGCAGAGCACATCCTGTGCAATTGAATCAGACCATCCGTCCATCAAGGTCAATATTGTCTACTCAGACTAGCTGAGGGTTTCAGGCAGGCTCTGAAGTAAATGTCTTTCCCATCACCTTCTGCCTGGTCCTTTTAGCTGTCGATGCGGGGGATTGAACCTGTGACCTTCTGCATGCAAAGCTGAGGTTCTTCTACTGAGCCACAGCTCCACTCCCTATAGTGAAGCTGGCCCCCTTTGGTTGTGCATACCTGACTTGTCAGGGGCCTAGTTGCAACAAGCATGGTGTTGTGCTCCTTAGCCCAGGCCTTGGCAGATTTCCTTTGGCTCTACCAGCCAGCCCCAGAATTCAGGAGCTAGGCTCACTTTTCAGCCTGCACTGCTGAGAGTGGCATGGATGCCAACATTGAGGCACTCACACTGGCCTCCTGCTGCCAGCGTTCTCCCAGCACAAGTCAGGGCTTTTTCGGCCCTGGCCCCAGCCTGGTGGAATAGTCTTCCTGGTGACATCAGGGCCCTGCGGGATCTTAAGGCGTTTCGCAGGGCCTGTAAGACGGAGCTTTTCCGCCAGGCCTATAACTGAGGACAGCTGTGAGAGGATCCATCATTACTGGCCTCCCCATCCTACCCCCACTCTTGAAATCTGAGGGGGCTGAACTGCTGATGCCCTGGGTACACGTTGTGGCACCTGGGTACATGTATGGCCATCTGCCTATGTGTTTTATTGAGATTATGGTTTTGATGATGTTGATGTTTTTATGTGTTTTATATATTTTATGTTTTTAATCGTTACCCGCCCTGAGCCTGGCTTGCTGGGGACAAGGGCAGGCTATAAATTTGAAAAAATAAAATAAATAAAACAAGTCCCCATGTCGGCATCCCGGGAGGCATTCCTGGGACGTTTTGGGGGGCGGAGCTGCTGTTAGGCAGTTTCCTAACCCCTTTCAGCCAGGGAAGCCCCCTAACACAGTGGCCCCACTTTCGGGTTTTTAAAAATAAAAACCCCTTTCCCCCCCTGCGGCTTTTAAAAGGGCTTACTTGTAGATACATTATACAGAAACACTTCTATAGGGTTGTATAGTAAGAGCCAGTGTGGTAGAGCGCTGCAAGTGTCAGCCTGAGATCTGGGAGACCCCCAGCTCCAGTTGCCAGGTTACCAGGGAAGCTGGCCAGGTGACCTTGGGCCTGCACTCTCAGCCTCACCTGCTTTACAGGAAGGAAAGAAAGAATGCTGCAAACTGCTTTGGGTCCCCATTGGGGAGAAAGCTGTGATGTAAAAAAGGTAAATAAATAACTAGCAACTTACATAAAGGTATCTTAACTCAGCAGTGTTCTAGTCCAGCTCTTACCATACATTTTGAAGCTTTGTGAAGTTTGGCAGTGCTCAAAAGTACCATTTAGGAAATTATAAATTATTTCACTTCGTAAAACTCTGTATTTATATTATGGGAGACGGTACGTGTGTGTGTGTTTTGTTGATAGCAGTTTGGCAGAGCTATTTTTTATGGCATGCAAAAAGGATGTTGTTCCTGTTAAGTCATGCAGTCAGGAAGTAAACATAAATAGCTCAGTTAATTTTGTCCCGTTTGGAAATGTGAGAAGTGGATGAGAACTTAAAACAGTACTTTAAAATATGTATCAAACAACCATGTTGTGTTAATTTCTTAGCACAGCATAATAAAATAAATCCTTATTTACTTACTTAGAGCCTCCCTTGTTGAGATGCAAGGCAGATCACACAGTATGAACAGTGTAATGGATTACCAAATTAGAAACTGAATGCTAAAGAAAAAGGTGTCAGGCATAAACATTGCACACAATGGAATTACAAAAGTAGAAGACAATGTGGTCAGGGCAGGATAAAACTCCCAATTAACACTGAAGTAGACTGTGTTCCTGTTCCTTTTATAAAGAAGTGCCTTCCTGAACCATTTCATTATACCTCCGCCCATTCCCTTCATAAAAATGCCCTCCTGAACAATTCTGTTTTATGTCAAAATGGGGATCTGGCTAATCCTTTCAAGATAGCAAAATGACTCTAATCCAGCCATGTGAATAGCACTTCAGATCAGAATATCTGAAGGACCTGAACTCTGGAGAAAGTTTGGTGCAAGTAAGCATGAGCAAGTGAAGTACTTCCTAACATCAAGGCAAATAAAAAAAATTGACATTTGTTTTAAATTAATCTGTGTAATGGTTCAGCTATAGTTTTCTTTAAAATAATCTATCTCAATATGAACACTGAACTTTACACAAACATATAATCTTCTAAAGCTGAATTTTAAGCCACGTTTTATTAATCATATACACTACTGTTGTTAGAAAACAAGTTAAGTCATTGAAATGTATACCATTTATGGCAATCAGTCTTTATTGTTACCCTCAAAGACCAGCATATATACAAATTACAATCAGTAATTATAAAAAGAGAAACAAGAAAAAGGAAATTTATGGCATATTAAAAATCCATGTGGGTCAACCTGATCTTGAAAATTAGTATCACTGTATCCATAGAGGACATGATTGATAGATCTACAAAAAGGAGCAAGGAATAGATAGGGTGGATTTCTCTACAAACCTGTAGGAAGTCTCAGGTTTACAGAAAAATATGAAATCTTAAAAAAAATACATTGGGGGATTTAAACTCCGCAAAGTAATAGAAACAACACTTGTAGCTTTAAAAAAAAAGAATCCCCACTGAGCTGTCAGTGGCCATTTCGGAGGTTGCTACACAGCCACAACAATATTGCTGAGCATTCTAAACCTTGGTTTTTATAAAGCAAAGCCCTGGGAGGGGAGAGACCGAGACAGCCCTGTCCCCCTCCTCTGCCCTATCCTCTTATGAAGGAAGTGAGGGGCCCTGCTGCAACCACTGTAGACTCACTACACACAGCTGTCCTGGCAGCTGGCACTGCACATCTGCCCACCCTGGCCTGGCAGCCAGCACCCAGCAACTCTGCCTGGGGAAGGGCTTCTGTGGAGGAGGGAAGGAGGGAAAGCTGAAGGCAGGTAGATAAAGGTAGATTGTCTGGTAAGTGGGAAGGAGAGAAGGAAGCAGGGAAAGGGGAGAGGCTATGGGGGGTTGAAAGGGAGGGGGAAATGAGGTGCCACCCTGCAAGGCTTTGCAGGTCCCCACATAATAAAAAGGACTGTAATTCTGCAGATTATGTGGCATGTTTTAGCCTGAGCACTATTAAACTATGCTGATATTGTTGGTGATTCTTTACTTTTCCATTTCACTTATATATATATTGCTTCCATCAATAAATTTATGAACATCTCCAAGCCAATCTTGTCTAGTTTTTCTTCTTTCAAGAAGCACAGTAACACGTCAGGATCCATTGGAAATCAGTAATTTGTTGTCTTGAAAACTTTATCTTAAATTTCTAACCCAAACTCTAGATTTGGGGGCATGTCCAAAATTTGTTTTGATCTGTCTTTTTTGCTAAAAATCTCCAGCAGATATCTCTAGAAGTATTATGTATCATTTATAAAGCATTAAAATACCTGTGGTATTGAACATTTTGCAACGTTCTCTTTTCAGCAGAAATCAACCTAGAAGGAATATTATTCCAAATCCATTCCCACACTGGTTTAGGAATACTTTGATTAAAATCTTTGTCTCTCTGTTCCCTAATCCCAGATGGCAGAGAATGTAAATTAAGTAATATTGAATATATCAAAGCAATTTGTCCTTTCAGTGCCTATTTCCTGTAATCTCTTAAAACTGGGTGTTTTTTTTTTTTGCTTTAATCCTCCATATGCTCTCAAAAGAGCAAAAACACCAAGTTGAAAATACTGGGGAAATGAGCTGTTTTTCTTTTTATTATCTTCATTGTTTCATTATATGACATCATTACCATTGTGTAATAAATTTTCCAAAATGCATAATCCAGGTTTATTGTAAGGAAAAATACCTTAGTGCATCTACCTCGCAGGGTTTTTCTGAGTATAAAATGGAGATGGGGAGAATAATGTAA
Source organism: Euleptes europaea (assembly GCF_029931775.1). Lineage (NCBI taxonomy): Eukaryota > Metazoa > Chordata > Lepidosauria > Squamata > Sphaerodactylidae > Euleptes > Euleptes europaea. The sequence goes on along the minus strand of NC_079327.1, from coordinate 1,692,284 downwards.
GCTGCTTTGGGGGCCCCATTGTGGAGGAAGGTGGCGTATAAATGAAATAAATATGTAAATCTACTATTTGTATGTTATACATAATAGTAATGGGAAATCATTCTGGAGTCAAAGGAAGTGGACTTCAGATTGTTAAAGCAGCAGTGCAGTCTAAAGAGTTATATCCTGCAGACCAGATGTATTTATTTATTTTTTAAAAATCAGTATTGCATGTATTCTGTTCTGGGGATTCAGTTGTTCATGCCTGTTATTGATGGTCAGTAAGGGTGGTTTACAAAATATTTAAACCAGGTGAACTAGGATGTTCCATTCTGTTTGAATGCCCAGCTGAGAGAAGCTTGCGGTTTTATATTACTCAGTTATCTGATGAGTCCAATCATGGTTTCTGAAGATGTTTTTTGTTCCTGGTCCTTTTTTCAAAGTTCTTCGAATTGTCCTGGCTCTTCAGAATTTTTGAAAGTTGCTGAGCATTACAAGTTCTTACATCCACTGTATGTTTTTCTTTTCTTTTTTTAGCCCCTGAAGAAGACTCTTTTATCAAAATGCATTGAGCTTTCGGAAGACATGTGAAATCTTATTTTTGAAGCACTTTGGATTATCTTTTGAACTTTCCCCTCTATTTTTTAATTTCCAATCAACTTTTTTGTGCAATACAGAAAATCCCTTCTCTTTGCCCCTCTGTATATTGTACTTTTGTCCTTCGATACATTTACGAGAAACTTAAAGTCTGTTCGCCTCTTTAAAATTGTAGCAGGTAAGTTTGAGTTCCTGAATGTACTGTGCAAAAAAATCTGAATGTATAATATACTCTGTGGATTCTGCTTCACCAGACCATGGCTGGGACAGTGGGGGAATCTCTGTCCGTGGAAAGAAATGAAAGTGGCCCAGAAACCCTGGGCAGAGCTTCTTTCCCATGGTCATCGTCTTGTAGCACCCCGCCCCACCCCCCACAATGCTACTTAAAGCAAAGTTGAGGACAGTTTTGGACCCCTGTGATAGACAATCAGGAGAATTCTCAGTAATAGTATTACATGGCATGCCCATGGTTCAAAGCACATCACGTATGTTGTCATGGGATTCTCCACAGCAGCCCAGTCATGCTTTCATTGTTATTTCAATTCCTGCATTTCAGTTTGGGGGGAGTATTGCTGAGACAGAGAGAGGGGGGGATCTCTTGGGTGAGAGAAAGGAGAGAAGAGGGGGGGTAAGGTTGGGAGGGCAGGAAGATCATAAAGATCCTTACATATCAATGGCAAAACCATCAGGTTGGGATGCGGTTTGTATTTGTTTTGCCTTCTGGTGTTAGTTAACTTGTACTCTTCCACTGCTTTATTAGAATGTTCAGAATGTAGTTTGGTTCAGTAAAAGATAACCACTATGACCATTTTCTTTTTCTTTAGAAGTTTTCGAACTCTTTGTTTAAAAAAACAAACTATGGAAGGTGTAACTAGGGTCCGAAGCAATCAAAGGAAGTCCAGAACAGCAATGAAAAGGGTAAATTCTTGCTATCAAAAATGTGGCGTTGGTTATCCTGCTGTCGAGTCTTACAACTGAATAAATGCTGCTGAGTTTCCCCCGGTTTATTAGGCAAAAATATTTCAGGCACTGTTAGATTCTCAGCCTTTAAAAGATCCATTTTAAGGTTTGGGCATCACAATTAAGCACGCTGAAAACTTATTCAGAGGAGATTAAAGATAAGATCTGCAAGGGAAATCTGGCAAGGACCGGCTGTGCTTAGCTTAGAACAGATGTGGCAGCCTGTGACCCGAATCCAGCCCACTGCAGCTGTAGGAGGTGATCAGCCTCCCTGTTTTTTTGCAGCCTGAAGCAGGCAGCAAGAATAGATGGAGAATCAGACAGACCGTGCGGCTTTGTTAGCTTAAATGGGTCACAATTTGTGCCTCAAGAAAAGTTGGATGTTGGATGCTGGCTTTAGAAACACAAGGAGTTCCCAGCCGGGTGTGAGGATGGGATATGTAAGCGACATTGGCTGGCCCTAACCCAGCAGATGATTGGGGTCATCCACTGCTTCGTAACAGGATGTGGTTTCCCAAATCCCCTTGGTTTCTTGCGACTTCAGCAACAACGGTCTTGATTATAGCACTCTGTAGCATTTATTTACTGTGCCATTTGAGAGCAATCCTAAGCAGGCCTACTCAGAATTTTACTGAGGTGTGTTCAGTGAGGCTTAAAGGTAAAGGTCCCCTGTGTAAGCACCGGGTCATTCCTGACCCATGGGGTGATGTCACATCCCGATGTTTCCTAGGCAGACTATGTTTATGGGGTGGTTTGCCAGTGCCTTCCCCAGTTGTTTTCCCTTTACCCCCGGCAAGCTGGGTACTCATTTTACCTCAGAAGGATGGAAGGCTGAGTCAACCTTGAGCCAGCTACCTGACATTAACTCCTGTCGGGATCGAACTCAGGTCGTGAGCAGAGCTTGGACTGCAGTACTGCAGCTTACCACTCTGCGCCACAGGGCTCTTCATCAGTGGGGCTTACTCCCAGGAAAATGCTCTTAAGATTCCACTGCTGCTTAGGTAAGGAGGTCTTTTGATAGAGTGGCAAAAATACCGTCATTCCTTGACTCACTGGATTCATTTCTCATCTGCTGTGAGAAGATACCTTGAAGACGATGTGCCATGGTGGGGGACAGCTTCCACCCACAGCAGTTGTAGCTGGCAGAAATTAATACGCAGAGTCAAAGCATACTGATTGTGAGCTGCCCTGAGCCCGGCCTCGGCCAGAAAAGAATGGAGTATAAATCTAATGAAATAAATATCCTAATTGTTACCATAAACAAGTTTGACCCTGGTGCTGTTGAGCCAATAAACCACAACACGTGGGTGAAAGGAGTAAAAGTTTATTTCTGTGCACACAAATAAGGTGCCCCCCCCAGCTAAAGGGGCTGCTGAAGAGGGAAGCACCTCGTCACTCCCAATCACAGACCATATATAGCACCTTATTTCCTCCTTCCGTTATACATATTTGGAAAGCGCGTTACTAACTGGCACAACTACTCATTACTATTCAAGCACACGTACTGCTTACTATCATGTATAATTAAACTCCCACTGCGATTGCGCAGTCATCCTTGGAGGAGGACCACTTTCTAACAAGAGGTGTGTTCTGGCCACATTTACGTCACTAGTTAACTCCCAGTCACTTTACAAGGTTGCCCTGAGCTTGTGATCTTAGCAGTGTTGATGAAAGTCCAGATGTTCTTCTTGTTATCTATTATTCCCTACCAAAGCTGTGAACACTGGACACATCTAAACTTCAGTCAGGCCTTTTTGCTGTACACTTTTGAGCTTAATGAAATCTTCAACCAGTATGAGGGTCTGAACCTTTATTTAGGGCCTGGGTCTTCCAGGCCTGAGTATCATAATGATTGGCGACCTGTCTAGAGGACGGTGCAAGTGGTGGAGTCTGATCTGGAGAACCGGGTTTGATTCCCCACTACTCCACATGAGCGGCGGAGGCTAATCTGGTGAACTGGATTTGTTTCCCCACTCTGACACGTGAAACCTGCTGGGTGACTTTGGGCCAGTCACAGTTCTTTCTGAACTCTCTCAGCCCCACCTACCTCACACGGTGTCTGTTGTGGGAAGAGGAAGGGAAGGAGATTGTAAGCCGGTTTGATTCTTCCTTAAGTGGTAGAGAAAGTCGGCATATAAAAACCAACTCTTTTTCTTCTTCGAGGTGACACAATAGGGCGCACCAAAAATGAGCCACATTTTCTTTCTTCCAGAGCTTCAGAGACTGTACCTTGCCTCCTATGAAGGAGTGGTTGCAAAGCCAAAAAGAGTTGTGCGCCGTCTCCATGGAAGAGCTGGAAGAGGACAGCTGTTTCAATGAGGTTTGGCACTATTCTGGCCTTTTTGTGGGTGTTGTGTGACTGAAGGTAAGCTGTGTGTATGCAAGGAAATATTTTTAAACAATACGAGTTGAGTATCCCTTATCCGTACTGCTTGGGACTAGAAGTGGTCCGTATTTCAGATCTTTCCGTATTTTGGAATATTTGCATATACTTAATAAGATACCTTGGGGATGGGACCCAAGTCTAAACACAAAACTCATATATGTTTTATACACATAGCCTGAATGTAATTTTAAACAACATTTTAAAATATTTTTGTGTGTATCGAAGCATCATTGGCACTGCTGAGGGCCTGTGAGTGATGCCTGAATGCCGACTCAAAAGGTCTGGTTTTTGGATCAGTCCGGATAAGGGATACTCAACCTGTATGTTCTTTTTAAAAGGCATCCTGTTAAACAGAGCTTCTGCCTAAAATGTTGTTCTGTCACTCTTTCTGGCTGACCGGGAGAGCAGGGAAAGGGAAGCAGAAAGAGCACAAAAGCCTCGGCTGAAAAGAAAAGTGACAGTCAGCTACAAGGCTTCTGCAGTGACGCTCTGAAGAGTGCGGTGCGGCAACTTTCCTTGGCGAGGCAGCTTTTTTGGAGTTCTGGTGTTTGGATACCTGATGATTTCGTACGTTTATAGATTGTGCTTATATTGCAGGTCACGTTTCTGTGCTTTGCTGACGAGACAGCCGTGGCTCCTAAGGTACTGTATATAGGAAAATAGTTGCAGTAAGTTTCTGAAAGGGAGCTAGCTTTGCCTGTTGTGGCAAACCACACGTAGAGATTTAATATTAATGTATTTAGTTGCTGTGAATTAAGTAGCTGGTATTAGTGCTGTGTCATCTTTAGCTCTGTGGCTCTTCACCTTTTTCATTCCCTTGATAGCCTTATGATACAAGTCTTGACAGTTCCCTTTCCCAGACAGAAATTTAGTCCAGCCCCTTCCAGTGAGGGTGGAGCACTCTTCCCCCCCCCCCCCCCGTGATGGTGGCAGAAGCAGATGGGCCCACCTAGAATGGGAGCACAGCTTAAATTTCTGGTGAACCGGATTTGTTTCCCCAATCCACCACATGAACCCAGCTGGGTGACCTTGGGGTAGTCACACTCTCTCAGCCCCACCTACCTCACAGGGTGTCTCTTGTGGGGAGGGGAAGGTGATTGTAAGCCAGTTTGAGTCTTCCTTAAGTGGTAGAGAAAGTCAGCATATAAAAACCAGCTCTTCTTCCTCTCCATGATACCCTCTCTCTTTTCTCCAGAGAATATAATATACCTTTAAATGTTCCTTCACTTTGGAAGTAAGATGGAATTCTGCCACATCTTTCTTTTTGGGGGGTGGGGGGTGGGATCTGCTTCTGAATAAGGGGGAAAATCATTTCCTTTTTGTGCACAAGTCGCTCAAGACCTTGATCTGACCTGTGCTGTTCTCTGAAGACCTTCCTGCTGTTTGTGCGGTTTGTTCCATTTTGTCCCGCTTCATTGTATGGTCAGGCATTCTCACCAGTACTGTGCCTCAGTAGAGAGAATTTGCCTAGAGTCTTCGGCCGCTGTCACAATGAAGTATGACAAAATGGGATGAACACTCTAGTAGCAGGAAGGAGGGGAGGAGTGAGGTCTGCAGTGAAGCTCATTTAGACCGGGTCAGCGTTCTTGAAGGACTGGCATACAAAAAAGGAGCTGATTCTTATTCAGGATCAGATGGATGGGTTCAGCGTGTCTAAGACCGGGAGCGGATTCGATCCACGGAGGAAACAGGAAGTCCGGTTGTTAAGCCTTGCTTCCAGAACGCATTGGGAGGAGTTAATGTTCTCCTGGATGTCCTTACACCTCTAAAGAGAAGGAATGGGAGCCCCATGTTCCATTCCCTATAGTTAGCCACCTGCCTATAGGTTTTTTTGTCACACTACAGTTCTAGTTTGAACGCTATAGTTTTCAATTTAAAAAGTCAACTAGTTTGATATCTAAATTGTCCTGTTTGATGAAAATGAATTCAATAGATGACTTCAGGATAAAATGGCAGCCACTATATGATCATTACTCACGTGCATTAAACTTTTCTGTTTTTTAGTGTGAAATTATGAAGATTGTTAAATTGGTAATTAGCATTAGAAACCTGTCGTTTCAGTCTAAGTGATGAAGAAATGTGTAGTTATTATAACGAACCTCGGACATAGATATGGATATATTTTTCCTGGTTCCCCTTTTCCCTCCTATTTCTTTTTTTCTGTACCCCATTATATAAAAACAAAATAAAATTTATAATAAAAAATGTGGAAATATGTCTGGGTACAAGATTGGTAAGACCGGATTGAATCTGAATTAAAAATTTGTGCTTACAAGGCATGAATTTCACTCTTGGGCGTACTGTGTTCGGTTTAGGAATTTGCTGCCATGTCCATGGAACTCCTGGATCTTCTGAAATCACTCCACCTGTGCAATTTAAACGAAAATGAAGTTATTTTTCTGAAGGACGTATATAAACCACTAGAGAGTAGTGATGTTCTTAATTCACAGGTAAGATGTTTATGCCTTCGTGTTAAAATCATAAATGTATGATTGGTAATATTAGCTTGTCTTTCATAAAAAGCCTGTTAATAGGACACAGCATTCTGAGTGTAAGATGGGCAACTTCTGTGTGTGTGTGCGTGTGTGCGTGGCCAGAGAGTGTTTTTAGCAGCTTTGTAGTAGTCAGTATTTTCAACATGAAGCTCTGCTAGTGTTGATTCCTTAAGCATTCAGGTAATGTGCTTTTTGTTCTGTTGCAATTATAAACCAACTTGTCCTCATATCCTAAATCTGGGTCCTAGTAATATAGAAGTGAGAAGATTTTAGAAATACAAGGCAAGTATATAGCAGCTGCTGAATGACTGCAACATTATTCTTTCTCTTTTTGTAAGAATTGCCCTTCGCAAATACTGTGTGTGATGAGATCAGCTCCTTCCCGACCAAGACTCAGCATTGATTCTGTGTTTACTTTGCTGAGCAAGTATTCTGCTGGTATAAGATGTACTATGGAAGCATATTCATTGCTGAAGCATATATCGGACCTACCGCATACAGAGGATGATGACACTAATCATTCAGTGTCTTCAATTGAAGATGACTTTGTGACCGCTTTAGAGCATTTGGATGAAGATGAGCCAACAAAGACAAGAAACCCTGGTTAGTATTGCTGCAGTATTATGGCAGTATTATGCAGTGTATTTAAAAAGGATTTTAATGCTCCGATTAACTTTTACTTTAGCAAAACATTTGCATATAGATTTAATGATTTCTATATTTTTTTTAAGTTGATATCTCTGCTTAAGGAATGAAATAAGGATAATTCTTTACTCAAAGAGTAATTAACTTGCGAAGTTCACTGCTACAGGCTGTGGTGTGACGGCCGCTCGTTTAGTTGCTTTTAAGAGGGGCCTGGCCAGATTTGAACATGTGAGCATGTGGGAGTGGACATGTTCATGGAGGAGTTGGTGATTCATGGCTACTCATAAAAATGGCTACTAGTCATGATGCATACCTATTTCAAAGATCAGAGGAGCAGACCTATTATATGAGGTGCTGTGGAACACAGGCAGGATAATGCTGCTGCAGTCGTCTTGTTTGTGGGCTTCCTAGAGGCACCTGGTTGGCTGCTGTGTGGACAGACTGCTGGACTCTGATCCAGCAGGGCCTTTCTGATGTTCTTAGTCATGATGCATACCTATTCTCTCCAGGATCAGAAGAGCAGATGTTGGCCACTGTGTGAACCGACTGCTGGACTTGATGCACCTAGGTCTGATCCAGCAGGGCTTTTCTTATGTTCTTATTTATGGAGGATGGATCCATCAGTGGTATTTGCTCCAGTGACTGGATGTACGCTCCTTTCAGAGGCGGTGATACTGGTACTGGGGGCAGCTGGAGGAGGAGGAGGGGGCTTTGGCCCCTATGCCCTGGTATTTGGCCTTCCGGGGACCCCTGGTTGTCCACCCTCTGAAACAGGGTACTCTACTAGAGGGCCCACCAGTGTGATCCAGCACAGCCGCTCTTAAATTTTCATAAAAGCCTTGTGGATCATACAAGACCGAACTTATTATTAATCCAGCCCTGCCCCCCTCATAAAGAGCTGCCACATTTAAGCTCAAAATATGTGATTTTATGACAGTTATATTACAGAAGTTCTGTTTCTGATGAACTATAATTTCCGGTACTTGTTCCAGCACTTATCATATATTTTTCAAAGGGATTTTTATGTAACGTCAGTCTTAATTTCTTACTGAAGCAGCAGTTTCCGATTGTATAAATATATGTCAGTGAAATGGAGTTTTATTGTTTGTCCCCTTTCTGCTGAAGGAATTATGAATATTTAAATTTGTCTTCTAAATCACTTGACCAACAGTTACAAACTGCTAAATTTCATATTGCTTAAATATTTTGGGAAATATTTAATTTAATTTTGGGGAAATTCCTGCTGATAGAAGGGGGGACGTTTTTGCATATTCTCTTCTTGTGTTGTCCCTGAGGAGGGTCCCCCGACCCCCAGGAAGAGTATTTTGGAAGGTCTTAGTACCTCAGCAAGAAGAGGCAGGTGAAGAAGTCTCTGCTGATGGGAATCTGCACAGATCTCATAAGAAATCTGCAGATTTAAGCCTTTTGTGGTATTTTATATTGAGTGTTTTGTGTTAATTTATCTCCTCTTCCTCCCCTGTGAAACAGGCAAAGTTACACCTGAGAAACTGCTCCAGGATGCTTCTTCACAGACCATCCTTGCTCCTCACTTAGACTCTACTGATCACAGAATGGTTATTAAGCCATCTTCTAAACCATCTGCTCTTCAAGTTAACATCTTGGAACTTAAAGGACTCTCACCCTCTACCAGACGTTCAGTCACCACTTCTGTTTCTGATCCTGGTCTACAGATGGATTTTTTCAGGCCCCATAATTCTTCTGATCAAAGTGTTAACCTTTTACATAAAACACTGTGTTCTTCCTCTCCAGCTGAATCGTCAGAGTCCGAATGCTCTAGCCCCAGCCCCGTTATTTTCTTAGATGAAGAAGGGTATCAGAGAAGCTTGAAGGCGAAGCTTCAGCTACCCAAAATCCCAATGATGAAAGATGGCGTGGAAGACTCAGACTCTGAAGTGAGTGAATTTTTTGATAGCTTTGACCAATTTGATGAACAAGAACAGGCTTTGCAAACGGGCTGTCAGTTGGTGAAGGATCCCGCCGTAGGTCACTTTGCCCAAGAGAAAGCGACTTCCTGTAAAAAGTCAAGCTCTGCGGCATCTGCAATGAATCCCCAGAAGTTCAAATCTGACCGTCCTGCTCTGCCCGCCAACGTAAGGAAGCCAACTCCTCGCAAACCAGAATCTTCGTATAATAAGAACCTTTTAGACATCCCAGATTCCCCCCGTCCATTGAAAACATCAGGAGATGATAGTGGAGGGTTGTTCAGCCCTATCAGATCATCGGCTTTCAGTCCGTTAAGCAACTGCTTTTCATCAGAGTGCCTTTGCCAGCTAGGTGGTAATGGAGATGCCATTAGCCCAAATCAAGGTTTACTTTACCATACATATTCAGATTTTGCCGATACCGTTTCCTTTGAAATTCTAGGTTCTGTCTTTAATCCATGGACTTCGTCATTACGCAGATACTCTCGAGAGCTTTCCAACCATAGCAGAATGGTCTCACAAGAAGAAAAACCTCTTGTTGCCGAGATCAAAGGTCATAGCTGTAGAACAGAGCTGGACAAGAAAAGCAGATCTAAACAGAAAGCCCTAATGATTAAAGACCACATCCAGAAATTTGCATCGGAGCTTGTTGAAAAGAGTTTTGGCAATGCTTTCAAAGACCTTCAGAAGGGCGTTTCCTCGTGTACGAATGCCCTCTGTCACCTGGCTGCCAAGCTGACTTCTTCAACCTTTCAAATGGCTTTTTATGAGATCGGCAGGCAGCGAGCCTTTGCACTGAAAAGGAAGGCTATCGGTGGCCTGGCAGGGTTTTTGGCGAGCGAAGCGATAACAGGGGCTTTGAAAGAACTGCACTCTATGAAGCAACAAATATTTACCAACACAGTTGCAAAATTTGCAGCTGACCTTGCTGAAGAGCTCATTTTTGAGGGGATAATGGAAGTCTGCCAGTTTTCTCACCCACCGACTCCAGCTGCTTCTCAGAACTGGTCCTTCTGCTATGACGATAAAGTTGTACGGTCCTATGCTGAAGATTTGTCTGATTCCGTTATTCAGGAAGCTTTCATTGAGTTATCTCAGGCTGACGTGACCTTTACAACTGAAGCAGCAATTAGTGTTTCCATGAACAACATAAAAGATGTTAGTGCAGAAAGTATTCTGGAATCAACGCAGACCTCCAGTGCTTACTCAGACATTCATGATAAAGCTCCAGCAGCCTGGAATCCAATACAGGAATTCAGGAAGGAATATGCCGTCCACACAGCCTTGTTCTACACCTCTGGCATTGCCAGTTCAGTTCCAGTGCCCTTAGCTGGAAGCGCACTTTGTCAAAACCAGATTTTAACCGACAATGCAAAGATGAAGAATCGGTCAGCAACAGATGGCTGTCCGAAAGCTTGTAAAGACTCTGCAGATTCAAGTTATGCAACAAGAAAGAGACAAGAGGAAGTGACATCTTTAAGAAGTATTTACCTGACATCAGGTAATAGTCCAGGTAGTGAATGTAACACTTACACTGTGTGTAGGCAAACTGACTCTAAACAAGCTGAAATCAGTAACGTTTCTCATTTAACTGGGGTGCCAATCATCAGCAATTTTTCTGGAACAATGGTAGACATGATAGTAACTGAGGCTTACGAAGTAGTAACTTGTGCAAAGGTTTCTAAAACTTCAGAGCATTATTCAGATATCTTACGAACTGAGAAAATGCCATATTTACAGTGCATTGGTGAAGATACGTGTAGAAATGTGTTTGCTAATTATTTGGCTAAACGAATGGCAAAACAGTCTGTAGATGAAGCCAAATCTCCGTGTTCTGCCACAGGTGAGAAACTAGCATACTGTGTAGGGTTAGGAACTAATAAAGAAAGCAATAAAGCAGAATTGCCTAGTGCAACAAATCAACCTGAAAAGAAGAACAGTGCTCCAGTCATTGTGGGACAGCAGCAGATGCCCCTGAACAGCTTGTCGAAATTTCATGTAATTCCAGTTTGCTGCAATAGGCGTTTGCTGTCAGGGTCTAAAGACTGTCTTCAGGAAAGGAAGTGGCAGGTTGATTGCAGGTTTTCTGCATGCACGAGCCCTCCTTTTTCTGGGACTTCTGTAAAGCGTGCTGATGAGTTTCCAGAGATAGAAAAATGCTCAGCAAAACCTTCGAGTAATGCACTGGAAGCATATGACATGCGCAAGGCAGCAGGGTGCTCCGCTCTTGGTCAGGAAAGTGCTTTCCCCCTTGCTCCCGTGGTGTCTAACTGCGATGATGCGTTTCGTATGGAGGATAGATCAAGACTGAGAGAGGGGGCTGCGTGTGCGATCCCAGACACCCCACCGCCGACACCTTTAATCCCCTCTCAGGCTAGTTCTGAGTGGAATTTAAGAAACTTGACAAAGCAGCTTAAAGGCGAACTAGCAAATCAGTTTGCTCCCGCTACTCCTCCCTCTACACCTTACAGATCAGAAGTGGATGGTGTGTATGAAAGTGAACACTATTACTTAGAAAAGGAAGAGTTCATGCTGAAACTGATGCGGTCTCTTTCTGAAGAGGTTGAAAGTAGTGAAGATGAGTATGCTGAAACGCTGGCTGAAAAAGTCAAGGCATCGATAAGGACGCTGGCATACGCAGATCATCTGGCCACCTGTATCATTTCTGTGGCGACTGAAATGGCCGCTTCACATTTGGATAACGAAACCGTTCAAACAAAAAATAACCTGGAAAGCAAAACATATGGGCCGGCTGCATATGTGAATGTTCCAGAAAAAAAATTACGTTCGTTGTGGATTTATGCTAGTGAGGTGGCAGGGAAAGTCATTAGCGAAGCAAAGAAAATAGTAAAATCAAGACACTGCAGACGTTTGAGGTTGAAGCAAGTGAACCATCAGGCCGACCGTCTTCATCTTAAGAGAAACTGTAATGAATGTTGGTCAAAAGGGAAGAAGTTTCTCTTGGCAGACCAGTGGTCTAAAGAGGCAGATTCTTCTATACTTTCTTTACCCCAAAGTTCAGAAGCTCCCGGCCTGACCTCCAGATTTCCAAGTTGTGAAAGCGTAACAGATGAGTATGCAGATCACATTATTCGGATTCTGAAAAGAGAAGGTGGTCACAGTGACCTAATAATGGAGCAGTTTGCCAGTAGACTTGCTTACAAATCTATCAGATCTGGTATGCAGCAAGCTGCCCATAAACTCAAAACAAAGCATAACAGAAGAGTAGCTCTTGGTCAGAATTTGCAGTTTAACAATGCGCTTGATCCACTTTTGCTGGTGAACAAGGATGCAAAGAAACAGAAAAGAAAAAATCTACATCATTTTGGAAAACGAGCTTCTGAAAGCAAATGCAGCCTAGGCAGAACTGAATATCCAAAGTTATTAAATTTCTCAGAATCCCTTGCCTGTAGTATAACCTCTGATGTCAGAAGAAAATTAAAAATGTCAACTGCTTGCTTGCCCAAATCCTTAACTGATTCTTGTTTGTATAAAAAATCCCAGGTCAGCGCAGTCACAGATGATCTCAAGACATTTTCGAACACACTGCCTCCTTTCTGTTGCAAACAAAAACTGTATCATAGCACAGGCAGTTTAAATGAATGTGTTTACAGAGACGGCATCATTCATGCCATAGAACAGTATGCGAGGAAGATAGTAGACGACACGTTAGAAGTCAGCTTGGAATCTGCTGCTCTCCAAACTACCGAGAACTGGACTAACGGAGAAAGACCAACATATGCAGAAAAGCTGTCTCCGTTTTCCGCAACTGCTTGCAGATACTGCTGTATGAAGGAACACCAATGCTGTACCGGAAGCCCGTCCGTGCACCTCCCCGGGCAAGAACTTCATCCTAAAGGTGGACAGGTTTCGACCTTGAGGCTAAGCGGCGGCTGTCAAAAATCTCGCATTCTTCATCTTGATATTCCTAAAATCCACATTAATATGGATGAAAAAGTAGCATTTGCTGAAAATGTGATGGCCACCAGTTTTGACAAAGGAGAGCGGCAGCTGAGCAACACGAGTTTGGCAGCGGATAGCGGAATCGGCCACGATGGAATCAGCTTTGCGGAAAGTCTTACTACAGAAATCATGACTTCCTGTATGACGAACATTGGTCAGGCGGTCAACATAAGGTAACGGTGAATTCTTTTTTTTTTCTGTTTTGGTTTTAGAACATGGAGCCATCTATGCTGTTTTCTGAAAATATATGTATTGTTATTAGTACAATTGTTTTAATGTATGAAATGAAGGAAGAAGTCATAAGAATGTGTCATATAGTCTTGTAAAACTTATAATAAGGGCATTACTCAAAATCATCGATTGTATATTCTAATAGCCAAGTTGGCCAAATCTGAGGATACTTAAATACTTAGATGTGATCGTGAAAGGCAGATCTTTTTACAACCCGTGGAGGGTGTTCATTACTCTTGACCCTTCAGCAGATCCCCCATCAATTGTTTTTTTTCCAGAGCACATCCAGGATGCCACCAACGGGGAACTGCCGGGGTAGGAAGGAAGAAGACCCATCCTCTTATTTGGAAATGTTGTGGCTCTCTGTGTAGAACAATAGTACTGATGCTGTCATTTTAATTTTTGCTTAGCTCTGTGGGGGAAGAGGGCTTTCATTCTGCTGAATCCGTAGTCAGCCAGCAGATGAGTCTCAGCACTGGCGACGACAGCACCGGTAGCTGGTCCAATCTGAGCTTTGAAGATGAGCAGCCCGATGAGAACAGCAGTTTTCTCCACCTCAGTGAGAGGTAACTAGAAATTCATTTCTCACATGCTTTAGCCTTTGATGACAAGCTTTGATGTGGTTTCCTGTATTTACAGAGACAAAAAGCATCGGATAGTGCAAGGGAATATAATTTAATAAAGTACCCCTACACATTTTGCATGAGCTTCTTCAGGGGGTGTCTTTCTCTGCTCAAGGGTACTCTTGAGCGGAGAATAGGTCCCCCTGAAGAAACTTGTGCGAAAAGCATAGGGATACTTTATTAAATTTTATTCCCTTGCACCATCCGATTCTTTTTGTCTCTGTTTTGTTTTGGTGCGGCCCCCTCTCTTTTCTCTTGTTTCCTGTATCTAAAAAGGTCTATTTTGACTTGAATTCACATTCAGGAATATGTTGTTTTCAGCCAGAAATTTTTTTTAAGTGTAGTCATAAAGCATAACAGTATAGCAGTTTAAACACCAGTGTTAAATTGAGTAATTCCTGTCCTCCAGGCCTTTCTTGGTAATCTGTGGCTCTGTGTTCCGAGGGGAAATTATCTCTAGAAGATATTCACTAATGAAACCCAATGTTTTGATTCATGTGTGATTAAATAAAACCCATGGTTTACAGGTGTGACTTCCCAAATTTTTCTCATGAAGTATTAATTGTGTGGGATATGATGCTGTAAGAATTCATTGTGCTGCCTTACGGATATATGGATATCCAGGAACAAGTCCACACAACCAAGGATTTTCCTTGCTGTCCAAAATGCTCAGAGTAACAGATTTCAGTATTGGGACTACCATATTAATGGCACTTACATGGCTTGTAAGCATGGCAGTCTATTTATTGTGGACATTAAATAATTTTATTTACTTACTTTATTTATTTGGCTATTCATACCAAACTTTTCTCCCCAGTGGCGACCAAAAGCAGCTTACAGCAACATTCTCTTCTCTGTTTTATCCTCGCAACAATCCTGTGAAGTAGGTTGGGCTAAGAGAGAGTGACTGACCCAAGGTCACCCAGGAAGCTTCCATGACCTTGTGAGGATTTCAGTCTGGGTCTCCCAACTCCTAGTCTGACACTCTGACCACTACACAACTCTGGCCTCACCTTTCTCCCCAATGGGGAACCAAAGCAGCTCATGTCGTTGTTTTCGCCTCCATTTTTCCTCAGAGCAATTGTGTGAAGTAGGTTAGCCTTGAAAGTGTGTGACTGGCCCAAGGTCACCCAGCAAGCTTTCATAGCAGAGATTCCAGCCTGGGTCTCCCAGGTCCTAGTCCAGCACCCTAGCCACTTCACCACTTTGGCATCCACTGCCCCCTCATAAGGTAATTTTATTACATGAAGTAATTTTATTAAAATCTTAGTCAGCTGGAGGTCCGCGATAAATTCCACCAAGACTTCATCCCATTGTTAATTTTAGCCTCACGTAAGTTATTTTCCTGGACACCATTGTACAACTTTTTGAGGCTACATCATGACCACCTTATCCATGGGAAATACTACGTTGTTTATCTATATAAAAATAGTGGCATTACTGACTTTTGTGATTCCTTGGCTCAGAATAAGAACCGGTGATTTGTAATTATCTCGTTTAATATTACGGCAACCTTTATGGCCCTTCAGTTGTCCCACCAACTTGTCTGGCTTTCGCGGCTGCTTATTAACACTCTCTCTGACGACTTCTCTTCTTTATTGTGGTTGTTGGCAATGGTTCCAGCTCTCTGTTTCTTTTCTCTCTGTCATCCCCCCTCACTTTTATAGCATTTCAAGCATCCTAGGAAAACTACAACATTCCTCATGCCTTGGAACTGTAAGAAAACAGTTCCTCATGCCTTTGAACTGTAAGAAAGCAGCATTCCAGTGAGGAGTGAGGGACAGTAGGAGAAAAAGAGCCGGAGCTGTTGCCACTTGCAAGGAGGTGGAGGAAAAGATGGTGGTGGTCAGAGAAAGCTCATGGCACCACTGCGGGGGGGTGGGGCTGAGCATCCCCAATAGCCTGGTGGGGGTCAGAGATCTCTCACACTGGGGCATGCAATTTCATAGAATTTTAGAACACTTTCCCCTACCATTCTTGTACTTTTGCTCACACTCCAATCCAAATTGAGCTCAGTCGCCTCTAACATTAACTATCTAAATCATTTTTTCGGTGGCACAAATAATATATAAAACATATTTGACTTATTGTGGACACTTAAGAAAACCAAACCTTACAAGCACCCATTTCCCTCTAGTGTTTGTTTTGTGTCTCTGCCATGTTTCCTTATTCGGGCATTTCCAAGAAATGTTCGTATTCCATTTGTTATGTCGCTGAAACCTTGCTCCTCAAATTCCTACTTGGCTTACCTTACTGTAGCTTTGCAGGGTTTTCCCTCTGTTTGGTTTGAGCGATTTGTCTTGCCTGTTTAGAGCTTCCGTCGTCTTGCTGCTTGGTCATGCCTTGCTTTGGCCTTGCCTGATGTGTAGCATGTGTGTGATCTGGGTCTCTGTGGTAGTGGTTTGTAAGAACCTCCCTAACTTCTCTCTGATAATTTTGTCTTCCAGCAGTCTTGAAATCTGATCTTGAGAAATTCCCTCATTTGAAATTAAATTGTTTGCTAGAGAATCGTCCACTCACGGATCAGTTGAGTTTGGTAGCCTGGTGGTCACTATTTCCAAGCTGTTCAACAACCCTGCTATAGATCCCAAGCCTCCACCTGTTCGTTCCATGACAAACATCTGTTCTGTGCATTAGCTTAGACCAGGGGTCAGGTGCAACCCTCATGATGTCGTATTTGGCCCTAAGCAATCTTCTCAAAGTAGACCAAAAAGTCTGGCAAAATGTTTACCCATAATTTAACTCCTTAACAGATGGGAGAATGCATACCTCAGCATCATCTCTCTTTGGGATTTGGCATTTAGGCCCTGACTATGCTTGACTCCTTGTGCTCCATAAATATGAAGCCCTTACTGCTAGATGGGACTGGCCTTCTTTGGGATGCTGGTCATTTCACATTCAGAAAATTCCCTTCTGGCCTTTGTACCACTGCCGGCAAGCAGAGAGGCCTTTGAAAAAACAAAAACAAAATGTAGCAGCCCCTGGTTTATATTTTAAAAAACCCATTATGTTTATGCTCAACAATGTCATTCAGAAATGGCCAGCTTGAAATGTGCAACTACAAAAGGTTGTTAATGCTGTAAGTAATAGAGGGGTGTATCTTTCTCTCAGTGGCATAGAATAGTAATTATCCAGAAGGGTATCAGAACTTCAAGACCATCGCTTTCATCATGGGATATTCTTTTAGATTATCACCTGTTTAAATGGACACATGAAGCTGCCGTACTGAATCAGACCATTGGTCCACCACAGATGCATCAGTCTGGCAGCAGCTGTCCGGGGTCTCAGGGAAAGGTCTTTCACATTACCTGCTACCTGATCCTTTTAACTGGAGATGCCGGGGACTGAACCTGGGACCTTCTGCATGCCAAGCAAAGGCTCTTACCGCTGAGCCACAGACGGTTCCCTAAAATCTAGGAAAATGCCTTTTCCTAGATTCTTTAGTCCTTTTTTTCCTTTTTTGTAGGTGGAAGAGAAAGATCTTGTGTATGCTCAGTGCATTTTTTTTTAGGTTTTGTTTGAATGGCAGATCCCCAGGTCATAGAGCAGGCAGCGTATGAAACCCCTCTTTGTTTCATTAGTGACCACTGCGTTATCACATTGCCTGGTGGCATTCGGGCAGAGCTGCAGTTTGAGAAACCATGGCTAAATGTCTAAATTTCCCTTATTGGCACTAGTTGTGTGGTTCTTTGGATCCAGACCACTGATCTGCATGCAAACCCAATATGGACGTACCATAGATTACACAAGCGAGCCGAGCTGTTAAACGTAGCAACAGCAGCATTTTTTCTCTTGAAACTGTAAATATTGAACCTTTAGATTAGCAGCCATGTCTTTTTCTCAAACCAAAGTGCTTTTCTCCATTTGATTTTTCATCTGTTTATCAAATATTGTTTTTGTTATTAATTATTTCAGAGAATGGAATTAATTCTCTCACAAAAGCTGTTAGATTAACCACCTGTAATTCTGATGTTTTGAATTTTATTTGAACATAAATCTCACTTGGAATTCTCAGTGGCTCCTACCTACAGTTGTTAGATCAAGCTAGGTGCCTTTTAATGAAATATGTAGTTCAAAGTTTGTTTTTTTAATACCAAAACTCGGGTAAATTTGGAATAAGGAGAATATTACTACTGTAAAGAGTATCACTCTGAATTTACTTCCAGAACAAAGCATTCTTGCCAGAGGTGATGCAGTATGATATGGTTTGCAAGGGTTTTAGGTTCATTCCCTAGCATCTCTAGCTAAAAACATTAATAAATCTTGGGCTGGAGGCTGATTTGAGACCCTGGAGAGCTGATGTGTGTGTGTGTAAAGTGCCTTCAAGTCGCAGCTGACTTATGGCGACCCCTTTATGGGGTTTTCAAGGCAAGAGACTAACAGAGGTGGTTTGCCAGTGCCTTCCTCTGCACAGCAACCCTGGTATTCCTTGGTGGTCTCCCATCCAAATACTAACCAGGGCCGACCCTGCTTAGCTTCTGAGATCTGATGAGTTCAGGCTAGCCTGGACCATCCAGATCAGGGCCGTAGAGCTGATACTAATCAGAATAGATGATACTGGACAAAGTAAACCAGAGGCCTATCTCAGTATAAGGCTGTTCATATGTTAATAAAACTAGTTTCTTCTACCAGAGAGTGATTTTTGAAATGATAGTATAAAGAAATTCACACAGAACTTTACTTTTGCCTAAATAAATGAATAAAATCACATTTTGTGTCTGTGACTTTTACTTTAAGGAATTGCCTTTTGTGTATCTGGAGATGTTAGGGAATGAAGTTCTTACCTACTAAATTTTGCATGTGAAAAAAAAGTGTGTTGTGAATTGGCCCCTTTCTTCAGAGCAGTGCTGATAACTGAGCCAGCACGTTTTTCTTGTGAATAAAAGGGTATCACCGCTCTGGACTCCAGACACGCAGCATTGAGGCAAAGAAAGGTTCTAGTTTGAGCTAACTTTTTTTTTCTAGTTCAGCTCTGTTCTCTTCTTCCTCTGGCAGTCTTGGTAACAGCAGTAGCTGGAGCAGTCTTGGTTTAGAAGGAGATATGTATGAGGAGAATTTATCCTTTCCAACATCAGACAGGTTGGTCAAACCAAGACATTGAAACAGATGGGTTCCTCATATTTTAATGCATGAAGTCATTCCTTTTCCAGACAAAAGAATTGTGCATTTATGACGTGATACATTATCAACAAACTGCTTTTCATATAATCATAATTTCCCCTAACAAATTCATAATAAATGGGTTCATTTTTACTTTGCTACAGCCTGAATGTCCTGGCAAAAATGAAGTTTTAAAAAATTCTTATGCATGTCCTGCTTGCTTTTCTAGATGCTTCCAGTTATTTCTTTATAAAAATGAGAGCTTGCTTCCTACAAGATTTCTGTTTTCCCCCTCAACATATCTTTTTTTCTCTGCTGTAGGATAGAGCCTTTTCATACAATTTAGGGCTAAATAAGATGGTTGAAATAGTTGGTTATTCTAGAACTGAAATGAACTTTCTTGTTACATTAAAATTGAAAAACGTTGTGTTTTTTCCTTCATAAAAGCAATCAGCCTTTAAAAATATAAATAGATTTTACTTAATGGCTTTCTCTGTTTTGAAGATGTGCAAGCCATGTGACAGGAAATGGTGTGAGAAGCAAAGCCTCCATTCACATTCATTCCTTGTGCATTCATACTATTTTTTCCCCTTGAATGTTCATCATGGGCCTTTGGGAATAGACAGCATTAACAAGCTCGCATGTTACAATAATTCTGCCTTTTTTCCAGTGATGGAACAGAAGAGAAAGAAGAAGAGCTCAAGAATACCATTCTAGGTAATGCTTTTAGTCCCCAGGGCAGTCTTTCTTGTTCTGGTAGTCTTTTAGAGTGTGATCCAAAATCCCAGTACTACAGCTTTAAAGGTTTTCTGATACTACAAAACATTTATTTTCTCTTTTGTCACAAATTTTGCTAAGTTTTTCATTACAGAGATGGTTCTACAGAGCTTGGACCCAGAAATGTCAGGGACAGCCCAGTAATAAAGAGAAACAAGCAGGGACCCCGCAAGGACTTGTGGAGGCTACTTCATCTTCCCCTGTATCCCTTTCCGCACACAATTACCTTTTACTCTCGTCCTGGCAGCTCCTGTATCTTCTCCCCTTTCCCTGCTTCCTCCTCTCCCTCCTGCTCATCAAACTTTATTTGATCCCTCCCTCATCTTCAGCCACAGTTACTATTTATTTACTTGATTTATACCTCACCTTTCTCCCCAGTGGGGATGCAGACAAGCTTACATCATTCTTCTCTCCTTCATTTTATCCTTACAGTCCTGTGAAGTAGATTAGGCTGAGCTTGTGTGGCTGGCTCAAAGTCCCAGAAAGCTTCCATGGCATAGTGGAGATTTGAACCTGGGTCCTCCGGATCCTAGTCTGAAACTTACCACTACACAACAGTGGCTCTCAGCTTTCCCTCCTCCTTTTTCTTTGGCAGCCTCTGCCTAGGAAAAGTCGGTTCAGGTTACAAACCCATGTGGCAGCAAGTCACTCAGGTGAGTTGTCTGGTGGCCACTGCCAGGCGTGGCCAAGTCGCACAAGTGGTGTCGAGGCTGCTGGCTGGGCCCAGGTGAGTTGTGTGGCATTACGTTGTAGTCACCACTGCACCTGAGTACGTTTTACAGTTTATGAGGTAGCAAGTTTGTTGCTTGGCCACGCCTGGCAGTGGCCACCAGACGACAAAGATGGTGAGGGGTCTGGAGACCAAGTCCTATGAGGAAAGGTTGAAGGAGCTGGGTATGTTTAGCCTGAAGAGGAGAAGGCTGAGAGGTGATATGGTAACCATCTTCAAGTACTTGAAGGGCTGTCATATAGAGGAGGGTTAAGAGTTGTTTTATGTTGCCCCAGAAGGTCGGACCAGAACCAGTGGGTTGAAATTAAATCAAAAGAGTTTCCGACTAGACATTAGGAAGAATTTCCTAACAGTTAGAGCGGTTCCTCAGTGGAACAGGCTTTCTCAGGAGGTGGTGAGCTCTCCTTCCTTGGAGGTTTTTAAGAAGAGGTTAGATGGCCATCTGTCAGCAAGGCTGATTCTATGACCTTAGGCAGATGAAGAGAGGGAGGGCATCTCGACCATCTTCTGGGCATGGAGTAGGGGTCACTGGGGGTGTGTGGAGGGGGAAGTGGTTGTGAATTTCCTGCATTGTGCAGGGGGTTGGACTAGATGACCCTGGTGGTTCCTTCCAACTGTATGATTCTATAAGTTGCCTGATGGTTGCTGCTGGGCCTGACAGAAACCAAGATTTCAAGACCGACAGCATTTTGCCTAGCAACCCTCACAATAGCCACTGAGGCTATTTTATGTACAGAAATGTACATAAAATGATTGCTGTCTTATGTTCCACAAGTTGTCAGTTGGATACATTTAGAAGAAGAAGAGTTTAGTTGAGAGATTCCCAGTCTATGCAGAATAGCCTCCTACTGAATTCTGGGACTTAATTTCATTTTGGATTTTCTCTTTTCTCTCTAATACTAGGCTTGGGATGCAAAGGAAAGTCATTGGTGATCATAAATGTTGACCTAGAACCCTGCCTGGTGGATTCCCAGCTGAGAATGACCCTGCAGTGGCTTTCAGCTTCCGAAGCCGAGGTGGCCGAGCTCTATTTTCACGACGATGTTCCAAAGGAGTTTGTTCTTGTGAGTAAAAATAATGCCTCCACTCTGCAAAATGAGACGGCGATCCTTTTGCTGTGTGGTATCGTGTGTGGGGCTGAACTGCCAGCACAGTTCTAGTCATAATCAGGAATCTTCTGTAAACCCTCATCCAGAAGAGCCTACAGAGCGACCCAAGTAGAATGGGAGGCAAAGAAGGGTCATCCTTTGTAACGTTGTTTCTGAAATACTTGAAAATTTAGGAGTCACTGGGGTGTGTGGGGAGAGGTAGTTGTGAATTTCCTGCATTGTGCAGGACTAGATGACCCTGGTGGTACCTTCCAATTCTATGAGTCTATTATATGATTCTAGGTAGTATATAACCAATTGTGCTATAGTCCAGCTAATGCCTGCTTATCGGGCTTGCATTAATGGGGCAGAAACTGTAGACCAGGGTTGTCAAACATATGGCCTGCAGGCTGGATCCAGCTCCTTGAGAGCTCTTATCCGGCCCAGCGGAAGCAGCCACCCCCTCCAGTCCCAATCTGGGCTGGCGAGGCATGGCCTGGTCTCACCAGGTGACATTTATGTCATATCCGGCCCTCATAACGATTGAGTTTGACACCCCTGCTGTAGACATTCAGTATGCTTGTACCTAAGGGTCAAATCACTGAGAGTTCTGTGATCGCCATTTTAATTCCAGTTGTCGGTAGCAAGGACCCGATTCAGATTGGGAGTGGAGGGTGAAGGGAGGGCGGACTGAGGGCTTAATTGCCATCATTAGTAGTATCTGTTTTATCTGTTTTAATTCTGTTGGGGTGGTGGTGGTTTGATTGCATTTTAATTGTTCCGGGCTAAATTAATATTTTAATTGTTACCCTTTGGGGGAGCTTACCAAACCAAAAAGCAGGCTAGAAATAGAAACATTCTGTCAGAGCTGGAGTAGGGAGCAGACAGCTTTGCCCATTGCGTCCACTTATGCCGGGGTAAAAGCCTCCAGCGGTTCCAGGGTGGTGCAGGTCTGCTTTCGTCCATCCAGCCTGCCTTCATTCTTCCTCACTGTGTCTGTCTGGCGCTGGCTCTGAAACATCAGAGAAGATAATGTGATTCAGTCCCTTCTTGCAAGTAGCCCCTTCCTGTAATGGGCAAGAACTTAATAGCAGATATCTTTATTATTGCATTGAATGTGTGGTATGCATTAGTTCTGCTCAGGACTGGTTCTGCTGTTCCGCACTGACTTGTCTACTCATATGAGTGGAGGCTGAGCAATCTGGTTTGGAATCTTGGTTTTTTTGTGTGTGGGGGGGAGGAGTAGCAAAGCCCCATAAATATTTTATGGAAGGTAACCAGTATTTCTGTCGTTATGAAATTAATTCCAGCTGAAAACCTCCTCAACAGCGCAGTTGTGGGCACGCTGGCTTCTGGCCAAACAGTGGAAAATTCCGCACGTCTGTCTGAAGAAACAGACAGACCAAAGTCTTAGGAGTAAAAGAAGGTTTGATCTTTGACCCATGAATCAAAACACTTAATCCCCTCACTAAAAGAGCAGGCTACAAAGAACGTGTGACATGAGTGGGATAGAAAGAGAATGGTGCATGCGGTTAGAGCCCCACTTCCCGCTGCCAAAGGACACAACATAGGAATGGGCCATTCTCTCAATTTGGGGAGAAATGCCCTCCACCATAGAATTTACTCCAATAATTCAACCACAGGGGCTACATTCTGCATACTGGTAGCTGGCGGAAAGGCAGGGGCTTGCACATTCTAATGGCTCTGGCAGAAGTAGGACAATAGTTTAACATCTCACACCTTCTTTCTGGAAGCTCATCACTCTTGAATGGAGGCCTGTTGGGTTTTGCCCCAAGCAGTAAGATGGCATCCCCGTTTGATATCTGCTCGGTCTGTGCAAGTTTTGTAAGGGCCTGGGGGAGAAATCAAGGATGTGAAAATTTAACCTCAGGGCAGGGTGAACAGTATAAAACAACCCTCCTCCCCTGGCTGACAAAAGTCATTGTAAGTGGGGAGAAAGGGCTGCCTAAAATCCAAAAGCCCTCCCCTCGAAAGGCAGAGGGGAGGGGAGAAACTCCCTTTGTTGGCAATGGCGGTAAATGTACTGATTTTGTCTTCTGAATAATTTGCTATTATTTGTTATCCACACAGTCATGAACAACAGAGCTGTTAGGAAGAAAATATCTGGATGCTAAGGATGCTGTAAAATATTGCCCTCTTCTTGTCTCTTAAATAGTTGTGGTGGTTAGTCTATTTTCCCCTTTCCTTCTTTAATGGAAAGAAAGCTGACAATCTCTTTGAGCCTGCCCAAGTATAATTAAAAACCGAGGTGATTAGAAAAACACACTTCCTGGGAGGGAGAGACAGTGAGAAAAGAAATAAGATAAATTGTTTCATTTATTGCCTCTTGTTCAAGCCAGAGTCTGGGGAGGTTTTGGCCGGGCAAAACCCTCAGCGATTGTGATGGATGGATACCAGCCAGCCTTCTCTGTCTCTGCCCAGCGGAGAGTTGTGGGGAACTCTGTATAGCAGGGAGGGTTTTCTCACGCTATCCCCAAAGCTTCTGTTTCCAGTGGGCTTTTCACTGCCGACTGCCACATTTCCGTCTGTCCTGCCGAATTCACTCTGTGTTTTCTTTCTGTTTTTCCTTCCTCCTAGCTTTCAAAGAGGTTGCGCGAGAGGGGCTGGAAAGCGGGAGACCTCTTCCAAGCCGTGCTGAAGTACTGCGAAGCCACAGAAAAGGCTGCCGACGGGGAGAGGGCTCCAGGAAGACAGACGCTCTTTGGATGGCTTCAGGACTACCTCTGAATGCCCAAAGAGAGGATGTGGTCATTTGGCAGGTTTTCTGTTTCTGAAGGATGTGAAAATGTGTATAATCCTTTCCCACCTCGTGAATGTGCTGCTTTCTGCCTCATGAAGGACGCCGGTTGGGAAGTTAATGTAGCCCCGCTGTCGTGTTCATCTGGCACATGTCTTCATCAAGAGCATCCCTGTTCAGTCCGTGTGTCTCTCTTAGCTGTGCTGAGTTCAGAACGCAGAGGAGATGGACTGCCGAGTGCGAATCCAGGCTCTCCAGAAGCTCCGTTGTTTTGGTCCAGCACGCCGCTCCTTCCTTTGTTAACGCGTCCCCTTTTCCTCTTTCACTTTTCTCACATCGTGCCGCAGGAACCACACAGTGAATCGTCATGAAGTCTCCTACTTCTGGCTTCTCTGAAATGAGACAAGAATGGTGCAGAAATGTTTGTGTGCTGCCTGTCGTGGTTCCTTTGCACATGTCCATGCATGCAGCAACTCAGTTTTGTAGTTGACGTGTGTGACCAACGGCTCTTCACACAGGGTTTAGGCTGCTGTATGCCACATCTGTGGCCGGCTCAAAATTCCCCTCGTCCCCTGACCCTTTTGGGGGAAAAGAGCACGAGAGGGAAACAGAGGCAGCTGCTGGTATCAGGAGGAGAGGGGGGATTTCTTGTCAGAAGGCCCTTTGAGGAGGCAGTGGGGTGGGTGTCTCGTCACACCTCACTTCCAACTCAGAATGACCCTCCAGAAGATCTGGTTCTTGACACAAGCAAGAAGAGGTTAGAAACTGTCACACATGTTGATTAGAGGGCTGCCATCATTTGCCCTAAAAAAGGGATCCAACCGGGCCCAGGTGAACGGCAGCAAAATTTCTTGGTCCGTATTCGTAGTAGCACCTTAGTGCTTTTCTGGCAAGCTGCTTTTCAGATGGCCAGCCAGGCCTTCCAAAAAATGCTGTAGCTCAAAACCTGCCATTTGTCAGGGACTGACAGCTCTTTCCAGCCAGTCAAACAGGACCTTTTGGAGCTGGGGGAGTGGGGGGGGGGGCGGGTTCTGTTTAACACAGGAAAACCTTTGTTGCCTGTTGTATAGACCACACATGCCCACCTACGATCAGTAGGTTAGTTATCCCCATTAATGTGTTGTTAATCTTAAGGATGCTGCCTCGTAATGAAAGATTAAGATCATTCCTAGATTTCAGGTCGTTTACAGGGGCAAACTGCAGAGAATTCAGATTTTCTGTCCGTGCTATCATTATATATTGTAATTCCCTCAAAACATCTTCATTTGTGTTCAGGTAGATTCATAGTCATGACAGTGTGTCTCTGTATGTTTCACCTGAAAATGAAAAGTAGCGAGAAGCAGCCATCAGGGCAGTTCTGCTTCATGGGTCCTTCTTGCCAGTTCCCATTTTGGAGGCACTGATTGCAACATCTTGGAGACACTTGGCATGGCAAAACGTGCTCCCTGGTGGGACCCAAACCATGCTGTTTTCATGTGCCGTTTCCCTGCTCTTCTTCCCCATCTGCCATAACAAACAAGATTCTGTTTGCGCCTGACAGCAAGTTGCAGAGAAAGATTGGCAACAGCGTGGGGTGAGAAAAACTAGGGTTGCCAACAGGGTTTTCAGCAGGGCCCCTGTGCTTTTAGCAGCTATGTGACAAGCAGAAATTCAGCACGGGAAACCGTTCCATCCTGCAGTTGACGGGGCAAGCTGAACGCCGCTGAGCCCTTCGTGTTTCATTCAGGATCCCTGACAGAAAAAGATTGACACGTTGAAGGTTTTGTTCTAAAAAGCTGTAATCTTTTGGTACCTTTTGTAGGAATCTCTAGTTAGAGATCTTAGAGGATAGGCCCCAGTTAATAAAAGTTACAATTGTTACATATAAAAATATTTTTATGTGAAGCAAAGGTATGCAAAGAAAATAATACTGGTGAGGGGTGTTCTTAAAAAGGCCTCCTAATGAATCGAGCCATTAGCATCAGGTTGGCAAGAATGATTAGTAGCTCACGTGGTGTCGGGAAGCCAGCACGTTTGAATAGGGTTCCTGGACTAACTAGTTTCATTTGGGACCTTTTCTCTGTATGCGGTTACTTGTGTTACAGTGGGACACGTTAACAAATGACAGAAGTCTGTGCAGGAGACGTTAAAACTCCGTAGCTGTTCTAATCAAATCATTTTGGAGGGGGATCCCAGTCATTGTATTCTGTATCTGACCCGTGTTGCTGGGAAGGCCGGCGTTGCACTCCACCAGTTGAAGGAACACGAGTACATGTCATGTTCCTCTCCCATGCACAAATTGCAGCTACTATGGCCAGAGTCTTTTATATAACCCTACTTTTACACTATAACTTATACATCACACATAATAACAACAGCTCTAAGTTATGTATCCATCAACATATATTCCCCAACATATATTCAACCCATATAACAATATATTTGGCATCCTACCCTAATGTCTAACTAATCTAAGAAACCATACAAATACAGCAACTGTATCAGCAATTGTGTCAATTTCACAATCCAATTAAAGAATCCACTTTCCCAATAAGAGCCTCTTATGTGAAGTCCTCGACATACAGCGATTACTGTGAAGATGCAGGCGAAGAATATAAAGTAGCCAAAAATAGGCGGTGCAGGTGTCCCGTAACTTCCCTGTGAAAGAATTATCAGACACCTGTGAAATTGACACAATTGCTGATGCAGTTGCTGTTATTTATATGATTTCTTAGATTAGTTAGACGTCAGGGTAGGATGCCAATATATTGCTGGATATATGCTGGGGAATACATGTTGATGGATCCATAACTTAGAGCCTGTTGTTATTATGTGTGATGTATAAGTTATAGTGTAAAAATAGGGTTATATAAAAGACTTTGGCCATAGTAGCTGCGATTTTTGCATAGGTCTATGTTTGCAGCTCATGTTCCTCCCCCTACAGCAGAGCCCCTTGCGGCCCCAAGAATGTAGACATTATTCTCTTTCTAACTGCAGCCCCTCGGCCGGCATAGCTGTTAGTTAATCTCCACGGTTCCCCAATCCCAAGGGTCTGCCATTCTGGGCCCTGAAGGGGCTGCTGAGAGCGGGAGAGCGCAGGAAGCATCCGGGTTCCTTCCCTCAGTGGCACTTAGGATCCAACTGCCAGAAGAGACTAGTTTCCAATAGGGGAGAAAGCTTCCGTGCCATCTGGGAGAGAAAGGCTAGCCGCTGCTGCTGCTCCAGTCGCATCACCTTCATTGCGGTAATGCGGGTCAAATGCAAAAGCATCTTCAGCTTTTCACTGCACACCTCTACAGTGAATATTGTGTTATCTTGTAGGGGGCAGTTTCTGGTGATTTTATTCACTTCCCTTTTGAGCCATCTTTGTACATTCCTGTTGCAGGTGGAGTTGTAGCTGTGGGTAGTTACCGTTTCCTTGTAGCATCCGACATCTTCAGGTTATCTGGAAACGCAGTCGATTTGATCAGTTGCACAGATCTGTGGTAAACTGTAGCCTGAGCAAGTTAACTGGAAAGCAAAATCAACGTTTGGGGGAGCTGCTTCTAAGTCAGTGTGTTTGAGAATGTTGTGGCAGCTGACCACTGATAAGTTTTCCCCCCTGCTAGGCCTTAATTTGAAGCCTGTGGCATGGCCTTCCTTCTTTAAACACCCCCTCTCCCTACACACACAGACACAGAGTTGTCTGTGCGGCAGTCAGGTTCCTTCGCAGGGAGGCTGTAAGTAGCTCCCCCTCCAGCTTACGAGCCACGGCCTTCATTGCATTCTGAGAAGGTGGTTGAGTTGGCACCTGTTAGGCTGGCAGTGATCCTGTGCCCGTACAGATCCTGTTAGTCTGGCAGGGATCCTGTGCAGGGCAGAAATCCACTGTGTGTGACTTCCCTTGGCACAGAAGTGCAGAGCACGTAGTTACCCCCTGTTGAATTTCAGCTGTTGGAGGCACAGGAGTTCTGCCTGGGGAGGAAAAAGTCAAAAATTCTATTGGAGAACAGCTTGGGAAAGAACAAGTTAAAAACCTGAGCAGTCGCCCTCTTCATGGGGCTCTGATCTCTCGTCTCCCTGACCAGTCACCCAGAGGACCCCTCGTAGGCGCTTTGTGGGGGTGGGAATCAAGGAACTTCTGGAGCATGATCCTGAAGAGGGGTGGCTTGCACGTGGAATCTCTAACCCTGTCCTCTCAAGAAGTCCCCAGTCCCTCAGGGGTCTTCTCAGATGAGGGATGCTGAGAAGGACTTTGAGGCCCATGCCCCTTGCAAGGCCACCTGGTCCTACTCAGATTGGATCAGCGAAGCCAGGAGTAAATTATTTAAGCTTTGTGCCTGCATTGCACTTGAGCTAGCACTGTAGGGCTGTTGTGCTTTTCCTGCCTGGAGAGCACACGATGCAGTGTTTACATGTGTTCCTTGTGCGTGTAGACACAGTCAAATATGTGTGTAATGTGTGTGTGTACATCTACACATTGGTGTCATGCTTCTTTCCACACGGGAGAGCTTTATGTGCAGGCAAGGTATAACATGCAGAGTGGCCCTTAATGTGTCGTTTATAAACTAAAAACAGTTGGAACAAATCTTTATATATACTTGTATTAAACAAAACAGACATAAAAGATCTTTCACTGAGTACCAGTGACATTTTATTGTTCTTAGAAATGTGATCGTTATCAGATGTGAATTTCAGGTTCCGCTAAATTAATCCTTGTTTTAGTAATACCAAAATAAATTGTGCAAACCGAGGCTGTGTGCTATAACGATTCCTAGATTTTGTTTGTTTTCTTTTGCCGGAGGCTCCCTGCAGCGGGCTCCCCTGCTCACTCCAGCTGGCAGGGTGGAACAACCAAGCACTCACTGACAAAGGACCTGGGGGGGAAACCACCCATCTGCCTCTGGAAGTGGACCACATGGCCCTGCAGAGGTGCCAGGTTCTCATGAGTCTAACCAGGTAATGGTGAGGCAATTGCAGACATTTCCCGTGGTATCAAACCATTTAACAGTTGATCAATGCAGAATCTCAAATAATATGTACAGCCTGCCTCGTATGTGGGGAGTCCTGGTCTGCACAAGATAATGTGACATCAGCATGGATGTTGAAGGTCCCTCAGAACTAGAAATCTGAAGTTCCTCAGTACTGAATCCAAGAACGCTTCCAGCAGCTCAGGCAGAGAAACTGGTCAGCAGAGGTGCATGGGTGATACTCCAACTGAATTGCCAGTTCTGCATTTCCAACACCAGGTTTCCAACACATTTGACGTTGGGATTCAGACTAACAAAGCGTAGGAGGTTAGAAGTCCAACAGATCACCGCAATGTCCACCCCTGATGTACCAAGAATCCTGGTAGGCATAACTTGTTAGAGCCAGTGTGGTGTAGTAGTCAAAAGTGGTGGACTCTAATGTGGAGAACTGAGTTTGATTCCCCACTCCTCCACATGAGCGGTGGCCTCTAATCTGGAGAAACGGGTTTGATTCCCCACTCCTCCACATGAAGCCAGTTGGGTGACCTTGGGCTAGTCACACACTCAACCCCACCTACCTCACAAGGTGTCTGTTGTGGGGAGCTGAATGGAAGGCGATTGTAAGCCACCTTGAGACTCCTCTCAGTAGAGAAAAGTGAGGTATAAAAACCAACTCTTAACTGTTCCCCTGTCAGCTAGCCCTACCTGGTCTTGTTGACACATACCAAGCCAGCCCTTTCAGGTAGACCCCTCCCCCTTTTCTGGCCAGGCCTTCTACCACCATCTTTCTATCTGAAATCTCTACAGATAAGAGGTGCCTCTTTCCCTCCCCACATCGTTAAAGCCCAAGCATATTTAGAAAAGGGGGACAAAAACTCCCACCAGAACATCCTACGTATCATCAGCCTCTGTAGAGTACATTAGTCTACCATGCACAAATAGCTCCCCTCCACCATCACTGGGACCTCCCCTTTCTGAAACTGCTCATCTGGCCCTCTTCCTCTCGGCTCAACTTGCACGATGGAGTGATCTGCAAACCTCCAAAGAAAAATCTGAAGTCTTTGGTCCTCATAGGGCCCAAAGTGGTAGCCCACCAACTGACAACCTACCTGAAGAATTTCATTGCCTCTGGTCAGTGTAGTGTAATAACATACAGTTCTAGGACAGGCGGTCATTTTACCTATTTATGCCCATAGTATACCTTTGGCCCATAGTACCTGAATAGAGCCAGCATGGTGTAGTGGTTAAGAGCAGTAGTTTGGAGCGGTGGACTCTGATCTGGAGAACTGGGTTTGTTTCCCCACTCCTGCACACGCAGCCATCTGGGTGACCTTGGGCTAGTCACAGCTCTCTCCGAACTCTCTCAGCCCCACCTACCTCACAGGGTGTCTGTTGTGGGAAGGGGATTGTAAACTGGTTTGATTCTTCCTTAAGTGGTAGAGAAAGTCGGCATAAAAAACCAGCTCTTCTTCTAAAAAGTGATACCCGTGAACTTTAAACCCTTTGTTATTAGAAAAACGTGTGGTCATGCGTTTAGTTATCTCTGGTTGTTTGGGGAGCTGATGCAGGTGGGGTTGGGTTAACCACAAAGCCAGTCATGCTTTTCCTACTACTTCGATTTAAGAGGAACACATCCATTCGTATGGGCATCCACACCCACACCCACACATGGAAATGCATACTGTGGCCATCTTGTCAACTTGGAAACTTCCAATCCACTCTTCAAAATCAACATCAATCACCTCCTGTGGATTTAAACAAATAAATGACCAGACAAGGGTGTTTCCATGGAAAATTAACTGAGGTAAATGCTAATTAGAACGGAACTGCTCCAGAAAATAATTTCTGGCGCTGTGCTAACATCATCACATTATGCTCAAATGTATGAAATCACATCAGCCAAGTACATTTCTTCTGGGGGGTGGAGGAGCACAACTGATAGGGTACTTCCTCTAATGTATGTTATCCTGAGGCAAATTGGCTCCCATTATTTCGATGACAGGTGGCCTCATAAATGTTTTAAATAAATAAACTTGAGAATGGTGGGGGATATGGCCTGAATCGATGAGTGAACCTGAATTTGCGACCAGATATTTTAATTTAAACACTCATCTTCTCTTGACTACACAATCCACTGACACAGAAGGAGCAACTCAGATTTTACATAATTATCACATTGTACCCATGAAGCTGCCTTCCACTGAATCAGACCCTGGGTCCATCAGAGACAGTATTGTCTACTCAGACTGGCAGCAGCTCTCCAGGGTCTCAGGCAGAGAGGTCTTTCACATCACCTACGTGCCTGGTCCCTTTAACTGGAGATGCCGGGGATTGAACTGGGGACCTTCTGCATGCCAAGCAGATGCTCTGCCACTGATTTTAGCATCACAACAGAGCCATGCCAAAGGCCCTTCCCCCAATGCTGCTTTGGATCTTCCTCCATCCCCAGGCCACCCATTTTATTTCCTGTTGAGAACTCCGGACAGGGAGTGAGTGGGGACAGTTGGTGAGGGGAGCAGAGAAGCACAGGGGTGGGGCTATTGGGTTTGAGCTGGAGGGCTGGAACTGGGGCCAGGGACCCAAGGATAGACCTAGAGGAGGCCAGAGGAGAGGGAGGCAGGAAAGAAGACTGGGGGAGTGGTCATGCAATGATGGACCACCAGGCCAAAGATGGGTGGCTTCATGTGGTTCCTGTTTCATAACTCTCCATGTCTTTTGTTAACACAAGGGGAGGGCTTTCACCAGGGCTTTTTGTCTTTCTTTTTTTAATTTGGGGATTGAATGGTTTTATAGTGACACACCATTATACCAATATCAATATAATGCTATTCAATCTCTGATTAAAAAAAAAAAACTATTGGGGAAACCTGTTGTTCATCTTCGTGGCTTCTGTGCAGTCCCGCATGGGACTGCGCTTGCGCAGGCCAGCCGCGGAGAACTGACTAGAAAGCTTTTAGGAGCTTCAGAACGCCTGGAGCGCTCCCCCTCCCCTCCGTCCCAGGCCGAGAGCGAGCCGGCTTCCCGCCCAACGGTCATGTGACGGAGGGAGGAGGGGCGCTCCCCCTCAGTTCTCTCTTCGCCGCCGTGGAGAGAGCACTAGCTTTGTTTCAGAGCGTCTTTTCTGTTACCTCAGAGAAAATTTCTCTTCAGGATTTTATTTCTTTTTTGCCAATATAATCTTATTTAACAACTGTGCCAAATGTAGAAATAGTATGGCACAAAATAATGACTGTTGTTACGTTTGAGAGATTTGTGCTTTTTCTTTTACTTCAAAAAAAAAAAAATTCTCTTCAGGATTTGATTTCCTTTTTGCCAATATGGTTTGATGTACCAAATGTGCCAAATATGAAAGGATTATAGCACAAAATAACGATGATTATGTTCTGTATAAGAGACTTATGTCTTTTCTTTCACTTAGAAAGGTCTTCTCTTCAGGATTTGATTTCTTTTCTTTTGTCAATGTGGCTTTATTTAACAAATTTGCCAAATGTACAATAATATGGTACAAATTAATAATGCTTGTTCTATTTGAGAGACTTGTGTCTTTTCTTCTAATTCAGAAATTCTTTTCTTTCAGCATTTGATGTCTGTTTTGCCAATATCACTTTCATTGACAATTCTGCCAAATGCAGAATAAGTATGCCACTAATTAATGGTCGGTTTTGTTTCAGATACTTGTTTTAATCTTGTCTCTTTTTCATTTTTACAAGTCATTCAGGCTGTGTTTCTCCAGTTCGAAGGTCTGTGAGGAAATCCGGCTTTACTAATGCTTAGGTTATCTCCACGACGTGTGTGGAAAGAGGTCTCAACCCAAAGGCTGTGATAAGGACTGGATATGCTGCAGCACTAGGGGTTCTGTCCCCTATGAAGTGCATAGATGAGACCTCGAAGTCGACAGGCTCTGAGAAAAGCCACTGTATGGTTGCACTAGGGGCTCGGTGTTCCATCCCTTACGATGTGCATGGATGAGACCTTGAAGTCGACAGGCTGAGAAAAGCCACTGTATGGTTGCACTAGGGGCTCGGTGTTCCGTCCCTTACGATGTGCATGGATGAGACCTTGAAGTCGACAGGCTGAGAAAAGCCACTGTATGGTTGCACTAGGGGCTCGGTGTTCTGTCCCTTACGATGTGCATGGATGAGACCTTGAAGTCGACAGGCTGAGAAAAGCCACTGTATGGTTGCACTAGGGGCTCGGTGTTCCGTCCCTTACGATGTGCATGGATGAGACCTTGAAGTCGACAGGCTGAGAAAAGCCACTGTATGGTTGCACTAGGGGCTCGGTGTTCCGTCCCTTACGATGTGCATGGATGAGACCTTGAAGTCGACAGGCTGAGAAAAGCCACTGTATGGTTGCACTAAGGGCTCGGTGTTCCGTCCCTTACGATGTGCATGGATGAGTCGACAGGCTGCGTGGAAAGCCGTTTTACTGTGGTGCTAGGGGCTCTGGACCCCATGACATGCATGGATGATGTCTCGACGTCAACAGGTTCCGTGGAAAGCCTGCTAATCTACAGCACTAGGGGATCAGTCCCCTAAGGTAAGGTAAGGTAAGGTAAGGTGCATGACGTGCAGAGAGAGGTCTCGAGGTCGAGCAATTCCAAGGAGGTGGGAACACCTACACCTCAGGGTGTAAAAGCCTCGACGTTGGCTCACCTCTGACGCACCAACACAACAGCCACCTGGCTCTTGTCGATGTCATACACCGATTCCTCCTCGATGCCGAGATGAGCGGGTTCGAGTTTGCCTCCATGCCAGCTGTCTGTTGCTGCGGCATCTGTTCGGAGAAGGGGAGGAATCTCAGCGTTGCAGCTCCCCCCCCCCCGCTTCCCTTGACGTCAGGCATCGCCGTCGCTAGTGGGGTAAGCAAGCTTGGGCTGAAGCATTGTCCAGCATGTGGGGAAGGCTTCTCAGCCATGTTCCGTCCCCCCCCCCTTATGTTCCCTGAGCCTCTCCGTGGGATGCTCCTGCGGGAATACATATATCCCCATGGGTGTATAGACACTCATCCCCTCTGTGACAAGTGTCTTCCCACCGACCTCGAAGTCAATTTACATGGTCACCTTGGCGTCAAGGAGCGAGGGCTCATAATACGCTTCCTCTCATGTGTAACCCATCTGGGTTTCTGCCTGTCTCACCCATGGGGTCATTCAGCTCTATTTAGAATACTTAATCTGGATGGCATAGGCTTGGAAGATTTTATAATCTCCCTCAGATTCGAAGTCGGATCTGACAAGGAGTTGTGTTATGCGAAACCAATATGGTATACATTTGGCTTCTTTTCCCTAGAAGGTGGGAAATCTATATAAAGCTAAAAGAGGATGCTTGATTCCTCTTACAGTATCCCTCACCCAGTTGCTAGTTGCTGGGACACTTCTATCTTAATATGGGTCAGGTTCCCATTTTTATCCGGGGGTTGCTGGGGCTGCCCACTTTGACTCTGGGCAGGAGCACTGAATCTCCCATTAAGAACACTTTTCAGTGTTAGGGCTGTAATTAGCCTAAGCAAATTATGTACACTGATAAGTCTTGTACATATTGCGTTTATCCAGCATAAGGGGAGACGTCCCCAACTCACAGGGTGTTTGACTTCCCAAGGACTTTTCATACAGGGACAAACAGGCATGACTACAGGATAATAAATGCATAACTCCTGGGTAGATTTATGCTAAATGCTGAATGGTGCTCTTAACCATCCAAGGCACTGGGTTCCCTCCATATTGAGTTCATTGCAGCTGAGATCTCTATATTGCAATGCAAATAAACCCCTTTATTTAGGAACACGCAAATTTTAATCTATGTATTTTTATCTTGGATAAAGGAAAATGCTGATAAGGGACCCCGACTGGACCTCAGACTCCTTAATATGGATCCACAGGTGCCCACATTTCAGGATACTTCCCTTTTCAGATGTCCTTCCTCAGTTGCCTGGGAGCCTTTTTGGTTGTAGTCCTGAATCTAAGGACAATTATCTTAATTGTATGTTACAGTATGTTACAGGCTTGTTGCACTTGCTTTCCTCCTGTCAGCAGGTGGTGCTGTTGATCCATAATTGGATTATTGGCTATTGGACAATTCATTTTACCAGTCCTGCAGGTTTGCCTGTCTCTAACCTTGTCAGCCCTATGTGTCGTTGGATTTGCTAGTTGAATTTGTGTAATCCCAATTGCTCCCTACTCAAAGGATAGCATTCTTTTTGCTACTTTGAATGTTTTTTCTTCGAGCCCTTAACAACTCAAGGGCCCATGGTTTTTCTGTCCCTTTAGCTGCACGATTTATGTGCAAATGTAGATCAGTTCTTAAAAGGAATAATTTTGATCACCATTGTTACTGGTCTATATCCTAGGGTATCTACCTACAGGCTTCAAAATAAAATAAAATTAAAATTAAAAAACAAAAACAAGACCAACAACTAATTGGTTGTTGGTTCAACTTGGTTCTGAGACTGGGGAATACTCCTCTGTGTGTATTGTGGATCATCAGTCTAAGAACATTAGACCTCTGGTACCTGAATTTACAAAACAAGGGTTTTCAAGAGGACATTAAAAAACATACCTTACCAAAGGCAAACAAACAAACAAACAAATATATATGTTTCCAGTCATCGTCCCCTACTACGGTTGGTTCTATTGCATATCGCTTTGGTTCCTGCTCCTTCCCAGACTAGTGGTGCAGATCCTGTCTGACAGGGCAACTATTCTAATACCACCTATATCCAGAACTGTGCTGTGTTCTCTCCAGTACTAAGGTTCTCACAAGCACTTGTGCAAGGGTGTTTACCTGAATGTTTTCCTTCATGAAATCACATTATTCTTCTGGAAGTCAGGACAATCCAGTACCATTTTGTACCTTTTTTTTCAGCCACTGCTATGAGTGTATATAGCATGGCAATGTAAATATCTATAGCATGAGGGAGAGTTCCCTGTCCTGCTGTCCCAGGTTTTTCCGGTTGTGGCAAAGGACCTAACAGCACAACGTTTCCTTCCTGGACGTCCAGGTGGTGAGAGAAGCCTACTCTCTCAGATTTCCCAAGCTGACAGGTTTCATCAACCCACAAGTAATCCCTCACTCTATGTTCCCTGCTTTCCCTTTTTAAGGGAATGGTTTTTTCCCAGGTAGAGTCCTATTATCTCAAGTGCAGATGCAATATGTCCCTGCTTCCTACGGAACACTGGATGCCATGAGGCCGTCGGAGAGATTCTCCAGTTTCACTGGTCACATTTATTTTAATGCTGCATTTTTGTTCCCTGGCTTCACAGACCCAGTGATGCTCATAGGTCCCTATTGACCACAATGTTTTGTGTTCCCAATCTGTAGATTACTTTTGATGAGGATTTCGGGTACTTTCTCAAGAAGACTAGCTGATCAGGGTATAGCCCCTTCCTTCTCTGCCACCTGTTTAAATTATTGGTCTGTGATCACTTTTCATCAGGTTAAGGTAGTATTACCTAGATTGAAGTTCGACCTTGGGTAAGGTCCCGTTGCCGAACCTGTTTTCTTCTAAATCCTCAGTCGCTAACTAAGCAATCTCTTCATGCAATCAAGTGCCTGAAGACCATGTCCTTCAGGTTCCATGCAGCACCTAAACAACCTATTGGTCTAGTGCATCGAAGGCTGAACCAGCAGCTTCTTTGGAAACGGTTTCCCGATGGTGTTTATAGCAATGCTGAACTATGCTGTCCACTCCATATGGAGGCCTTTTGCAACAGGGCTCATGTCTCTTTCGCTGTTTTCCTTGCCATGACAGATTTCTGAGGCTTCTCTAAAGTGGCAACCTGGTCCTTCGATCCACATACCTCTGGCATTGCCCTGTAGATGTGGTCTCCAGGGAGGAAACAGCTGTTTGTGAGAGTTGTCTTTTAATTAGGTGACAAGCCCACACCCGCCTCCATGGTAGGTGAGCTTGCTATTCTCCCATGCGGGACTGCACAGAAGCCACGAAGATGAAAAACAGAGTTGCACTTACCTGTAACTGTTGTTCATCGAGTGGTCTTCTGTGCAGGCACGCATCCCTCCCTCCTTTCCCCGCTGTGGGCTACTGCTTGGTGGCTATGGTGGTCTTCCACGGCGGCGAAGGGAGAACTGAGGGGGAGCGCCCCTCCTCCCTCCGTCACATGACCGTTGGGCGGGAAGCCGGCTCGCTCTCGGCCTGGGACGGAGGGGAGGGGGAGCGCTCCAGGCGTTCTGAAGCTCCTAAAAGCTTTCTAGTCAGTTCTCCGCGGCTGGCCTGCGCAAGCGCAGTCCCATGCGTGCCTGCACAGAAGACCACTCGATGAACAACAGTTACAGGTAAGTGCAACTCTGTTTTTCAGAAGCCCGGTTGTCTTAGGGGCCCTAGCAGCAACAGAGAAACCACACAAGCCCGTCCCCATGTGTAGAAAACCCTTGAATCTTTCTTTCCTTGGCTGGATCCTCATTCCTTGCTCAGCCGTCATGCACTTCAAATTGCCAGTGGCAACTAAAATATTTTTAGCTACACTTCAGGAGGAATTCTGTTGTTTTCGCTCTGTGACGTCAAACACATGTCTCTCTTGGTCCGTATGGGCGCTAAATGTTTACTCAACCTCCCTCTTCGAATCTTTCAGTTGTTTCCAAGGGAAGCGGACCAGCAACACCCAGCGTCTCCAAAGGCTCACATTTTAAGTGCTTCCTTATTAGCACACAACTGGATCAGAAATCGGGACAATTTCCTTTGTGGGGGAACTGAACAATTTACAGTGTATTTCTTGTCATGTCAGCACATCTCAACTTAATTGTGCAGACATTAAAAAACCCCCACCAAACACAGTGAATCAGAATTAGATCCATTTTTACACACACCTACTCTTTTTTGTGTGAAGAACAGACTCAAGGCTGCTGGCTGCCAATTGTCCCCAAACACTTTAAGAAAGTTAGACACAGACTTCACTTTTTGGAGGAGTCAGGCAAACTGCAGAACAGCCATGCAGGTGGCCACTGTCATGCACATATGCATGGTTGACACATGCTGTGCAATACACATGAACACATGAAGCTGCCTTATGTAGAATCAGACCTTTGGTCCATAGGGTTGCCAACCTCCAGGAACTAGCTAGAGATCTCCTACTATTACAACTGATCTCCAGCCGATAGAGATCACTTCACTTGGAGAAAACGGCTGCTTTGGCAACTGGACTCTATGGCATTGAAGTCCCTCCCCTCCCCAACCCCTGCCCTCCTCAGGCTCTGACCCAAAAACCTCCCGCCACTGGTGAAGAGGGACCTGGCAACCCTATTGGTCCATCAAGGTCAGCATTGTCTTAGAGTGGCAGTAGCTCTCCAGGGTCTCGGTCTTTCAAATCACCTACTGCCTGGTCCTTTTAGCTGGAGATGCCGGGGATTGAACCTGAGACCTTCTGCATGCCAAGCAGAGGCTCTACCACTGAGCCACAACCCTTCCCCTGGACAGGATGCTGGTTTCCTTCCAGGGGTCTGCATTATTCAAGAACCAAGTTTCTGTCGTTTCCAGAGCCTCCTGGCTGCAGCAACCCTAGGCAAGTTGAACAGGCCGGAGAGGTAATTGCTGAGGTGAGTCATCATCCTGGCTGTTCTCCCCATGACCAAGGACATGGTCTGCGTGGAGCCCAGCAGCCTTCTATTATCAGCTTCCCCTGTGTGGTGCTCGGTTCATCTGGCGCCTGGTCAAGAAACGGGGCTGCGACGCTCACCCCTCGCTGGGGGTGTGTGGGCAATCGCTTTTCGGAACACTCCGTCCATCTTCCAATTATGTCAGGATCTTGTGAAAATCTTGTAAACAAACCCTTTTACCTTACGGCATCCCGGGGAATGAGGATATGCTGATAATGACGGGTTTGGGTTCCGAGTCCGATGTACCCACTTCTGTGGCAAGCAGAATCCTTGTTTATACACAAATAGCCTGGAAGTTCACGATGATCTCTTCTACGTGCGCTGGATGAATATAGGGGTGAAAAACAGAAAAATCAGATCTATAAAAGCCTGCTATTTGTTGGTTGTGCTTGGAAGCGATCAAGGGTGCCAGAGATGTTAAGCCTGTGATTTTATTTAAATGGAGAGGGATGGGACAGGGGGAGGGGGATAGTCTCTCCCATACCCCCTGTTGCCATACCAGAGGTAAATAGTAGTAGCAGCTTTTGTGAAGACCTTCAGCCCATGGTTTGGGGTAGATATCCCCCTTCCGCCATGCTCCCTGACAGTGGTTTCCCCTGCACTCAGCTTCCACTCTTCTACCTTTTCTCAAGCATGTGGAAGGAGAATGCTTCCCCTCCCTCTCCTCGCCTCCCATGGCTTTCACTCAAGTGTGCAGGGATGAGAGAGAGCCGCTCTCCTGGAGAGCCGCTGCCGGTCTGAGTAGACAATACTGATTCGGATGGACCGAGGAGGGTCTGATTCAGTATAAGGCAGCTTCATGTGTTCATGTGTTCATGTGAGAAGGGAGCATGGTTCGTCTGCTTCTGAGAGGAGGGAAACCAAAGCCCCGGAGCTGCCGGATCTCTGGCAGAAGCCTGTCTTAGGAGAGCTGCCTTAATTTGTCAAAACTGGAACATAAGAAAGGCCCTGCTGGATCAGCCCAAGGTCCATCAAGTCCAGCAGTCTGTTCACACACCGGCCAACCAAGTGCCTCCAGGAAGCCCACAAGCAAGACGCCTGCAGCAGCACCATCCTGCCTGTCTTCCACAGCACCCAATATAATAGGCATGCTCCTCTGATCCTGGAGAGAATAGGCATGCATCGTGACTAGCATCCATTTTTACTACTAACCATGAATAGAAAGTTTGCATTCCTCTTTCATGTTAGTTCCTCCCTTCTTACCCCACCTATGAGGCCGTTGTTCACATAAATAATGTTTAGGCTTTGTTGGAAGAGGTGGGACCACACACTCAGAAAGGTAAATTGGGGGGGGGCATAAAAGCAATCTAAATAGGCATGTGTAGTCATTTCTTTGCAGAAGGGTTCCCTGAGAGACTTGTTTTTATCTTACCATGAGAAAGAAGAATTACAGTTTGTGGCTTAATTTTGTGTGTGTGCTATTGTAGAATTAAAAATACAGTCCTATGTAACCACTATTAGTGGTCTTTGTTTTATCGAAATTCCCAGCTTAAAGTGTTGCAGCACATTGCCTAAGCAAGCCAATATTTTTCACTACTAAAAGCCTTTAGTCCAAAACCACAATCAGTTCAAAGCAAATTGTGTGCTGGTTTCTGCAGATCCCGCTATTAGGCTTTTGGAGAACCACCTTAGCACAGGGCAGCTGAAGGGATCTTGCCTGAGTTAATAACTTGAAGCCCATTAGCTATGAACACAGACGTTTGATGGGATTGAAACCACAACAGCAAAGTATTAATCATCTGCTTGGAAGCTACACCCACAAAGGAAAGCAAATCACTCTTAAGTTGTGGGTGGGGGAGAAACCCTGTTGAACTAGTTCATGAGCAGAGCTACTCCCATCTAAACCTATTGATAAACCAGCGTGGTATAGTGGTTAAGAGTGGTGGTTTGGAGCAGTGGAGTCTGATCTGGAGTACCAGGTTTGATTCCCCACTTCTCCACATGAGCGGTGGAGGCTCATCTGGTGAACCGGGTTGGTTTCCCCACTCCTTCACACGAAGCCAGCTGGGTGACCTTGAGCAAGTCACAGCTCTGTTAGAGCTCTCTCAACCTCACCTACCTCACAGGGTGTCTGTTGTGGGGAGGGGAAGGGAAGGTGATTGTAAGCCAGTTTGAGTGTTCCTTAAGTGGTAGAGAAAGTCGGCATATAAAAACCAACTCTTCTCCTTCTTCTCCTTCTCCTTCTTCTTCTCCTTCTCCTCCTCCTCCTCCTCCGTCCAGCTGGGTTTTGGGATACCATGGTGGTCAATGCCTACTCAAAATACAAGCAGTCAAAAAATGAGCAAGCTCTATGTAATCCCCCAAAGGAAGTGCTTAACCAAATAGGGAACCTTGAAAGGCAAAAATACGAATCATTTTCCTATTGTATCATACATGTCACCAATTTAAAGACTGTTTTTCAATTTATTTTGGTACCATTTTTATACTCTGGTCCTCACTGAGGCCCAAACGTATCTACAAAAGCCTTCAGCACTTGAATCAACTTTGCTCACTCAAGGGGACCTGTATCTTCATATGATAATAACCACTCCCATTCATCTTCTGTTCTGGCAAAAACCTGTTGGGAGGGGGGAAGCCCACTACCTTTTAGCTCCTCCTGATTGTATTTTCTACTAACAAAAAAAATAGCCAAGAGATACTGTAGTATTGCCAGTAGGGTTGCCAGCTCCCTCTTCACCACCCGCAGGAGGGTTTTGGGGTGGAGCCTGAGGAAGGTGAGGTTTGGGGAGGGGCTTCAATGCCATAGACTCCAATTGCCAAAAGTGGCCATTTTCTCTAGGTGAACTGATCTCTATTGGCTGATCTCTATTGTAAGAGCAGGAGATCTCCAGCTAGTACCTGGAGGTTGGCAACCCTAGTTGCCAGGCCCCCCTGGCCACCAGAGGAGGGATAGGATTGCCAGATGCAAGTTGGGAAACTCCTGGAGATTTGGGGGTTGAGCCTGGGGAGGACAGGGACCTCAGTGGGGGTACAGGGCCATAGAGTCCATCCTCCAAAGCAGCCAATTTCTCCAGGGGAACTGATTTCTGTGGTCTGGAGAGAAGCTGTAATTCCGGGGGATCACCAGGTCCTACCTGGAGGCTGGCATCCCAAGAAGATGGGGAAATTACAGCGCACTACAGACAGGGACCCAGGGAGGAACCCCTTTAGGTGCTTCTGCTGTAACTTCAAGTGGAAACTTGCAATGTTCTCCTGTAGTGAGATACGCTCAAACCTCTCAGTAGAAAAGAAAGTTCATTCCCCCCACTTCTAGGGTCTACCCTGTAAGTGCAAATTGCTGATGTTTGAAAGACTAGCGCACCTACCTAAGCCAGCCTTGAGTACATTTTATTTATTATTGTTACGGTCCTTAGACCAAGCAGCCTTGAGTACATATAAATCCTCACGTACTTGTGTGCAAACTAGAGCATCAAGCATCTATTTCCACATGTAAAATTATTATCGGTAGTTTCACATACATACTGTGGGCTTCTTTTCTCTTTGAGGTTTCCCATCATGCAGGAAAGTACCTGAGCAAACGAAGCACACATCCATAACTAGGTCAGCTGAGCCCAGTAAAGGGGACAATTTCTGTGCCGCATGAAATCGGCAAAGGGTGCTTTTTGCCTACTGGTCTACCTGCTTTTCCAGTAGAGGGGCTGGATCCAGCGTGAGAGCCAGCGTGGTGTAGTGGTTTGGAGCGGTAGACTCTGATCTGGAGAACCATGTTTGATTCCCCAGTCCTCCACATGAGCGGTGGAGGCTAATCTGGTGAAGGTAGGTTTCCCCACTCCTCCACATGAAGCCAGCTGGGTGACCTTGAGCCCGTCACAGCTGTCTCTGAACTCACTCAGCCCCACCTACATCACAGGGTGTTTGTTGTGGGGAAGGGAAGGTGAATGTAAGCCAATTTGATTCTGCCTTAACTGGTAGAGAAAGTCAGCATATAAAAACCAACTCCTCTTCTTCTTTTTCTTCTTCATCCAACAAAATTCCCAAGTTCCTCTGGTGATTGTTGCAAGTGAAGGACAATGCACTGTTTTTAACCCCAGATTTCAGAGGGGGAGTAGGAGAGAGTCAGAGAGATGGATAGGTCAAGACACTCAACACCCTTTCTACTGCTCTGATACTATCACTTTGATGTTTAGATGCCTTTCAGGGAAAACTTCCTTCCTTCCTTCCACTTTCACACCTCTTTCCACACCACTCTCTCCTCCATCTTGGCACCGTGAGAGCAGGGCATGGATCCGGCATCTCCATCCATCCTAGTTAGTTAGACTCGATGAGAAACCTATCTCATTCTCTACCCTATCCTGTTTAGAGTGGAGTTCCTTACAATAAAGGAAGAATATTAGTTTTACAAAGATAAAGTGGCTCCATGCGTATCTTGGTTTGGTAGCAGCACACAAACCGGATGACTCTTTGCTGTGCAGACACTGTGTGCCTTCGAGCACTCTGCTATTCTAAGAGGTAAAAATCCCAACAGTGATCAAGGAACGTCATCCAAAATGGGTACTACCACTGTCTACAAACTCTCTGCCTTTCCAACCTGTATCACCTCCGTCTCATCAAGATTCAGCTTCGCAAAATGTGTCCTCATTTCCCCTTTCATCCCTTAAATCTGCAGCATTATGCTGCATTCCCCATTCGTCAAAAGGCGGACAGGACATCATAGAGTATTCCATAAGCAGCCCGTATCCAGGGCTGCCCCCGTTAGTTCCGGCTCATTGAAATGCAGCCAGGTGCATAGAGCTACTGTCCTGCTGTGCTTGTACCGAAGCCAATAAAGTCCTATTTATGAAATTAAGACCCTATTACTGCATATTGAATTGCAGTACTTTCAAATAGGATTATTCCATTTACTTGCTAGCAGTGCGAAAGCATCTTCTGTAACCACCACGACCTCTTGGGCAGCTAACATTTCATAATTCCTAGACAGACGGCCTACTGTGAGACCGGCCCTTTGGGGGAAGCTGCCTGAAGCATCTTTTTCTCTTTCCCAGCTGACTATTCACCATGAATTTTGCTACTAGTGATGCTGCTGAGTTGGGGACAACTGGGTTTGTGCTTGTCCTTCTTGAAAAGTAACCCCCCCTGCTGTATACACTGTTGTTGTTTTTTAATTAAGGGGCCTTCCCAGAGCAGTGGGGTGCTGGTGGGGTGTCTGATGCTCAAATAAGAAAAGCAACCCACCCCACCAATAGAGTTGCCAACCTCCAGGTGGGACCTGGAGATCTCCCAGAATTGCAACGGATCTCCAGGAGACAGGGACAAATTCCCCTGGAAAAAATGGCTGCTTTGGAGAGTGGACTCTATAGCATTGCACCCTGCTTAGGACCCTGCCCTCCCCAGCTCCATCCCCAAATCTCTAGGAATTTCCCAGCCCAGAGCTGGCAACCCTATCCACCAAAAAATCCCAAGTCCTCTTTGAATCTCGGGCATATTTTGCATAGGAGTAGGGCTGCCAACCTCCAGGTGGTGGCTAGAGATCTCCCACTATTACAACTGATCTCCAGGCGACAGTGATCAATTCACCTGGCCGCTTTGGCAATTGGACTCTATGGCACTGAAGTCCCTTCCCTTCCCAAACCTCGCCCTTCCTAGGTTCCACCCCTCAAATCGCCAGGTATTTCCCAACCTGGAGCTAGCAACCCTATGTAGGAGTAACTCTGGATATATTAAATCAAATCATGCAAGCACTTTTTCTCAGTTAGCTGAGGCACTTCAAGGGGTCAGATGACTGTATAAGGGAGTAATTCACTGTCCTAAGGACTGGTCATCATTACTGTGAGAGAAGGGTCTTGATTCAGGGGTCAGTGGGAAGCCGGGAATGGGAGGAAGTCCAGAGGAGACAAGAGGGGAGAGCCTAGAAAGTACAGATAAATAAAGGTCCATTCAGCTTTCTTTCACTGGCACGTCTTTTAATCTAGGGTG
The DNA here is from genome assembly GCF_029931775.1 of Euleptes europaea. Lineage (NCBI taxonomy): Eukaryota > Metazoa > Chordata > Lepidosauria > Squamata > Sphaerodactylidae > Euleptes > Euleptes europaea. The sequence goes on along the minus strand of NC_079327.1, from coordinate 1,647,563 downwards.
CCTAATTGCCTACCTAACAATACATGGTCTATATTTACAAGGTAGAGCTGAATTCGTCTTTAATTACATTGAAAACTTGAAGGAGAATTTTAGCTTTAATTTAATGATACCCATTAATTACAATAAAGGACCCAAAAGGGATAAAGGAATATAATTTCATTAACACAATAAAACTAATTAAGTAATTAATTGTGCGTGAAGTTCTTGATATGCAAGACGACTAAAACTAGTGAGATTAAGTAATTGAAAATTTTACCAGCTCATTAGAAACCTGAACTGTAACTGAAAATTGTACCAAAAAGAGTGACCTTCAATTAAAGCTTTGGCCATGAATGGATTTGGTTGGTATTATGGACTCCAATGAATTCTGGCTGCAACAAGAAATTTTTAGATTTCATGGTAGATTTGTGTGTGTGTGCATGTGATTCCGACTCCAGTATCTTGCTCAAAATGTCCTGTGACCCTCAGTACCTACAGATCTTGCTAGGCCTTTCCAGAGGTGTTCTGGTCCCCGTGAACGTTGATGGGAATGATATGCCCTAGTTTCCTAGGAAAGTTATAGCCCATGTGGCGTGGTGCCCATGGTAATTCTGTAGCTAACAGAAGGTGCCATTTCAATGAGTGACGTAGGGTGATTGCTTTTCTGCTCCTTTGGAATTGTTCTGGAGACACAGAAATTCTCTTTTCTCCCATAGATGACTTAAGAGGTACATGAAACTGTTGGAGGAGGTTGTGGGTGTGTGTTTTAAGTGCTGTCAAGTCACTTCCAACTTATGGTGACTTTATTAATCAATGTCCTCCAAAATGTCCTATCATTAACAGCTAGGGTTGCCAACCTCCTGGTGGTGGCTGGAGATCTCCTGCTATTACAACTGATCTCCAGGTGACAGAAATCAGTTCACCTGGAGAAAATGGCTGCTTTGGCAATTGGACTCTATGGCATTGAAGTCCCTCCCCTCTCCAAACCCTGACCTCTCAGGCTGCATCCCCGAAATCTCCAAGTATCTTTCAACCCGAAGCAGGCAACCCTGTTAACAGCCTTGCTCAGGTCTTGCAAACAGCTGTGGCTTCCTTTATAGAGTCAATCCATCTCTTGTTGGGTCTTCCTCTTTTCCTGCTGCCCTCAACTTTTCCTAGCATGATTGTCTTTTCCGGTGACCCTTGACTTCTGAGGAGGAGGATTTTACCCAACATTTTTTTCAGATAATTTATGATCAATATTTTTCATTATTTGAGCTGCCGAGGTTTTTAAAAGTTCGTTAGATTTGAATTGTATATTATTGATGCTTTTATTGATATATTTAGATTCCACTTTGTTCAAAATGTTGTTGAAAATGTTCAGACCTCTTTTGGCACAACGGTGGCTAATAAATTTTAAAATAATAAAAATTTAAAACGTAGGATAATCCTGTTCTTCACCGCATCCTTCCCTTCTTCCTCCCACGCTGCCCTGCAAATGGAATTCCCCCTGCCACCGACAGAGGGTATCCTGTTGACTCACCTCCTCCATGTGCAAAGTGGTACATGTGTACAGAGCACAGACTGGATCACTCTCTAGCATTAAACACACACACACACACACACACACACACACACACACAGAGAGAGAGAGAGAGAGAGAAACGATGCTGAAATTATCTTGCATACACCTTTAAACTGGCTATTGCTTATTTTTATCTTAAAATATGAATGATGTGCAATGGACAGATCTTTTTGTTGCCAACTTCGTACACTCTGCTGAGTTACCAGAAGTTCCCAGAGTCAGATGTTGTTCAGCTCATCTTAACTACACAGTAATCTATTAAATGCTGTTCAAAAGCTCCCTTGAGCCCAAACTTGGATGGAGAGGGGTGGGATAGAAATCTATATAAATAAATAAATAAAAACCAGACAATGCAAAGTTATCATGGGGGGCACAAATTATACCAAGGAGTTAGTGTGGCAAAATGGCCAAAATCTAGAGCTCTCAATCAGGACCTGCCTGGTTTAAAACTCACCTCTCCCAAGAACTTACTTGATGGCTGTAAGCAAGCTGTGCTCTCTCAGTAGCTCTTTTCTACTGCTACAGATGAGACTAACATGGCTACCCATTGTGATCTAACTCCATGGAAGATACCACATTTAGCTGTATAGAATGGAAACCCATCAACCTTGTAAAGAAGGCTAGATGGACTCACATTCTAGCTCTACCTGAAGAAATGAGCTGTGGCTCATGAAAGCTCACACTCTGCCAGAAATTTTGTTAGCCTTTAAGGTGCTACTGGACTCTTGCTCTTTTCTACTGCTACAGCCAGACTAACACGGCTACCCATCGTGATCTAACTCAGTAGCTGTGTAAAGTCTGGAGTTGACACCAGAAGGTCAAGGGTGCACATTTGCTTCTGCAACAGTGAAATGATAATACTTTCAAGTGGCTATATTGTAAGGATTACTGGGGACAAATGGCCAGGCACATTGAACACAAACAGTGCTATGGAAATGCAAATAATTATTATTGCAAAGGAGAAAATAGCCAGGGAGAGCTGTTACCTTCATGCCCCCAAATTCTTTCTGGGTGCACCTGGTTGGGCCTTATGGGAAACAGTAATTAGGGTTGCCAACATCCAGGTGGGGGCTGGAGCTCTCCTGCAATTACACCTGATCTCTGGACTACAGAGGTCGGTTCCCCTGAAGAAAATGGCTGCTTTGGAGGGTGGTCTCCATGGCACTATATCTCCAGATGTAATTTTTTTAAAGGACTAAGTATCTCCCTTTGTTGTTAATGTGTGTGTGTGTGTTAAGTGCCGTCAAGTCGCTTCCGACTCATGGCGACCCTATGAATGAAAGTCCTCCAAAATGTCCTATCTTTGACAGCCTTGCTCAGATCCTGCAAACTGAAGGCTTTGGCTTCCTTTATTGAGTCAATCCATCTCTTGTTGGGTCTTCCTCTTTTCCTGCTGCCCTCAACTTTTCCTAGCATGACTGTCTTTTCCAGTGACTCTTGTCTTCTCATGACGTAACCAAAATACGATAGCCTCAGTTTAGTCATTTTAGCTTCAAGGGTCAGTTCAGGCTTGATTTGATCTAGAACCCACTGATTTGTTTTTTTGGCAGTCCATGGAATCCGTAACACTCTCCTCCAACATATAAGGACCATCAAAGACAACGGTCAGGAAGTTGATGTCAATGGTCCAAATTTCTCCATAAGCCAGGTCAGGATCAAGTGTTGCCCAGTGATGCGTATAACCACACACAGGAAATCAGATGCATTCATGAAGCTATCATTTACTCCAGAAGCCACTATTACAACTGATCTCCAGCCGATAGAGATCAGTTCACCTGGAGAAAATGGCCACTTTGGCAATTGCACTCTATGGCACTGAAGTCCCTCCCCAAACCCTGCCCTCCTCATGCTCCGCTCCAAATACCTCCAGCTGGTGGTGAAGAGGGACCTGGCAACACCTAGTCTATCAAGAGACTTTCAACGGTGATTGCTGGGTGGTTTTTAAAAGGAAATTCCTCCGTGTCTTAGCAGTGGCACAAATGTTGGGGACCCGACAAGCTGCTGCTTAAGTGGTTCAGCAAATGCTTCAAGACAGCCGGCGTTCTGACTCAGTTGAACAAACAAATGTGTGTACAGGTCACCCCACAGCAGCCTTTCCACCGCCCCCCCCCCCGCAGCTGCCGACGGGCACTCTCCAGCACCATCGGTGTGGCAACGGCAGCCATGCGCTTCCTGCTTTGCGTGGTGCCTGAATCACATTCTGTATGATTTTCCACATGCTGAGAGGCGCAAGGAAAACAATCTCTTGCTGGCTGTGGTCACTTCAGAAATTCCATGAGTGCTTAAAGGAAGAAGAGAGGGGAGGGCGGGGAGAAAGCTAGCAAGACATGGGAGGGCATGGAAACAACGTTTGCATGACTTGAAAAACATGACCTTTGGGGGGGGGGATGGTGAAGGAATAACAGCAGCGTGTGGCTTTCCCAAAGCAACACTGGAAACTTAATCTTTGTGTGTGTGCGTTTGGCTTAACAGCCTCTCCACATTTCCACTGAAGCAATGGGAAAAGGCCGGCTGGGTTTTCTGATTTCCCCCCAGCTGTGGTGTAAACCAGCAAATCAAGGTCGTGGCGCTCCATTGTGTATACCCAGACCCATTTCAGACTGGTTTCACTGGATATCCGGACTGAAACTGGCTTGGTTGCCATCATGCATGACTGGCACTAAGCGAAGGATGAGGGAGTGCTAAGCTGTTGATTCCCCTGGATTCCCCCCCTCATCAGCCATAGGGCGAAAACACACGGCAGCTTTAGTCTCCTTTATTCCCTATTTCAGCCAGGATCGAACGCACATCCGCCAAAAATGCATGTGTTAGATTCTGGCTGAATCCTGGCTGAAACAGGGAATAAAGGAGGCTAAAGCAACCATGTGTTTTCGCCCATAGAGTCCTTTTGGATCAGCTGCTCTTAACCACTACATCACGCTGGAGGGGGCATTTGAATACTCCTTCCCTTTTTTTGCTGCACCATTTCCCCTTCCTTTTGTACAATCATCCTCAACAAGCTTAAATTCAATCCCTGTAACCCTTGAGGTGGCCGCTAAAAAGGCACCATATAGCTTGGCCAGTCTTTTGTTATAATGGACTTGGTGCGTGTGTTTTTCAGTGAAGCAGCTCTCAAAGTGCATATTCTTGTCTGAAATTTTCGTTTCCTTGCTGGCTGTAAGGCGAATTCCCAGGCCCATATTGAATTTCTGCCTCTGCGTTAAGCACCGCTTTTCTTCCCTAGGGTTTGAATATTGTTTTGGGAACGTCACGTATGTAATATATCCATCCCACTTCCTGGAGAGTGCAAGGAAAAACAAAGTAAAATTCAGTGGCCTGTAACAGAATCAGTCACTGTAAAGCTGATTTTTTGATCTCTGAGCCTTCATTGCTGGAATGGTTCTGGCTTTGCCTGAATTCAGTCACTCCTACCATTCACTCCGTCTTTTGAAGCCTGCACACCACTGAAAACTAAGTCTTGTCTAAAGCAGGAGGGTACTTGAATAATATCACTCTCTAAACAGAGTGGTGTAGTGGTGAAGAGTGATGGACTCTAATCTGGAGAACCAGGTTGGTTTCTCCACTCCTCCCCATGAAGCCTGCTGGGTGACCTTGGGCCAGTCACAGTTTTCTCCGAACTTTCTCAGCCCCCACCTATCTCATAAGGTGTTGTTGTGGGGAGGGGAAGGGAAGGTGATTGTAAACTGGTTTGATTCTCCTTAAAAAAGGTAGAGGAAATTGGCATATAAAAACCAACTCTTCTTCTCCTCCTTCTCCTTCTCCTCCTTCTCCTCCTCCTCCTCCTCCTCCTTCTCCTCCTTCTCCTTCTCCAAGGATCCCCAACTTTTTTGAGCCTGAGGGCACCTTTGAAACTCTGACATAGTGTGCTAGGCACAGCCACAAAATGGCAGCTTATGTTCAGTAACCCAGTGAAGATCCTCGTGCTGTGGTGGAAATTTCTGCCGAAGCAAAGTTTCTTAAAAATCTGTACAGCCAATCGACTCTCTACTGGCCAGTCGGAAGCCTTGCTGGGCAAAAGCCCCACCTAGCCCTGCTCTGCCACCTTTCTAAAAACACAAGGGGGGCACCAGGAAAACTGTCAGCAGGTTGGGGACCCATGATCTAATAATTTGTTTATTCAATTTGTTTATTCAATGTATTATTGAAGAATCATAAACCAGTATTGACGGCCATAGCAGAGAAGCAGCCACCGTTCTTGCGTGTGGATTTTGCCACAAGATTGTCCCTGCGCCATAGTGGCCGGACTTGAACCAGCGAGAGCCCGGTAACAGCCTTTGCTCCTTGGCAAAGCTTACTGTCTGAGTCCCCCTCTCCAAAATATATGACTTTTCAAAGTTAGTCCAGCTGTTTGTTTCTGTTACTTTGACAAAATGACAGAGAGTGGAATGTAAGCGTCTTATTTAACTGTACTGTGTTATTAATCCTCAGAACATTTTGGAGCATTTTAAAGAAATGAGGTTTGAACTTTTGAATTCAGAACCCAAATAGGGTTATTTAAGGTTTCCTATTTGATGTTCAGCTCTTAGCATTATTAGTGCCGTCATCAAAGTGGGGAGAGGCTAGAACTTGACAATGAACTTATGGCAGGAAGTGACCGAGAGACTGGATGGGGGAAATGTGCATCCCAAGGGTGTAGGAAGAGAGTACAAATGACAGATGTTTATATGTGAATGTCAGAAGAAGCCTTTGAGCCACGAAGAAGAAGAAGCATTGGTTTTTATATGCCGACTTTCTCTTCCACTTAAGGGAGAATCAAACTGGCTTACAATCACCTTTCCCTTCACCTCCCCACAACAGACACCCTGTGAAGTAAGTGGGGCTGAGAGAGAGTGACTGGCCCAAGGTCACCCAGCTGGCTTCGTGGGGAGGAGTGGGGAAACAAATCCAGTTCACCAGATTAGCCTCCACCGCTCATGTGGAGGAGTGGGGAATCAAAGCCGGTTCTCCAGATCAGAGTCCACTGCTCCAAACCACGGCTCTTAACCACTACACCACGTTGGCTTTCCAGCACTGTGGTGCTTGGGGCTAAGAATGTAGGACCATATTTCAGAAATGTGGCAGAGTGGGGGGGGGGAGTCATTGAGATACTGGAATGTCACACATGAATACATATGAAGCTGCCTTCTACTGAATCTGACCCCCCCTGGGTCCATCAAAGTCAGTATAGCATCATAGAGTTGGAAGGGACCACCAGGGTCATCTAGTCCAACCCCCTGCACAATGCAGGAAATTAACAACTAGTCTACCTCCCCCCCACATCCCCAGTGACCCCAACCCTCCCCCCACCATGCAGGATCCCACAATCAAAGCACTCCCGACAGATGGCCATCCAGCCTCTGCTTAAAGACCTCCAAAGATGGGGACTCCACCACCCTCCAAGGCAGTGCATTCCACCATCGAACAGTATTATCTACTCAGACCGGCAGCTGCTCTCCAGGGTCTCAGGCAGAGGTCTTTCACATCACCTACTTGCCTAGTCCCTTTAACTGGAGATGCCAGGGATTGAACCTGGGACCTTCTGCATGCCAAGCAGATGCTTTACCACTGAGCCAAAGCCCCTTCCCATGGCTCTCCAGGGTCTCAGGCAGAGGTCTTTCACATCACCTATTGCCTGGTCCCTTTAAGTGGAGATGCTAGGGATTGAATCTGGGACCTCCTGCATGCCAAGCAGATTCTCTACCCCTGAGCCACATGTTTGGAAATAACCTTTACAAAAATAACAGGGAAGGACATACTGGGAACAGTGTTGCTCTGTCCACTGACTAGAAAACTTAAGCAGAATATACCCTTTCAGAGAATCACTGCCGGTGGAAACATCCATGCTCAGGTCCAGAAGATATCAATATTGGGGACATGCTGGAACCCAGCTGACCACACCTCTGAGGGTGATCTTGAAATGGAACAAGAAACAAAGGAGGTAACTGGTGGAGAAACTGTTGTAATAGTGGGTGACTTCACGCTGTCTCATGTGTGTGTGTGGCAAAATTCCTAGAGGCCATGAATGACTGGGCCTTGCAACACAAAAGTCTTGGAATCCAACAGCAGGGAGGCAGCCCTTAGGTCTGAGGACCAGTTGGAAGATGTAAGCATTATTGAACCAGTGGGGAACAGTGACCACCATGTCATTAAGTTCAGCATTTATGTAAACAGAAAAGGGTCCAACTCAGCCACATCTGATTTCAGAAAAGGAAAAGCTTTTTCCAAAACTGAAGGGACTGGCCAAAAGAAATTTGGCTGGCACGAGAGTCAGCTATTTTCAGGACACTTTTCAGGACAGTTATTTAAATCCATAATAAATGATAGATGGACTGTATACCACAGATTAGAAAAGGTACCACCAAAACTAAGAGGATGCCAGCATGGCTGAATGTGTAACATCAAGAAAACCACAAAAGGCAAGAAGTCTAAAAAGTGGCAGTCATGGAGTCAGAAGAAGAAGAGTTGGTTTTTATATCCCGCTTTTCTCTACCTTTTAAGGAGAATCAAACTGGCTTACAATCTCCTTCCCTTCATCTCCCCTCAACAGACACCCTGTGAGGTAGGTAGGACTGAGAGAGCTCTAAGAGAGTGTGACTAGCCCAAGGTCACCCAGCTGGCTTCACGTGGAGGAACGGGGAATCAAACCCAGTTTTCCAGATTAAGAGTCCACCACTCTTAACAACTAAGCCAAGCTGGCTCCCCTTCAGAGTCCTTCAGGCCATCTAGGCTAACCCCAGTTGCTCAGGGAAGGAAAACAAAAGCAAGATCATCCCTGTCCAACTTCTGCTTGAAAATCTCCATCTGGAGAGAGCCTCCCTGACCCATTAGCTCTATTGCCAAAGTGCTGTCCCTGTTAGGGAATTTCTCCTCCTGTTCAACGGAAATCTGCCTCTCCTCCTCCTCCTCCTCCTCTTCTTCTGAACACAAACATTTATCAGTACCCAAAGTATACAAATAAATTGCAAAACAAAAGGTACCTTAGCTTCACTTGAGCAAATGCCTGAAGATTGTGTGTTCGTCAGTAATATCCATTTGCTTGGACTGGCACTAGATGGCAGCATCGAGTCCATTAGAGGCTTCCAACAATGCAGAATAAATGGACTTTCAGCTCAGAGGCCTCCAGTCTTACACCTTTGTCCAGAATTCAGGTGTATAGTTTTATTGTAAAATGAATTGTTTTAAATTGTTTTTAAACTGTTGTCAGCCACTCTGAGCCTGGCTTCGGCCAGGAAAGGGCGGCCTATGAAGCAACTAAACAAACCCTGCTGGCATGAGTTGCCGCGTGCCAATGGTATTGAGGTATAAACAGGATTCTAGGAGCATATTCCACGAATGCTTCTGCTGAGATAAAAGGAGCCACTACACACTGGCTTATTTTTTGCTGCAACAGACGAATATGGCTACCGCCTTCAGCATAAGAACAAAAGAAAGGCCCTGCTGGATCAGACCCAGGCCCATCAAGTCCGGCAGTCTGTTCACACAGTGGCCAACCAGGTGCCTCCAGGAAGCCCACAAGCAAGATGACTGAAGCAGCAGCACCATCCTACCTGTGCTCCACAGCACCTAAGATAATAGGTGAGCTCCTCTGATCCTGGAGAGAATAGGTATGCATCATGACTACTATCCATTTTTACTAGTAGCCATGGATAGCCCTCTCCTCCATTAACATGTCCACTCTTCTCTTAAAGCCTTCCAAGTTAGCAGCCATCACCACATCCTGGGGCGGGGAGTTCCACAACAGTGAAAGATGAGTCCATCCTAAAGGCTTCATGTGAAGGTGCCTGAACATGTTTTGCATTGAGGGTTGCCAACCTCCAGGTACTAGCTGGAGATCTCCTGCTATTACAACTAATATCCGGCCGATAGAGATAAGTTCACCTGAAGAAAATGTCCACTTTGGACTCTATGGCATTGAAGTCCCTCCCCTCCCCAAACCCTCCCCTCCTCAGGCTCCATCCCAAAAACCTCTCGCCGGTGGCTAAGAGGGACCGGGCAACTCTACACCACCTGGAGGTTGGCAATCCTACTAAATTAATTGCATTAGAGCTTGGAAGTTAAGCAAGGTCAGTATTTGGATGAGAAACCACCAAAGAAGACCAGGGCTGCTATGTAGGGGAAGGCTACGGCAAACCACCTCTGCTTATCTCCTGCCTTGAAAACCCCACGAGATGGAACTTCATGGGGTCATCATGAGTGGTATGTTTCACTTTTAGATAAGTCAATCGGACCTTGCAAAAAAAAAAGAAGAAGAAGAAGAAGTCCTTTAATGTATTTAGCCATTCCTGTCTGCCAGGAGTCAGGGTTTTGTTTTTTTCCCTGACTTGTGTGTGACCACCAACTGTGCCACTGTGATTTATAAGGCCACTTGGCATTTCTCCCGTGTAAGTCATTAATGTTAATTTTGGGGAGCCTAAAACTCTGAAACCCACACGAAGACAATTTGACACCAATCCCCAAAAGTTGGATGCCTTGGGACATTTCCGCCACGTGTGGTAGAATTGTAATGAAAACATTTGAGAAAATCGCTCTCCTTTTTGTTGAAAAAGACAGCATTGTTTCATTAAATAAAGCCATCTATCTGTTCTGAATCCTAACATTTCTGAGATAACTTAACTAGCTGCTATCTCCTGGGGTCACAAGTAATTGGTAAAGAATATTATGCAAAGATCCCCAGGCATATAAACGCCCCTAAAAAAATAGGCTCATATTGAATGAATGAATGAATGAATGAATGAATGAATGAATGAATGAATGAATGAATGGATTAAGTTTTAACAGAGGGAACTTTCTCCAGGTTTTGGATATATGCAAGGAATACAGAGCTTTGTCGAACTCTTAGCTATATGAAATAAAATCTGCAAAATAACCAAGTTATTATTGCCTACAAAAGCATGCATAACAAGCCCTTGCAATAGAGTATCTCACGGCTTCTAAACCCTCCTCCCTCCAATAACAGACAAGAGGCGCTCTGAATATGCCCACGTACTGACAAAGCTTGAGAAGATATTATTTCTCAGACTTTTTGAGTCTGGGAATTCTTTCCTTCCCTAGGAAAATAAAACACATGAAGCTGTCTCGGATGACAAGTATTTTCCCCTTTATGAAAACAAATCTTGGTTACTCCTCACATCCTCTAGAAGTTAGATGAGAAATATTTCATCCCGGCACCTATAGCCAGTTTTTGAGTGACTCTTTTCTCCTAGGGTAATAAGCCCTGTTGCACCGGCTCTATGGAAATCACTACTGTTGTTAAAATACTACCTTGTAATATGGCATTATACAACAACAAACTTCGAAAAAGGGCAGCATAATTTTAGTGGGGGGGTAAATTGTCCTTTTGCCTTTAGGAGACTGGAGATCTCCCAGAATATAAGATTCAGCATCTAAAACTGAGCTCAGAAGCAAACTGTAGTCAAACACAGGCTGTTTTATCCTCAACATCTGCTTGCAACAGCCAGCCTCTAACAACAATGGGACCTCTGCAGTGGGCGCATATTGGACGTTCTTAACTAGGGATGCCGGCTCCGGGTTGGGAAATACTTGGAGATTTGGGGGGTAGAGCCTGAAGAGGGTGGGGATTGTAGGGGGAGGTACTTCAGTGCCATAGAGTCCAATTGCCAAAGTGGCCATTTTCTCCAGGGGAACTGATTTATGTCGCCTGGAGATCAGTTGAAATAGTGGGAGATCTCCAGCCACCACCTGGAGGTTGGCCATCCTATTGTTAACTCTTTCCCTGTTGGTGTTGCTGCTACCCCTCCCTCCTATGGGAGGGGCAACATACAGACGTCTTTAGTGACCAAGTCAACCATTTCTTGGCTTGCGGTATTGTAAGAACGGTCTGGTTTTAATGTTCTTTTAATCCACTGTGGATCACCTGGAAACAGGGACGGGGCAGGAGACACGGACCACAGGGCAGAAAGAGGGATTTAGGGAGGTATTTCCTGGGTGAGGGCTGACCACAGGAGCAGGAAAAGGGGGAAGCTGGGAAGTGAAAAGCAGCTGAGGTCGATGGCTGGAGAGGGTGTTTGGTTGCGTTCTGTGCTGTTCTAGAGCCTGGACCTCCCCGGCCTCATTTTGGAGCCCAAAGATTGGCCAGTAGCATCCCTGCCCCCTTGCCCCATTCCAGGACATTTGGGGAGGGGCTGCGGCTCAGTGGTAGAGCCTCTGCTTGGCATGCAAAAGCCCCCAGGTTCAGTCCCCGGCATCTCCAGTTAAAGGGACTAGGCAAGTAGGTGATGTGAAAGATCTCTGCCTGAGACCCTGGAGAGCCGCTGTTGGTCTGAGTAGACGATGCTGACTTTGATGTACCACGGGTCTCATTCAGTAGAAGGCAGCTTCATGTATTCATGTGTGTTCAATGGGCATGCAGAGAAGAACGGCCTGCTGGATCTTGCCCAGGGTCGTTTGGCTCATCCCTTGTCATTTTTCTCTTTTGTTTTTCTCTGCCACTCAGCCCTTATTATTGTGAGTGCCTCTCTTCTGTTGTAGCATCCAAGGATCTTGACTAGTAGTAATACCTTTTATTCTCGGACTGGCAGTCTTGGCCTCGCTAAGAATCCAAAACCCACATCCTCTTCGAGTAGTAAAACTTCCTTGAGTCATGTCGTATTATGCCGAAGAAAATATAATTACCATATATACTCAAGTATAAGTTGACCCGAATGTAAGCCGAGGCACCTAATTTTACCACAAAAAAACTGGGAAAACTTATTGACTCGAATATAAGCCTAGGGTGGGAAATGCAGCAGCTACTGGTAAATTTCAAAATAAAAATTCTTTCTTCTGCTCTTGACACAACCTTAAGTTTGAAACCAGCTTCGTATGACCTGCGTTTTTGTTTTGGTCCAGGATTAGAAGCATTGGGATCCATTTGTAATAGGATAAAAAAAAAAGACTTTGAAAAAGAAGTGCTAACGCAACACATGCAATAACACAGTGCGTACACAACGCAGTGTGTATATTATGAGCCCTAACACAGGCTGCTCTATGCAAGCATAGTCAACACTGGGTCCAGATAGGGGTTGATAAGAAAATAAGAGTCTCAGCGGTCCCGCCGGGTCCCCAGGGGGGCACCTCTCCTCCCGGGGTGTCCGTGTCTCCGCAGGCGTTGCAGGGAGGCGCCCCGCCTCGTCGGGCGGTGACATTGTCCTCCTGCCGGCCCTACCCCCAGCCGCCGTGTCCGGGCCTCCCATGGAGCTGCCCCGCAGGGGGAGGATGCCGGCCGCCGACCCAGGACAGTGGGACCCTCACTCGAGCATAAGCCGAGGGGGGCTTTTTCAGCATAAAAAATGTGCTGAAAAACTCTGCTTATACTCTAGTATATACGGGCTATTTGACTCCGATAGAGACAGAAGACGAGAAATGCTCCTGAAATCCTTGTGCAACCTTCTCCAGCAATATGTTCTACATTGTCCCGATTATATTTGGAAAGGGAGGAAGTGAGATCATTTTAAATTTCAGATGCAGCTTTCTGTTATTTTCTTGTTTTCCTCCAAGACATTTTGCCATGTTTCTCGCTGGGACAGCTTGCCTAGTCTAACCACTTCCCCCTTTGCAATTAAGGAGTCAAACCACTTGCTTACGCACAACCGAGACCATGCTGTAACCCCAGAGGAGGCCAGCAAATGCGAGCGCACTGCTGTTCCCAGGCCAGTCATGGGCCAGGGCAGGAGGAAGGCAGAAAAAAGACCCAGAGCCAGGGGGGAGTGAGATGAAGGAAGCCTCAGTGTATTTATTAAGAAGGAGGATAAGCACCCGGCTACAAAATCTTTAACCTTTAGGAATTAGAAAGGATACTATAAGAAAAATAAAAACCCTTACAATGTTTTACCGTAAAGTTTATAAAACTGAGCCAAATTCTGCCTTTGCTAAGCATGGTGCAGAGTTATTATTATAATTATTTACCTAATTTATAGTCCACCTTCCTCACTGAGAAGTAGGGTTGCCAACCTCCAGGTACTAGCTGGAGATCTCCTGATATTGCCACTGATCTCCAGCCGATAGAGATCAGTTCACCTGGAGAAAATGGCTGCGTTGGCAATTGGATTCTATGGCATTGAAGTCCCTCCCCTCCTCAAACTCCGCCCTCCTGAGGCTCCACCCCCAAAACCTCCCACCGGTGGAGAAGAGGGACCTGGCAACCCTATGAGACTTTAGGTGGATTACACAGTGTAAATCAGCACAATCAATACGATGAGACATCTAATAAGCAAGGTAATAGGACTAGGGATTGCCAGCTTTTGAAATGGAGCCACCCTCTGAACAAAGAATAAGTATGTATTCCTGGGCTAATCAGTTATTCTGTAGCTCTATTTTCCTTTATGAAATGCCCTCCTAAACAATTCTGTTTTGCATAGTTTGTGAAATACCAGGATCGTGGGAGTCTGCCCGACCTCCTTGGGTAGGCCATTCCACAAGGCGGGGGCCACTGCAGAGAAGGCTCAGGGATGGGCAGTTGTTGATCCTGCCCATTTGCAGGATGGCGGTTGCAGAAGACCCTGTGCTAGGGTTGCCAGGTCCCTCTTGGCAACCGGCGGGAGGGTTTTGGGGCAGAGCCTGAGGAGGGCAGGGGTTTGGGGAGGGGAGGTATTTCAATGCCATAGAGTCCAATTGCCTAAGTGGCCATTTTCTCCAGGTGAACTGATCTCTATTGGCTGGAGATCAGTTGTAATAGCAGAAGATCTCCAGCTAGTACCTGGAGGTTGGCAAGTCTACCCTGTGCAGATGAGCAAAGTTGTTGTGATGGAGCATTGGGGGAGAGTTGGCTTGGCAAAGGTAACACAGCGAGCTCAAGGATGTTTTGAATGGTGGGTTTTAATAACTTTGGTCATGTTTCATATTTACGTTTTTATTGTGTTTTATTTGGTAAGCTGTCTTGGGCAGATTCCTTGGAGAAGCATAGAAATTTTCCAGATAAATAATTACGCTCTCTGTTAACCTTTCCTCACTCTTTGGGTGCGGCTGTTCAGAGCAGCCTGTTTCAACCAAGTGTCTAAATCAGACTAGTAAAAGTGTTGAATTTTAATTAATTTTTAAAAATAGATTGAAAAGAGGCACAGTTTAGAGGCTGGGGGCGGTGCTGGGGGAAGAGGAAACCAGATTTATTGTGCACTGGAGAGGTTTTCTGGTATGTTCCAGTTTGGTTTGTTTGTCTTGGTTCTCCACCGTGTTGAAAGACTGATCCGCACAGACATGAAAAAGACATCTTCTCGCTTTGCCCGTCTCACCATCGTTTGTGGCTCCAGAGCTTGTGGGCAGGGAACTTCTCCAGTCTGGAGGATACTGAATTTCCAAAACAGAGTTAGCATAATTCCTTGCGAGTGCACACAAGCCGAAGAGTTGTGTATGCGTTACAGTATGTATATAGATATTTGATCCCAAATTGACTAAGAGATGCCTATCCAAGATAGGCTGTCAATTTGAACAATCTGGCAGGGTGCATTTGGAGAAACGGTGGCCTCCCTCTGTCCCGGCCCTGAGACGGTGGTCAGTGGCGTGGAGACAAGGCGGCCAAGCTTGTTTTCCTAAGCTATTGACTAATCACGGCGTTTGTGTTCAAGATCGCTGTGGCGAGCTGGTTCACGAACTTCGCGAACTCTGCCCATCCGATCAGGGCCTCTGCAGACAGTCTAGCTAGCAAAATGACCAAATTGCTAGAAATTAATGTCGCTGCTACCAATCTCTGTCATCCAAGTTATCCAGAAACCAGGGGGAGAAAAACTAAATCAACATTCCAGCTTTTGACAGCTTTATTCTCAAAAGATTTGGATATGAGATATTAAATTAGTTTTTAAAAAGTATTAAGGCTATTTAAAACCTGCATTTCTTTTGATGAGAGCCACAGTGTGGTGTATAGGGTTGCCAGGTCCCTCTTTGCCACCGACGGGAGGTTTTTTTTTGGGCAGAGCCTGAGGAGGGCGGGATTTTGGGGAGGGACTTCAATGCCATAGAGTCCAATTGCCAAAGCGGCCATCTTCTCCAGGTGAACTGATCTCTATCCGCTTGAGATCAGTTGTAATAGCAGGAGATAGCCAGATAGTACCTGGAGGTTGGCAACCCTAGTAGTGGAGTGGTTAAGAGTGGCGGACTCTAATCTGGAGAACTGGGTTCAGTTCCCCACTCCTCCACATGAAGCCTGCTGGGTGACCTTGGGCTTGGGTTGCCAGCTCTGGGTTGGGAAATACCTGGAGATTTTTAGGACAGAGCCTAAGGAGGGTGGGGTTTGGGGAGGGGAGGGACGTCAATGCCATATAGTCCAATTGCCAAGGTGGCCATTTTTCTCCAGGTGAACTGATCTCTATCTGCTGGAGATCAGTTGTAATAGCAGGAGATCTCTGTGGGGAAAGGCAGGGGGAGAGCGACCTCTGACGGTTGGAAACGACATGCATAATCCAAACAAAGACCCCAAGTCGACAGAGTGGTGACGGCGGGTGAAGCAGCCATGCATAAAAGACCAAAGTTAAAATGAACCATGGTTTTGCATTACGTCTGAACAGATCCTGTCCCTTAGCCTAATCGGCCTCACAAATTTGTTATCAGGATAAAACAGAATATTCCACTTCAGACTTCTTGGAGGAAGACAGGCATACAAATGTGATAAGAATTAATGTGATAAGGGTTGCCAGCCTTCAGCTGGGGCCTGGAGATCACCTGGCATTTCAACTAGTCTCCAGGTTACAGAGATCAGTTCCCCTGGAGGAAATGGCTGCTTTGGAGGGTGGACTTTATGGCATTATACTCCCCAGGCTCTACCCCCAAATCTCCAGGTAATTCCCGAGCAGGAGTTGGCAAATCTAATCTCGAAATTTAACCTAATCTTGAAATTTAATTTAATCTCAGTTGAAACCAGTGGAATGTAAATTACTCATAACTAGCTTGTTCCCCTGGATCAGGGGTCTATCATAAACCTGCATTCAAGATAAAAAAATAGGCAGCCTGCCAGCTGACTTTTCCTTGCTTCCTCTAGGAATGTTGCTTCCTGGTGCACTTACTGGCTGAGTCTTGCTTGGTTTCCTAGAAGAAACAAGCATTGTAGACATGGCGGTTTTCATGCATCGTGTTAATGGTCTCAAAACAGTCTTTTTCGCGGCAGAATAAAATACAAGGTTCTCTGCATGTTTCTCCTTCTTCTCATTTTCTCTATGGCAAGGATGTTATTACCGAAACCATTTCATAAGGAACAAGCAATTGTAGGTCGGTAGCTAAGACAGCGGATCTCTCAGATATCCAAAGCTGGGGAAGACCTCCTGGTATTTTGGAGCGCCACTGCCAGTACTGGCTTAAAGGGAACAGTAGGTTGGGTTCAGGATTAGGCAACTGCTCCTGTTCACAGAGCAACAGCGCATTTTTCAGGGCTACCATGTTGAACAGATGCCCTGAGTTTTGCAGTGAAAGTGGATAAGAACTGAAGAACATATATCCTTTGCTTTCATAGAATCATAGAGTTGGAAGGGACCACCAGGGTCATCTAGTCCAATCCCCTGCACAATGCAGGAAATTCACAAGTACCCCCCCCCCCCCAACACACACCTCCATGTCCAGAAGGTGGCCAAGATGCCCTCCCTCTCACGATCTGCCTAAGGTCATAGAATTAGCATTGCTGACAGATGGCCATCTAACCTCTTATTTAAAATCTCCAGGGAAGGAGAACTCACCACCTTCCAAGGAAGCCTGTTCCACTGAGGAACCGCTGTAACTGTTAGAAAATTCTTCCTAATGTCTAGATGGAAACTCTTTTGATTTAATTTCAACCCGTTGGCTCTGGTCTGACCCTCTGGGGCAACAGAAAACAACTCGGCACCCTCCTCTATATGACAGCCCTTCAAGTACTTGAAGATGGTTATCATATCCTCTCTCTGTCTCCTCCTCTTCAAGCTAAACATACCCAGCTCCATGGCAAGGAATGCTTGGCTGGCATTCGGCCTGCTTCCACTTCCTCTAGCACTGTGATTCAGTCTTCAGACAATAGACCGGACCGTTTTTTGATAACCTAATCCTATTTGTGTTCTTACTGCATATATCATCACTGATTTCTTTTTGGTGTAGCAAAAATATAATGGTGGAAACAATAAGCGTTTGGCATGCTTCGAGGATATCGCATCCCTATGACCAGCCCTTAAAGAAGGATGATTAAACTAATGTTGTGACCCTATAAGCCTCTTCCACAATGGCAGAGTCCTGTGCCATTTATTGCCTTCCTGTATTACTGTTGCATACGAATGGCACCTTTTTGAAAGATAACCACTTCAATTACTATTTATCTTAGTATTTAATCATAAGGCAATAGAAACCGAGAATCCACGTCAGACCAACGCTACCTCCACCCAGACAGTGCCTAATGTCAAGCGTCGGCCTTCATTCCTTTTAAGCTTGTCAGACAAGGGTTTCCAAACTTTTGACTGTCTTTATAACCTAATTATCTTCCGTAACCTAAACATCTTCTGATGAGTAAGTCTTTTTTTAATCTTTGTAGTCTCGAGCTGACCATATTTCCTTTCATTTTAGGCTTTGCTTAAGAGGGTCAGTTGCTGGTTTATTAATCTTTTAAGCAAGAGAGAAAAAGAGGGAACCGCTACTGATGTTCTCTATTTGTGCCAATAACAGAATTATAGAATCATAGAGTTGGAAGGGACCACTAGGGTCATCTAGTCCAACCCTCTGCACAATGCAGGAAATTCACAACTACCTCCTCCCCACACCCCCAGTGACCCCTACTCCATGCCCAGAAGATGGCCAAGATGCCCTCCCTCTCATCATCTGCCTCTCATCATAGAATCAGCATCGCTGAGAGATGGCCATGTAACCTCTGCTTAAAAACCTCCAGGGAAGGAGATCTCACCACCTCCTGAGGAAGCCTGTCCCACTGAGGAACTGCTCTGTTAGAAAGTTATTCCTGATGTCTAGACGGAAACTCTTTTGATTTAATTTTTTCCTGTTGGTTCTGGTCCGACCTTCTTGAGCAACAGAAAACAACTGGGCACCCTCCTCTCTATGACAGCCCTTCAAGTACTTGAAAATGGTTATCATATCCCCTCTCAGTCTTCTCCTCTTCAGGCTAAACATACCCAGCTCCTTCAGTCTTTCCTCATAGGACTTGGTCTCCCAACCCCTCACTAATAATATCAATCAACACCATGCACTCTCATTCCAATTTATGGAGATGATTTAATATACAAAATAACAGTTTTTTCTGGTGCTAGAGGCAAAGAATCTAAATTTGACCTGAGTCCACATTTTATGGTAGTCCTTCCTCCCCCAAACCCGGAAGCCCTTCCATAGGGTCACTTTTTAAAGGGCGTTCTCAGCACCAGAGGTCAGCCATGGGACATGGCAAGTGCTTGAGCATCAGCGGCTGAAAAGCTCTTCCCCCTGGGAATGCACCTTGTGCAAGTCCTTCTGCCTTAATGCTCCTTGCTCTGGGTTTGGAGATGGTGTAAAGTCATGGCTAAAGAACTGATCCAGGCAGTTGCTGATTCAAACCTCATTTCTGCCAAGAATTCACCAGGTAGTTCCGCATTCTTCTCTCTTTCTCCCTTCTGTAATATGGAGATAATAATACAGCAGGAAAAGAGGAAGACCCAACAAGAGGTGGATTATTGTCGAAGGCTTTCACAGTCAGAGTTCATTGGTTCTTGTAGGTTATCCGGGCTGTGTGACCGTGGTCTTGGTATTTTCTTTCCTGATGTTTCGCCAGCAGCTGTGGCAGGCATCTTCAGAGGAGTAACACTGAAGGACAGTGTCTCTCAGTATCAAGTGTGTAGGAAGAGTAATATATAGTCAGAAAGGGGTTGGGTTTGAGCTGAACTATCTGACTATATATTAGTCTTCCTACACACTTGACACTGAGACACACTGTCCTTCAGTGTTACTCCTCTGAAGATGCCTGCCACAGCTGCTGGCGAAACGTCAGGAAAGAAAATTCCAAGACCACGGTTACACAGCCCGGATAACCTACAAGAACCAAAGAGGTGGATTGACTCAATAAAGGAAGCCACAGCCCTCAATTTGCAAGACCTGAGCAAGGCTGTTAAGGATAGGACACTTTGGAGGACATTGATTCATAGGGTCGCCAACTCGCCATGAGTCGGAAGTGACTTGACGGCACTTAACACACACACCTTACACAACTGCTGCGATTCGTAAGAGACCTCTTTGGAACACCGAAAGCTTTGCATGCATGCTAAAGACACACATGCCAATATGCACAGAGTCCAATATGGGGTGAGACGGAAAGCCCGGCTTCTCCGTGCCAACGCTGGCTCAGCAGCAGCATCGGGTGCAGCTCCCAGCAACCTCCTAAACAATAGCAAAGCGCTTCTTACGTTACGGAAGTGAAAAGTTAGAAACAAACAGTGGCTCCACATTGGGCACATGAACACATGAAGCTACCTTATGCTGAATCAGGCCCTTGGTCCATTAAAGTCAGTATTGTTGACTCAGGCCGGCAGCGGCTCTCCAGGGCCTTAGGTAGAGGTCTTTCATATCACCTACCTGACTGGTCCCTTTAACTGATGCTGGGGATTGAACCTGGGATCTTCTGCATGCCAAGCAGATGCTCTGTCACTGAGCCACAGCCTCTCCCCTAAAACATTCAGTGGTGTTTTGCCATTGCCTGACTCCATGTCAGGACCTTGGTATTCCTTGGAGGTCTCCTGTCCAAGTACTTGCCAGGGTTGAGATCTTGGTCCTTGTCCTTCTGAGATCTAACAAGATCAGGTTAACCTGGGCTAACCTGGTCAGTTCTCAGCATAGAACTTCCAAAACATCTTTGATTGCATGGACCTGGAAGGTTCACCCCTGGTTAGTATTTGGATGGGATACATTTGCCCATAATCTGCAGCTAGCCCCTTAGCACGGACATATGAGATCTACACTCATTGGAAAACCTGGTCGATTTATAACACAAATACTGTTGTGGGCGGGAGGAAGGGATCTAATTATAGGAGGGAAGATAGAAACAAAACCTCAATTATTGGTACTCAAAATATCCTTTGACTGGGCTGCAAGAATGCCAGGGAGCAAAGATTGGTATGCCTCTAGTTTGAGAAGTCCAGAGCAGTGGATATTTTGTCTTGAAAATCTGCCTGAAAGGAGGTTAGAAATCTACCGTTTGGCCCAGACACACCAGCCACTGGAGAACAGGAGCCTCAAGTGAGGAGCTCTTGAATAGTCCAAAGTGTCTAAGATTTTAAGTCTCATCATTTCCTCCAGGTTTGGAAATGTCTGTTCTTGTCACAGAATCAGAAATGTCTCTGTTTCTAATTCCAGGCTGCCTGCATCTCCCTCATTGCATGTCTGTCTTTTAAAATTTTTTGTAACATCATGCTTGCTGAAGATTTCTGGCGAGCTTAAAAGCTTTGGTTGGCCCTAAGGAAAGGCACATGAACGCATGAAGCTGCTTTATACTGAATCAGACCCTTGAGGGTCCATCAAGGTCTGTATTGTCTACTGTGAACAGCAGTGGCTCTCCAGGGTCTCAGGCAGAGGTCTTTCACATCTCCTACTTGCCTAGTCTCTTTAACTGGAGATGCCGGGGATTGAGCCTGGGACCTTCTGCATGCCAAGCAGATGCACTACCACTGAGCCATGGCCCCTCAGCTTTTGTTAAAAAGGGTCCCATGGATGGCGCCTCCTCTGGCTAATTGTCCCATGAACCTTGTGCCACACCTGCACAGGTAGAGGACCTGGTCAAGAAGGTAGTGGGTGCCACTCAACATCTGCAGAGAACATCACCCGGTGTGTAGGTCCATACAGCTGTGTTGGAGAGCGTGTCTGTCCGCAGCGGAGGGTGTGGCCATGCTCCCGATGGTGGCTGGAAGCATGGAGCATTTGAGAGAGGTTTCAGATACAGGGTGACATTTCTGCGTCCATCATGTAGTTTCACAGGCCTGTCCAGAAAGTGACCTTGCTGTGCCCAGGGGCTCAGAGAGTCGGCAGAGGTGAGTTGATGAAGTCTTGATGAGACCTCTCAAGGTTCTCCTTCCCCTGGATGCAGATCATACAGATGTCACTTGGGCATTTCAAGTGGAGGAAGGGTATTTGCAAAGACTCGGGAGCTGTGGCGGATCTACTATATAATGAAACTAATGAAGCACCTTTTTTTTAATGAGCGAATTTTTCAACAAAATCGATGGAGGTTTTTTTTTAAGTGCTTATTATTAAAATAAGGCTATTTAAGTGACAGAATCATAAGCCAATGGGTTGAAGTACTTAATATTGAGCTTAGAATATGCCATTGCTCTAATACCCACTTCGCATGGCCTCCAAATGTCCCTTTAATTTAAATGTCCTGTCAAATGTCAACATTTTCTCGGGGGCTTGCAGCACTTGAACCCCCAGCTGTATGGGCTCACCAGAATCTATTCATAGTCTACATTTTGGCAGCTGGATCCTCGAATCCTTCGCTGGTGCACAGCTTAATAGTTCTGTACCTTAGGCTAGAGCCAATCGAAACCATAAAAAGACATCTGATTTCTCAATCAGAACAGATTGCTGGACTTGATGGGCTGGGGTCTGATCCAGCAGGGCTTTTCTTATGTTCTTATGAAATGGGTTATGTACCGGATGCCCGTCTCGCCATTCGCCTTTCTTATGTTTAAGCACTGTGTTGTGTATTGTGCAATTTTTGAACTCCTGTATTGTAAAATATTAGTAATTTGGATTGCAAAACATAGATTATAGCAACTTTTGTATGTGATTCACCAGTAACGTTATGGTGGCTTTTTTGCAATAATAGAGTCGTATTTATAAGGACTCACAGCTCGTGGACTCTTTAATGTGTAATTAACATTAATATTTGGATTATTACAATTTTTGTACTATGGAAAAGATTGAACTCCAGAAGGACATGGCTTGCATTCCTATGTAAATTTCATTTAGTCACAGTGTTATGGTTTTGCTAACCCCCTGGGGGTGGCTGGAGATCATTCTTTCTCTGTGCTGCGGAAAGGATGAAATGGGCATCCCTCCTGGGCAGACCTACATTTTTGGGACCCTGAAGCTTGAACTGTTATGGGGGCCCCTTCACAACCAGCAACAATAGGGCAACCTCCCACACGGTCCAAAGGTCCTTCCTGCCCCTTGCATGGACCTGACGGCCCAAATGGTGGAAAACAGGGTGGTGGGGTGGAGTCCTTGAAAATGGGCCATAAGGTGAGCCCTTCCCACCAGCAACGAGGTCTGGGTAACCACTGATATCTTTTTCAGTTATTGTTTTATGGCAGATGCATTGGTTCATTCTCTCATAGAGAGGTAGAAGGTCACCAGAGGGGGCTGATTAGGATAAAGAGGTGACAATCTGATTTTTTTGTGTTACAATGCTCAAGAAAGATGAGCACAGCCCGAATTGAGAAATCAGATGTCTTTTTATGATTCCGAGTGGCTCTAGCCATCCAGCTGCTGGTGAGCCCATACAGCTGGGGGTTCGAGTGCTGCAAGGCCCCGAGGAAATGTTGAAATTGGGCCAATTAGGGCCAAACTGGCAAAAATGGATTTTATTACTTTAATTAGTGAGTTATAGATATTAGTTTTAACATTTTTATATTTCAATGTTAATAGGTATTTGTTAAAAAAAAACTGTTTAGACACTTCTTCGGAAGCCGGGTGATGGGTCACTTTTTTAAGGTGGGTGGAGGGTGAAGGGGTATCTTTTTGCATTTTATGTGTGTGTGTTAAGTGCCGTCAAGTCGCTTCCGACTCATGGCGACCCTATGAATGAAAGTCCTCCAAAATGTCCTATCTTTGACAGCCTTGCTCAGATCTTGCAAATTTAAGGCTGTGGCTTCCTTTATTGAGTCAATCCATCTCTTGTTGGGTCTTCCTCTTTTCCTGCTGCCCTCAACTTTTCCTAACATGACGGTCTTTTCCAGTGACTCTTGTCGTCTCATGATGTGACCAAAATACGACAGCCTCGGTTTAGTCATTTTAGCTTCAAGGGTCAGTTCAGGCTTGATTTGATCTAGAAACCACTGATTTGTTTTTTTTGGCAGTCCACGGAATCCGTGACCCTCTCCTCCAACACCACATTTCAAAGGAATCTATTTTCTTCCTATCAGCTTTCTTCCCTGTCCAGCGTTCACACCCATACATAGTAATAGGGAATACGATGGCATGAATTAATCTAGTCTTGGTGGCCAGAGTCACATCCTTCCACTTCAAAATTATGAATGTAATAATTAGTATATGAAAATACTGTTTTTTATTTTCTTTTTTAACATTTTTATATATTATTTTGATTGTATGTGTTTGTTTTGTGTTATAAAAATTAATAATTTTTTTTTAAAAAAAGTGGGGGAAAAGACAAAAGAAATTGGACCGATTGCAGGGACCTTTGGAGGCCCTGCGGAATGGGCACGGGAGCCTATGCTGAGGTCAAGGTGAAGTACAGATCACTCTCTGGCTGCTGGCAGTTTCCGTGCGATGGCAAGGGCTGAGCTGCAGAGGGGCGCGGCTGGCATCGCTGCGCTCCGGCGGGGCTGGGCGCGGGGCTGCGGGCGCGGCTGGGCTGGGCTGGGCTGGGCTGGGCTCCTGCCGGCGGTGTGGGGCCGTCCCCTGGGGGGGGGGGCGCCGCCCGCCCTCCCGCCCCCCCGCCCCCCCGCCCCGGGGCTGGGCGCCGATTGGCCGGGGCGGCGGGGCGAGCTGATAAAGGGGCGTCGGGGGTCCGCGGCGGGGCTGCAGCGCGGAGCGGAGATGCGGCGCGCCAGCCGAGACTACGCCAAGTACCTGCGCGGCGCCGAGGAGCCGGGCGGACCCCTGGACGGGACGCCCCCCGCGCCCCCCGCACCCCCGGCGACCCCCCAGCCCGCCCCGACGACGCCCCCCGCCGCCGCCGCCCATCCGCGCGCCCTGCTGGCCGCCCTGCTGCTGCTGGGGCTGGGGCAGGTGGTGTGCAGCCTGGCCCTCTTCCTCTACTTCCGCGCCCAGGTGAGTGAGCCGCGCGACAGCCCTGCCAGGGAGGCCCCGGGTCCCACCCCTCCGCCCTTTTCTGCGGGGCTCGGCTGCTCGGCGAGCTCTCCCCGGCTCGGGAGGGTGAAGCGCCCGTCCGCCAGGTGCCTCCTGGCTGGCTCTTGGGCTCCCTGGCTGGGGAGCCGGGATGGGCACCGCCCAGGGGGTCCCCATGGCCGGCCAGGCTGGGGCATCTGGAGGGCAGGGGCAGCCACAGCCCATGGCCAAAGGGGCAGCGGTCCCAGACCCTGCGCTGGGGGGGGGGGCACGGCCCGTGACCCTGGCGGAGAAGAGAGAAGAAGGCTCCAACCGAGCCCACTCACACTCACCTGGTCCAGGGACCCCCGCCCCCCCCCCCCCCGCCTTGGTGCCGGCTCCATCCAGCCTTCTGGCAAGGGCTTCCCTCCACCCCTCATGTGGCGGGGGCGGCCCCTTGCTTGATTCCTGGGGTGGGGTGGGGGAGGTTCTGGGGCCCCATCCTGGACTCTTGCCCAGGGCCCCCGACTCACGAAGTCTGCGCCTGGAGAAGTTGGCCAGCCCCAGAGATTTTTGGAGGTTACAGATTTTAACAAGGGATGGGGTCCGAGCCTGTTTTGAAGAAAGGGCTCCAAACAAGCTCAGGGAGAGACCCCAGCTCTGTTACTCCCTGGGATGTGAAGACCTTGGTCGGAGCATCTGCGCTCCTCTGTCTTGTGGCATCGTGGCTAGTGAGTTGTTGTGTTGAAGGGCCTCTAAAGTTTCCATCCTCATCTTTCCAAAAAGGCCTGGCGGCGGCCAGCGCTCCCTTCCCACAATCACTTTGGTTTACAACTGGGGGGGGGGGGGGAAGCTAGTCCTTCTCAAGGTGGCCCCTCAGACTCCTGTCCTTGATTCCTGATATGGTTAAGTAGATGTTCTCTTTGACAAACAACACGCTTTCAAAGCTTTTTCATCCTTGTAACATGATTAATGTTGTGGCTTGTGCATCTTAGAAGGGTGCTAGAAAAGCATTATTAGATCACCTCCCCCAAATAAAACCCAGGACCAACAGAGCACAGAAATTGGGCAGGGGTATGCAGGGCATGTCTCCATTGCTGGGTGGGAGGGGAGGCCGGCAGGGTTCAGATTTTCTGGTGGTTTGTGCTTTTGCCTGAAAGGAGGTGGTTTCTTTTTCTTTCTTTTTTTTCTTGGAAATTACCCTGTGCCTTGGTTGAGTTCACATTTTCTTTGTTTTGGTTTAGCGTTCTGAACTTTCTCAAAGGAAGTTAGAAACCGATGTTTGCTTCTCTTCCCCCCCCCCCCACATTTGGGTGTTGGGTTTCTCTCTTCAGATCTTCCTGCGGAATAGACAATTTGGCAGTTCAGGCAGGATGGCCTTATAGAAACGTTTTACAGAAGGATGTAGCTCACTCACACACACACAAATATGCATTTAAAAGTTTGCTTGCGACAAAGGTAGACAAAGGGTTGAAGGAGCTGGGCATCTGTCCACAGTAAATCCCTAGACAAAAGCCATGCAGCACCTTTTGCTAAGGACAACCAAAACCCTTTTGCTAAGGACAGCCCAAACAGTACAGGCATCCCAAAGGGCCAGTTGCCAGGTTCAACTGTTGCAGCAGCCATGTCTTGTCATGTTAGACCTTAAAGGCTAACAAAATCTTATTGCAGCATCTGTGGACGCTTCCGTGGACGAGAAGCGATTCCCGGCTGAAGCTGCCATTGTAGGTAGGAGGTATGGATGGGGGGAAAGCAGCAGTGTCAAGGGGCCAGAAATGTAGGAAGTACACAGTTAAAACACAATGATGTGAAATTCAAATGGCAAGTTTTGAGGGTCACATTTGTCCCCCTATCTCCTTTTGCGTCGGGATGGCCTTGTTTGTCCAAAAGGGCACAGTTGACAGATGAAGGCAGATGTCCCACTGGAGGATGAGTCAAGTTAGCATGGTTGATGCTGTTTGTCTTATAATGGGTCACCCGAAAGTGAATGCCCCCCCCTGGCCTTACATTATGTGTGTGTGTTAAGTGCTGTCAAGTCGCTTCCGACTCATGGCGACTCTATGAATGAAAGTCCTCCAAAATGTCCTATCTTTGACAGCCTTGCTCAGATCTTGCAAATTGAAGGCTTTGGCTTCCTTTATTGAGTCAATCCATCTCTTGTTGGGTCTTCCTCTTTTCCTGCTGCCCTCAACTTTTCCTAGCATGACTGTCTTTTCCAGTGACTCTTGTCGTCTCATGACTTGACCAAAATACGATAGCCTCAGTTGAGTCATTTTAGCTTCTAGGTTGAGTTCAGGCTTGATTTGATCTATAACCCACTGATTTGTTGTTTTTGGCACTCCACGGTATCCGTGACACTCTCCTCCAACACCACATTTCAAAGGAATCTATTTTCTTCCTATCAGCTTTCTTCACTGTCCAGCTTTCACACCCATACATAGTAATAGGGAATACGATGGCATGAATTAATCTAGTCTTGGTGGCCAGAGTCACATCCTTACACTTCAAAATATTTTCTAGCTCCTTCATGGCTGCCCTTCCCAGTCTCAGTCTCCTTCTGATTTCTTGGCTGCAGTCTCCCTTTTGGTTGATGGTGGAGCCAAGAAATAGAAAGTCTTGAACCATTTCAATTTCCTCATTGTCAACCTTAAAGTTGTGTAATTCTCCTGTAGTCATTACTTTTGTTTTCTTGATGTTCAGCTGTAGTCCTGCTTTGGCACTTTCTCTTTTAACTTTCAGCAGTAGTCGTTTCAAATCTTCACTATTTTCTGCCAATAATATAGTGTCATCGGCATATCTCAAATTATTAATGTTCCTCCCTTCAATTTTCACTTACATTATACAAATCTGTTAATGGCTGCCTTGGAGTGGAGCTTCCTCAGCTGCTCCCCACAAAGACTTGGGCCTGAGATGGATCAATCATATTTTCCACCTTTGATCATGGGGCGGGGGAGCTCTCGAGAGATGCCACCAGGATGCAGCAGGTTGACTTAAGCCTACACCAGTCCACACAAGAGGTCCATTTTTGGACCCCTTTGTTTAAATCTGAACACACCACACCGTCCATTGTCTAAGTCAGTGGTTCTCAAACTCTGCTCCACGGAGCTCTTGGTGCTCTTCAAAACATCTAGTGCTCCATGAAGAGATTGGAAAGAAAAATACTACTGTCATTCGGTTTAGTATATAGGTGCTAGGTGAAAATTAGTGCTCTGTGACAAAATTTTCTCCCCACCAGTTTTGATTCCCCACTCCTTGACATGAGTGGCAGACGCTAATCTGGTGAACCAGGTTAGTTTCCACACTCCTACACATGAAGCCAGCTGGGTGACCTTGGGCTAGTCACACTTCTCTCCAAACTCTCTCAGCCCCACCTACCTCACAGTGTGCCTGTTGTGGGGAGGGAAAGGGAAGGTGATTGGAAGCTGGTTTGATTGTTCCTTAAGTGGTAGAGAAAGTCGGCATATAAAAACCAACTCTTCTTCTTCTACTACAGGACCAGATAACATCAGGTATACTAGTGGCTCCCAGCTTTTTTGGTGTGGGGTCCCACAAGTCCAAATCCACTTGGTATGGTTACCCACTTAAAGAGATCATGCACAGATCAATAAAACTGCAGAAACATGGGACCTGCTTTCACAGGCTTCATGACCCACTTTTGATTTGGAACCCACAGGCTGGGAAATGCTGCAGTACCATCATGAGCCAGTGTATTGCGATCTGCTGTTGGTGGAAAGTGCTGTCCAGTTGCAGCCGACTTTTGGTGACCCCGTAGGGTTCTCAAGGCGAAAGACGCTCAAAGATGATTTGCCGTTGCCTGCCTCTGCATAGCAACCCCAGGATTCCTTGGTGGTCTCCTATCCAAATACTAACCGTGGCCGACCCTGCTTAGCTTCCAAGATCAGACAAGATTGGGCTAGCCTGGGCCATCCAAGTCAGGAAAATAATTAAGTGCCGTCAAGTAGCAACCAGTGCCGTCAAGAGACAAACAGAGGTGGTTTGTCAGGGCTCCATTGAGACCTGCTAGGACATATTTTTTTGTTTCATGTTTTGTTTTTTGTTTTCTGTTCCATGCAGACAGAAAAAGCAGTAGGTACGCTGACTGGCTGGTGGGTTGCATTTAGTTTTGCAGGTTCCACATTGTCCAAGCTTAGATTAATACCATTCATTTACAATGGCAATGTAAATCCTGTCACATTAATACAATGGTTAATATTTCATTTGAAAACAAAATTATATTATTTCCATGTGCTCTTTGCATGCACTAATACCATATCCTCCAGAATTGTCTCTGTCATTTTCAACCACTGAGAAAACATAATGTATTTCTCTCTACATTGTCCGCCAAGGAGAAGCAGAACATAATTTTAGCTCATTTTAGAGGTGGTGTGTGTGTTCTTTCTTTCTTTTGTCTTTCTCAGCAGCAAAGAGTAGTCAGCCTCAAGCTGCTATGTAAATCTGTGGCAAAATTCTCTATACAGTTCTGTCACCACATCTAATAAAAATAAGGAAGTGAAAAAGTACAGAGAGGGTAGCAACTACAATGATCAAGGGCTTGGTGTACTTCACAATAATGAAAGATTAAATAGTCTGCAGTTTTCTATCTGCAGTGGGGGTGGGGGGAAACCTAACTGGAGTTGTGACAATATGAAATTATGAATGGTTGGAGAGATCAGAAACTTTTCTGCCCCTATTAGTGTAGACATTGTGTCGTATTTAGCTTACAGGACTGCGAGATACCCAGTAGTTGTTATGGCTTTCTAAAAGGGTTAGACAAAAGTTGGTAAATTAGGCAAAAAAGTTAGACAAACAGCCCATTCCTGAGAATTAGGCCAAATGTTCTTTGAAGGCGGTGTGACCTCGTCGCCAGCGTAAGTGCATGCAATCGCGCGATTACACGCACTTGCACTGGCGGCGAGGCCAGTTCTGCTGGCGGCCAAGCTCCGCGGGACCGTGCCTTGTCCCTATGCCAGCGCAGCCTCTCCGTGGCACAGGCCACGGCATAGAGAGGCCACGCCGGCGCAGGGGGGCGTTCCGGGGGCTGGCTGGGGGTAGGGAGCCGCCGGTTAGACGGCTTCCTATCCCGGTTCGCCGTGGTATGCCGGTGCCAGGAACAGCGGTGCTGCGCCAGTAGGCGCAGCCTCGCTATTTTCAATGGGGCTTTTGGCCCTGTTGAAAACAAAAAAAGGCACGAAATGGCTTTTTTTGTTCCTGCGGCGTGCACAAATGTGCTTAAGAAGAGGCGCCGCTGTGCCTCTTCCCCACCGACTCCGGACGTCGACTTTTCAAGAATGGGCTGAAAAGGTGGTAAATATCTGAATCGATATGCAGATGTACAGTGAGGGAAAAAAGTATTTGATCCCCTGCTAAATTTGCCCGTTTGCCCTCTGATGAAGAAATAACCAGTCCATAATTTTAATGGTAGGTTTATTGTAGCTGTCAGAGACAGAACAACAACAGGAAAACCCCCAGAAACCCAGAAGACAAAAGTCAGAGATTGATGTGCATTATAATGAGTGAAATAA
The DNA here is from genome assembly GCF_029931775.1 of Euleptes europaea. Lineage (NCBI taxonomy): Eukaryota > Metazoa > Chordata > Lepidosauria > Squamata > Sphaerodactylidae > Euleptes > Euleptes europaea. The sequence goes on along the minus strand of NC_079327.1, from coordinate 1,617,602 downwards.
GTATTTGATCCCCTATCAACCAGCCAGATTAGGGTTAGGGTTAGGGTTCTGCTATCGTCAGAAGCAATCAATCCATCAGATTCCAAACTAGCCACCATGACCAAGACCAAAGAGCTGTCCAAGGATGTCAGGGACAAGATTGTAGACCTGCACAAGGCTGGACTGGGCTACAAGACTATTGCCAAGCAGCTTGGTGAGAAGGTGACAACCCTAAGCCTAACTCTGTAAACCTCCCTCGGTCTGGGGCTCCATGCCAGATCTCATTTCGTGGAGTTGCAATGATCATGAGAACGGTGATGAAGCAGTCCAGAACTACACGGGGCGGACTTGTCAATGATCTCAGTGCAGCTGGGACCACAGTCACCATGAAAACAGTTGGTAACACACTACGCCGTGAAGGACTGAGATCTTTCAGAGCCCGCAAGGTCCCCTTGCTCAAAACAGCACATGTACAGGCCCGTCTGCAGTTTGCCAATGCACATCTGAATGACCCATAGGAGAACTGGGTGAAAGTGTTGTGGTCAGATGAGACCAAAATCAAGCTCTTTGGCATCAACTCAACTCGCCGTGTTTGGAGGAGGAGGAATGCTGCCTATGACCCCAAGAACACCATCCCCACCGTCAAACATGGAGGGGGACATATTATAATTTGGGGGTGTTTTTCTGCTAAGGGGACAGGATACCTTCACAGCATCGAAGGGACGATGGACGGGACCATGTATCGTCGAAACTTAGGTGAGCACATCCTTCCCTCAGCCAGGGCATTGAAAATGGGTTGAGGATGGGTATTCCAGCATGACAATGACCCAAAACACATGGCCAAGGCAACAAAGGAGAAGCACATTAAGGTCCTGGAGTGGCCTAGCCAGTCTCCAGACCTTAATCCCATCGAAAATCTGTGGAGGGAGCTGAAGGTTCGAGTAGCTACACATCAGCCTCGAAATGTTACTGACTTGCAGAGGATCTGCAAAGAGGAGTGGGACAAAATACCTCCTGAGATGTGTGCAAACCTGGTGGCCACCTACAAGAAACATCTGACCTCTGTAATTGCCAACAAGGGTTTTGCCACCAAGTACTAAATCATCTTTTGCAAAGGGATCAAATACTTATTTCACTCATTGTAATGAACATCAATCTCTGACTTCTGTCTTCTGGGTTTCTGGGGTTTTTCCTGTTGTTATTCTGTCTCTCACAGCTACAATAAACCTACCATTAAAATTATGGATGTCATTTCTTCGTCAGAGGGCAAACGGGCAAATTCAGCAGGGGATCAAATACTTTTTCCCCTCACTGTATACTGTCTCTGAACATGGAAGTTCCATTTAACTATATATCAGATTCTGAACATGGTCCCAGAATGTGGTCCAAGCAGTCTGCACCATGGGACTGAGTACAGAGAAGGGGGATATTTACAATCCAAGAGGGACCCCTCCCATGTTTGCAAAAAAAAAAAAAAAAAGGCAAAGGGAGAATAAAAATCCTTAAAACCTCAATTTCCTAGGGAAAATAAGAGATTTGCAACACTTCTTCATGACATCTCAGCTACCATTTTAAGAATTGCTTTAACAGCCCCACAAACAGGCGATGGCAGCAGGAAAGATGAGCGAGGCGGGCAGGTGACAGAGGGAAGAGACGGTGCATGTAAGCAAGACACCAGAGAAGGAAGGAAGGAAGGCAACGGCGAGGAGGGTGAGAGAGATGCTGCTACCGGGCAGGTGAGCAGGCAAGCAGTGGTGGTAGAGGCAGCAAGGAAGGAGATGGAACAGGTGAGCGAGTGATGGGGAAGGCATCAATAGCAGAGGCAGGAGGGAAGGCGAGAGATGCTGCTGCTGGGTAGGTGAGCAAGCCAGGCATATGAGGCGGTGGTAGAGGTGGAGGGAGAGAAGAGCAGGTGGCAGGAGGAGTTGATGGAGGTGACAGGAAAGCAAGTGGGAGAAAGGCAGGGAGGCTGGAGCAAAACTGCAGGAGGAAGTGGGGAGCAGAGGGAGGTGGGATTTCCCACCCCCTGCGAATTCCTTGCGAGTCCCTGCTTGTCATCGCTAATAGCCTTTGATAGATCTACGTGCCTGTCCATAAGCCTATCTTCTTTATTTCCTGCTTGAAAACAGAACATCTGCTGAGCTGCTGAAGCGGTGCTCAATGTGACAGATGTTGGTCCGATCCAGCAGGTAGTTCTTTTAGTAGGTTCACTTCTACTGAAACGAGGATCATTGATAAAAGGTCCGAGTAGAGGCCAGTATGATTGTGAGCCCTCTCGATCTCCGTGTCTCTCTTGCGTTTCAGAATGTGCAGACTTCAAGGAGTATCTGGAAGATGTAATCTGAATTAATTCCCTCTTTCTTCCATAAGACTCTCAGTTCATAGTTTGGAATACAAATCTTTAGAAAAAACAAAGTTTTAGTAATGTATGTTTTTCTTGGCCATCATCTTGAACGAAACAGCTTGTAATTGGGAAGAACATAAGGGCAGGAAGTGGGAAATTTATTGAATCCCAGAATCCCCAGTCTCTTACTGTCCTTAGCTGTCTGGGAAATAATCTCTCATTTGCTTCTCCAGGGTTAAAAAACTTCCTGAGCTGCTGGTTATTTAAACACATATTTTAAACTAATTGCCCGTCTTTCTTACTTAGAGGTTTGGTTCAGTTCAAAACCATAAAGATCTTTTAAATTCAGCTCTGGTTCACTGGCATAAAATCTTTTCAGATCTTGGATTGAGTTCAACTGGATTTACCACGCTTGGGAAGTACTAGATGGAAACATAAATCTTTGTGAAGTTCACAGATGCCTGTTGATGGCAACAGAAGTGTATGACTGTCTTTCCCCCAGTCCAGTCTCTCATTTATTCTGCCCCCCAACCCATTATTCAGGGGACTTCTACCTCCTCATTCTTAGAAAAGAGACATGAAAGGTGACATAATGAAACTCTTGGTGAAATCGCACCTTTATTTCACAAGACAGTCATAAAATATTTTGGGAAAATGGACACTAAGTCAGCTTGCAAGTAGTAGTGGAGGAAATTGCTGTCAGGATGGAGTTAACTTATGGCAACCCTTTATGGGGTTTTCAAGGGAAGAGAGTTCAGAGGGAGTTTGCCATCACCTGCCTCTGCCTAGCAGCCCTGAACTTCCTTGGTGGTCTCCCATCCAAGTATGAACCAGGGCCGACCCTGCTCAGCTTCTGAGATCTGATGAGATTGGGCTAGCCTGGGCCATCTAGGTCATGGCAAAGACACACAGAGGTGTTTTGCCATTGCCTGTCTCTGCTGAGCAACCCTGGATTTCCTTGGTGGTCTCCCATCCAAGCACCAAGCAGGGCCGACCATGCTTATCTTCCGAGATCTGATGAGATTAAGCTAGCCTGGGACATCCAGGTCAGGGCAATAATTAAGTGCCATTAAGTTGCAACCAACCTATGGAGGTTTTCATGGCAAAGAGATGAACAGAGGTCTCCCATCCAAATACTCACCATGGCTGACCCTGCTTAGCTCCTGAACTCTGATGAGCTTAGGCTAGTCTGGGCTATTCAAGTTGCCCTTCCAAGTCTACCCATAATAACGGTGTCAGTATTTGTGTGTGTGTGTAGAGCAGAATGCTATAATTCTGTGTTCTCCTTACCGTCTTCTAGTTCCCGAGGCATGTAAGCATAATATCTTGTGCCTGTGCGTGAGGATGATCAGGGGCCTAGAGACCAAGCCCTATGAGGAAAGGCTGAGGGAGTTGGGACTGTTTAGTCTGGAGAAGAGGAGGTTGAGGGGGGAACATGATTGCTCTCTTGAAGTATTTGAAGGGCTGTCCCTTAGGGGAGGGCAGGGAGCTGTTTCTGTTGGCAGCAGAGGAGAGGACTCCCAATAATGGGTTTAAATTGAGGATGGAGAGGATGGCTGGATATTAGGAAAACGTTTTTTACAGTAGTAGTTGTTCGACAGTGGAATCTGCTGCCTAGGGAGGTGGTGAGCTCTCCCACACTGGCATTTTTTAGGCAGAGGCTGGACAAACCCTTGTCAGGGATGCTCTAGGCTGATCCTGCATTGAGCAGGGGGTTGGACTAGATGGCCTCTATTGGACCCTTCCAACTTTATGATTATGATTCTATGTGCGTATCGTCAGTAGCAGTGCTTTAAAGGTTGGCAGGTTTGTGTGCTGGGGATAAGTACAGGCTCTGTGTGCGCCCCTCTTGTACTTCCGTTTCTACTGGGGCTGTGTGCCACATGCACGAGCTAAAAGGATTTGCTTCCATAATGGGGTGACCTCAGAGTCAGATGCACATCCAAGAGCAAAGGGTGTAAATTTTCTTACTGAGTCATTGCAATAAAAAAAAAAGTTAATTAGACTTATAACCTGTTCTCTTTCCTGGCCAAGACCAAGCTCAGAGTGGCTAACAATCCTTGGTCGATAGAACAACACAGTTAAAAACCAATAAAATTTAACAATAAGCCAAAAAAGCAACAACCCCTTGTTGAACCAATTGGCATGCATTAATAGCACACTGGGGCTATAGTGAGCTGGTGGAGGGGGGAAAGCAATCTGGCCCCACCAAGAATTGATGGAATAAAGTAAATACAGAGGAGGTGTGCAGGGAGGCCAGCTATGGTATCATATGGGCTGTTACTGTCCTCAACCATAGGCGTGGCAGAAAATCTCTGTCAAGGGTCCATCAAGGCCAGAGTTCTGTTTACGAAGCAGCCGGTAAATGGGCTGGGATGTTCACAAGCAGGATGTGAAGGAAATGGCGTCCCCCTTTTCTCTGGTTGTAGCTGAGGAAATCCCCCACTCTACCATATGAGACACCTGAGGCTCTTTCTTAGAGCCATGCAGAATGCTGTCCTGTTTGGGCATCTCCTAGAATCATAGAATAGAATCATAGAGTTGGAAGGGGCCATACTGGTCATCTAGTCACTTAGAGGAGGGCAGGGAGCTGTTCGTATTGGCAGCAGAGGATAGGGCTCACAATAATGGGTTTGAATTGAGGGCTGAAAGGTACTGGCTGGATATTACGATAGGCAAAAGTTTTTTACAGTAAGAGTTGTTCGACAGTGGAATCGACTGCCTAGGGAGGTGGTGAGCTCCCCCTCACTGGCAGTCTTCAATCAGAGGCTGGACAAGCACTTGTCAGGGATGCTCCAGGCTGATCCTGCATTAAGCAGGGGGTTGGACTAGATGGCCTCTATGGGCACTTCCAACTCTATGATTCTAAGCACATTTACTTCTGGACTTCACTCTGTTTGCCTGTGCTTAAGGGAGGGTTGCCAACCCCAGGTTGGGACATTTCTGGAGGTGTAGGTGTGGGGCCTGGGGAGGGCAGTGTTTGGGGAGGGGTCAGAGCCCAGCAGGAACATGATGCCATAGATTCAAACTGCCAAAGCTGCTATTTTTTTCCCCAGGGGAGCTGATCTCTGTAGTCTGGAGATCTGCTGTAGTTCCAGGAGAACTCCAGGCTCTATCTAGAGGTTGGCAACCCTAGATTAAGCCCACCCTCTCTACCGCCAAAGCCTTTATCCACGTGTGCTTTTTCCACAGTAAACTTTAATCTTCATCTTCCCACTGAGGAACACTTTTCACATTAATTCCTGCTGCATGTAGAAGTAGTATTCTTGGGGGTAAAACTCCAGTCAGTGCAAAATAAACGCATATGCTACAAAAGTGAGCATGCTTTCCCCCACATGGGTTATTTGAGGTCTGATTCGGCCATTTGCTCAGCAGTGGTGTTTCCATAACTGTGGCTTCTGGACTTGACCCCCCTTCCCCCGCTCTGCCAGACAATGTTGGAAGTAGATGGAAAGGTTCCTTCTTCGTGTGCCTTGTGTCTGCTTATGGACACCCCCTCTCCCCCCCCCATGAGTTAATCGAGTCCTTTATAAGAAAATAAGCATTGCCTTGCGTTTGGTTCTTATGGGGTAGCATCGTGACAGATCGCTAGATCTTGAATGTTGTTTTTCAGATGGACCCAAACAGAATTTCCGAAGATGACATGCACTGTTTGCGGACTTTCTTGAGGCTTCAAGGGAACGTCGATCTGCAGGAAACCACGTTGGCGAGCCAGGAGACCAGGCTCATGTCCGAATCGTGCAGAAGGATGAAGCAGGCTTTTCAGGGAGCCATGCAGAAGGTGAGGGCACCCTGCTTCTGTGCCAAACTTGTGCCATAGTTCAGTTTCTAAGTCGCTACAGCACCAAGAAAATCATAGCCCTTTCTTTCTTTCTTTCTTTCTTTCTTTCTTTCTTTCTTTCTTTCTTTCTTTCTTTCTTTCTTTCTTTCTTTCTTTCTTTCTTTCCAGTTGACACATAAACACATGAAGCTGCCTTCTACTGAATCAGACCTTTGGTCCATCAAAATCAGTATTGTCTACTCAGACCGGCAGCGGCTCTCCAGGGTCTCAGGCGGAGGTCTTTCCCATCACCTACTTGCCTGGTCCCTTTAACTGGAGATGCCGTGGATTGAACCTGGGACCTTCTGCATGCCAAGGAGAGGCTCTGCTACTGAGGCACAGCCCCTTATGGCGACCCAGTAGGGTTTTCAAGACAAGAGACTGATGGAGGTGGTTTGCCATTGCCTGCCTCTGTCTAGCGATGCTGGACTTCCCTGGTGGTCTCCCATCCAAATACTAACCAGGGCTGACCCTGCTTAGTTTCTGAGATCTGACGAGATCAGGCTAGTCTGGGCCATCCAGGTCAGGGCTGTTATTATTGCACACAGTTTTAAAATGGTCAGTAATAGCAGCAGCTGCCTTTTCCTGAGTCAGGTCTGTCTTACTACAAAAAAACAGTGGGTCCGAGTTGCTGCTGGAGGCTGATCTCAGTCTCTATTGCATATCTTTATAATAACAGGCATCCTAGCAGATAGCTCTGTGGATCTCCTCTCTAGTTTTTCTTGGAGGCAGTTCATGTATTCAGAGAGACATGTGGTGAAAATGTGTCTGGAAGGAGATGGTGGTGGTGATTTCTCCCTCTGGGAGCATTGCCACGTTAAAGTTGCAGTACGTTTTGCTACGCATGCAGGGAAATGTTAACAAGGGAGTGCTTTTAGAACAAGATCCCCCCCCCACATCTGTTTGAGGAAGGTCCAGTATGTTTGAGCACTCATTTTCCCATGACACTCTCTGGCAGCCAAGGGGAATCCAGACTGAGAGGGTTGGCTGTCAGTTTCTTTAGAGGTTTGATCTTTTACACCTCATTGAGTGTTTAGTGTTATTTAAAGGTAATTACTGTCTAATCTCTTGTTTAAGAGCTGTCAGACTGATAGGCCCTGGGTGCGTTAGGTCTTTCCTACTAGACGCTTGTGCGGGAATCTCTTGGTCTGTTTCCTCTACCACCTGTGTGGGATTTGATCATCCTGTTACAGCCCTTTCAAGTTTAAAGTGTTAGCTGAGTTGTGTTGAAAAAAGCAAACTGAAGTAGAGTAGTAAGATTTCCAGAAATGTTGTAGCCATGGGAAAAAATAGAAAATCACATTCTTTCCCCAGGCAAATTGAAAATTTCATGCTATTTATTTATTTAAATAAATTTTATTACAAATTTTCATACTATTTATATTGCATTGGGCAAGGGCCTTACATTTCATTACTCCTTTGGGCCTTTGGAATAATTATTAGGATTCACAGTTCTCTTTTGTGGGTTGGCACTTGTAGCTTTCGGCACGGGGATCGAAAAAGGAAAGCCATTTGAGGACATCCTGGCTCCATACACAAAACAAAAGTAGAATCATAGGTTTTGGGGAGGCCCTCTTTCTTTGACTCCCCCCCCCCCCCAATTCAAATCGATATGTGTGCCTTGAAGATGACGATCCTCTCCTATCCCCAGTGGAAACTAGGCAGAATCTGTCATTGGTTACGGAAGAATTTGATAAGCTAAAAAACAATGTTAAGACTTCAGGAACCCTTAAAATCTATCTCTAATGCGTGCACAGGTCGTTCTGATACTCTTGCACGGCTTGCTCAGCAAACTACTTATAGCCCAGACTCTCAATAAAATTTATGAAAGACTGGAAAATATAGCACAGATCTGTCAGAAGCAATTTTTTTCTGTATGAATTTTCTCAGAAATGTTCATAGCCTCAAGGCTCTGCTTCTAAGAGCTCATTCCTGAGCCTGGGGGCCGAATGGGCTTAGGAGGCGACCGAGCACTTGGAAGCTCGTAGATGCCGTGAGTATCCTGGCCTCTGCCAGGGCCGCCATTTCAAAGAGAACTGCTGGCTCTCCCGTGGCGAGGGGGTCTTCCAGTCCTTCTGTGTCCGCTTGGTGAAAAACCACGGGGCCAGTTGCCCTCCTTTTGGGTACTGGCAAATTCTCCGGCCTCAACAAGTTTGTTCCAGCTCGGTAGACATGTGGATGTTTTTCCTTCTCGTTGCTGGTTCTGGGTGGCCTTGGAAGTCCCGAGTCGCTGACCACATTGTCTTTGGCAGGAAAGAGCGATTGTCGAACACAGCCCTGGGGTCAGTTCGTGGAGAAGCTCCCCCTCCCCGCACTGGCCGGGTTCCCGGTCCTGCAGTCGCTCAGGCCTAGACTCACTTTCCACATGGCAACGAAGCCCTTGACGGGCTCGGGCCTCCCGGCTGGCTTTCCCCAGGGAAACATCGGCACCTTGGAGAGTGCTTGAGCTACCAGGCCTTTGGAGGAGTGTGCTAAGAGCCTGCATGCTTTTGTGTGTGTTGTGAGGGTGGTGGGAAGGGAAGGGTGTCAGCGTAAGGTCCGATCGGGAGGCAGCAGGAAATAAGCCCCTCAATGGGTCCCTGCTGCTTCTGCACACATGGTTTGGAAGCTGCGTAGAATCTGAATTCTGCAAACCTTTGCCTTGACGTTTGGGGGCTTGTTTTAAGGTAGGGGTTAAGCTGCTAACACATCTGTGAGGAGATACTGGATCTATTCCTTCCCTTTTTATTTTCCTTTTTTAAAAAACACAATTTTATTTTTGCAAGCATAAGCAACCATAAAAACATGGAGTAGGGGTCCATGTCTGGGCATGGAGTAGGGATCATAGAATCATAGAGCTGGAAAGGACCACCAGGGTCATCTAGTCCAACCCCCTGCACAATGCAGGAAACTCACAACTATCCCCCCCACCCACACACCCTCAGTGCCCAGAAGATGGCCAAGGTGCCCTCCCTCTCATTATCTGCCTAAGGTCATAGAATCAGCACTGCTGACAGATGGCCATCTAGCCTCTGCCTAAAAACCTCCAGGGAATGGGAGCTCACCACCTCCCGAGGAAGCCTGTTCCACTGAGGAACCGCTCTAACTTTTAGAAAATTCTTCCTAATGTCCAGATGGAAACTCTTGATATAATTTCAACCCGTTGGTCCTGGTCCGAGCTTCTGGGGCAACAGAAAACAACTCGGCACCCTCCTTTATATGAAAGCCCTTCAAGTACTGGGGGTGTGAGGGGAAGGCAGTTGTGAATTTCCTGCATTGTGCAGGTGGTTGGACTAGATGGCCCTGGTGGTCCCTTCCAACTCTTCTATGATTCTATGAAAGCATTAAAACATAAACTCAGTATATATGAATTGTAATTCAAAATTACAATTCTATTGTCAACCTCATTGAATAGGGTTGCCAGGTCTTTCTTTGCCAACGGCAAGAGGTTTTTGGGGCGGAGCTTGAGGAGGGCGGGGTTTGGGGAGGGGAGGGACTTCAATGCCATAGAGTCCAATTGCCAAAGCGGCCATTTTCTCCAAGTGAACTGATCTCTATCGGCTGGAGATCAGTTGTAATAGCAGGAGATCTCCAGCTAGTACCTGGAGGTTGGAAACCCTACTCACTGAATTACATTGCTCTACTTTTTATTTTCCAACACATTCATATCTTTCCTCCTTCCACTTCTGTATTCTAGTCACTAAATTTTGAATTGCAGGTGTTGCAATTTATATCATTCAAATTTTTCACTTTGTGTGTGTGTGTGTGTGTGTACACGTCTGCTCTCTCCTGATTTTGTCACTTTTCCATTGTCAGTATAATTTGTGTAGTTTTTTTTAATTAAAAAGACTAATTGGCCCATTTTACCTGCCTTGTTTGTGAATGTTCTGAACAGTAGCTTTGTGCTTTCTTTCTGATTTCCTTCCTGAGAGGATAGTCATCAGTGTATTTCCTGCAAGATAACTGATTCTGATCTCGGTTATCAGCTGCACAACATACAACCAGTGCTGCGCATTTCTTTGTTGTGTGGTGTGTGTGGAATTATGCGTGCCATGGTGGCATAATGTGTGCGTATCCTCACATAGGCTAGCGACAGCCAATAATGTAAAGCTGTGGCAGGAGGATATGCAACACAATGGCTTCGTGACACATTGCAGAAGGAGAAGAGGGACGCAGTTCAGTCTGGGCACCAATTTTCTATATCCTCGACAGGCATAATGTATAGTTCCATGCTGAACTATGGTGTGATGTTCTTGCATGTCATCCATGTGCTATAGGTTTCAGACAGCAAGTAGTCAAAGAGAGGTGGGCTCATGGTGTCGGTGGAAAGAGGGTCAGCCCTAAGGGGTAGAGGAAAGAGGGCAGGAGTCCCGACTTTCATTTGAGTGAAAGTTTCTCAGAATTTCGTATATTGAGCATCAGGCCTTTGGCCTGGAGGGTGTGAAAAAGAAGAAGAAGAGTTGGTTTTTATATGCCGACTTTCTCTACCACTTAAGGAAGAAGCAAACCGGCTTACAATCACCTTCCCTGCCCCTCCCCACAACAGATGCCCAGTGAGGTAGGTGGGGCTGAGAGAGCTCTAAGAGCTGTGACTAGCCCAAGGTGACCCAGCTGGCTTCGTGTGTAGGGATGGGGAAACAGATCCCGTTCACCAGATTAGCCTCCGCCGCTCATGTGGAGGAGTGGGGGAATCAAACCTGGTTCTCCAGATCAGACTCCACCACTCTTAACCACTACACCACGCTGTCTCTCATAGTAATGAAGACTGCATGGAGCTTCTTTGGATTGAAGAATAAAGCCAGCACAGGGTGTGTGATTTTGCTGGCTGGCCTGAACTTTAGCACCTTTTATTTTAAGAAATAAATCACTGCTTTTGGGTCTGACTTGCTTCTTTCTTTAATTTGTAGGAAGTGCAGCGAATTATTATTGGGAAAGACCGGCCCAGATCTGAGAAATGTAAGTACTGTTGTGGTGTATGATTGGAAATTTTGTTTAGAAACTCGTTCTGAGATTCCTGTGATAGTTTTAACACACTGCCTTTGTTTTGTAGATATCTTGGAAACTTCGTGGTTGGATTTGTCCACCCAGATCAAGCCCAGCAAAGCCCCGCTTGCACATCTGCCCATTGATGGTGATAACATCCCAACTGGTAAGGTCTTTTCTAGTACTTGCTTCTTTTTTGGAAAGAGACCTTTTTACTAATTTAAACTGTAGGAAGCTTAATTATAATTTGTGTTGAAATCTGAACTGGCCACGGAAGCTCCTCTGTTTCCCCCATGGGACTGGAGTGCTGAGCAGATGGCCTACGAAGAGTGAGCAGCGAGCCTCTCCCATCGCTTTGGAAATTCTAAGCCATGGGTAGTGCAAACTGTGGCTTGGTGTAATGCCTGGACTGAACCAGCGTGTAAACAAAGTAGTAACATTTGAAACTGGTAAACCTCAAAATAATTCTTATAGCTGATACCAGCACTTAGGTGGTTATGGTTTTGGGTAGGACAGATCTCATCTCTCCCTCCCCCACCAATTTCAGTAGTAGGAGGGTCATTATTAAGATACTACAAACCCAAAACTTAATCAGACTGCCTTCTTTTTTTTTAACTTCTAGCCTCAGCATGTTTGTGACCACATCAGTAGAACCATTTGGTGCAAGAAAACTTGCCTTTTTTCTGCATTAAAGGTTTTGATTCTTGGGAGTTGAACTCTAGATTCTTAGCCTCTTGCATTGAGATTTTGGAAATTCATTTAAATTCGGTTGGTTCAGATGCAGATTATTAATCAACAAAGGATTTTTATTCAGCCGGTAGCCCTGGCTCCAGTCCTTCTAGTATGTTCAGGTACAGTCAGATAATCTCAACCACCTGGTGGCCGCATAAAATTTCACAGTCCAGACTGACTAGCAGTGTGGGGGGCAACTCGTGTGTACCTGCCATTCATGCCCTGAACGTTAGCATATTCCTGTCACTTTTCCTGTATATTGGGCAGTTGTGGGACATAGTAAGCCTTGATACACTAAGTAAATGGAGAGTAGGGATGATTGCCTATCTGCGTGGGTAGTACTGTGTGTGTGTAAACTGCCATTAAGTCGCAGCCGACTTATGGCGACCCCTTTTTGGGGTTTTCATGGCAAGAGACTAACAGGAGTGTTTTGCCAGTGCCTTCCCCTGCACAGCAACCCTGGTCTTCCTTGGTGGTCTCCCATCCAAATACTAACCAGGGCTGACCCTGCTTAGCTTCTGAGATCTGACGAGATCAGGCGAGCCTGGGCCATCCAGGTCAGAGCATGGGTAGTACTATCAGTTTTTAAATTGGCATCATGTGGTTAATGGTAATCTAATTTTGCCTGGACATAATTAGAAAGGGTTTTAGGGAGCAAGACAATTATATTAAAGATACTGAGTTTTACTGGTGTTTTGTGTGTGTATTAGACTGTAAATTGTGCTGAATGAAGATGCTTAAATGACAGACTTCCGTAGCATAGCACTGTACAGGTACAATAGATTTGTGGTGTACATTATGCTTTAATGATAGTGTACAGTCCACACAATTTTTACTGGAATTGAATGCACACAAAATTAGTCCGATACTAGAGAAACGGAGGCGATTTGAGGTGCAAATGATTTAAGATGAAAATCGTGGCAAGAGCTCTGGACTCTGCCAAGAACAAATTTGTTACACTGAACAAGGTCGAAGGCAGAGGTGTGATGGAGAGAGAAGTCAAGACCGAAGAGATGCAGGCTGTTATTTGCAGTCAATTGGAAAGCTGTAGCAATAGGCTAAAGAATTGGCTAGGGGTGACCGGTGCAGCTAAGTTGTCTGTGCTTTCAGGGGAGGGTGAACACACATGAACACATGAAGCTACCTTCTACTGAATCAGACCCTTGGTCTATCAAAGCCAGTATTGTCTACTCAGACCGGCAGCGGCTACTGCAGAATCTCAGGCCGAGGTCTTTCACATCACCTACTTGCCTAGTCCCTTTAACTGGAGACTCTGGGGATTGAACCTGGGACCTTCTGCATGCCAAGCAGATGCTCTGCCACTGAGCCATGGCCCCTCCCCAGGGTATTCCAAAAGGCGTTGGGGTGTAGCCCATTCTGTTTCTGAGTGTTCATCGTTCGTGGCCTCTGAAAGTATTGGAGAAATTGTTTCCAGGCTGTCTAATTAATATATGAAACAAAATTGAAGGAAAAGTAATTTTTCTTCTTTTTATCTGTTTTCCTCTTAGGCACCGGTAAGGTGAACCTTACCTCCTGGCAGCATGACAGAGGCTGGGCAAATATACACAATATGACATTCAGTGGTGGAAAACTCATTGCTAGTCAGGACGGCTTTTACTACCTGTATGCCAACGTGTTCTTCAGACACCATGAAACGCAGGGGGACGTAGCCGGACATCGCCACTTGATGGTCTATGTGACAAAAATTGATGTTAAAAGGAGAACTTCTGTAATCCTGATGAAGGGGGGAAGCACCCAGTACTGGTCAGGGAAGTCAGAATTTCATTTTTATTCTGTAAACGTAGGAGGGTTTTTCAAACTGAGATCTGGTGACAAAATTGGTATCCAGGTATCATATCCGTCATTATTGGATCGCAGTCCAGAAGGAACGTACTTTGGGGCCTTTAAAATAAGGGATATTGATTGAACCTTGATTTGAAGATATTTTCCAAGAAAAAATGTAATGCTTGCTCAGCTGGGTCAGATTATTATCTATGTGTGACATCCAGTTGTACATGAGTAAGAATTTATCCTAGGCGGCGTGACCCAACTTCAGTTACATCCTACACATAGTGTGAGAATTGTTCAGTCCCAAAGTTTAATCTTAACTTTTTGTGGTTATTTGGTTGGGATGTCATGCGAACAGAAATTGCTGCCTGATCCAGAATAGTGGATAAATGGTTGGTTTTTAAAACACTTTCAAATCCAAATTAATTGCCCATAAAGGAGATAAAGTATATTTTTGCATCTGAACAAAAACAAAAGCCAGAATTTTAAAAAACTGGAGAGAGAGGTTTTGAGGTTGTGTGTTTAATTTTGTTTTGTACGTTACTCTGGAAAGTGACGTATGCACTGAGAGCAACATATAAATACGTAGCAGTGATTTTTGTCCATCAAAACATTGGAAAAAGTAAATCATGTTTTGATTGGTGTAAAGGTTTCTAGAGATAGAATTTAGGGGAAATGTTCGAAATATGTAAAAAGGTATTGCCATTTTCAGTTTTTTATATTTTCCCCAAACGATGGAAATACCTGCTTGGACCACAGAATATTTCCACAGATGGAAAGGGTTTCTGTCAGTTGAGTGGACCATCCACGCCTCCCCTTCCTAGCGCAGCTCCAAATCTCCCTGAGATGCAGCTCCTGGAGGATAAAGGGGTGTGGGGGGGGAGTCGGAAATCTGCAGTGGGAGAAGGGGACCTGGCAAAAATCACCCATCTTCCATTTATGGAAATTCTCCATGGGATCCAACAGTCCCCCCCTTCCCCCAATTCTTCTGCAGGCAGAATTATATCTAATGTGTGATGTATTTTGTACCTACCTATGTGCCTTTGTTGGTTTTGATGGCCTGTCGCCCCGTCCCCCAGGGCTATGCAGGGTCAGGAAATGCGGTCTTTGTACATTTTGGAACTTCTGGCCTTGAATTCTCCCCTGACCTGCACGTTGCGTTCTTCTGTCCCATTTACTGCAATTGCAAGGGTGCTTTCTTTTGCTGTTGCCCTGTAAGAACTGTAAGGAGGGAGTGATTATACGGCTCATCTCGTGAACACGCAAGTGTGGGCCTATGAAGTTCATAGAATCATAGAGTTGGAAGGGACCACCAGGGCCATCAAGTCCAACCCCCTGCACAATGCAGGAAATTCACAACTACCTCCCCCCTCCACACCCCTAGTGACCAGAAGATGGCCAAGGTGCCCTCCCTCTCATCAGGTCATAGAAGGTCATAGAATCAGCATTGCTGACAGATGGCCATCTAACCTCTTCTTAAAAACCTCCAGGGCTTACCACCTCCCGAGGAAGCCTGTTCTACTGAGGAACCGCTGAGGAACTGTTCCCGCCAAAGCACTGATGTTGAGCATTGGTTCACCCGTTTCGTTTTTGGATTTAAGAGTTTGTGAAACATGCTTGTAAAACGGGTAATGTTTGAGGCAAATCCGTGGCTAGAAATAAGTTTATGGTACAGATATGCTGATACATCTAGCATTGGCTTCGGCTCCTTGTCCAAATGCCACCCTCTGGATTTGCTGTCACATCATGAGTGAAAAGCCTCCCTGAGGCTGTGCAGCCAAGAACTCCCTAGAAACCACTTGGGTTTATCTACCTTGTTTATCAGCAGAACAACATTTCTCAGTTACAACTCATGTGTAGCTGCCATTCATGCCCTGAATATTAGCAAGTTCCTGTCACTTTTTCTATATATTGGGCAGTTGTGGGACATAGAAAGCCTTGATACACTAAGTAAAAGGAGAGTAGGGATGACTGCCTATCTGCATGGGTAGTACTACCAGTTTTTAAATTGGCATCATGTGGTTAATGGTAATCTAATTTTGCCTGGACATAATTAGAAAGGGTTTTAGGGAGCAAGACAATTATATTAAAGATACTGAGTTTTACTGGTGTTTTGTGTGTATATTAGACTGTAAATTGTGCTGAATAAAGATGCTTAAATGACAGACTTCCGTAGCATAGCACTGTACAGGTACAATAGATTTGTGGTGTACATTATGCTTTAATGATAGTGTACAGTCCACACAATTTTTACTGGAATTGAATGCACACAAAATTAGTCAGATACTAGAGAAACGGAAGCGATTTGAGGTGCAAATGATTTAAGATGAAAATCGTGGCAAGAGCTCTGGACTCTGCCAAGAACAAATTTGTTACACTGAACAAGGTCGAAGGCAGAGGTGTGATGGAGAGAGAAGTCAAGACCGAAGAGATGCAGGCTGTTATCTGCAGTCGATTGGAAAGCTGTAGCAATAGGCTTAAGAATTGGCTAGGGGTGACCGGTGCAGCTGGGTTGTGTCTGTGCTTTCAGGGGAGGGTGAACACACATGAAGCTGGCTTCTACTGAATCAGACCCTTGGTCCATCAAAGTCAGTATTGTCTACTCAGACCAGCAGCGGCTACTCCAGAGTCTCAGGCCGAGGTCTTTCACATCACCTACTTGCCTAGTCCCTTTAACTGGAGACACTGAGGATTGAACCTGGGACCTTCTGCATGCCAAGCAGATGCTCTACCACTGAGCCATGGCCCCTCCCCAGGGTATTCCAAAAGATGTTGGGATGTAGCCCATTCTATTTCTGAGTGTTCATCGTTTGTGGCCTCTGAAAGTATTGGAGAAATTGTTTCCAGGCATGAAGCTGCCTTATACTGAATCGGACCCTTGGTCCGTCAGAGTCACTATAATCTATTCAGACTGGCAGCAGCTCCTTAGGGTCTCAGCGTCTTTCCCATCACCTACTACCTGGTCCTTTTAGTTGAAGATGCCAAGAATGGAACCTGGGACCTTCTGCATGCCAAACAGATGCTCTACCACTGAGACACCTTCAAGCATCAAAAGGTGCTAAGAAGGGTCGCTATCCATGAGAAGGCGATTGTCACACAAAAAGGGTGGTTAAGCAAGGTACAGTCTTCATGAATTAAAACTAGTTCAGTTTTACATAATTTAGTGGATGGCCACTAGGTGAAGAGGGGCAAACTGGTTCAATTTTTATTTCCTTTTTTATGTCTTCATACTCAATTGTGTAGTTATCCTAACTGTCCAGTAACTCTGCATGCTTTCATTGGTAAATGTTACCCTTTTTAGTGTACCTGCTTACTACAGAAAGCTTGAGGAACCACACACAGTGTGGTATAGTGGTTAACAGCGGTGGTTTGGAGTCTGATCTGGAGAACTGGATTTGATTCCCCACTCCTCCACAGGAGCGGCAGAGGCTAATCCGGTGAACTGGATTTGTTTCCCTGCTCCTCCACACGAAGCCAGCTGGGTGACCTTGGGCTAGTCACAGCTCTCTTAGATCTCTCTCAGACACTCCCCTACACCGAGTCAGGCCATTAATCCATCTACCTAATGTCTGCTTGGACAGACGGCGGCTCTCCAAGGTGTCAGGCAGAAAATAATCCCGCTCCTACTGTCTGAAGTCCTTTGCATTGGGGATGCCAGGGATTGAACCTGGGACCTTTGCATGCAAAGCATGCTGCTAAGTTATAGCCCCTCCCTTCTGGTCACACCACTGGACACGCTCCTAAAGCATCATGGAACATTAGGGCAAGTCTGTAATACACCCCTGGTTTAGAATCCACTTCATTGTCATAAATCAATAGTTGTGTGAGGTGCCTGGTGGTTTGAGCTATTCAAGAAGCCCTCTGAAATCTCTGGCTCTGCAGTTGGTTTGCTATTTCAGAAGGAAGATGGCCAGCATCACACCTGAGGCATTTTGGCTTCTAAAGGTCAGATCTGCCACTCAATTCTCCGTTGTAGATTCATCGGGCCAGGCCTCACGTAGATTCCAAAAAAGGCAAAAATAGGTATTTTTATATTCTATAATATCAAGTTATATTTCAGATGTAATTTTTTTATTTGAAAAAAAATACTGTAATTTATATTTGTCCTAAAGTATTTGATACAAAATATTTAAAATCAAAGTGTTTGTATATTTAATGTTTGAAAACTGTTTGTACTGACGTGGATGACTGGTGCACTTTTTAAAAATCCCAGTGGGGGAAAAAAAACTGCAGCTAAAATGATAGTTTGCCATTATCAAATGTAATATATTTCTTTTTGTTTTATTAATTTAATAGTTTTTGATTGATTTTGTCAATGTTACTGAGAAGTCAAGAGTCATGCATTATTATATGACAACTGTTGATATTCCCCGGTGCCTTTCACAGCTGGGCTTGGCTCCCAAAATCACCTGTTCTGGCAAAGTTCTTCCAAAATTGCTGAAGCCAACTCCTTAGCGGGGGAAACAGCTTTGAGGTGACTTGGGAAGGAAACCTGCAGCATGTCACTGGCAATATGGAAGAGGTATGTAGGAGATTGGAGTTTTGGTAAGAGTAGAACTCTCTCAGCCCATAGAATCATAGAGTGGGAAGGGACCACCAGGGTCATCTAGTCCAACCCCCTGCACAATGCAGGAAAGACATGCAAAGACAGGCAATGGCAAACCACCTCCGAATGTCTCTTGCCTCGAAAACCCTATGGGGTCACCATAAGTCAGCTGCGACTTGACGGCACTTTCCACCACATTTATGTAATTATTCAACAGACATGTTTATCCCATTAGAGATGCTACAAACTGTATATGCTGTTAATAGGTTTTTGTAAAAACCAACTTTCCCCCAACAAATATTTAGAGGTCTACATTTGCAAAATTATTTTGTACTGTTCAATATGCATTACTTTTGAATGTTACAGCTTTTTTTTATAAACACATTTCTAAGAAAAAAAGAGTTTGTGGTTTGCCTTTCTCTTCTGCCTCCACATCCTTTCTCAGCATATTTTGCTCTGCTGACTATTAAGAGAATAGAGCTCGTTCTGTGTAGTTCAAAGGACTAGAACAGATGCAAAACTAGAACAGATTGGTGCGGGATATTCTGCAAATGACAAAAGCCGAGTACACACAACAACCCCGTGCACTTACTGAACACGCAGGGGGAGAGCAGGTGGGACCGAACTGGTCCTGCCACCCACCTCTACGTGATCACCTGGTCACGTGAAACTGCTACATACTGAATCAGACTTTTGGTCCAGCAAGGTCAGTATTGCCCACTCAGACTGGCAGCAGCTCTGTAGGGTCTCAGACGGAGGTCTTTCATATCGCCTACTCCCTGATCCTTTCAATTGGAGATGCCGAGGATTGAACCTGGGACCTTCTGCATGCCAAGCAGAGACTCTACCGCTGAGCCACTGTCCCCTCATTTGCAGGGTGGGACCATGCCCCCTCCTTATGATCAGTGATGCTGCTTTCTGAACATAGCTGATTACTGGAAGCGAGAGGTCACGTGGCCACTTCCTCCACATGGCCACCTCTGCATATGACCGGGGAATTGTCTGAGGTGGAGTGGGGCCAGCGCCCTCTCCCCCCCCCCCGTTAATCTGTGGGGTTGTCATGTACCTATTCTCTCCAGGAATACTATTTCATTGTTTTATTTAAGTCTTGTTACACCCAACCTTTTGAGTACCCAATCATGTTTGAAGTTTACACCATGTGTTGTCATTCTCTTCTCCAGAAACAAGGGTAGCACTAGTGTGGTGGGAAAAAATCCCATATGTAAAGCTAATCATGATACTTTCTTGGTAGCGCCAACCTGTTCTTAAAATGGAGAAAATAACTAAAAGCAGTTGCCCATCTCTAAATCGGCACCTGAACAAAATATTTCATTGTTTTAAATATTATATATTTTTTATTTTAAACATTGTCTTAATGTTTGAAATGTTTCAACGTTCGCTGCTATGGGGCTCCTGAGTTGGATGGAAAAGAGGCAGAGAAATGTTTTGGAGAAAGAAAGTGGTGGTCTTGGTGCCAGTTCTTCTCCTTAATCGAATTCGGGGATCTCTTTCACGTGCGTCCATCCTAAGCTACCACTTATCCAGCCTTGCCTGCATTGAGCTGAACTCTTCCTTCTCGTCGGATTCTTCCTTGTCTTGAAGATAGTGGCACAGGGTGTATGAAGCTAGTGGTTAGGATTGCTTAGCGAAGATGCTGGAATATGGACACAAAGGTGAGACACCTAGAAGAATCTACCTCTTCCTCAGTTGACTCTCCATCCTCCATGTTCCTTTCAGGGTTCCCTTTACAGATCACAGGCTTGTATCTTCAGACAACTCCTCTGCTGTCCTCTTCTTCACCTCTTTCTGTTGGCTCCACCAGCAACTGCTGAATCTACATCTTCACTCTGACTAGACCTTTCTCCTTCATGCAGTTAACTACCTTCTAGGTCCTCATTTCGTTGGTTCTAAGCGAAAGGCCAGTGGAGGTGGTCAAATCTCAGCTAATGTCCAGTGAAATTGGGTAACTGAGCAATCATGAACTTGACCAGTCAGGCATGATGTATTTTGAATCCTTAGGCCCTGTATAAATAAGAGAGATTCACTTAAAACCTCAGACGGAAGACCATTCCTTTGGCAACAAAACCTAGAAATCATCTCCACAGCTTGGCAAGCTGCCTAGAGGTCTACACACTTTGTAGCTTTATTTCTCTCATAGAAGTAAAATTGCCTCTCATATACCTCATAACTATACTATTTCTTAATGTTGAGCATCACCTTTTAAAACACAGAATTGTTCTTTTCACTCTTTAAGTATATTTGCACAGGATTTTATTTCTCCACAGAGTTACATTGAGGTGTATGGCTGTTGTATGGCTATGACAAGGTTTGTTTATGGAAATAGCTGGAGCAACTTACCGTACATTTCCCCCACCCTCAAGAGACTGAACATTACAATAAGAAGAAAAATATGGGACTTCCTGTGGAATTTCTCTGTGGTTCTGGGATGGGGCATCGTGTCTTTTGTGAAATGCCTCTTCTTGGTAACCAGTCAGGGTGCTCTTGAAGAAACACCACCAAGGTCAGGAGCCTCCCATCAGCTGCCAGATCACCCCGACCCGTTTGTAAATAACTGCAACAGCCCTAAGCAAGATTGGTCTGAGCTGAGGGCAACGTGAGCTTTGCTAAGAAGAGAGAGAAATACGAGGGGGAAACAAAAACAACTTCCTCTTGGCTTGACCTGACTTGGCTTGCTATGCAAATATCCTGGTTATCCCACAGAGATGCTGAGTCCCTGGTTTCTTCCTTTCCTATGGATAGGATTTCTTTCTTTTAAGAACATGTGGGAGAATAGACTGCTCCACCCCAGAACCCATTGGAAAAAAATGTTTTTGAGATGGAAAGGTTGATACTCATTGTTCTGAAACACCCCCCCCCTTTATTTGAACTTAAATACATATTTCTTCAGATTTGAGTCAGTTCCCCCCAGGCATGCTTACACACAGCAAGAACAGATTATATGAGTGATTTTTGCATCTAAATCCCCTTAAAGAATAGTTAAGGCAAGAGAACATAAGGATGACATTGAAGAGTTGTTTACTGAAAGCGGCAATGTTGAACTCTGGCTGTGCGTTTTCCATACATTCTGCTACCAAAAAAGATGTCAAACTGGCTGACTCTGCATTGGACCTCTGTAAAATTCTACAAAACAGAAAGCAATGGAGCACCAACTCAGCAGTGACTTGCGTCAGGGCAGAAAGAGAGAGAGAGCAAATTGGCTGTGTATCATCTTAGGTTAGGAAGGAATGAAATTTGGTCAAATGTGGGTTTGCTACCAGTATGAGACAGTCTGCATCAACAATGGGGATGGGACAGTTACCAAAGGAACTGCAGGCTGCCCGTCTCCATTTTGGTCTCCTGGAGAAAGCACAAAACAACAGAGGTCTGTAAGCCACTTAAATAAGCAACCCCAAGAATGTGCTACGAAAATCTAACCCGTAGAGTGTCCTTATAATTGCTAGCTACTTCATTGTTGCCAATGATCACTCAAAAGCTCATACCCCAAAACGTCTTGTTTGTCTCTTAAGTTGCTACTGGACTTGAATCTATCTGTTCTGCTGCAGACCAACACAACTGGGATGGTGCCGAGTTGTTTTCTGTTGCCCCAGAAGGTCGGACTAGAACCAACGGGTTGAAATTAATTTTTTTATTGGTCTTGGACTGTATTAAATAAATTTATTTATATATTTAAATCAAAAGCGTTTCCATCTAGACATTAGGAATAATTTCCTAACAGTTAGAGCAGTTCCTCAGTTGAATAGGCTTCCTCGGGAGATGGTGAGCTCTCCTTCCCTGGAGGTTTTTAAGAAGAGGCTAGATGGCCACCTGTCAGCAATGCTGATTCTATGATCTTAGGCAGATCATGAGAGGGAGGGCACCTTGGCCATCTTCCAGGCATGGAGTAGGGGTCACTGGGGGTGTGGGGGTGTGTGGGGGTGTGGAGTGATTTTCCTGCATTGTGCAGGGGGTTGGACTAGATGACCCTGATGGTCCCTTCCAACCCTATGATTCTATGAACTACCCTCTGGTACATTCTGTTATAACGCAATCCTATTCCTTTACAAAAATGCCCTCCTGAGCCACATTTGGTTTTGCAGAGTCTTCCCTTCTGAGTTGTGCTATTTTTTTTTTTTTAATTGTTTGGAAATGCATTCTTGGTTTTGTTGTCCACCCCATGCGATGTCATGAGCCCCCGAGAGTGTTGATCAGGCCAGCACAAACCGAGAGTGGCCCCCAGCATAGACAGCGGTCCGCCCTTGTTTTCACTGCTTGTCTGGGGCTGGGAAAAGGTGGGGCATGGTTCATGCGAGGGCACGGCCTGGATGTTTCTGCATTTGGCTGGGTAGGTCAAGCGTTTGCAAGCAGAGGCCTGCGGCCAGTTTACAGGGCCTCTCTGGAAGGAAGTGGCACATTCTCACACATGAGCACATGAAACTGCCTTATACTGAATCAGACTATTGGTCCATCAAAGTCAGTATTGTCTACTCAGACTGGCAGCGGCTCTCCAGGGTCTCAGGCAGACCCTGTAAATGTTTTCATCTGGTCTAGCATTCCTTACAAAGGACTTAGCCACCTTGGCTATATACAGGGTTGCCAACCTCCAGGTACTAGCTGGAGATCTTCTGCTATTACAACTGATCTCCAGCTGATAGAGATCAGTTCACCTGGAGAAAATAGCAGCTTTGGCAATTAAACTCTATGGCATTGAAGTCCCTCCTCTCCCCAAACCCCACCCTCCCCTGGTTCCGCCCCAAAAATGTCCTGCTCATTTCGAAGAAGGACCTGGCAACCCTAGCTATATAGTTGTGCCTGTTTGGGGCTGCAGTAAAATTCTAGTCTGCGTTCTTGGAAAGACCTGACCTTAATGTGTGCTGCAAGCCTCCTTTCAAAAGTAAAACTAGATTATGGTGAAAGGAGAGGGGTATTCTCATCTAGACTTATCTTTCAGTGGCCTGACCTAGATTTCAAGGGGGCTCGTAGCCCCAGAACTCTAAAGTTCAACCAACCTCTTCCTTAATACATGGAAATGAAATAACGTGTGGGTTGTAACATGAGAAAATCGTTGCCCTTCTTATGGTTTCACCAGTTGCTTTTGCTTGTAAGAAATGTTTTCGTATCTGTTCTTTATATTACCCAGGCTTTGTAGATTTCTTTCTAGTATGGTGTGCGTTGAGACGTCAGTGTACTGAAAAATCTCAGCTAAGACTACAGTTCATTTTTCAGATAGAAAATATCAATGCAGAAATCGGGGCTCTGTATAGATCTCGTAAGTATGACTGAGAAGAATATGGGGAAATTGGATCTGATACTGAGAATGTCAGTTAAAGGGCAACGTGTGAGTATATGTGTATACGCACACCTATCTACTGCAATCTGCTGGGCCTTTTGGTGTTGTGAGGGTTAATGAGCTGTGGAAGTAGACTGTTGAGGTGCAGGTGTGACACAGGAAAGAAAACACCTGGAGGGGCACCAAGGAAGATGTCAGAAGGCACCATGGTGAGCGTGGGTACCAAATTGGGACCCCTGACCCAGATGCTTGAAAAAATAGCCATAGTGAAACACATGAACACATGATGCTGCCTTATACTGAATCAGACCCTTGGTCCATCAGAGTCAGTATTGTCTACTCAGACCGGCAGCGGCTCTCCAGGGTCTCGGGCGGTGGTCTTTCACATCACCTACTTGCCTGGTCCCTTTAACTGGAGATGCCGAGGATTGAACCTGGGACCTTCTGCATGCTATGCAGATGCTCTACCACTGAGCCACAGCTCCTCCCCATAGTGGCTTGTAAACTGTGTTAAATTATGCTATCTTATTTCTAGTCTGAATTGAGACCAATGGAGCTTTTTCATTTCAGACCAGCAACACGATTGCCTGATTTCTTACATCACATAGGCAACTGTTGAGGTTATCATTAAAAATACTCCTTTAAAAAAATCTTCAGTTAGACTCCAGCAGAGCTGTTTGTTCCCTGCAAGGGAATTTATCTGTCTAGCTCAGCGTGTCCCTTGCCCTGCCCCCAAGATCCACTGTGGTTTTCCCAGGAGGGCCTACGAGAGTGAGGGGTGCCAACCTCCAGGTAGTAGCTGGCGATCTCCTGCTATTGCAACTGCTCTCCAGTCGATAGAGATCAGTTCCCCTGGAGAAAATGGCCCCTTTGGCCATTGGACTCTATGGCATTGAAGTCCCTCCCCTCTCCAAACCACGCCCTCCTCAAGCCCCACCCCAAAAACCTCCCACCGGTGGCAAAGAGGGACCCCTGGCAACCCCAATGAGAACGCACCGCACTCTAAGCCCTCTCTGGCTATTGGAACCCAGGAAGAAGAACCCGTCCTGAGCGGCTGCATCGAAACAGCCGGCTGAGGAAGATGTTGTAATTACACAGTGGGCAGAGTTCGGGGGTGATTCAGTCTTCTTCATGGAGGCATTTTTGGAAGGCAGTTTACTTCTGACTTGTGTTTCGTTTACGCTGTGGTAAATGCCCTTCTAGAATGAAAGAAACAGATGCCGGCAATTATCCTCCCGTTTACCTAATCTTATTTCCACTGCTGCATACTCTTTAATGAATAGCTTGACTGCCTTCAGATGGGTACCAAGATACAGTGAGGGGGAATGCATTGGGAATACCTGGCTTAGAAAGAGATGTGGACAGAGATGGAAAGTCCTGGAGCTGTCCTGGCTGCAATAAATTGTTTCTGTATCTGTATCGCATGCACTGTGCCTTGGATAGGAGCTGATATCGCCATGCCAGGGATTCATAATATTTAAAGAGAAGTGGGGGGCAAAAACTGCAGGGAGTTTTTGATCCAGTTCTCATGAGACTGGAGCGCTGGTGGCGAAGGAGGAGGAGGAGTTGTTGTTATTTTTACCCCGCTTTTCTCTACCTTTAGAAGTCTCAAAGTGGCTTACAATTGCCTTTCTTTCCCCTCCCCACAACAGACACCTTGAAAGGCAGGTGGGGCTGAGAGAGTTCGGAGAGAACTGTGACTGGCCCAAGGTCACCCAGCTGGCTTCATGTGGAGGAGTGGGGAATTGAACCCGGTTCTCCGGATTAGAGTCTGCCGCTTTTAACCACTGCACCACACTGGCTGGTGCTCCTGTGTTCCCTGCAGACACACTGAAGTCCTCATTTACAGAAGGCTTGATTCATATATGCCACAGGATATTTGGGGGCTGCTAGCCTGGGGTGCTTTGGGAAATGATTAGGTGGGGTCCTGGAAGCCGGGCTGGCCAGTGGGTTTTTGGCCCTCTAGGCATATTATGAGAGAGGCCCTTGGTGCAGAGTGGTAAGCTGCAGTACTGCAGTCCAAGCTCTGCTCGCGACCTGAGTTCGATCCTGACGGAAGTTGGTTTCAGGTAGCCGGCTCAAGGTTGACTCAGCCTTCCATCCTTCCGATGTCGGTAAAATGAGTACCCGGCTAGCTGGGGGTAAAGGGAAGATGACTGGGGAAGGCACTGGCAAACCACCCTGTAAACAAAGTCTTCCTACAAACAAAATCTGTCGGGATGTGACGTCACCCCATGGGTCAGGAATGACCCGGTGCTTGCACAGGGGACCTTTACCTTAGGCAAATTGTGACTTGTTCCCCCAACACAATAGAGAGAAAAGCAAGATGTCTAGAATGGGCCACTCTCACACACTCAGCCTATCCTACCTCACAGGATTGCTGTGAGGATAAAATGGAGGGAAGGAGTTATGTATGCCGCTCTGAGCTCCTTGAGGGAAGGCCAGGATAAAATATACTCAACAGCTAACTAAAGGCAGAATACATAAAGGGACCTCTGAAACAGGCACCAGGCAGAGCTGACCTGCTTTAGCTTCAGGATGCCAACCTCCTGGACAGGCCTGGAGATCCCCTGGAATGACAACTGATCTCCAGACTTCAGAGATCAGTTCCCCAGGATGAAACAGCAGCTAAAAAAAATCATAAAGGACTGTTCCTTCTTGGCTCCTGGTGACGCTCGGGGTTGTGCCTATCGGGCAGCTGCAAAAACATCCACCTGGCGCTCTTTAGTGCAGACGGTCGGAAAGGTAGAAGAAGAAGAGCCACTCAGCTTCCTCAGGCTGCAGCCCACTTGGTCCAGCATTCTGCACCCATCTGTGGGCTGCCAAAGGCCTCTCACAAGCCGTCCTCTGTGGCAGATCCCTCTGCACCTGGCAGCGAGAGACACACAGGTTTCAAAAGAGAAGCTTCCATTTAGCTGATCCTCCGTCTGCAATCTCCTGGCCACGGCATCCAGCGCTGGGTGTGAGCCTCTCGCACTCCAGAGAAATAGTCTGTGGCAGGCACGGGTGGTAGTTCTCTGAGCACATTTTTCTTTGGAGGGAGTACTGGCCCAGAGCAGACCATTGCAAAGAGTTCTTTTTTTGCATGGTATATTTTGATGTGAAATGTAAGCATTCTCCAAAAGATGGCACTGTTTGTTTGTACGCTGCCACGAAGGCTCCGGGTAGCATAGACCTGTAGTACGGTCTCAAAGCATTCATACAAGATCAAAATATTTTGAATTAAAATAGAATGGAGTGGGAAGGGGCCGTAAAGGCCATCTAGTCCAACCCCCTGCTTAATACAGGATCAGCCTAGAGCATCCCTGACAAGTGTTTGTCCAGCTGCTGCTTAAAGACTGCCAGGGAGGGGGATCTCACTGTTGAACAACTCTTACTGTAATAAACCTTTTCCTAAGAGAGCCAGCGTGGTGTAGTGGTTAAGAGCGGTGGTTTGGAGCTGTGGAGTCTGATCTGGAGAACCGGGTTTGATTCCACATGAGCGGCGGAGGCTAATCTGGTGAACCGGGTTGGTTTCCCCACTCCTCCACATGAAGCCAGCTGGGTGACCTTGGGCAAGTCACAGCTCTGTTAGAGCTCTCTCAGCCCCACCTACCTCACAGGGTGTCTGTTGTGGGGAGGGCAAGGGAAGGTGGTTGTAAGCCAGTTTGAGTCTCTCTTAAGTGGTAAAGAAAGTCGGCATATAAAAACCAACTCTTCTTCTAATGTCCAGCCAGTACCTTTCCTCCCGCAAGTATTGTGAGTCCTATTCTCTGCTGTCAGCAGGAACAGCTCCCTTCCCTCCCCCTTCAAATACTTAAAAAGAGCAATCCTGTCCCCCCTCAACCTCCTCATCTCCAGAGTAAACACTCCCAAGTCCCTCAGCCTTTCCTCCTAGGGTTTGGTCTCCAGGCCCCTGATCATCCTCGTCGCTCTCCTCTGCACCCGCTCAATTCTGTCAGCTCTGACAACATCGCTCCAAGGTATTGAAAAAAACACTTGCCAGAACTGATTCCCAAGACCTTTTTACCTGGAGATGTCTTGGACTGAACCTGGAACTTGCTGGCTGCAAAGCGTGCACTCTTCCTTTCCTTCAGAATGGCAGTTCTGTGTTTGGTAATGCTCAGCTGAACATTACAGCAGTATAATTCTCAACGTGGCCCCCTCTGTGGATACTTAAATCCATGGTTCTGGGCCATGAAGAAAGGAAGATTTCCAGAAGCATCCAGGTTGGAAGAAAAATATGAAAACTGAAAAGGGGAAGGATTCCTCCTAAAACAGAAGGATGTTGTTTGTGTTGACCTGGAGAAATCCATCTTCTGTGATGAGTGTAGGAGATGTCAAAGCAGAGGAAGGGGCTGCTGGAGCTAGATAGGAGGGGGAGGCATGTGAAACAGTTGCACTAAAACATTTTATGCCATAAGTTTCTATTGGATCCTGCTTACATTTATCTGGGATGAGTGACTTTGATTGAGTGTGAAACAGTATTATTGGTTTCTATTGGATCCTGCTTGGATTTATCTGAGATAATTATTTAGATAACCCAGTCCTTTAACACAAGGTTTTTAGAGTGACATTGACTGAGTGTGGAATATATTGGATTTGGACCTGAATATTGTGCCCCACATTTTCTTACATCCAAGTGGTTTAACTGAGTTGTCAAGCGAGCTGGCATTGAGTCACACTTTGATAAATTAGATGAGTCATATTTTTAATGACAAAAAAAAATCTCAAGAATAAAAACAAAATAACTGAAGTGTGAAGTAGAAAACAGAGATTAGCATAATAACAGCTCAAACAGTCACCTGGAGTTTTGACTGAGCCCATTAATAGCAACAGCCTCAAACAGCAAAAGAATCCAAGCGTCCTGCAGACTTTGGGGGAACAGACAAAGAAACAGAAATGTTTGGCTAGGAAGGTGTGTGGGTCCAATCCATTATAAATGGGACGCTCTGCTGAAATAAGTACATATAATATTTATAGCTGTAAAAGGGGGGGGGAACTATTAATGTAAAGGGTTTTTTGCTAATACTATCTTAGTACATGCTTCAGAGGTAAGCAAAATTATCCTGAATATCGCTGGAAAAGATCCATGAACGTAGGAGAGCTGTTGATAAAATATTTTTAAAATGAACTTCTCCGAAACAAAGTTGGTATATTAAGCATACATGAAGCTCAGAAAATTCTGCTGCACAATGAATGCAGAAAGGAGGAACAGCTAGTGAATGAAGTCGGTGGAAGGATGGAAGAGCGCGCAGGGTATGGTTGTTGTACCATCCGGGCCTCCCCATTCCAAAGATTCTACCCGCTTATTGTAAATTTTTAATTGTTCCCAAATACAGTGTGCTCTTCTCCAAGGCTAGATTAAATGCACGGCCATTGGGGGAGTTAGTAGGGTTCCCCTTTTCCAATTACTTTGTATTTGTGGATCAGGGAGTTTGGACACTGTTTGGAATTTTTTTGTAGATTGTAAAAAGTGTGATCTCGCCAGAGACAAATGGATCACAACACACATTCAGAAGTGGGGACCTGCCCTAAAGCAAGATATAGTTGCAAAGTTATTGGCTGATACTGATCCAAATGTAACCCTCGCCGTGGCAAAAATTTTATCTATGGTTTTTAATTATACCTCTTTTTAACTTTACTGTTTAGATTTTATATTTTTGTATGTTTAGGTATTTATGTATTATGGAATGTATTGAATTTGTTTTGCTCATGACCTGTTGGTCCACGAGCATAAAGAATCGAATAAAGAATGGAAAAGAATGGAAGCAATCAAATAACTTTTAAGCAGAATTTCTTCCAGTGTCCGGCTTCCTGCTTTTCCAGTATTAATTAACAGGGATGGCAGAGAGTTCAGAGACAAAAGGCAAGGCAGCTCTGGTCTCTCAAAAGGAAGTTCTCATCTAAGATGGGAGGCCTCTCCCGAAATACTTTTAAAGCTGGATTACTGAATAACTGTTAGAATAGACTGCTTTCCTCCTTATTAGCGATTTAAAGCTATTTAAATATATACTATTCTAATCCTTTCAAATTGCTTTTAAAATAATAATAATCTTTTAATAGGCTCTGCATTTCTTCTGATCGTGTGTGTGTGTGTTTAATCACGGTTCAGGTTTCCATTAAATTGTCCCATTTTCCATAGTTACTTGACTAATTGTAAATCTAGCAGGAACATCAAAGAGATCAAAACACTGTGTTCTTATGTTGTCTCAGTTACTGAGAATACTCTCCTGAAGTTAAAGATTTAAGGGCTACCCCACATATTACTTTGACTTCATTATGGAAGTCATCTGAAGCAGCTACTGCATGACAACTGCTTCATGGTACAGCCATGAATGCATAAATAGTGTCCTACCATGTGAAGCATCCTATTAGCTCTCCCAGTCATAACACACACCGTCAACTGAGCATGAGCAAAAACCAGGCAACATATCCTCTGATGGATCGCCATATCATTGCCAGATGTTCATGGTACCTGCTAAGAGACATGCGACATTTCTCCTGGGAATGGTAGCAACACCTACTCATTACAGCTGCATCATGGACCAGTACGGACATCCAGGGTTGCCAGGTCCCTCTTTGCAACAGGTGGGAGGTTTTTGGGGTGGAGCCTGAGGAGGGCGGGGTTTGGGAAGGGGAGGGACTTCAATGCCATAAAATCCAATTGCCAAAGCAGTTCATGAGAGGGAGGGCATCTTGGCCATCTTCTGAGCATGGTGTAGGGGTCACTGGGTGTGTGTGGGGGAGGTAGTTGTGAATTTCCTGCATTGTGCAGGAGGTTGGACTAGATGACCCTGGTGGTCCCTTCCAACTCTATGATTTTATGATTCTATGATTCTTCTCATAACAAAATGACAGCACCAGAAATTATTAGTAACTCCCTCATTGCAAGCGAGGCTGGCCCCACCCAGGGAATCCCCACATTTGCACACCCCCAAAGACCCTCTGACTTCGCTGACAGTGGCCTGGATAAAATGATCTCGTATAATGGGGGTCCCTGAACTGGGAGGCATTTTTCTGGATGCTCTCTGGAGTAGCCCACCTGCTGGAATGCCCCCAAGAGCCACTGATCCAAATGACTCAAGTCCTCTGGTTAATAACCCCAGGCTCTAGAACTTCCTTCCTCAACCAGCCTAACCAGCACACAGACGACCCCTTCCTCATCGGATGAAATGGCTGAAGACTCTGAGTAGGTGGCAGCTAACCCCGTCGCCAGAAGGAGGCAGCTGGGACACCTCTTTAACGGGCAGGGGGAGCCCCAAAAGTCTGGATCCGCCTGCTCACCTTGGGATACAAACCTACCTTTGGACTCTCTTGCACCCTGAACCCTCCAGCCCAAAGCCTGCTGCCACACCAGAGGTCTTTCCCCAACCGGACCCCTCACAGGACTCACAGGCCATAATTTGGCATGGCCCCTTCAAAGACTGGTAGGCTGCTCCTGGAGGGGAGGGGTCTGTAGCACCACTTCCTTGCAGTAGTATTTAGGAGCGTATTTGATTCACTTGGTGGCAGTCTCAAATTGTGGTTTTAAATGCTGGTTTTATTATGGTTGTTTTATTTATATTGTAAGCGCCTTGAGTGCCATAATGTGGAAAGATGGCTAAGAAATGTTTAAATAACAAGAAGAATAACAATAACATGCCCTGACCTGGATGGCTCAAGCTGGCCCAATCTCATTAGATCTGGAAGGCTAAGCAGAGTTGGCCCTGGTTAGTATCTAATCAGGAGACCATTGAGGTCATTTACGCACGGTCGCTGTTGCCTCCTTTATTCCCGTTTCAGCCAGGATCAAAGTAACCCGGGTTGGGGGAAACTATGCATTGGCTGTAAGGCCAATTTCTCAGGGGTTCCATCATTCATCACAGCTAACTACCTTGTGTTTCCATGAGAAACCACGAATGCTTCCCAGACGGGAGACCAAACCTATTATTTTGCATGATCATTTCATCCTGGGATGTCATTGAGGGTGAGTCAAAAATTGTTCAACTTTTCAACGTTTAAAATATTGTCGAAGGCTTTTACAGTCAGAGTTCATTGGTTCTTGTAGGTTATCCGGGCTGTGTGACCGTGGTCTTGGTCTTTTCAACGTTTATTTCTCGAATGTGTAAGCAAACCAGGGGGTTAAAATTTTGGATAAATGACCTTGGGAAGCTCTTGGCTACCTGGCCTTGGTCCAGAATTTTGGGTAATCCAGAAAGCTAGTCTACCAGCACATGACCAGGGAAGACCCTGATTCACATCCTCTCTGAACTCACAAGATGTTTTTGTTTAAGCAGATGTTTCTCACCCTCACATCTACAATATGGGAACCATACTGACTTGCTAGATATCCCAGGAAACTGTAGGTTGTTTCTCATGCTGTGCTGTTCTATGGTTTTTCAACAGCATCCCACAGAGGCCTGTTCTGCATGCTGCCCTTGCTCCTAATTCTATGCAGGGCCAATCCGCAGGCTTGAAGACTGGCTTTGCTGCGAACCACCCGCACCTCCTTATTTCCCATGCATTGGTCTCAGGATTGTCCCTGTTCTGCATGAACCAATGCACTTGTGAGTTCACAATGGAGATTTGCCACAGATGGCCCAAGTTGTTTTTGGTGCCTGGGGTGGAAAATCGAAATAATAAGGGATAATAAACCGCTAAATAATTGTCATTTTGCTGTTCTGAATTCAGCAATCTGTTTCTACAATCAAGAGACAAGATGCATAAGTCCTCCAGTTTTGCAGAATTTCTGCTGCTGTGCTAATTAATAACTATGCTAGTTAATAACTCTTAGAATAATGATGGTTTTGCTTCCACCAGAGAGGGGTAAGGAGGTTTATGGGGCAGGAAAGCTGCATCTCCCTATCCTCTGGAAATTAACCAGACAGCATCTGAAATCGATGAGGTCAGGAAGGGTGAATGAATTAGAATTCTGCCTTGAAATTGGTATGTTTCTGCTCTGTGTCTAGAACTCTCCTCCTTTCTGGATTTTATAAGATCCGTTCTAGGGCCTTCTGGAGAGATGAGTGTCATCCTGGGCAAGTCACTTCCATATATTAAATGAAGATTTCTTTCCCTTGACATTGAAGAAAGAAGAAGGAGATTGAGACTGGGAAGGGCAGCCATGAAGGAGCTAGAAAAGATTTTGAAGTGTAAGGATGTGTCACTGGCCACCAAGGTCAAGTTAATTCATGCCATCGTATTCCCTATTACTATGTATGGGTGTGAAAGCTGGACAGTGAAGAAAGCCGATAGGAAGAAAATAGATTCCTTTGAAATGTGGTGCTGGAGGAGAGTGTTACGGATTCCGTGGACTGCCAAAAAAACAAATCAGTGGGTTATAGATCAAATCAAGCCTGAACTGACCCTAGAAGCTAAAATGACTAAACTGAGGCTGCCGTATTTTGGTCACATTATGAGAAGACAAGAGTCGCTGGAGAAGACAGTTATGCTAGGAAAAGTTGAGGGCACCAGGAAAAGAGAAAGACCCAACAAGAGATGGATTGACTCAATAAAGGAAGCCACAGCCCTCAGTTTGCAAGATCTGAGCAAGGCTGTCAAAGATAAGAAGTTTTGGAGGACTTTGATTCATAGGGTCGCCATGAGTTGGAAGTGACTTGAAGGCACTTAACACACACACACACACATCCCAGATCTACTGCCTATTATCTTCATCGGGTTATAATTGGCTGCGACGAAGCAACAGTCTTTCAGTGTTTCCCATATTGTAAATAACTTCATAAACTTGTAGCATGCTCCCTACTTCTACACAGCAAATTGCCCTTTTAATATACTGAAAAGCCCCTACAATGATGAAAGGCTATGCTAACCACAGAGAGCGGCTCTAAATGTGATGCTGGCCAAGGCTGATTCACACGTTGTGAAGTCCTTGTGGCCACCACAAGGACATGGGAACATACTGGGAGTTCTCTGCTTCCAGTGAGCACTGGGGTTCAATCTGGATCAGGAGCATGGGGAAGGGTCTTCAGCCTTCTGCCCCATGCCATTTTCTTGACACAAAATTACCCTGGGGAGCTGCTGTTTGCTCGATTGGGAAACTAACATGTCACAACAGCTTTGGGGGGGAAAGCAAGGGGGAACCATTGTTGGACACCCAGCTGGGGGAATCACTGTGCTAGTGGTGGCCAGCACAGGGGCACTGAATGGAGTGTCGGCTGCAAGCTTTTTCTTGGGGAAGTGGGGGGTTGAACTAGCCGTTTTCCGCAAAAAGTGTTTTTCAGTTTTGTCTGCCTATTTGAACCCCCCCTGGCAAACCGCCTCTGGTTCTCCTTACCTGTCGCCTGAAATGCATCTGCCTTGGAAGAAGCATGGAAGATGACTTGGAAGTCGTGTCCCTTGCTCCTAAAGCTATCCCATGATTCCTTTAAGCTTGGAGCGTCTTCCCCAAGTCCTTCGCATTCAATAGCTAGCCACCAGATGGCATTACACTGCCCTGATCTGCCTTCGGGAGACTATTTTCACTAAGTTTTTTAAATTCTCCTTAGATCTGCAAATGCGTGAGAACTTGACAATAGGAATGTAAATCATTTATATATGCACATCTGTCTTCTGGTTACAAAAAAAGAGAGTAAGGAACAAAAGATGAAAATGGTGATGATCAATGCCACCAAATGCTTTTCACGGGGAAACAAAAGGATGCCAAATGCCCCCAACGCCCCCAATGGACCTGTTTGAAAAGACCGTGGGTGCAGACACTCCGGCTGCAGATACTTTCGTTTGCTCTGCCCATGAGAGCAAACTACTGAGGGGCTACTGAAAAGAAGAAGAAGAAGAAGAAGAAGAGAATGTTTTTATATGCCGACTTTCTCTACCACTTAAGGAAGAATCAAACCGGCTTACAATCACCTTCTTTTCCTCTCCCCACAACAGACACCCGGTGAGATAGGTGAGGCTGAGAGAGCTCGAACAGAGCTGTACCTTTCCCAAGGTTACCCAGATGGCTTTGTGTGTAGGAGTGGGGTGGGGAAACCAACCCGGTTCTCCCACTGTGTCCCATAGGGCCAAGAGTGCATGGGACTGCAATCCCAATCTCAGCCTTCACAGACAACAGGGTGATGGGCAGTGAGTGACAGCAGAGAAACAACGCAAGAAAGAGATCTGCTTTTCCCCAACCTGACCACCATACGACAAAGTCAATGTGGACTGATGACCAAACACAATGAATGGATGAATAAATTAATGGTAACAAGGACTTCCCCTTGGAAATGTCTCTGGGGCAGAAAACCATTGTAAAGTGGCAAGCCAACTGTCAGCATTACACTTCCAAGCAATGATCCCCGTCAGTATCAAAGGGCGTTATAGACCACATAAAGACAGAAGTAAGGAGGTTAACCGGCTCAAGATTGACTCAGCCTTCCATCCTTCCGAGGTCGGTCAAATGAGTACCCAGCTTGCTGGGGGTAAAGGGAAGATGACTGGGGAAGGCAATGGCAAACCACCCCATAAACAAAATCTGCCTAGAAAACGTCGGGATGTGACGTCACCCCATGGGTCAGGAATGACCCGGTGCTTGCACAGGGGACTACCTTTACCTTTATAAGGAGGTTAAAGCACTTCATTGTTATCTATTTTGGTCATTTGTGTTGCAAAAGATGACAAAAGCAGTCAACACCTTTCACAGATGTACCAAATTATGTGCATATGTAACCAGTGCTTTTTTTCACATTTACATTTTATTTCTATTAAAAGGTTTAGACTTTAGGTGTTAGCAAAAGGTCACTGAGCATGGGCAGTTAGTAAAGTTGCTCACGTATTACCAACTATAAGCGACTCATCCCCTCCGTCAGTCTGGCTTGCAGCAGGAGAGAGAGCCCTTGACTGAGGGAAGGAACTGCTCATTTCCTTGCAGGTATGTGATGACCCCACACAGGGAGAAATTGCATATTAGAAATTCCCCTTTAGGAGACATTATCAAGGAAGGGCTTGTCAAGGAGAGAGAAGGCCCACAGCCCAATCGAGCGAGCTGATAATGTCCTTGCAGGCATGTGATGAGCCCACTCAGGGAGAAATTGCACATTAGCAATTCCCCTTTAGAATATATTATTAATGAAGGGTTTGTCGAGGAGAGAGAAGGCCCACAGCCTGACCGAGGGAAGTGCAAAGAGGGAAGGGCAAAGAAATTATCTTTGCAGGCGTGTGATGGGCTCAGCCAGGGAGAAATTGCACATTAGATCTTCTACTTCAGGCGATGTTATAAAGGAAGGGCTTGTCAAGGAGAGAGAAGGCCCACAGCCTGACTGAGGGAGCTCAGGTGACGGGTGTGGTGCTGCCTCCTGAGCATTCCCTACATATTCTCACTACCACCAAAGGCCCCTGCCTGAGAAATATTGTGTGTGTGTAAAGTGCCGTCAAGTCACAGCTGACTTATGTCAACCCTGTAGAGTTTTCAAGGCAAGAGATGTTCAGAGGTGGTTTGCCATTGCCTGCCTCTGTACGGGCTGAGACAGTTCGGAGAGAACTGTGACTAGCTCAAGGTCACCTAGCAGGCTTTGTTTGGAGGAGCAGGGAATCAAACCCGGTTCACCAGGTTAGAGTCTTCGCTCATGTGGAGGAGCGGGGGAATTGAACCCAGTTCCCAGAGTAGAATCCGCTGCTCTTAATCGCTACACCACGCTGGCTCACAGTGTGAAATCTTAGTTGGACCCAAAGAACAGGGTGGCTTAGTCATATATAGTTTCAGGACGGTCAGCACAGGTGGGTGACTCTGAGGTAAAAGGGAATCCTTTAAACAAAACGGTTGTTTTCACTGAAACATAAACAGAGTTTATTTAGAAGGAAAACAGTATGACGGTTTCAGGATATTTCAGTAGTGTAATGGTTTCACATAGGTTCTCTGAAGTCCCTTAAATAGACCTAGTCACACAGGCTTGTTTTTCTCACTTGCCGCTGAGGCTGATAACTTCCACAAAGCTGAATTTCAATGCAAATTCCCATTTTGTCCGGATCAAGTAGACACCCTAGCCCACATTGTTTTAGCACGTTTGCAAAATCATATTGCATGAAGTACATATATCGCTCCCTGGATAAAACAGCGATTGACGCTTTCTGAGAAGCAGATACTGCATTATCTGCTATCAAGTAGATGCTTCTCTATGAAGGAGGGGGTGACCCCTTCAGGACCCCATAAAATCAGACCCCCTGACCCAATCTTCACCAGACTTTGGGGTTCATGCAAGGAGAGTCCCTTGAAGCGACCCTGAAAATTTGAGAACTCTACCTCCAAAACTGTCTCCTCCAGTGCTCATTTATAAAATTCCCATAGGCAAAAGCCTGGGGAAAGCCAAAGCCGAAAACATTTGGGCAGACTCCCAGGTTTTGATATTCAGTAAAACCGAAAACCGAATATTGCTGAAATGGCTAATTTTGG
Source organism: Euleptes europaea (assembly GCF_029931775.1). NCBI lineage: Eukaryota > Metazoa > Chordata > Lepidosauria > Squamata > Sphaerodactylidae > Euleptes > Euleptes europaea. The sequence continues at coordinate 1,580,796 of NC_079327.1, read as the reverse complement.
GTTCATTTTCGGTTTGGGTTTATTGATATGCACAACCCTAGTGCATTCCTTGATGAGACATGGGAAAGCTGCACACATCCCAACCAAGAACTCTTCCAGTTATTTTTTTTTTGTCTCCTTACACCCAGGTTTCCACAAATGACTGGTGTGTGCAAGACAATAACTGGGCAAAGCAGTCCTTCTGAAATATCCTATTTCCATGATAACTTGCTAGGACAACTGATCAAATTTTTCATTGGGAGGATAACTTCATCTCCTGCTCCAGGAGCAGTCCTCTCAAATGTAGAATCAGTACCCTGAGCTTCTCTGTTAGAGGCACAATTACTCCCAAATTTTTATTTCCCAGAGCTGTCCAAAAAGACACACGTTTTACATCCATAAGGGCAACATTTCCCCTGACAAAGTGAGTAGGTGTCCACCCCCCAACCCTGACCTTCTTCCATAACTGACACAAGGGTACACTTGCTCTTCAAGAAAGGCAGAGTGTGGCATAACATCTATGGTTGTAGCTTCTCTCCCTTCCATGCCCCTCCACACCCCTGGCCTCATCTGGAAGGCTCTCTCCACCCTCATTTCTGTGGCCCTGTGACTGGCAGCAGGCACCCTGCCCATCAAGGCCCCATAGCCACCCCCCTGCACTATGGCTGGACGCCACTGCACGGGATCTCTATGTTATTCTATGCGATTCCACCTTCCTTTTGGTGCTGGCCGTGGCGTTTGTATGCCCTTAGGGAGCAGCTCAGCTACCCTGAAGTTGTGTTCACCCAGCAGTGGCACAAATCCCCCCCCCTTAGGATTGGGCTGTGATTTTGCATTGAGTATCTTTGTGTACCACCTCAGGATGCCACATAGTAGGACAGAAATCACATAAGGAAGAAAATCTTCAGCAAATCTGGTGCGCAAAACTGAACTAGATGCATCAAACTCACATGAACACATGAAGTTGCCTTATACTGAATCAGGCCCTTGGTCCATCAAAGTCAGTACTGTCTACTCAGACCAGCAGCGGCTCTCCAGGGTCTCAGGCAGGGGTCTTTCACATCACTTATTTGCCTGGTCCCTTTAACTGGAGATGCCGGGGATTGGACCCGGGACCTTCTGCATGCTGAGCAGATGCTCTACCACTGAGCCATGGCCCCTCCCCTGGGCTGAAGACCCTGCAGCAGAACCTGCGTGCTCAGACCTCCATTGCAAAGGGCCTCTTCTCATTCACGACAATTCAGCAAGAAATTAGCAAGCAGGAAGGAAGGAGGGAAGGGGAAACCATGAGCACATGCACAGTTCAAAGGCAATGCCAGAGTGCATGTGGAGGGCTGCGCAAAGGAGTTGCTGACTCTCAGCAATTTGGCGTTTATGTTGTTTCATCAGAACCAAAATGTCAAGCCGCATAATCATTTGAAACGTTTTCATGTAGGAAATAAGGCAGGAGAGGGGGTGGGGGAGAAAGCTGCTCTCTGCCCTGAATCACGCGCTGTTTATGCAGCGTGCTTTCCTTTCTGAAGGGTAGCCTCTAATTATTTCCTGGCTGTCCAAATACAATTGCCATAGCAACGGCTCCTTTTTTTTGTAGTAGCTGTTTCAGAGTCATGCTAACCTGTGTGTGGATCTTTGTTTGTATATAACCCGAAGGTCTCCATGTCTTTCTCAGATGTGGTGGAACCAGGATGCCCTCTCGCTGACTTCCCTGACGTTTCAGGCGGCAGGGGTGCGGGGTGTTCCCCTCGTATTTTGACTAGGACATCTGGCAGTCAGTGAAACATTTTCTCTTTCAACTTTATAGATGACTTAAGAACTTTGTAGTAAAAAGCCCGCATGGCCAAATGGTTGCAGAACATGCTACAATTTCCCACATCACCCTTTCTTTGACCTTTTATGTTTTGTAGACCAAATATACTGGAAACAATTTTAGCTTCCTTTCCAGAGTAGTCCCCCCCGCCCCAGTTGGTGCATAGGATGGGTGCATAGGAAGGCGTCTCCAAGTGCAAACCGTAAGCGAAAAAGGGTGCTCCTCACGAAGGTGGCTGTGATGTATATATGTGCGTACACCTTTAAGTGAGCCCCCACGAGTTCCTTTCTGTCCCCCTCCCCAGGCCTGTCTGGGAGGGTCAGTGCCACAGATTGAGGAAGAGATTGATTTTCAAAAAAATAATAAGGCCTTTTATGATTGGCTGATTCTCTCGCGGTCACCCCTCTGACAACTTCAGGTCTTTGTTTTGATTATGCGTGCCGTTTCTGACCATCAGAGGTTGCCTCGCCTCGCTCTCCCCCTGTGTTTCCCTGCGTGTTGCCCTCATTTTTAAATTCGAGATAAAACAGGTCCCTGAAAACACAGGCAAAATACGGGGAAATGCAGGGGGAGAGCGAGGCGACCTCTGACAGCTGGAAAAGGCGATGCATAATCAAAAGGAAGCCCCAAAGCAGTTGGCAGGGATGCCCACGGGGAAACATCCCTGCATAAAATCCTCTCCGGACAGCTCCCGGCCCTACCCAGCTACTTCAAGCTCTGTCTGTGCTTAAGTGACTCTCCTTGATCTAAACAGTTAGGGCGCTTTCACACATGCCGAATAATGCACTTTCAATGCACTTAGCAGCTGGGTTTTATTTATTTATTTGATTTATATCCTGCCCTGTTTACTGTGTGAAACGGCAAAATCCACTCACAAACGACACTCCTGCCGCCTATCTGTCCCAATTAGAGATCTTCAGCTATGAAGAGCATTCACCCTTGCCAGATGCCAAGCTCTTCCCTCGGCAGTTGTGGATGGGAGATACAGAAAGGTTCCCCTGGAGGAGAGGGTTTGTCCCTGTGCTCTAAAGGAAATTGTTGTTTTTTTTTAAATAATTGTTATTGTTTTTCAAAATATTTAAAAAAACAATTCAACAATTGATATATATCATCAAAGGAAAATAAAAAACAATGACTTATTGTTGAAGATACAAATAAATTGAAATAAAATATAAAGACTTCCCCTTCATCTCCCTCTATCTCATTATAAATTTGTATACTCTTTTGTATAAAATTCTAATCCTGATATTGTTGCATATATATAAATGTAGTTCTTTAACAAAAATCAAATATAATATATATTCATATTATTTCAAATAATACGTAATTAATACCTTTCTTCAAATCAACCTTATTATAATGACTATATATTTTAATTATAAAAACATCCCTAATAATAGTAAAAAAATGGATTAGATCAATGAATAACCCTTAAGTTCCCCCATTTGAAGTTCATTTTCACAGTAGATTCTCCATTCCTCCCATTCGCCCATAAATTGCGCATTGTCTTTTTGGTTTACCAATGCCGTAAGTTTTGCCATTTCCACCAGTTCCAACATTTTTTGTATCCAATCTCTTTTGTCTGGAATGTCTGATAATTTCCATTTAGCTGCATAAATCAGACTTGCAGCAGTGGTGGCATATATTAAAAATGATCTCTGAGTTAAAATAGAGTCTGGTATCATATTAAGTAACATCATCTCAGGCGTTTTGGATATATTGTTCTGTATAATCAATCTTATTTCATTGTAGATCATGTCCCAAATTTTTTTTGCTTTATCACAAGTCCACCACACATGATGAAATGAGCCTATTTCTGTATTACACTTCCAACACTTTGGGGACAATGATTTATAGATCGTTGCCAACTTTTTAGGTGTTAAATACCACCTATACATCATTTTGTAAATATTTTCTCTTAATGACTGAGCAAGAAGAAGTTTCATGTCTCATGACCAAAGTCTTTCCCATTTATCCAATAAAATACCTTGGCCCACTGTCTGTGCCCAGGTAATCATAGTAGGTTTTATCCGTTCTTGCTCACAATAAATTTCTAATAATAGTTTATACATCTTAGATATTAGATGATCATTTGTATCCAGTAAAAGTTTTTGAAAAGTTGATTTGTTTTTAGAAAACCCTGTTTTCAAATCCTGAGCATAAACAGAGTTTATCTGATGATATTGAAACTAGGTCAATAGATCCTTTACTTCATCATAGTCTTTAAGTGAGCATTTGTTACCTTCCCACTTTAGAAGATCTTGGTACGTGATAAACTGTTTGGGCCTGAGTGGTCGTAATGTTAACATTTCCTGTGATGAAATCCACATCGGTGTCTTTGGTTCAAAAAGATGTTTATATTTCTTCCATGTTCTAAATAAAGAGGATTTAATCCTATGTTGCTGAAATGATATATGTATTTTAATTTTGTTATACCACAAATATCCATGCCAACCACTTCTGTTATCGAAACCCTCTAAATCAAGTAATCGTGCATTAGAAAGTTCAATCCAAGCTCTAAAGGAAATTGAAACAACGGAGCATGTCCTACTGCGCTGTCCACTATGTCAAGAGGTTCGTTCTAAGCTTATCTCTCCCTGGCTTAGCTGGCATTTCAGCCATACAGGTCAGGAGTATACTAAAATGTTGCTTATAGACGAAAACTCACAGGTTACAGTAAGAACGGCCAAGTTTTGTGCAGCGGCCTATAAAATCCGTCAGACGCTGCTGAGAACATCAGAAGGTCAATAATTTTAAAGAGTGATATTTATAGTTTGCAAAGAGTGCAAACAACTTTTTTATTATTTGTATAAACTTGTGGGTAGAGCTTAATACTAAGGGTTTTAGTGGTAAATTGTGAAGAGCTGTGCTGGTCTTTGACTGTTTTTCATAAAGATCGATTGATCACTCGCAAACTATCATTAAAGTGCATTGAAAGTGGATTGAAAGTGCATTATTCGGCATGTGTGAAAGTGCAGTTACAGTTCCAATGGCCGCTCCCAGGATTCCACAGCTGTCAATTAGGTGGCTCCAAGACCAGAATAGCTCCCTGGAATTAAGCAGTTCTTTACAGTCTCCCTTAGGCCTTAGTCCCTGTGTGCATTGGTTGCAGGCTCTCAGTGTGTGTGTCTTAGTTTTCTCCACCCATAACTGTCCTCTCCCAGCTGGAAGCAATCAAGAGACCTGTTGCAGAAGCTATCAGAGTCTCCTACATTCTGCTGGCTATTGAGCAAGACTGATAGGCAAGATTACCCCTGTCCGCCACACCTCAGAGGATAGTACGTGGTGTCAGTAGTGTCGGAGCCGTAGATCAGCCTGTAGTGTCGGAGTCGTAGATCGAAATATTCAAATTCCTATTTTTGCAGAAAGCAAGGTGAAGCAGTTTGCAGAGGGGATTCCAGGTTGAGAATCCAGCATGACATAAAACGGATGGAACAGCTTCAACCACCACCCCCAAGAACTTCACTAGGATTTTAGAACACTGGAGAAAATGGGAACAGAAATTAAAGCTGTACCTGGCAACTCCAAAAACTGAGGATGAATCACTGTAATGGTACATTGCATAGAAGACAAGGCAATTAGAAATATACAAAACCGATCTGTCTTCTTTGCTTTGTCCTTCCCCTCATCATAATGTACACTGATGGTTTTAACCTAGAGTATTGCCTTCTGGTTTTTTTAATACTTCTGATTTATCCCTTCTGATTATTCTGTTTTTATTTTTTGCTAGTTTTAAAATGTGAGGTCTCCTTATGGCCAAACATATTCTCCTGTCAACTAGGGCTGCTTTATTAATGATCTTACAGCTGGCTTTTATCGATCATATGTGTCTGGTTTTCAATGTCCAGCCTGCTTTATTGTTTTTTAATGGCTGTTGTAAGCCACCTGGAATGCATTTATGTTAACAGTAAGGGATCCAAATATTTGAAATAAAGAAACATCCTCTTCTCCATAAAGGAAAGGTAGGTATCTTATCTTTTCTAATAGTGGTAAATATTTCCTTTTAGGAGTGTGTGTAAATGAATTTAGTTGGTAACCATTTTTTTATCACCTAGTCTTGATCTCCAGTGAGCAAGCAGGAAAAGGTAACCCATTTTTACAATATATAATAGCACTATAAAGCAGCTGCAATGATAAGAAGAAAATAGGATGCAATTTCCTGATCCTTCTCTTTTCTTCCCCTCTTTAAGGAATAGCCCATATTTTATGAAAGATATAATTACACAGAGACTTCCAGAGCAATGCCTTTGATATTTATTGATTTTTGAAAATTATTAAGCCATTTCCTCATCTAGTAACTGTAAGGGAAGAAATCAGTTTCTTTAATGTTATAGCAATGCCAAAGAAAACCTACCACGAAACCATATTTCCAGTCGGAGAAATATCTTTTTCATAATATAGTTCCTCTGACCTGGATGGGCCAGGCTAGCCCGGTCTCATCTGATCTCAGAAGCTAAGCTGGGTCAGCCCTGGCTAGTATTGGGATGGGAGACCCCCAAGGAATACCAGGGTCGTGACTCAGAGGAAGGCAATGGCAAACCACCTCTGAACATCCAGTATAAAACCAGTGTACTATTTCCCAGATCTAAAGAATCCCTCAAAGATGCTGCTAGCTGTCAATATGGAAAAGATGCTGGCATCATATAGATGTCTGTACTTCCCCCCACACTGAGTCTAATAGAGAATGTTATAGTATGAGGATGTTAATTAGAGTTTTCACCCTCTGCTGCAGCATGAGAGCTGAATGCCCTGGTGATGAAGGTTCAAGAGAAGCCAAGCCTGCTGGAATAGATGGCTGTGGACCTTTGGTGTTGATCAGATTGAGGGAGGCATAGAAGGAGCAGACATCTGTCAAGGTCTATCAGCCCAGGAGAGACTTGAGTCTGCAGCTCATCAGCAGAAGTCTCAGTGCTGCAATGCCACATGAAATGTCAAGAAGGAGGAGGAGGAGGAGGAGGAGGAGGAGGAGGAGGAGCTGGTTTTTATATGCCAACTTTCTCAGCCACTTAAGGAAGAATGAAACCGGCTTACAATACCCTTCCATTCCTCTCCCCACAATAGACACCTTGTGAGGTAGGTGGGGCTGAAAGAGTCTGGAGTCAAACATGACTGGCCCAAGATTAGAGTCCGCCGCTCTTAACCACTACACCACTCTGGTATAGTGATTATATAGGGATATATAAAGAAAAAAAATATGTATATAATATATGGGGGGCATCATTTTGTACTTTTGCCCCCCTTAAAAAAACTTAGATCCGGTCCTGCCGGTATCACCACCACTCGCTGAGTGGTTTTAGAAAAGCAGTTTGGACCTGAATTTTACACTGACTATATGTGAATAGAGCTGATATGCCCCTCAAAGCCTCAAACAGCATGAGCTAAGCATGGACAAAACCAGGAGAGGGTTGCTCAGCACCACCCCAACGTGCTCCTTGGGGAACAGTTTGCTGGGCCAAACCACACATCTGGGTTTTGAACAGGTTTGGTCCAGGTTGCCCACAGCCACACTGCTAAGAGGCACCAGAGAGATGTTAGAACTGAAAATCCCACCTCGCGAACGATGTTCATGAAATAAAGCTACAGAAGTGTTACTTGGAATCCATGGATCTTTGAGTGGTGCCTTGTGGTGCCAACTGGTTTTTCAGAGTGCGCTGATGAAAACAGAGTGACCGAGGATGCGTGCAGCCTGTAGTTTCAGAGTCGTAGATCGAAATATTCAAATTCCTATTTTTACAGAAAGCAAATTGAAGCAGAGATGTACCGACCTCCCCAGGGTTGTGGCGTGAATCCCAGACTGAGTTTAAGACCAACTGGTCGCTGTCCAACCTCCTGGCCGCTGGAGCCTATTAAAGGATAACAGAGCGCTCGGTGGTTTGTTTTGTGACCTTTGCAAGAACTTTCTGCAGTATTCATTTACAAAGCCACTTGTCTTAATTTTGCTTATGATTTCATTATGAGTACCTCCTCTCTCCATCACCAAAAACAATCTGCAGTGAAAGTCAGCTAAAAAAGCCCTGGGCTGCTTAGTTCCAGATGGGAACCCCTACGAAACCCTTGAGTTTGGCACAGGGTCCAACTCAAATCATATCTAAACCTTCAATTCAAACTCATTGTCCGGCTTTCTCTGACCACATTTCAGCCTTGCCCAGAAGTTGGTGAATGTTTTTGGTAAATATTTTGGAGACTCTCTTCTGAGTTTGGTATGTTTAATGAAATCTGTGTTGAGCTGAGTTTGGCTGTTTGGTCTGCGTGCTGTGCACCACTTGCCAGAATAAAACAGGAAGTGAGGAGAGAGATTTACTCCTCTTTGTAAGTCACAGAGTGAGCAGCACAATCACATTTGCCATGTAAAATCTGAAGGCTGCTCCTATTGCACATCAGATAGCTTGGAGGATGTTAACTTCCAAACACATCTATCCTATATATAAGAACCCAAGAAGAACCCTGCTGGATCAGACCAGTGAGCGTCAGGCTAGTCCAGCATCCTGTCTCACACAGTGGCCAACCAGTTCCTCTGGAGGTCCAACAACAAGGCATATAGGCCGAGGCCAGTGTGGTGTGGTGGTTAAGAGTGGTTTGGAGAAGTGGACTCTGATCTGGAGAACCGGCTTTGATTCCCCACTCCTCCACATGAGCGGTGGACACTAATCTGGTGAAGTTGGTTGGTTTCCCTGCTCCTATCACATGAAGCCTGCTGGGTGATCTTGGGTTAGTCACACCTCTTAGAGCTCTCTTGGCCCCACCTACCTCACAGAGAGTCTGTTGTGGGGAGGAGAAGGGAAGGTGATTGTAAGCCAGTTTGATTCTTTCTCAAGTGGTAGAGAAAGTCGGCTTATAAAAACCAAGTCCCCTTCTTCCTATGGTGTTGCCTCCTGGTGCTGGTTGCCTACCTCTGCTTCTGAAAGTGGAGGTTCCTGTTAGTCACCATAGCTAGTAGCCACTGATGGACCTGCCCTCCATTTATCAGTCTAATCCCCTTTTAGAGCCATCTATTCCTGTGGCCATCACTGCATCCTCTGGCAGCATATTCCACATTTTAATCACTTCTAAATAAGTATTTCCTTTTGTCCATCCTGAATCTATTGCCCATCAGCTTCATTGGTTAGTAAAGACTATGAATAAAGTAAAGACTTCATTAGTTGCCTTCAAGTTCTAGTATTTTGGGAGAGGCAGAAAAATTTCTCTTTGTCGACTCTCTCCACCCCATGCATAATTTTATGAACCTCTATCATGTCTCCCCTTAGTTGTCTCTTTTCTAAATCAAAACATCCCAAACTCTTCAGCCTTTCCTGATAGAAAAGGTGCTCCAACTCCCCTGAATCATCTTGGTTGCCCTCTTCTGTACTTTTCCCAGCTCTGCAATGTCCAGAGATATAGTGACCAGAACTGCACACAGTATTCCAAACGAAGTCGCATCATAGATCATAGAATCATAGGGTTGGAAGGGGCCACCAGGGTCATCTAGTCCAACCCCCTGCACAATGCAGGAAATTCACAACTGTCCGCCCCCCCACACACACATCCAGTGACCCCTTCTCCATGCCAGAAAGATGGCCAAGATGTCCTCCCTCTCATGATCTGCCTAAGGTCATAGAATAAGCACTGCTGACAGATGGCCATGTAGCTTCTGCTTAAAAACCTCCAAGGAAGGAGAGCTTACCACCTCCCAAGGAAGCCTGTTCCACCGAGGAACCGCTCTGTCAGGAAATTCGTCCTAACGTCTAGACAGAAGCTGTTTTTAATTTCAACCCGTTGGTTCTGGTCAGACCTTTTGGGGCAACACAAAACAACTCGGCACCCTCCTCTATATGACAGCCCTTCAAGTACTTGAAGGTGGTTCTCATATCCCCTCTCAGTCTTCTCCTCTTCAGGCTAAACATAACCAGCTCCTTCAACCTTTCCTCATAGGACTTGGTCTCCAGATCTATACAGGGGCATTATAATATTTGCCATTTTCTTTTCAGTCCCTTTCCTAATCTTCCCAATATAGAGCCTGCTTTTTCCACCGCTGTAGCATATTGGGTTGAAACATTCATTGACCTATCTACTACGACCCCAAGATCTTTTCCCCTCTCAGTCTTGGCAACTTCAGGCCCCATTAGCCTATACTTGAAGATGGGTTTTTTGACCCAATGTGCATCACCTTACACTTACCAACACTGGACTGGATTGATTTTCCTTTCTTTTAATAAATAATGAGTGGAGCTACACCACATCATAAAGACTTGGCATGTGGTATTGGAGCACTGAGGCTTTTCATACCTTTCACCAGGAATAAAGATGTTGATCATGTCTTAGATGAATGGGTTCCCTTAGCTCAGTTACTTTACTTCAAAAGCTTTCAGAGTTCAAGTTTAAAGCAGACAAGCACCAGAGATCAATAAAATCAAACTGTTGGCGTTGCTGTAAAGTTTGAAAGTGGTATTTCTCGGAAAAAAATGCAGTATAAAATTCAGAAACAGCAAATATATATAATTGAAGATGAGACACATAGTTGTAAAACATGGTTGGCCTGCAGATTAACTGCTCTTCTCCAGGTCATTAGTTACGGGAATAGTAAATGTCTTATAAATCTGTAGAGTGTATTATCATGGTTTTATTTCTCAGGATACTCTAAATGAATACTATGTATTTTAATTTATTTCATGAAAACTCTTGTTCTATTTTGATGGAATTTTCATGTTGTTGCTATGGCTTATTTACTGATGAGATACAGAAGAAGAGTTGGTTTTTATACCCTGATTTTCTCCACATTTTAAGGAGTCTCATAAGAACATAAGAAAAGCCCTGCTGGATCAGACCCAGGCCCATCAAGTCCAGCAGTCTGTTCGCATAGTGGCCAACCAGATGCCTCTAGGAAGCCCCACAAGCAAGACGACTGCAGCAGCACCATCCTGCCTGTGTTCCTTTACAGCACCTCATGTAATAGGCATGCTCCTCTGATCCTGGAGAGAATAGGGATGCATCATGACTAGTATCCAGTTTGACTAATAGCCACGGATAGCCCTATCCACATAAGAACATAAGAAAAGCCCTGCTGGATCAGAACAAGGCCCATCAAGTCCAGCAGTCTGTTCACACAGTGACCAACCAGGGGCCTCTGGGAAGCCCACAAACAAGACAACTGCAGCAGCATTTATCCTGCCTGTCTTCCACAGCACCCAAAATAATAGGCATGCTCCTCTGCTACTAGAGAGAATAGGTATGCAGCATGACTAGTGTCCATTCTAACTAATAGCCATGAATACCCCTCTCCTCCATGAATATGTCCACTCCCCTCTTAAAGCCCTCCAGGCTGGCAGCCACCACCACATCCTGGGGCAGGGAGTTCCACCATTTCACTATGCGTTGTGTGAAAAAATACTTCCTTTTATCTGTTTTGAATCTCTCACCCTCCAGCTTTAGCAGATGACCCCGTGTTCTAGTATTATGGGAGAGGGAGAAAACCATCTTACAATGGTTTTCAAACCATCTTACAGTCACATTACCTTCCTCTCCCCACAACAGACACCTTGTGAGGCGGGTAGGGCTGAGAGAGTTCAGAGAGAACAGAGAGGGGTGGGGAAACAAACCTGGTTCTCCGGATTAGAGTCCACTGTTCTTAAACCATCCTGGCTTTCAGTGATGATGAATTCACATATATACACAGTGAGGATGAATACACACACACACCAAATTTTGAAATATTCTAAGTGATTTTTTAAAATTGTGCTGCTGCCTCTGGCCACCTCTGGCTGTCTCAGGAAGCTTTTGTCCACAATGGAGATGAACAGAGCTGCTTGTGGGGCCCACAGCCTGGATCCAGATGGGCAGGTAGGCTCTGGGTGACCACCACAAAGCTGCTCACCTCTGGCCCTCCCCTTTAACACTCTATTTCAAAGCGCAATCCTCCAGCCTCTTCCCCTCTACAAACCCTATTGAAATGTGTAGAAGCTGCGTGGCAAATGGGATTTGCTGTTGCGGCACTCCTCTGTCTTACCAGCATGGTATAGTGGTTAAGAGTGGTGGACTCTGATCTGGAGAACCAGGTTTGATTCCCCACTCTTCCACATGAGCGGCGGAGGCTAATCTGGTGAACTGGATTTGTTTCCCCGCTCCTACACACGAAGCCAGCGGGGTGACCTTGGGCTAGTCACAGCTCTCTCAGCCCCACCTACCTCACAGGGTGTCTGTTGTGGGGAGGGGAAGGGAAAGGTGATTGTAAGCCGCTTTGAGTCTCCCTTAAGTGGTAGAGAAAGTCGACATATAAAAACCAACTCTTCTTCTTCTTCCATCAGATGCTACTTGGGAGAAGTTCCCAGCGGACTGTGTCCTGCCCATCTAGACAGCTATCATGTCTAACAAATTAAAGCGATACATGAGCTATAATTAAAAAGAAAACAAAAGAAAGTTGTCTGCCGGAGCAGTGATGTAAAGTACGTAGCCATTTTAATACACATAACCATAATAACAAGTTTGCCTTCAATTTTGGCAGTTGACAAATTTGTGCGTTTTTGAGTGTTCAGTGATAGACCCACGATTTTTCTGTTTGATTTGTACTTTCTTTTATGGTTGCCTGTGAGACTTTTCTTCAAACTAGTGATTAAACTACACAACTTCTTATATGTATTTTTTTCCATCCAGTAACATGCAATTAACTCTTCATGGATTTATCTGACACTCTTAAGAAGAGAGAGTTTCAGCATTTAAAATGTGTAACTCTGAGCCATTAAATGGAGAACTAAGTAATGTTTTTGTGAGTGATTTGCAATTATTTTAAATTAAAGGTTTCTCATCAATTTTCTTTAAATCCCTGGGGGGGTTAAATAGCAAATTGATCTTGTTAAGCATGCAAACTGAGCCAGGCTCTGTTTTTGAAGGGCAGTTTCTGGGCACTCTAAACAATGGTTTTTCCCCCACTGAAACACATTAGTCGAACGACAGGGCTGCATTCTGAATGAGGTCTTGATTGTGTGGGCTTTGTGCATGTAGGAGAGCTGCTAATCACTGGCAGATGATCTGCGTTCCAAGGGCAGGAAAGCTGGGGAAACGGAGTGGGTGGTGCTCTTTTCTACGGCGGGAGAAGATTGGGTGTGTAACTACAGACGAACGGCATCTTCTTGCTGCAGTCAGAGCCGTCCCAGTTACCCTGGCCTGGAAGAGGAACAAAGAAAAGCATGTGAAGGAAAGGCCAAAAACTCTTAGCATACACAGAGTGTTTTGTAGCACCTTAAGGCAGGGCCGGCGTCAGTAGGGTTGCCAACCTCCAGGTACTAGCTGGAGATCTGCTATTACAACTGATCTCCTGCCAATAGAGATCAGTTCACCTGGAGAAAATGGCCGCTTTGGCATTGAATCATAGAATCATAGAGTTGGAAGGGACCACCAGGATCATCAAGTCCAACCCCCTGCACAATGCAGGAAATTCACAACTACCTCCCCACCACACACCCCCAGTGACCCCCTACTCCATGCCCAGAAGATGGCCAAGGTGCCCTCCTTCTCATGATCTGCCTAAGGTCATAGAATCAGCAATGCTGACAGATGGCCATCTGGCCTCTGCTTAAACACCTCCAGGAAAGGAGAGCTCACCACCTCCCGAGGAAGCCTGTTCCACTGAGGAACTGCTCTGTTAGAAAATTCTTCCTAATGTCTAGATGGAAACTCTTTTGATTCAATGTCAGCCTGCTGGTTCTGGTCCGACCCTCTGGGCAACAGAAAACAACTCGGCACCAATATGACAGCCCTTTTAGTACTTGAAGATGGTTATCATATCCCCTCTCTGTCTTCTCCTCTCCAGGCTAAACACACCCAGCTCCTTCAACCTTTCCGCATAGGACTTGGTCTCCAGACCACTCACCATCTTTGTTGCCCTCCTCTGGACACGTTCCAGCTTGAAGCCCCTCCCTAACCCCACCTCCTCAGGCTCTGCCCCAAATACCTCCCGCCAGTGGTGAAGAGGGACCTGGCAACCCTAAGGGAGGTTGGCAGTAGAGGCCTCCCTAAGAGATGTCTAGGGATGCCACAAGAATTTGAGCACAACACCATTTCCCAACAGAGCTCTCTGCACATTCAATCAGGAATTACAGGGCTTTGCATCCATGTCTGTCTGTTTGCCTGTCTGTCACCTCGTTTGTGGTGCTGAAGGAATAGACAGGCTTCAACTGGGCACTAAACTCGGCTTTGAATGCATTTGACAAAAAGGTCAACCTAATTTGAAATGAGGCCAGAGGGGGCGTAAAAATCCCCACCAACCTTCCTTCTTATGTAGGATGCAGTTTGCATTCCTAACAAAGTGTTAAAATGAATTTTCTCTGCTGGGTAGACTCTAACGGTTTCTCTGCATTAACAAAATACAATTAAACAGAAGGAGTGTCCTATAATCAGTTTCCTAGAATATGATCAGAACATACAGCTCTGCTGGATCGAACTCTTCACTGAAAAGTGAGATTCCCACCCCCGCCCCCCCTGGAGTTTGGATATACTAAGCAAATACTTGGTAGGACTAGAGTTTTTTGGCAGGGGGGACTTTTGAGGACTCTTGAGAGAAGGGAAATCCCATTTCCTCCTCTCCGTGGGCTCTCTTTCCCATGGTAGAGAAAGGATTCTGGCTCAGTGGTTTACCACTGAGCTGAGGGAACTAAAAAAGGGTTGGAAAAATGGTTAGAGAGCTCCTGGAAGAAAAGGCAAAGACGGAGGATGCCACAGAAATGAGCACTGTGGCATCCTCCGTCTTTGCGTTTTCTTCCAACAGCTCTCTAACCATTTCCCAACCGGCAAACAAGCTCTCCTTGCTGCTGCCATTCTGTCTGCAGAATCTCATTTGGCTCGAGTGTTCAAAACTGCTCACGGGCCAGAGATGCCTATTCCAGATTTATCTGAATTGGAACCTTATATTAGCTATGAAACATTGGCTGGATTCTTTGCTGATAAAATCTCTCTCCGGTAGTAGTACAAATCAGGTGGCAAAGATGTCGGAAGCACTGTCTGGTCATGTTTATCTGGGTCGCTTTGGACTGGTCTGCCTGATGGATGTCGACAGGATTATGAAAGTTGTGAAGGCCACTGCCTGCCTGTTAGGTCCAGGAAGTGGTTGATTGAAGATTTTGGGAAATAGCCCTGTCAGAGAACAGTTAATAACCCAAGTCGGTGGTGCCTCCAGCTTCTCCATACATGATTTAAAGGAAGCAAATATTACCCTATTGCTGCGGGGGAGGAGAGGAACCCTCTCTGCCTGCGAAGGATCCAGCACGATACAGGGCAACCTATACGGTGATCGAGTGGGTTTGGCACTGCATCTCCAGGTTTTCCTGGATGAAGCATCTGCCCTTTTCATCAGTCTGGCTTCAGGGCTGGTTTGGGAATGGACGATGGCACACAATCTGCATATGCAGATGGTCAACAGGTTTCACAGCTAGGTTTGTTAGTTATGTCAGTGGCATTTGGTATGTCGTGCAATCCTTCTGACTTGCCTGGAACACCAGGTGGGGCATGAGAGGTGGACTCCTGAGATGATTTTGATCCTTCTGAGACAAACTGCGATGAGCGGTGAGGGTAGGGTTTCCTAGTGCCCAGTGGTGGCGGGTAAAATCCTGCCAATCCACTGGGCAGCCTGCCGACCAGCTGAGGGCCAGCGGGCAATGCGTGCATGTGCACTGTGCACGCGTCACTTTCGGGTTTACCCAAATTTAATGAGGACTCAGTAGATTGATGAGATATTTCAGATACCCAAGAAGGTGGCCTGGGGATCTGCCTTCTCCTCTGTGCTGTGTTTGTTTGTTTGTTTAAGTAAACCTCCAGGTGGTGGCTGGAGATCTCCTGCTATTACAACTGATCTTCAGGAGACAGAAATCTATTCACCTGGAGAAAATAGCCGCTTTGGGAGGTGGATTCTATGACATTATACACCATTGAAGTCCCTCCCCTCCCCAAACCCTGCCCTCCTCAGGTTCCACCCCACCAAATCTCCAGGTATTTCCCAACCCAGAGCTGGCAACTCTGCCCAGGAAACTAAACATGGTCAGCCCGGGTTAGTACTTGGATGGGAGACCTCTGAATGTCTTCTTCTACTTCCTGCTCCCCCTCCCAGCTGTTGCCGGTGGTGCCAGATCTCCTTCCCTGCCACAGACTCTGGCTCTGCCTCTCTTGCCCGTGCCAGTGTTCGAGCACCATTTTTGGGTTGCCTCGGAAACACAAAATGCTGTTCTTGCACAGCATATATCTGCACATGCACAGAGGTCACTGTCAAATTTGGATGGATCACCCCCAATAGTTATCGTTTAAGTCTGATCCCCCACCCCCGCAAGCTTAAGGGTTCCACCAGGTTTTGTAAAACCCTAAATTATAGCTATGGCATGCAGGCCAGCCATTGTCCATTAGAAATGTGCAGTACCTCCAAGATTTATATTTAATTTCAAGCAGATGCGAATGTTCAGAAGACTGTTGATTGTGTTTCCGACTAAACTGAGAAGCGCCGACAGTGGACGCTGCATGAAACTTGTTGTGGAACCATCTGTCCATTTGAGAGAGGACCCCTGGGAAAAAAAACCCAAAACAGGAATTTAATGAGGACTCAGTAGATTGATGAGATATTTCAGATACTCAACTTTTCCAAGATAGAAGTCTTCTTGCCTGCAGTGAAGTGCATTGAAACAACGTTGAGCAGGGCTAGAGCAAGACCTGCCAAAGTCCTAAGCTAAGTCTTTAAGAGGCCACAGAGCATTATTTAAAAAAGTCAACGCATTAGCAATTTTACATTAAAAAATTTTTTAGAGCTCCCTTATAAACTTAAGCCCTAATGTGTAGCTTACTAAACTTGTGCATAAATCCCACTATGGATTTATTGGGACTTCTAATCAGACTTATAGTAAAGTTCTGTTCCAATATGCCAGTTTGCCAGATCTCCCACCTTCCCTTCCCCTCCTCACAACAGACACCCTGGGAGGTAGGTGGGGCTGAGAGAGCTGTGACTAGCCCAAGGTCACCCACCTGGCCTTATGTGTAGGAGTGGGGAAATCAACTCGGTTTACCAGATTAGCCTCCGCTGCTCATGTGGAGGAGTGGGGAATCAAACCCGGTTCTCCAGTTCAGACTCCGCTGCTCCAAACCACCACTCTTAACCACTACACCATGCTGGTAGTATACCCATTTTTGGTGAAGACACTAAATAGGTATGACATCTGCTGGGCAAAGGATGCAAAGATTGCCGGACGTGGGCTGAACTTGCCTTCTGGTGACTCCCTCCTGTCCAGAACTGGGCTGTCCGATGTCCCGAGTAAGTGGCCAGGTCCACAAGGAAATCATTGTGTTCGGCACTTGTAATGCTGGTCAAGTGACCTCCATTCGCTGCTCTTTGGCAAGCCCTCTGGGAGATAAAGCAAGTTAGAAGTGGTAGGGAACCAAAAGAGGTAATCGGGGAGGGAGGGGGAAGAGTGGTGGTGGTGGTGGAAAGGGCCGTCCAGTTCACAGCCAATTTATTTTTTGAATAAATGTTAAGTTTGAAAGTTGACTGGGATTCTTCCTCAATGTACTCTGCATCACTTCATAGTTCCCAATGGTTGTCCCAAGTAAGGAGGTGTTACAGACATCATAGTAAAAAGGGAAAGGCATGAAGGAAGACAGCAAAGGGGGTTGACCGCCCACCCCCACGTACCTCTGCTCCTTCCCACGTCAATGGGTCCTGGACATACTTGTAGCATTGGCCCATGTAACTAAACCAGCCATCACGGCAGCCCCCTTGGCATAAGGACGCTGGCTCGGCTGGAGGAATATCGGGCTGAGGCGGGGCTTGTGTGGCAGCAGGAGGAGGGTTGTTATTGCCAAAAATATTTCCAAGCAGGAATCGAACTTCACGCTGCTTGGTCCCTGAAACATGATAGAAACACACACATCAGATTGCCACTAAAGAAAGCTCCTAACAAACCGTTGTCTCTTTATATCAGATAAACATCTTCTATGCAGAGCAGAAAAACTAAATTAAAGAACTTCCTAGGAAATATCAGTGCACCAAGAACAGCTCAGGTTTTCAATCTACTCTCTCACATCAAGGTCACCTGTCACAGGGAACTGACAGGAAAAGGTCTCAGTTGACCTGAGCTAACAACGGATCACATCTGAGGGCCAGAACAGGCATGACAAACAAGATCA
Organism: Euleptes europaea; assembly: GCF_029931775.1. Lineage (NCBI taxonomy): Eukaryota > Metazoa > Chordata > Lepidosauria > Squamata > Sphaerodactylidae > Euleptes > Euleptes europaea. The sequence goes on along the minus strand of NC_079327.1, from coordinate 1,562,885 downwards.
CAGATCTCCATCCCTGTGTACAAGAGAATGTGAGCGGGTGTGTGCACATGCATATGATTGTGCATGCACGGCTCTGATTTGGATTGGGTCCCTCTCAATAGCAGATAAATGTGAGCGGGCCCTTTGTCCTTTCCGGAAGGGCTCTGCGACCCGAAGAGAGAAATGATACAACTGCCTAACAGATATATTTCAGACCCACCTGGGCACTTCAGCTTCCATGCAATCCTGCTATACTTTCAAACTGACCAGCTAACCAGGACTGGTGCATCTCACTGCTCATCTTCCGAGCCCTGGGGGACCCCAACGGGCCACCAAAACCAAGATCTTGTGAGGAGATGAACTCTTCCCAAGAGCATTAGCTGAAGGGAAGTTGTTTACTCACCTTCGAGTTCAGGGAGGAGCAGTGCTCCCAGGACGAAAAGCAGAAGTCGCTTCATTTCTCAGAAAAAAAAGCACATTGACCTAAAAGCAATAAAAGCCACCAGTGAAAATTAGGTCATGTTTGCTTTTGCTCTGAGTGGTCCTTGAAGTTTAACTTCTGCCACCTGATGCTTTCAAAGTAACTACCGCTGCAGGGGTTGCCAGCCTCCAGGTGGTGCCTGGGGATCTGTTGTAATTACAACTAATTTGCTCCAGGCTACAGAGATCAGTTCCCATGGAGAGGAGGAGAAGGAGGAGGAGAAGAAGAAGAGTTGGTTTTCTTTTCCCTAGATTTAGCAGCCACTGGCTCTCCATCTACCACCTCACACTTTAAAAAGGGAAAATGAAATTTACTTTTTCCTTAACACCATAAACAGAAAAGTTGCCACATCTCTCACGCAATTGACCAATCTATTTGACAGCAGATATCGCAGTATCCGCTTCTCAGAAAGTGTCTTTAGCTGTTTTATCCAGGGGGTGATATATTTATTTTGTACAATATTATTTTGTGAACGTGCTAAAACAATGTGGGCTAGGGAGTCTATTTGAACTGGACAAAATGGGCATTGTTCTTCTGCAGTAATTTTATCATATCGCCCTTGTGTCTCGGCTGAGTCTAGGGCATTACAAGGTGAATATGTATGATTTGCGTCCTTAAACACTAAGGAACAATCCTGATTTAAGATCTTATTTTGTAATTGCTTACAGCTTGCTTTCCGAGTACCATTCCATGCAGTTTTCAGTCACTCTATTGGAAGGGGAAATCTTTTGTCTAACCTACTAGTCCAGGTGGACACAGAGATACCTGAGATTAGCAACTGAAACATGTCAGGAGCTGTTGATGGCTCAAAGACGGAGTTGGTTTTTATACTCCGCTTTTCATTCCTTAGTTCCCCCAACAGGCGGGCTTGGAGAGGTTCGCAGCCAGCAGCGGGGCTATAAGCAGCAGCCACAGATCCCTTCCCATACTGTGCTCAGACTGAGGAACCCATAATCAAAAAAGATATGGGCTCGTGCCTCCCATGCCAGCCACCCCCTCCCTCCCCTTCCAGCTGGTCCCGGCTCCAGGCAAAACATTTGGTTGCAGAATTTGGAGTTCTTTCAAAAATCAAAGTCCTAAGAAAAGGAGGGGGAAAACATGCACAATTTTAAATACCTGCTTGCAGATTTTTCTTTCCCTGCCTTCTTTTCACGTGGGGAATAAGCTTGGTGCTACTTATAGCTCCCGCTCTGATGATTTTGCACAAGGAAGCCAGCTCCAATATTTGGTGTGTTTCCTTTTTTTTCCCTTAACAAAAGAGGGCAGGACACTGTTGATTTATTGTCAAGCCCTAAATCCTTTTTACAAACACATAACCTGAATCCTTGTAATCGCAGAGCATAGAGAATTAGTGTTCTTCCTATCTGCGAACCAGCTCTCTATTGAAATGGTCATCAGCATAACAAAACCAGAAGCAGCCAGCCTGCCTGATTTTACATTCATTTTTCTCCTACAGAAATCTGATCCAGAGGCTTTGGATATTAACGGAAAACCTCTATTTACATAGATCAACACTGAAGCATAAATATGCACTCCACAATATTATTATTGCTGCTACGATAGGACAGAATTTCGGGGAGAAGAGGTTTCACTCGGAAGAGCCTCTTTTCTACATAGAAATCAAGCAACAATCAGGCAGGATCATGACTTGACTTGACTTCTCTGACACACATGATGACGCATAGGGTGGTCAACTCTGGGTTGGGAAATTCATGGAGATTTGGGGACGGAGCCTGGGGAGGGTGAAGTTTGGGGAAAGAAGGGACCTTTGTGGTATATAATGCCATAGAGTCTACCCTCCAAAGCATTGTACCCCACTAAGGTCCCTGTCCTTCACAGGCTCCATCCCCAAATCTTCAGGAGTTTCCCAACTTGGATCTGGCAACCCTACCTCCCAACCCCCTGCTGATGGCCCAGGTGGGGGATCAGGCAACCCTACCTCTCATCAAGCTCCATCCCCAAATCTCCACGGATTTCCCAACCTGGAGTTGGCAACTCTACCATCCATACATCAATAGACAGGTTTTATCCTTCCTTGCTACATGTGAGCTTACCTTTAACATGGAGAAATACTAAAAGAGCCATCCCAAGCAGGCCAAGCTCCTATTGAAGTCTAGTTTATGGCCCTTACTCCCAGGAAAGAGTACTTAGGACTGCATGTAACAATGAGCCCAAATCCTACAGTATGGACAGAGATACATTTGCAAGATGGGTACTTGAACCTGCAAAAAAAAAATGACATTAAGAACCAGGATAATCCTGCTCCCCAACGTCCCCTTGCTCTCTTCTTCCACCCCCTTTTTATTTTAGCCCCCTTTTAACTGAACAAGGCCACGCTGGATCAGACCCAGGCCCATCAAGTCCAGCAGTCTTCACAGTGGCCAACCAGACTTTTCACCGAATGAAAAGTCCCCCCTCCCTGCCTAACCCCCAACTGCCTTGAATGTTCCTTTCTTCTGTTGCTTCTTCATTTCAGTAATGATGCTAACTTTGCATTAAACTCAAAAAGCTTTCACGTGTGCAAGATGCCCCGTGGGAATCAATGGGATGATGCCAAGAATAAATCAGCACACAGATGTGTTGCTGGCATTCTCTCAGCCCATGGGGTTGCCATGTGCCCTGGCAGAGGGGGCAACTTTCATAAGAATGGGCAGAGGAAATTCTTCCATTCTGACTTCTAGCAAGACTTCTTTGGTTTTGGCATGGTGGACACCGAAGGTTGTGAGTCAAGGCAAATGATAATCGGTGTATCAGGGCTGTAGCGCATTAGCACTAATACTGTTGGCAATTGGCACATTTCACTGAATATTCCTTCACAAATAAATGCTTGCAAAGTGAGAACTTGATTGTGCCAATTGTCTACATCTTTTAAAGGATCATCCCCCCCCTCCCCAATCATGTAGCGATTCAGGTGAGCTGTGGTGGTTAGCATGTCAGAGCAAATTGGGAGAATCTAGGATCGAATCTCTACTCTGCAGTGGAATCTTGCTGGATGACTGTGGGCCAGGCAATCTCTCTGTCTCCACCTACCCTACCTCAAAGGGGTGTTGTTGGGAGGATAAAATGGAAGAGGGGAGAACCATGATGTAAGCCACTTTAGATAGAAAAGTGGCATATAAATATTGAAATAAATAAATTGTAAGTTCTACCTGCTGGCCAAGTTACAACTGAGTGAGGAGGGGGTCTAAAATGGGGGAAGATGATACAATCGGCACTTACTCATGCCTTCTAAAAAAATATTCCCTCCAGGATGTTGAAGAACTGTGCCGAAAGAAACAAAGAATGCTCCATTTAAGCGCTATTAAACACACCTAATCTCCTCTTTCTCTGCCCTTTCCTTAAGTCTAGTTCCAACACTCTTCATGTACAACAAACACTTAGCAGCTGTTAAATACACAAAATCACATCACACCTCAGGATGATGTATTTGAGTGGGGTTGATTTGCCTCGTCCCATTTGATAAATATTTGGCTGAGGAGTCAAGTCTTGTTTCTCCCTTCTCTGCTCACATTTCGCACCAATTCATTTCAAAAGTGCCCCTGAAGAATCTCCGGGCTGCTTCGGGCATCCCAGGGAAAATGGCTGCTATGAAGGAATTCCCACGCCAGGACTGCTACGATGGTAATCCACTGGCTGTATCAAAAACCACCACGTCAGCCCTAGTAGCTGCCCCAAACACTACCAGTTCTGCTAACTATCATACTTTAGGATTACAATTCTTGAAAGCATGGTTCAGCATAAAAACTAATAATATTGCATGATTTGCTATGGTTAGCTTTAGAATCATAGAGGGACCACCAGGGTCATCTAGTCCAACCCCCCTGCACAATGCAGGAAATTCCAAACTATCTCCCCCCCCCACACACACACACTCAGTGACCCATACTCCATGCCCAGAAGATGGCCATCTAGCCTCTTCTTAAAAACCTCCTCTATGACAGCCCTTCAAGTACTTGAAGATGGATATCATATCAGTGCACTTATTGGCCAATATTTCATGAAGCCCATGGCATTTGACTGGAAAGCACTAACTGCACCTCTAGAAGAACATGTTTGAAATCCCCTCCCCTAAAATCCCAGTGAAATGCCAGTTTTACGCTTGCTGAATGGGAGAGATGAGATGTCTGCATGGAAGAGTTCTCAGTCTAGCTGTATAGGCCAGGGTTTTTTTTTGGCGGGGGGTGGGTGGGGGATAGTTGACTTTCTTGAAACAGAAAACCAGAACAATTTGTTCCAGCTAACCCCAAGGAAACATCACAACTGGCATAAAATATGACTACTTTTGAAGAAGTGTGCCACCACAGTCGTTCCTCAGTGGTGGTTTTGACCACATACCATCTCCTCGGTCAGACAATGCCAAAAAATCTGCCAAACCTGCCAAACCAGCAGCTGTAAATTCTTCTAGTTGTATTGTTCTTAATCCCTATAGAGTGAAGACCCTTACCCCTGGAATTGTATGAACCTGAGTAAATTAGTCAGCTGCTATGCAAGAGACAACATATTCCACTGAATTGGGGGCCTGGTGTGCCTGGAACCCAGGACTTGCCTATACTTAGGCATCTGGGTAACTCTGTTTACCATGAAATTGATCCTTCTAATCCGTGCAGTCATCTATGAAAGCAAGGTTTCATGTTGTTTTAATGTGTCGTCATCATAAAAGCATGGGAAATCGCAGGCGCCTAGTTAGTAAACAATACTTTCTCATTGTTGCAGTAGCAAAGACGTAGAAATATCGGTGGTATTTTCTAAGGGAAGTGGTAATCCGGAGCATCGCTTGGATAAATGGGCAACATTCCAAACCTCTTTCCATTTGTACTCTGTGATTGAAATCAGTTACCTGAGTTGAAAAGTGTCTTCATACACTTCATCTGTTGCATGGGAGTTGCTGTTCCACCACTGGAGGGGCCGTGGCTCAGTGGTAGAGCATCTGCTTGGCATGCAGAAGGTCCCAGGTTCAGTCCCCGGCATCTCCAGTTAAAGGGACTAGGCAAGTAGGTGATGTGAAAGACCTCCGCCTGAGACCCTGGAGAGCCGCTGCCGGTCTGAGTAGACAAGGCTAACTTTGATGGACCAAGGGACTGATTCAGTATAAGGCAGCTTCATGGGTTCATGAGGGAGGGATGCTCATACACAGGTATTTCCAGATGAGATGTAGCTTCTTACCCTGATGTGCCCATTTCAGTTGAAAGGATTGCTATTTTCTGGAGCATAGATTGCTACATTCTGGAGCAGAATGTGAACTGGAAGTTTTGAAGAGGTAGTTAAATTTGGGAACCACCTCATTTTAGAGAGTTCCTATATTCGGGAGGCATGTCCTCCCTTGTGCAAAAAGGCCATTCTGTTGTGGCAATTACATTACAGGGATAATTTTTTAAAAACCCACCATCAAATACGGTCAGGTGCAAACATGAAAAGGAGCTCAAGCGTTTCAAACAAAGCTGCTGCTTTAGCTACAAAATGAAATTGTTTGTCTTTCGTGTTCTTCAATAGAAATCTAGCGGAGGATGTGGACAGGACACCAAATGTTTCTTCTCAACAGATCACCATTTATGTCACGTCATTCTATTTATACTCATTCTCTGACTGTCCCACTAGACAAATGTCCTGCAGGAGACAGGGGGAAAAAATCCCATATGACTGGGGAGGGGTGGGATGGGGACAACTGGACAGGTGAACTCATTCAGGTCTAGTGGCTTAGAACTTGGGGCAGGTAGTTAAATCCCACCCACCCCCCAAAAAAAACCGTGCCTGCAGGGCCCCTGATCTTGTCACAGCCCCGCCAGTGAAGATATTTTATCACAGAGGATTTAAGCTTTTATTTAACATGTTGTAGTTTTTCATCTTCTTTTAAAAATAGACTTGGATTCAAAGCAGATAAAAATATTCATTAATAAGTTAAAAACAATCAGGTGTGCAGAAAAATCTTCCAGCCTTTTCCCAACTCCGAGCGCAAGCAGTAAAGACCAGACCGGTTGCTGCCCATTTCCAAAGAGATGGACATAAAACCTTCCTGAGAAGTGGTGGACGGCTGCCGCAGGCAGCACACACAACAAAAGAGCTCATCTGAGATCATGTTAAGAGTTACATAACCAAATCAATAGCTTGGAACGCTTATGAGTAACAGAGAAGGAGACAGAGGCGGTCAAGCAAGCATGTCTGAACAAAGCGAAAATAGGCAGAGACAGAAAATCGCTCCCGGAGGCGTTCTCCAAGTTCATTTCTCTGAAGCCAGATAAAAGTGCTGTGTGAAGAATCCTGTAAAATGAAAATCAGAGTCCGTGTTACTGAATACCAAAGAGACCAGCCTTTGATAAGCACCGGGGTGGGGAGGGGATGGAAACGAAACAGCTTTGTGCCCTCCTATTTCTCTGAACATTTCTATCAACGTTTATCCCTAGAGCGAGCTTGCAGACTGTGGAGAAAATGAGATCTCTAACAAGGAAAACAAATACTATTTATAACAATTTCTGCATATCACACCTCATCCAACCACGCCTGCTAATGTCATTTACCTGCTATTGCCTTTTATATGCTATTACCACTGGGTGTCTGAATTCTCTCTTCTCTGCTTAAGGACAGATGGACTCGCATTCTAGCTGTATCTGAAGAAGTGAGCTGTGGCTCACGAAAGCTCCCACCGCGTCAGAAATTTTGTTGGTCTTTAAGGTGCAACTGGACTCTTGGCTCTTTTCTACTGCTACAGACCAACACGGCTACCTATCGTGAATATATCTTATTGTTATTTTTGTGTCTTGTGTAGAGGTTTTCTAAAGGAACAGCCAGGATGGTTTCAAAGTGTTACCATGTATTTTGAACACATGAACCTGCCTTATACTGAATCCGACCCTCAGTCCATCAAAGTCAGTATTGTCTACTCAGAGTGGCAGTGGCTCTCCAGGGTCTCAGGCAGAGGTCTTTCACATCACCTACTGCCTGGTCCTTTTAACTGGAGATACTGGGGATTGAACCTGGGACCTTATGCATGCCAAGCAGATGCTCTACCACTGAGCCACGGCCTCTCCCACGACTTCAGTTGGTGAAGCAAGCGACTGCTGCTAAGGAGAGGTTAAAAGACATTAATGAAGAGCTTTCAAGCTCAGAGGAGGATTTCTATTAGGAAGGATGCTCCAAGTCCAGATTCCAGAGCTAAGCAGAACAAAGCTTGACCAACCGTTAGCAGTTGATTGGATGGAACCTTCCAGAGCAGGTATATAAGCGGCTATGGAGAGAGGCAACAGAGAAGAGGCTGGAAGGCAGAAGATCTTCAGGGAGTTGTGAAGAAAGTAACCAGTGAAGAAAGCTACTAGCTGAGGCCTTCCAAGAACCAGCTGAGAAAGAGGTTGAAGGCAAGGAGGATTCACCATTGAAGGGAAGGCAGAAGAAAGAGCACAGATAGCCTAGGAAGAGGCCAGAAGATCTGTGGTTGCACCTATCTGAAGGGAAGGGAATAGCCATGCGAGGAGCAGAGTGAAGAGTGACGCCTTTGGGGGCAATCCTCTACCAGTATCAACAGGATGTGTGTGTGTTAAGTGTCGTCAAGTCACTTCCGACTCACGGCGACCCTATGAATCAAAGTCCTCCAAAACGTCCTATCTTTGACAGCCTTGCTCAGGTCTTGCAAATTGAGGGCTGTGGCTTCCTTTATTGAGTCCATCCATCTCTTGTTGGGTCTTCCTCTTTTCCTGCTGCCCTCCACTATTCCTAGCATGACTGTTTTTTTCCAGTGACTCTTGTCTTCTCATAATTTGACCAAAGTACAATAGTCATTTTAGCTTCTAGGGTCAGTTCAGGCTTGATTTGATCTATAACCCACTGATTTTTTTTGGCAGTCCACGGTATCCACAACCCTCTCCTCCAACACCACATCAACAGGATGCTGCCAGGCTAATCAGGACATGATTCTCCATCAAGACACCCTATGAAATACAGGCTGAGAATCCCTTATCTGAAATGCTTGGGGACCAGAAGTGTTCCGTATTTCGGATCTTTCCATATTTTGATTGTGTGAATATACATAATGAGATATCTTTGGGGATGGGACCCAAGTCTAAATACGAAATTCATTTATGTTTTATATACACTTTATACACATAGCCCGAAGGTAATTTTAAACAATATTTTAAAATAATTTTGTGTACACTGAACCATCAGAAAGCAAAGGTGTAACTATGAATACCAGAATACAGGTACCAGATACAGGTACCAGAATACCTGTATCAGCTGTTAAACAAGAGCAACAACAAACTGTGAGTAACGCCTGCATGTTGGCTCAAAACATCCAGTTTTCAGGTTTTCAAACTTCCAGTGTTTGGATGTCCAGTTAAGGGATACTCAGCCTGCACTGGGAGGAGTAGGGAAACCGGGCCTTTTCATAGGGAGAGTGACTAGTAGAGCATCCTCTTGGTAACAGTCCTTTACTGAGGGACAGAGCAGCGTATACATTTGGTTTGCAGTTTACAAACTCTCCCCCACCCCCATTTAAGCCTTCAGTCTTTATTTTCAGGGGGCCAGACCAACAGCTTGGTGAGGCTTACAAACCTTTGGGGTCTTACCAGGTTGTCACACACAGACAGTATACTGTAGTCAAGACTATTTGGGTTCTGATTTGGGTTCTGTTACCTAAACGGGGCTTCTTCTCCCTTTCAGCCCACTGGCGAGTTAAGCCCCAATCCATGGGGCTTCTGATGGGAGGTCTGACAAATTCTGCATTGTATTTTCAACCAACGTACCCGATCTGCACGCCTTCCTCTGTAAAAAACCTTCCTGCATCACCAGCAATGGGGCTCCCTGCACAGGCCTTTGCACATTAGGGTTGCCAACCTCCAGGTACTAGCTGGAGATCTCCTGCTATTACAACTGATCTCCAGTTGACAGATCAGTTCACCTGGAGAAAATGGCCACTTTGGCAATTGAACTCTATGGCACTGAAGTCCCTCCCCTCCCCAAACCCCGCCCTCCTCAGGCTCTGCCCCCAAAAATTCCTGCCAGTGGCGAAGAGGGAGCTGGCAATGCTATTGCACATGCTGGAAACCCACTTCTCATCGTCACGCTGTGGGGAAGCTGTTCAGCGGTGTTCTCTTTGGTTTTTTAGATTAGACAGCTAACATTGTAATACAAATCTACTCCCATTTTTACAGAAACCTTACCTTGGTGAGGGTTAAGATGTTCACTTTTCAGAAGAAATAATAGGGCTCCTACAGAAATAAGAATTCTATATTAGTAGATTCTTGCTACATGTGGTGGGAAAGCCGGCTTTAAAGCTTGTGATCAGGGGCGAAAACGCATGGTGGCTTTAGCCTCCTTTATTCCCTGTTTCAGCCAGGATTCAGCCAGGATCGAACGCATGCGTTTTGCCGAACATGCGTTTGATCCTGGCTGAATCCTGGCTGAAACAGGGAATAAAGGAGGAATTCCTGTTGTTCCAGAGGTCCAAAGTTCACCTCACTCAATTGACTCCAGTCAGGCAGGGCAGCACACCACCACCAGCTCAACGTATAGGCTCAAGTAACTTCATGGGATTTCAAAACACACATCCGTTTGCATTTTAGAAATAAGAGAGACATTTTTTGATGCAAGAACGGAAAGCCGGTAGGCACTTAAATAAGTCACCTAATGTCCCAGCTCAGCTGTTTTTACAGTCACCTCTTTCTTTGAGTAGCAAGATCTGACCTAGCTCCAAGTATGGCTTGGCCTTCTTCCTTTCTATTTGTAGCTCCCTTTGTTAAGAGGCCATATTTTTAATAGTTCACTTTGGGATAAGACTCACTTCATACTAACTTGTATGCATTGACAGCATCTGGGAATTGTTGTGCAAATGTAGCCCAGAAGCCATATTTCCTGTTCCTCATGCTTCAAGTGTTAGGTACCAAAAGTATGTGCACGATGGTTGGGATCTTGGCTCGGATTGGAGTGGGTAATTTTTTGTACCATTTTCTCTACCATTCTATCAGCTGACCTCCCTTCCCTTCCCTCCCCTTCCTTTTCCTTTCCTTTTTTCCCTTCCCTTCGTTGTCCTTTCCCCCTTTTCCTTGTTCCCGCTTCCTGTCCCTATTCCTTGGAGGACCTGGGACTTTCTGGGTCGATGTTGGTCTCCTGAGTATCACCCTAGACCAACCTCACCATTGAGGATATTCTTGTCATTTCTAAGAAGTGGTTATGGAGGCAGGACGCCATCTTGTTAATCTAAGCTGGACAACTGGAAGCAAAGGGCAGAGAGGCCCAGTGCAGGCTAACATGAAAGCATCTTGCTTATAGAATACTGACAGGGGCAGAAAAAATCCAGGGCCCTTCTAGCCACCTGAATATTAGGATTTTACCAGAGACATATGGTATTTACCAGTGGACAATAAACATATCCCATTTGAGACCACAAACTACATCTGGAATTTTTGGAAAGCCACACAAAATACTATGCAGCAAGGTCCTTGTGGGACAATTTCAAGTCCACCATACATGGGACACAGAAGAGTTTGGCTCTATAATGCCACTTGGATCCCACTACACCCTCGCTACACCCCCAGTTTCCTCTTATTCAGAAGCGACTACGTAGTTCCTCATCCTGGTGCCACGCCCACCCGCAGCAGTGCATTTATTACTCAAAGAATATTGAAGGAATTAAACATTTTTTGAAACCACATCAAAAAAAAAAATTCTTAAGGCTTCGAAAGATGAGGTTTCTTACTCACCCAGCCGTCAGAACTAAAATCTGTATTGCCCAGACCTCCAGACGGGCAAGTGCTACCGGGCCGATTATTGTGCTGCAACCTTTCCAGAAATGCATTATTCACCCTTGGAAATAGAAAAGGGGGAAGACGAATGTTAAAACCTTGCCAGAAGGCAGAGATTAACCCCCCAAAAATGCTGTACAGAAGCCTGAGTTGTTTATCATGAGCTAAGACTGACTGAACTGGGAACTTTACTGAGCACGAAGACCCAAGCTGCTACTTTTAAGGATATTCTCATTTTGCATTTTGACTATGATTTCCACCCTTGGCCAAGGAAGTCCACTCACGCACGCTCTTCACCCCAACGCAAATATTATACAAAGTAAGAGGCCAAACGCTTCATCCAAGTCAAATTATTAGATCCCATTGATTTTACCTCTGCTGATCGTGCCGATGGGCTGTTACTCTTATTCTTTCTTCTTGTCTTTGTTTGAGTTCCAACACTTCTGCCTAAGGAAAAGGGGAAAAATTAAATTTGCACCTAACAATTGTGTGCAGCATTTGACACCAGAACAGTTCAATAATTGTTCATTTCCTGCAGCTGATGATTCTACAAAGGTTTTTTTTTTTTTTAAAGATGATAACTGTATTCAGGTTTTATTGTATTAATAGTTGATTTTAATCCTCTTCAGATTTTGCCAAAAATTGGATTCAGTGCAGTTTATAAATGCCCTAAATAGATAAACCTTTTCTGTAAGTCTTGTCAAATAGCAATACAAAAAAAAAGAAGTTAAAAATGAAAGTTAAAGTGAAGGGTAATTTCCACTACTACACAGCGAACAAAAGCTAGGAAATTGGGGAGAGGATGTTAGCTCTATAGTAGGATCTGGAGATCAGAGTTTGAGTCCTCTACTCAGCTCAGCTACCTCACAGGGCTTCTATGGGGACAGCGTCAGGAAGGGAGGACCCTCTCACCTAGACCTCACTTAGAGTATTGTGTTCAGTTTTGGGCACCCTGGAGGTTTTTAAGCAGAGGCTAGATGACCATCTGTCAGTAATGCTGATTCTATTACCTTGGGCAGATGATGAGAGGGAGGGCATCTTGGCCATCTTCTGGGCATGGAGTAGGGGTCACTGGGGGTGTGGGGAGGAGGTAGTTGTGAATTTCCTGCATTGTGCAGGGGGTTGGACTGGATGACCCTGGTGGTCCCTTCCAACTCTATGATTCTATGATCTAGAAAGGGTGGGATTTGAGTCCAGTAGCACCTCAGAAGCTGAAGATAAACACCAGAACATTCATAGCGCCAAAATACAATCTAAGCAACATTCCTGAAGAGTTTAAAGACCATGTAAAGGACAGATTCGCATTACTAAGTTCAATTATTAGAAGACAAGAGTCACTGGAAAAGACAATCATACTATTAAAAGTTGAAGGCAGCAGGAAAAAGAGGAAGACCAAACAAGAGATGGATCTACTCTATCAAGGAAGCCACGGCCCTCAGTTTGCAAGACCTGAGCAAGGCTGTTAAGGATAGGACATTTTGGAGGACACTGATTCATGGGGTCACCATGAGTCGGAAGTGACTTGACGGCACGTCACACATGCGCAGCACCTTAGAGGCCAACAAGATTTTTGAGGTATAAGCTTTCAAGAGTCAACGGGGAACACGGACTCTTGAAAGCTTATCCTCTGAAAATCTTGTTGGTGACTGAGTGTTACTGGGCTCAAATCTAGCTGTTCTACCACAGACCAACATATCTACCCTCTGAAACTATCTTCATGGGGTGGGGGGCTTCTATACCAAGCTGTTCCAGGGATCTTGCAGAGAGCTCTCCCTCAGCTGGAAGCAGCCAGAACCAAAAACAGAGCCTGATAACCAACATCATTTGCTACCCGTCGGGCTTCCTTATATTCAAAAGACTGGAACAAAATCTTCTCTTGAAAGATTTCAGGCTTTCCTGCTACGCTTCTGTGAAGACGCTTTCCAGCCACGGGTCCCTCCCAGCTCTCCCTCATCTGTGCTTCAAGCGAAAGGAGTCAAGGCTCAGTTGTCGCGAGCAGCAGCAACAAATTAAAGCATCGCTTCACAGTGCATATTCCCAAAGCCCAGGGTCTGAAGGAGAGAAACCGGCCTTGCAGCTCCTCTCCCTTCTGTTTTTTCAGTACGCTGCGCTGCAGGAAAGACGACAGTTAATGTAGGCAAATTAAAATGCCCTCGTATGAAGCCCTGAATTGGCAATAGAGAAGCAGGCAGAGATTTTTGCCTGCATTTTAAAGTTCTTGTTGCTGTACTCAAGGAACTGTGACTTAAGCCTCAAAGAGGCAGCTCGTGAGGGATTCACTGAAGATAGCCAGACATTTATGAATTTAAAATTGGCCACTTCAATTGTCTGTGTATTATACATGATTAAGTTAACTGTTAGATGAAGACAATCATGCTGAGAAAAGTTGAACCTAGCAGGAAAAGAGCAAGACCCAACAAGAGATGGATTGACTCAGTATAAAGGAATCCACAGCCCTCAGTTTGCAAGACCTGAGCAAGGCTGTTAACGAGAGGACAACAGGATGTTTTGGAAGACAATGATTCATAGGGCCGCCATGAATTGGAAGAAGAGTCTCCCTCTTGAGACTCAAGTTGTCTTACAATCACCTTCCCCTCCCCACAACAGACACCCTGTGAGGTAGGTGGGGCTGAGAGAGCTCTAACAGAGCTGTGACTTGCCCAGTCACCCAGCTGGTTTTGTGTGTAGGAGTGGGGAAACCAACCCAGTTCACCAGATTAGCCTTAGCCGCTCATGTGGAGGAGCGGGGAATCAAACCTGGTTCTCCAGATCAGAGTCCACTGCTCCAAACCACCGCTCTTAACCACTTGTGAGGGTCTCTGTCTTTGTGTCTCTGCTTTCCATCACCTGCTGTGTTATCAGTGAACTCGTAAAAGCAGTTCACACCTTCTGGTCTCAGGCGCCAGGCCTGATGGCCCATGTATCTTCCCCCCCCCGCTGTTCTTCCTGCCAGTACTCCCTCAGGCCGATGCGGCCTTGGAAGTGTGATAGCCGCCCAGACTTCCTGGGATCTGTCTGATGTTTTGTATTATGCCAAGCTTGTAACTTCCCATAACAATAAGTGTGAACCCCAGTGCCCCAGTGCCCTGGAGTCAATATATTCTGTAAACCCGTATAGCCCCTCACTTGCAACTTTCTACCTGTGCCTGTCTCATCTCCTGAAGGCTTCAATAAATCGATTGTTTCTGTATCAACGTCTGAGCAACTGATTTGGAGAAGCAAACTCAGAGAGGGGGATCTCTCACATTAAGTTGCAAGTCCTTGCCTCTCGGACTGCAGCTGTACCGCTTTGGACAGAATGTCAGCCGACGAGGACACCACCCCTAACCCCGATGCCCCCAAGGAACCGGACGAGCCGGAGAAGCCGGACCCTAAAGAGGAGGGAGCCAAGCCAAAGAAACCGAAGGGTCGCGCCCCCGACCAAGATCGGGACGGACGTCCCCGGGGGCTCACTTATTGGCTGGACTCTCCCAAGGGCTGGTCGCTCTCGCGGACTGCGGCGAAGGATCGCCGGTTGGCCTTCCCCAGCACGGGACTCGAAGGGGACCCGGCCCGCAAAGAGGCCCTCATGGAGGAAGAACGAAAACAGTGGCAGGAAGACCGCCGGGCTATGCAGGAGCAGATGGAGATCATGCAACGCGTAATGGGTGAGATGGCCACGACCCTAGATGCGCTGAAATTGCAACCTCCAGCCGGTGCTCCCCCAGACGGGGCGCCAGTAGTTCCGCCCGCAACCCCTGCCCCCCCGGCCCGTCGGGACCTGAAAGTCACGTATGACGGGTCGGGAGACCAGTTGACCTTTTTTATGGTCCAAGTAGACATTTTTATGCGGGAACAAGGCCGAACCTTCGTTTCTGAGGAGTCCCGGGTGCAGTACGTGGCTTCCTTACTGCAAGGGGAGGCGGCTGCCTGGATGGTGTTGCAGTATGAACTCCGCTCGCCGGTGCTGCGAACCCTGGACGAGTTCATGGTAGCACTCCGAAACCGTTTTGAGGACCCGACTCTAGGTGAGCGGGCTAAAGCCTCCCTGATGCAACTGCGCCAAGGGACTAAGTCGGTGGCGCAGTATGCAAGTGAGTTCCAGTCACTGGCTAGCCGAATTCTGGACTGGAGTGAGGCTACCTTGGTACAATGTTTCAGGGAGGGTCTCAACCCAGACCTCCAACATTGGGCCTTCATGCAAGGGAACCCCCCGGATGTGGAAGGTTGGGTTCGCCATGCTGCTGACATCGAGAATCGCAAACAACTCCTGAACTTGTCCAAGCAACGGATTGGGCGAGACCCCAGGCCCCGGGGTGACCGTGGCCGGGAACTCCGGCAAGGGGGTGGCGGGGTCCTCTCGGCCGCGGAACGCCGCAAGCGGTTCGAGGCCGGCGTCTGCCTGATCTGCGGGGGAAAGGGTCACTTTGCATCGCAATGCCCCTCTCGCTCAGGCCGTCCGACCCCTCCCCGCCAAACCCAGGCCGAGCCGACGAAACCGGCCGCCGACAGCCAGCCTCGCCGCAGAAGTGGACCACTGAGCCGGCGCTCCGGCGCACCCTCCGCTCTCCACGCACGTCCCCAGGATGGGGCATCCGACTCTACGGTCCCATCGGGGTCCCGGATTACAAATACCGTCTTTAATTCGGACGGCTCCCCGGAGGCCACTACCCCGTCCCCCTCTTCCAGCGAGGAGGAAGAGTGGGAACAGCCGGCAAAAAACGCCGTCGGTCTGCTGTAGAGGGGGCTCCGCAGCAGACCGTCCCTATCGTTGTGCAAGGAGCTCCACCGATGGTAAGCGCCCAAGAGGACAATGTATTTGTGCGTGTCCATCTGTCCCTACCCAAAGGGGGTCCCCCGTTAGAGGTCCCCGCGTTGGTCGACTCGGGGTGTGCCCGCACCATGATAAATGAGGAAACTGCCAAGAAGTTGGGTGTCCGGCGCAAGCGGCTTCCGGGACCCCTCCGTTTTTCCCAAATGGACGGGAGTGACTTTAAACGGGGCCCGGTGACCCACAGAACTGCAGCCGTGATTATGTCCGTGGGGGAACATTGGGAACGGTTGTATTTCACTATCGCCCCTATTGTAACCCCTGTGGTGTTAGGGATGAACTGGTTAAGGGGGCACAATCCCTCCATTGATTGGGTTAAACGGGTGCTTTCCTTCCCCGAAAACCCCTGTGGGTTGCATGACAAGGAACGGGTACTCAGGACTCCAGCCGCCGCACTGGTAGGGTCCCCCGCCCCAGTCTCTCCTCAATTACCCTCTGAGTACTCGCAATTTACTGATGTTTTTGATGTTAGAGAGTGCGACGAACTGCCTCCCCACAGAGAAACGGACTGTGCCATCGAGATTGTAGGGGAAGGCAAACTGTCTAAGGGAAAGGTTTACCCCATGAGCCCTAGTGAAAAGACAGTGTTGCGAGACTATCTGGATGTCAATCTGGCGAGGGGTTTCATACGCCCCTCCAAGGCTCCTTATTCAGCCCCAGCTTTCTTTGTAAAGAAAAAGACGGGAGATTTAAGACTGTGTATTGACTTTCGCAGACTGAACGCAGTCACCCAGTCTAATGCTTACCCCCTCCCTCTTATTCCTGACCTTCTAGCACAATTAAAGGAGGGCCGAATCTTCACCAAACTGGACTTGGTAGAAGCCTACCACCGCATTCGCATCAAAGAAGGAGATGAACCCAAAACGGCCTTTTCCAGTTGTTTTGGGATGTTTGAGTACCTAGTCATGCCGTTCGGACTTTCGGGGGCTCCGAGTGTCTTTATGCAATTAATTAATGAGGTTTTGCATGATTTACTGTTTCGGGGGGTGGTGGTATTTCTCGATGACATCCTTATTTACTCTGAAACCATGGAAGACCATGTGCGCCTAGTGCGAGAGGTGCTCCAGCGGCTGCGGGAGCACAAACTGTATGCTAAGGTGTCCAAATGTGAATTCCACCAACCCTCCATTACATTTCTGGGGTATGTGATCTCCCACCAAGGGTTGGAAATGGACCCCGCCAAGGTCCAGGCAGTGCGGGACTGGGAACCCCCCACTACCCGCCGCCAACTTCAGCAGTTTTTGGGGTTTGCCAATTTTTACCGGAACTTCATTCCTAACTTTGCCCAAGTTGCGCTTCCCCTCACTGCCCTGTTGCGTACCAAGGACAAGGGGGCTAGCGCCGCGCTTCCCTCAGCCCGTTTGCAATGGTCCCCCCAGTGCCAGCTAGCTTTTGAACGTTTGAAGCTACTTTTTTCATCCGAACCCGTTTTGGCTCACCCAGATTGCACCAAGCCTTTTGTGGTGCAAGTGGATGCCTCGGATGTAGCCATGGGCGGGGCCCTATTGCAGAGGGATGAGGGGGGACGGTTGAGACCATGCGCCTACTTCTCCAAGAAGTTTTCCCAGTCTGAAATCAACTGGGCCATTTGGGAGAAGGAGGCAGCAGCGGTCAAACATGCCCTTACCATATGGCGACACTTCTTGGAAGGGGCCGAACTGCCATTCGAAGTGTGTACCGATCACAAGAATCTTGAGGCCCTCAAGGGGGCTAGAAAACTCAATGCCAAACAGGTTCGGTGGGCCCAATTTTTCGCTAAGTTCCGGTTCACTCTCAGACATGTCCCTGGCAAAGAAAATGCCCTAGCCGACGCTTTGTCACGACTTCCCCAGTATCGCAACGATTTCGATCGCCCAGTCGACTCCCTGTTCACTCCCGAGCAGCGAGGGGAAGTTCCTAGCTTAGCCGTCACCACCCGGTCCCAAGCCCGACCACCGGAGACCCCCCCTACACTCAAAGGCATCCCGGAAGCCTTCCAACAGCGACTCCGGGACGCCTCCTTGCAGGAGGAGGAGCATCATCTCCTCCCCACTGGTCTGGAACGTACCAACACTTGGTGGGTGCAAGGGGGGAAACTGTACGTCCCCTCCTCTCTTCGCAAGGAAGTATTGGGACTTGTACATGGTGCCAGGCTAGCGGGTCATTTTGGTTTCATAAAAACGCTTCACCTGGTTCGAAGACAATTCTGGTGGCCCGGTATGAGATCTGATGTAGAGTTGTATGTGCGCAGCTGCCCCACCTGCGCCACAGCCAAGAAACGGATGGGAAAACCCCCAGGGCTTCTCAAACCGCTTGAGAGCCCCTCCCGTCCCTGGGAAGTCATCGCCATGGATTTTATCACCGACCTACCTCCGAGTCGGGGAAAAACGGTTCTTTGGGTTATCACAGACCTCTTTTCCAAACAGGTTCACTTCGTTCCATGTGCAGGCCTTCCTTCAGCCCAGGGCTTAGCTAAACTGTTCATCACACACGTCCTCAGGCTACACTCGATCCCGAGGAAGGTCCTCTCCGACAGGGGGGTCCAGTTTGTTGCCAAATTCTGGCGGGCCTTCCTAAAGTTAATGGGAGTGGAAGAGCAGGGCCTTTCTTCCGCCTATCACCCCCAAACGGATGGTCAAACAGAACGAGTAAATGCGGTGGTAGAATGTTATTTGCGTTGCTATGTAAATTTCCACCAGGACGACTGGGTCGACCTGCTGCCATTTGCCGAATATGCGTATAACAATGCGCCTCATTCCTCTACCGGCTTTAGTCCCTTCCAAGTTATATACGGGACGGATTTCGGCCCTTTCGGTTCTGCCCCCGTCTCGCCAGAGCTCCAGTCTACCCCTGACCTTCAGGAGTGGATTCAGGTGGTTAAATCCACCTGGCCATGGTTGCTCAAAAATCTGGAAAGGGCAAAAAGCAAGTACAAGGAACAAGCAGACAAACACCGGTCTCCGGGATGGGAACTCAAGGTGGGGGAGCAAGTCTATCTGTCCACCAAAAACCTCCGCTCTCTTCGCCCCTGCAAAAAACTGAGCGACCGTTATGTGGGACCTTTCCCCATTACCAGAGTAATCAACGAGGTTACTGTGGAACTGGACCTCCCAAAAACTCTGAAAGGAGTCCATCCAGTCTTTCATATAAGCCTCCTCAAACCCTATGTGGCAGCCCCCCAGTTCCACCCCCCTCCCGCACACGAGATTCCTACCGTAGTAGGAGGGGACACCCATTTGGAAATATCCAAGGTTTTAGACTCCAAATGGAAGAAAGGGAAACTGTTTTACTTTGTTCGCTGGAAAAACCTTGGCTCCGCTCATGACGAATGGGTGGCCGCACCCCACATGGCGGCTCCTCGCTTAGTCCGGGAATTCCACCTTGCTTATCCCGATAAGCCTCGTCCTCTCGGGGACCCCGGGGGGGGGCCTTAAGGGGGGCAGAATGTGAGGGTCTCTGTCTTTGTGTCTCTGCTTTCCATCACCTGCTGTGTTATCAGTGAACTCGTAAAAGCAGTTCACACCTTCTGGTCTCAGGCGCCAGGCCTGATGGCCCATGTATCTTCCCCCCCCCCGCTGTTCTTCCTGCCAGTACTCCCTCAGGCCGATGCGGCCTTGGAAGTGTGATAGCCGCCCAGACTTCCTGGGATCTGTCTGATGTTTTGTATTATGCCAAGCTTGTAACTTCCCATAACAATAAGTGTGAACCCCAGTGCCCCAGTGCCCTGGAGTCAATATATTCTGTAAACCCGTATAGCCCCTCACTTGCAACTTTCTACCTGTGCCTGTCTCATCTCCTGAAGGCTTCAATAAATCGATTGTTTCTGTATCAACGTCTGAGCAACTGATTTGGAGAAGCAAACTCAGAGAGGGGGATCTCTCACACCACTACACTGCACTGGCTCACACACATTAGATGAAGAGGAGATCTGTACAGGTTTGGGGAGGGGTGGGGGAAAGCTGGTGGCTGCCATGAACAGGAGAGCTAGATGACCTTCTCAACCACCCAATCCATTCAATGATAATATCTCTGTGTATCCCATTGGAGGGCAGTCACAACAGGCCAGGCCACACAGGAGGGAAGACATGTAGCCCTGCAAGGGCAGAGGTGATTCCTACCACCACTGGCCCTTGTAACACATGAGTTTGACACCCCTGGTCTAGAGAATGATGATGTTTGCTAGGAAAGAAAACATTAGGCACGGGGTACAAGTGGCTGCTGAAGATTCTGGCACCCAATATTCTCAATCTGGAAGACAGATCAGACTTTGGCTTTCAAGGACAGGGGAGGGGCCACTTTCAGTGGTAGAGCATCTGCTTGGCATGCAAAAGGTCCCAGGTTCAATCCCCGGCATCTCCAGTTAAAGGGACTAGGCAGGTAAAAAAACAGGTAAAGGTCCCCTGTGCAAGCACCAGGTCATTCCTGACCCATGGGGTGACGTCACATCCCAACGTTTACTAGGTAGACTTTGTTTTACAGGGTGGTTTGCCAGTGCCTTCCCCAGTCATCTTCCCTTTACCCCCAGCAAGCTGGGTACTCATTTTACCGACCTCGGAAGGATGGAAGGCGGAGTGAACCTTGAGTCGGCTGCCTGAAACCGACTTCCGTTGGGATCGAACTCAGGTCGTGAGCAGAGCTTTTGACTGCAGTACTGCAGCTTACCACTCTGCGCCATGGGTGATGTGAGAGACCTCCGCCTGAGGCCCCTGAAGAGCCGCTGCCAGTCTGAGTAGACAATACTGACTTTGATGGACCAAGTGTCTGGTTCAGTAGAAGGCAGCTTCATGTGTTCAAGAAGAGGAAGAAGAAGAAGAGGAAGATAGGTAGGTGATGTGAAAGACCTCCGCCTGAGACCCTGGAGAGCCGCTGCCGGTCTGAGTAGACAATACTGACTTTGATGGACCAAGGGTCTGGTTCAGTAGAAGGCAGCTTCATGTGTTGACGTGATAGCTCTGCTGGGGTGCTTAGAACTGATCATCCACGAAGAAGCAACATCCAAGTGTTGGCACATAGAGCCAAGCTGTAAGTGACACTGAGCCCAAGTTTGTTCGAGTCCCCACCGTCTCCAGAGCGTGTGGGATTCCACGGGTTCCCTACCCCCTCTGCTGGGCGCTCGTCGCTGCAGTCACACGTGCCGCCATCCCCGTGCTCCCAGGCCATGGGCTTTGTGATTGTGCCACCAAGTGGTGGAAGAAACAATAGCAAGCAACTGTAATCGCAACCAGCTGAACACATGGCCATCCTGCCAGATGTTCAGGGGATCGAGTGGACAGCAGGGACACATGGAAGGGGCCGTGGCTCAGTGGTAGAGCATCTGCTTGGCATGTAGAAGGTCCCAGGTTCAATCCCCGGCATCTCCAGTTAAAGGGACTAGGCAAGTAGGTGGTGTGAAAGACCCTTTTCTGCCTGAGACCACGGAGAGCCTTGGAGAGGGGCCGTGGCTCAGTGGTAGAGCATCTGCTTGGCATGCAGAAGGTCCCAGGTTCAGTCCCCGCCGTCTCCAGTTAAAGGGACTAGGCAAGTAGGTGATGGGAAAGACCCCTGCCTGAGACCCTGGAGAGCCGCGGCTGGTCTCAGTAGACAATACTGACTTTGATGGACCAAAAGTCTGGTTCAGTATAAAGCAGCTTCATGTGAACACTGCTGGGAAGATGAACATGTGAAGCCACAGCAACATGTCCAAGGACAGTAGGGCGACTCTCAATGGAACGCGTGCGCAACGTCACTTGTATTTCGGCTCTTAGCCTTCAAAGACGGCCCTTGATGAACTATATCTGGTTACTGCAGGCCGCAAACACACCGGTCAATTAAAATAAAACCAGGGGGTTCAAGTGTAACGTCAAGGAATAAGCTACCCTTACTCCTCACCAATTAGAAAACCAGCCCAATGTGAAAGTTGAGACGCAAAAAAGCAAAGAGGCCAGCTGGGGTGAAGGAGCAGCCTGCTTCCTCACCTTCCTTCGCTGCTCTTCTTTCATCTCCTGCAGTTTTCGGTCTTCCTCTTGTCTCTGGTGTTGCTTATATGCCCGGCTTCTGGCCTATTGCAGAGTAAAGAAAGCAGGACTTAGGAAACAGACAGCTGGAAATTAACTTACGGGGGCTTTCACATATGCTGAGTAATGCCCTTTCAATCTACTTTTCAACGCACTTTAACCATCGTTTGCAATTGAATTTTGCTGTTTCACACAGTAAAATCCAGCTGCAAAGTGAGTTGGAAGTGCATTATTCAGCATGTGTGAAAGCGCCCTGCCTCTCCACTTAGCACGCGTATAGTATCATGAGAGTAAGACAAGCTGGGGACATTTACAGACATCGCCCCATCTAATGAAGAAAGGTGGGCCACTGTTTCCTTCAGTTCACTTATCCTATACTTCTGAAAGAGTCACAATAAACCACCGTGGTGTGATGGCTAAGAGCGGAGGACTCTAATCTGGAGAGCTGGGTTCGAATCCCCGCTCCTCCACGTGAGCGGCAGAATCTGATCTGGATAACCAGGTTTGATTCCCCACTCTTCCACATGAGTGGCGGACTCTAATCTGGAGAACCGGGTTTGTTTCCCCGCTCCTCCACATGAAGCCTACTGAGTGACCCTGGGCTAGTCACAGTTCTCTCTGAACTCTCCCAGCCCCCATCTGCCCAGGGTGTCTGTTGTGGGGAGGGAAGGCGATTGTAAGCTGCTTTGAGACTCCTTAAAGGGAGAGAAAAGCAGGGTATACTATGGATATACATAGGAAAAAAGGACACCGCAAGTCACGGAACCCAGCTCTTGCATCAATATCAGCAGGAAGTGAGCTGCATTTCATTGACTGCATTTTGGTGCGCATCTTTTTGAGGAGAAGAAGGAGCTAAGGGTGGGATCCTGAACAGTCAGACTGAGAAAGTCAACCTGAGGCTGATTAAGGTCTAGCGGGTTTCAGTCACCAGCTGTATACAGGTGGCGACAGAAACAGCAGTTAATTGGAAAGGTTTTCCTTTTGCTGCACAGGGGGAAATCTCCTCGTTGAGATCTGGCAGCTTGGAACCCTCAGCCTCATTTGCTTTTCCTCTGGTCAGAACAGGGCGCTTGTAGATTGTTGGCTATTCACTCTCCACAGCCAAGAAGTCGAGGTGAAGCAGCCCAGCTGTCTGTTTTTACACCGTACAACCTGTACTTTTTAAAATCGGCTGTTGTACAGCCCGCAGCAAACTTACCCAGGGTGTTGATTCAAGACTGTGGCCTTCTGCTTGACAAGAGGTTCTCTGAGAGGGGCCTAAAGCCAAGTTATTCAAGAACTCAGTGGTTTTTCTGTGGGATGAAAGCAAAAAAGAATTGCTAGAGCGGTCCATGAAGAAATTCGAAGCCAGCCCCCGATTCTAGCCTAGATTTCTCATGACAGGGACAAAATATCAAACTGATCAACCCAAAGAACAATATAATGAGATGATCTATCGTATTGCACATAACTGTCTGTTGTAAGTGAACTAATCATTCAATCCTCCAGAAGGAAGCTACAACCTGATTTCTTGTAGCTGCAAAATATTTTTACTAATGCGAAATAAGTTTCCTCAGCAGATCACACTAAGTAATATAACAAAACAATTTCAGGATAAGGAGGTAACATTGCACGGTGCATAGATTGGACTGTTTTATTTAGTTTATGTCAATCTCATCCTCTAAAGAGCTCGGGGCAGCATAAACCATTCTTTCCCTCATTGTATCCTCACAACAACCCTTTGAGGTAGGTTAGCCTGAGAGTGTGTGACTGGCCCAAGGTCACCCAATCCAGCAGCTTTTCCAATCAACCCCCTTTTTTTTGTACTCCCAATACACGTTATTTCAAACATTTGTTATCTTGCTAGAATAATTTGTTTTCTGCTTGCCCACCCATCTTTTACACTAAACTGGATTTAATTTCAGGCATCCCGATTTCATGAATTATTTTGGAACCATTACCACAAGTCCCACAGTCCTGGAAAATTACAGGACTATAAGAAGTCTATTACAGAGGTGCTGCTTTGCAAGACCACCCCCCCACACACACACACACGGGGGGGGGGACTTATCTGTGCAGCCGATCTGAGGCTTTATTTCCAGCCAGCTGGAATGGACAGATTAATGGGGACGATTGGAAAACACCCTCACAGGCATTCAAAGCGCTTTTCCTATGGTACTCCAGAGGATGTCTCTGGAAGCCCAGCTCCGTGCCTGTTAGCTAAATATTCGACAATGGTAACAAAAAGAGAGAGAGATCAGATCTAGAACACAACTGGACGTGGAACTGAGAAGAGCTCCAACAAGTGGGCTCGATTCCAAAATATCATTTTGCAGCAAGTGCTTTTTCCTCTGGCACCAAGACCAAACAGGCTTTAGAGGAGGAAATCTGTTGTCAGCAGGCAGAGGCTATTTTCAAGTGTGCACTTATTCTGATTTATGGAGGGCATCTTGAGCACCATGGCTACGGAACAGGCCATTTGGAAAGGTAAATTTAAACAGACTGTTGACAAAATGTGGACCCCCTCCCCCATTGGAGCCTTGTGACATTTTTAGGAAAAATTCTGCCCCTGCTCGAGAGGCTTACAGAAGGCCAGCTGGCCATCCGAAACGCCAGCTGCTGGTGAACGCAGCCTGGCGGTCAAAGGCTGGGGTCTTCCACAGCTCAGCTCCTTGGCCCTGCTCTGCACCCCTTCCCTGCCGTCTTTTGCTTTTATGAAGCCGTGCTACCTTATTCCCAAACGGTGCCATTCTTAACGCAAACCAAGTGGAACGTACAAAACAAATTGCAAGTGCGCATATATTCTACTAAGTGGAAAATAGCTTTTTGGCCCTCGCCATCAGAAACTTGCTGTAGGATGAGCTCTTCAGTGCTTAGCTTGAGAAGAGAGCCAGAAGAGGAGGGCAGCCAAGATGGTGAGGGGTCTGGAGACCAAGTCCTATGAGGAAAGGCTGAAGGAGCTGGGTATGTTTAGCCTGGAGAGGAGAAGACTGAGAGGGGATAGGATAACCATCTTCAAGTACTTGAAGGGCTGTCATATAGAGGAGGGTGCCGAGTTGTTTTCTGTTGCCCAAGAAGATCGGACCAGAACCTGGGAGGTAGGTGGGGCTGAGAGAGTGTGACTAGCCAAAGGTCACCCAGCTGGCTTCATGTGGAGGAGTGGGGAAACAGATCCAGTTCACCAGATTAGCCTCTGTCACTCATGTGGAGGAGGGGGGAATCAAACCCGGTTCTCCAGATCCGACTCCACCGCTCCAAACCACTGTTCTTAACCACTACACCACGCTGGCTCTTAAGCCAGCACATAGTCTCCTTAAACCAAAGGGCCAAATCCCAGAACCTTCAGAGCCAGCGTGGTGTAGTGGTTAAGAGCGATGGTTTGCACCAGCGGACTCTGATCTGGAGAACCGGGTTCGATTCCCCACTCCTCCACATGAAGCCAGCTGGGTGACCTTGGGCCAGTTACAGTTCTCTCCGAACTCTCTCAGCCCCACCTGCCTCACAAGGTGTCTGTTGTGAGGAGGGGGAGGGAAGGAGATTGTAAACCAGTCTGATTCTTCCTTAAGTGGTAGAGAAAGTTGGCATATAAAAATTGACTTTTCTTCTTCTTCATTTGCTTAATGCTGGGATCTGGTGGGAAGAAGCAGGGTCTTAATTTTTATTCACATTCTAACCACTACACCCTTCTGGCTCCCCAAAGCTTTTAAAAAGCGCTTTCCTATTGAAGCTTGACTCACATGTAGTTGTCTTCATCGAACATCTGTCTTCTTTGCCATTGTTCTTGCCTTCGTTTTTCTTCGAGTTTATCAGCCTAGGATATCAAAGCATGGCCACGGTGAAGCATTGCCTCACTGACTTCCATTGAGAAAGCAGAGGAAGAGCCCACCCACAGGACCTGGAGAGAGAGCGCGGCCACGTCATGCTGATCCAACGCTGCTCGGTTTTACATGAGGTGGTGGAAGCCTGCCTGAGACCCTTTATAGCACACCTGAGGCGCTACACAACAGCATATACCCGGACACACCGTATTTAATTAATACACAACCTCCACTCAGTCAAGACAAAATTCCTTCTACTACCTTCACCCCCAGATAAGGAATATATGTATCTCAAGGTTTAATTTGTTTTAGTAACTCAAGTTATGCTTTCAGCAATCATGTATTCCTCAATGGAATATATTCCTCAGTGGAACAGGCTTCCTCGGGAGGTGGTGAGCTCTCCTTCCCTGGAGGTTTTTAAGCAGAGGCTAGATGGCCATCTGTCAGCAAGGCTGATTCTATGACCTTAGGCAGATGATGAGAGGGAGGGCATCTTGGCCATCTTCTGGGCATGGAGTAGGGGGTCACTGTGTGTGTGAGTGTGTGGGAGGTAGTTTGGAGTTTCCTGCATTGTGCAGGGGGTTGGACTAGATGACCCTGGTGATCCCTTCCAACTCTATGATTCTATATTGTGAAAACAGGCAAGTTGTTTCTGATCATGCGCCAGTGGAACGAGGGCTGCCAACTCCAGGTTAGGAAATTCCTGGAGATTTGGAGGTAGAGGCAGGAGAAGGCGGAACTTGGAGCGGAGAAGCCACTTAGCAGGGGTATGAGGCCACAGATTTCTCCCTCCGAAGCTGCCATTTTCTCCAGGGAACTGATCTCTGTAGTCCGGAGATCAGCTGTCCATCCGGGAGATCTCCAGGCCCCACTTGGAGATTGGAAACCCTAGTTACACCTTCCTAACTCCACTGACTTCTGCTGGCCAAGAAGGGTACAACTTTGCTTAGGACGGCACTGAGATCCACTTACAATCATGTGTTTGAAAAAGAGCTAGCTTGCCTCAGTGTAGGAAGCAACCATTTGTTATTTTAAAGTAGAGAACTCCTTGAAAATACGAAACTATAGGCTTCTCCCTAATGAAGTTCACACAAAAACCTTTATCTGAGCAAACAGATTACAAATGTTATGCCGTCTTCTCCACAAGGATCAAATGGGTTTTGTGGTGGCGGGGATGTAATAGTTCAGAGCTGCTGAGAAAAGTAACATATAATTGCAGCGGTTGAAAAAGCATTACTCATCTGTGGAATAATTGTCTCTAGATGCTTAGAAAAGCTGTTAGACTTGATTGAATCTATAACAAACAAAATCAATGTTTGCAACACCCAGATGCCGCCACGGATGGATTAGCATTCTCTATAAAAAGCCAGGATCTAGAGCAATCGCCAATGGATATTGTTCAGCAACACTTGCCTTGCATAGCTGTATGTTATAAGGCTGCCTTCTATATCCCTTCCAATTTAACCTTGCTCTGAAATCCCTGCCCCCCACTACAAGGCAGGGTCAATTGCATTAATATCAAAGGGAGAGAGGGGAAAAAATTTTGTATGCAGATCCTTCCTTCCTTAAAATATTTATATCCCGCCTTTTCTCTTGGTTCAAGGTGGCTCACAATAATAGTTAAAAGATCCCCAGCAAAAACGATAAAAATAGCAAGCCCCAACCCCCCCTGCTAATTTTTTCCTTCCTGAAAAATGAAACTCCTACTTTAATATGCTTTCCAGATAAAACTCAGTAAGTTTACAGTATATAGAATTAATTGGGACACAATGTAATCACTAGGCATAAGGTAGGGGTGCTGCTCAAGGTAATTCTTCAAACAGAAGGAAGAAAGAGTTTAAATTACTTGGACATTCAAGGACCTTCCAAGTTACCGTATTATAGCACATTTAAACAAATGGCAGAGATTACAAGTGCAGGTTCTGGCAATAAAAACAACGAGTTTATATAATTCATGGAATCTCAAATTTATATGTCCCATCCAATTTTTAGACCAAATATTCAACAGGTTTTTTTAGGGACATCACATATAGCTCATGCAACATACAACTGGAAATCAAGAAAGGTAGAACAGGAGTGCCTAATGAGCAAGAATATCACAGATTTTTCGTTTTTAACCCAAACAATTAAAAGAACATGCTAATTTATTAAACTGGGTCTACTGCTTTCTCAGTTAAGTGGCTTTTCCACGGTAGCCTCAATGCTTAGGAAGACGCTACAGATTTAATCTCCAGCCAGACTGGCTGTCACAACATGTGGGAATAAAAAGCAAATCAAAACCTAACGGTACCTGGGGCTCCCAAAAACGAGAAGTCTGTTGAAAGAACGCAGGAGATGTTTTGTTCCCCTCTTTCCCTTCAGAAAAAGCTATAAATAGCACCATTTGACACAAACAAATGTGCTTACACACACAAACACACACACACAACCAGCTCAAGAAGGGGGAAAACTTGTTGTCACGGCCAGACAAACACCGTCTTACTTTCTCTCTCTGAAGTGCTTTCTTCTTCAAAAGCTCTGCTTCTTCTTCCTCTCTCTTGATCCTCCCATAATGTTCTCTTTTCAACTATAGCAAGAAAGGAACAGAGCCTCCGTTACAGTGTGCACTTCCCAAAGAATGATAACCTTCCCTTGAAATGGTATCAGGATTTTTTTTAAAATGGTTTGAAGCTTTGTTGGTTGGTTGGAAAGAAAATACCAAGACCACGGTTACACAGCCCGGATAACCTACGAGAACCAATGAAGTCTGACCGTGAAAGCCTTCGACAATATTTTGGTTTGAAGCTTGTCTGGACAAACTGGACTTCGAGTGTCCTGAGCCTCTATTTTCTAGAAGAGTAGTCACAACCTGAAATACCTTTGCAACTACAGGTTGGGTATCCCTTATCCAGACTGTTTGGGACCAGAAGTGGTTGACGTATTTCGGATCTTTCTGTATTTTGGAATTTTTGCATACACATAATGAGATACCTTGGGGATGGTAGGAGAAGAAGAGTTGGTTTTTATATGCCGACTTTCTCTCTCTCTTAAGGGAGACTCAAACCGGTTTACAATCACCTTCCCTTCCCCTCCCTACAACAGACACCCTGTGAGGTAGGTGGGGCTGAGAGAGTGTGACTAGCCCAAGGTCACCCAGCTGGGAGTGGGGAAACAAATCCAGATCACCAGATTAGCCTCTGCCGCTCATGTGGAGGAATGGGGAATCAAACCCTGTTCTCCAGATCAGAGCCCACCGCTCCAAACCACCTCTCTTAACCACTACACTACACTGCTACCCAAGTCTAAATACCTGTCCTTGCAGACCGAAGCACCAACTCAGAAAAAGTTCTCTACTATGCAAAAACTAAAAAAAAAAAAAAAAACAGGACACCCTTCTAAAACGCATCACAAGAAAAGCAAAACATGCTTGTTTTACTCATGTGCAATTTTGTGCACCCTTTAAGACATAGGAGAGTTTATTTGAGACAGCCACAAGGAGTGTATCTGTGAATGTCTCTGCAGTTGCATTCATTTTTTTTCATTTGTTTTTCTGAATTGTGTTGCTTAAAGACCTGATTGTCAGGGTCTGCAAAGATGCCATCAACCTTCCCCAGAGCCTGGGCTGCAGAGGTTGTGTGTTGCTTCTTTGCCTAGCAGGAATGCGGACGGAACACACTTTGCCTCTGATGCAAGACTTCCGACATCCTCTGCAGCAACCATCGCAACAACCAGGGCCACAGAACCTTTCAAACGGCACCATATTTTCTTGCAGCTGTCATTCCAAGCCATCGCCGATACAGCTTGAAAAGGTTTATGTTTCTGGGTGCTCGGTTCTCGTTTGAGGAAAACTAAAGGTTAAGTTAGACGAAGCAAGAGATTTCCTCCCTGCCCATGCAGTGGGCAAAAGGAAACGGCAGACACGTTTTCCCTGACCTTTTGCTGGTATTTAGATTGGCTGTGCTCCAACTGCTGTTTTCGCCTTACTTCAGCCTCGGATTCTCTGCCCCCTATAAAGACAGAATATTGCCATCAAACACATAACAAAGTTCACTTTAAACAGACAACCTGTTCTCTCCAGGATCAGAGGAGCATGCCTATTATATCATGTGCTGTGGAACACAGGCAGGATAATGCTGCTGCAGTCGTCTTCTTTGGGGGCTTCCTAGAGGCCCCTGGTTGGCCACTGGGTGAACAGACTGCTGGACTTGATGGGCCTGGGTCTGATCCAAGCAGGGCTTTCCTGTTCTGATTAATATATTGACTAGTGGGTTGGAGAAAATGGGACGCAGGAGAATATTCATCTGGCCAAGCTGTCTAA
Organism: Euleptes europaea; assembly: GCF_029931775.1. Lineage (NCBI taxonomy): Eukaryota > Metazoa > Chordata > Lepidosauria > Squamata > Sphaerodactylidae > Euleptes > Euleptes europaea. The sequence goes on along the minus strand of NC_079327.1, from coordinate 1,532,822 downwards.
GAGTAAGAGGGTTGCCTTTTGCTGGCACCCATGTAGAGAGCCCTGCAGTTATGTGAAGAGTTGGTTTTTATATGCCGTCTTTCTCTATCTAAGGAAGAATCAAACCAGCTTACAATCACCTTCCCTTCCCCTCCCCACAACAGACACCCTGTGAGCTAGGTGAGGCTGAGTTTGGAGAGGACTGTGACTAGCCCAAGGTCACCCAGCAGGCTTCATGTGTAGGAGTGGGGAAACCAATCCAGTTCACTAGATTAGCTTCCGCTGCTAATGTGGAGGAATGGGGAATCAAACCCAGTTCTTCAGGTCAGAGTCCACCACTCCAAACCACCGCTCTTAACCACTACACCACGCTGGACCAATCCTGTGGAAGAAGGCCTCCCCCTGCTACAGAGGCCTGACATACAATTTGGGAACAGAGAATGCATTGACAGCTTGAGACGGTGGTTTATATTGGACCAAGCAAGTAACATACTTAAAAGAGAACCCAAAAATTATTGTTTGTCCATGCACTCAATTTTCCAAAGAAAATTTTGTATCCCACCCACATAAACACAGTCTGCATCTATAATTGTCGGAGCTGCTGAGTTGCGTAAGTTGTGTAAGATTAGCGGAATGTGGGGTATGAAGCATAAGCAACCCCCCCAGTACTTCATACCCCACACGGTCACGGTTTGTACACAGTGTATTTCCCTCCTTTTGCTAACCTTATTTAAATTTTAATTGGACAATTTTATTTATAAAATATTTATTTAAATTTGACTTGGGGAAAAAAATTCCAGTTCAAATTTCCCCAGAAATCTCACATCACTGCGCACACTATACTTAATGTATTAAATTGTGGTATAATAAAAAATAAAAGGGAAAAAGAACCCATTTCTTCTTACGTGGATATTTCAGGCCTCTTCTTCTCCCCACCTCCTCATTAATTCTTGGGGACCAACAGCAATTTTTGAGCCAATTTCTGTTATGTTAAAATCCAAATCTAAGAAACATCTACCTTTGAAGTTCTGCTTAATCAGTCTTTGAAGCAGACATTCAGCCTCTATTCAATACTTCGTTAACGTTTTTTCATCACTTTAACCAATCACACTTAAAACTATTCAACACAGCATTTCTAAATGGAGCATTTCAGATAAGTCCATGAAGCGTATTAAAGAGTTTGACTGGAGGCAAAATGCCTCATCACCTCCACAATCACTTCACGTAATTTGATCGAGACTTCTAATCAAGTTTGGAAAAGCACAAACTATTTTCTAACCCTGCACAATGTTCCATAATTGATGAGGAGGTGGATCCTATAATATCTGGCTCCTTGGCCAATTAAAGGTGGTAGTGGAATAGAATCACAGAATCAGAGTTGGAAGGGACCACCAGGGTCATTGTGTAGTCCAACCCCCTACACAATGCAGGAAATTCACAACTACCTCCCCCACACACCATCAGTGACCCCTACTCCATGCCCAGAAGATGGCCAAGATGCCCTCCCTCTCATGATCTGTCTAAGGTCATAGAATCAGCCTTGGTGACAGATGGCCATCTAGCCTCTGCTTAAAAACCTCCAGGGAAGGAGAGCTCACCACCTCCCGAGGAAGCCTGTTCCACTGAGGAACCTCTCAAACTGTTGGAAAGTCCTTCCTAATGTCTGGAAAATGACATAAAGTCATAGCCAAGGTTTTCAAGGCAATAGATGTACATAAGAAGAAGAAGAGTTGGTTTTTATATGCAGATTTTCTCTACCTTTTTAAGGAGAATCAAACTGGCTTACAGTCTCCTTCCCTTCCTCTCCCCACAACAGACACCTTGTGAGGTAGGTGAGGTTGAGAGAGCTGTGACTAGCCCAAGATCACCCAGATGGCTTCATGTGGAAGAGTGGGGAAACCAACCTGGTCCACCAGATTAGAGTCTGCCACTAATGTGGAGGAGTGGGGAATCGAACCCGGTTCTCCAGATCAGAGTCCGCTGCTCATGTGGAGGGGTGAGGAATCAAACCCGGTCCTCCACATTAGAGCTTACTACTCTTAACCACTATAACACGCTGGCAGGGGTGGGTTATCACTGCCTGCCTCTGCATAGCAACCCTGGACTTCCTTGACAGTCTTCACTTCCGTGATCTGTCGACCTCGGACTCACCTGGGCCATCCAGGTCAAGCTTTGACCAATTTATAGCAGACGTTTGCTTCCTGCCAGCAATTTTGTTTTAAATAACTGGGAATTTAAACAGCTATTAAGCCTTGAACAAATATACCATGCAATGCTACCATGTCGAAGTAAGACATGGCTTTGACTTCAGTTGCCCAAGAGGCAGTAATATATGTATTTTGTACATTTGGGAAGAAAACCACTTTGATTCTTCAAATTAAAGCCCTCTTTCCACTTCAGCTCTCTCAACACACTGTTGTAAAGTGGCAAGTGTATTCCAACAGACCTGCCTCTCACACAGACACAGCAGCTCCTTAAATCAACTTACCTAGCTTCTGGGGGGTCAAATTAATTGCTCCTGGCCTGTGCTGTTCCTTCCACTTCTCTAGTTCTTCCAGTTCTTTATTAGCAACTGAAACACAATAACAGCAACACAGATCTTGTGCAACGGTTTCATGTGCAACCTTTTTTTTAGCATAAAAACACCTGGCCCAACATGCTACGCATAGCTCAGGGGCTACACTCGGTACAGAAGAACACAACAGCGTAGCTCCATTTCCTATACTTACTTCTCTGTAACTGATTCCTTCTTGCGAGACTGGGTGGTATCACGACGTATGCACCCGGACTAAAAAGAGAGAAATCAGACATTACCACTTCATTACCTGTTAGATAAGATGGCAGAGCTGCAGCTAGATTCAAGTCAAGTAGCATTGGCACTCAAAAGCTTATAATCTGAAAATCTTGGTCTCTAATCTTGTTGGTCTCTAACTGTTCTCTCTGTGTGTGTTAAATGCTGTCAGTCGCTTCTGACCCTATGAATCAATGGTGACCCCATGAATGGTGACCCCATGAACCAACGTCCTCCAAAATGTCCTATCAACAATCTTGCTCAGATCTTGCAAACTGAAGGCCGTGGCTTCCTTTGTAGAGTCAACCCATCTCATGTTGGGTCTTCCTCTTTTCTTGCTGCCTTCAACTTTTCCTAGCCTGATTGTCTTTTCCAGTGACTCTTGTCTTCTCATAATGTGACCAAAATACGGCAGCCTCAGTTTAGTCTGTTCTAACTGTTCCACTGCAGCTCAACATGGCTACCTTCTAAAACTATCTTCATGGTGGTGGAGGAAAGTACCGTAAAGTCACAATTGACTTATGGCAACCCTGTAGGGTTTCCAAGTCGAGAGACATTCAGAGGTTGTTTACCATTGCCTGCCTAGACTTCCTTGGTGGTCTCCCATAACCAGGACTGACCCTGCTTAGCTTCTGAGATCTGATGAGATCGGGCTATACGTGTCAGGACGTAAGACACATAGTACCTTAATTTTAAGTTATTACACAGTTAGATTTTGGAAATCCGAACAGAAGAGTCTCAAATTGTTAACGTGAAAGGAATGTTAGTGTCTTAACAGGAGTTGCTTTAGACTCATTTTGCTCGACTCGAGTGACTCAGAAGCAGCTATCAGGGCTCCTCTGGCAGTACTGGTTTAAAGGATTACTTTGCAGAGTCCCGGAGCTGTTAACGGAGAACAAAGAAAACCTTCCACTGAGACTTCTAATATATTGCTTCTATATAAAGTTCATCACAATTGCATGCTGGACCCAACCTTTTTGGGCCTGTGGACACCTTTGTAATTCTGACACAGCATGGTGGGCACAGCCACAAAATGGCTGCCACAGGAGGTAGAAGAAAAGGGCAAGAGTCCAGTAGCACCTTAAAGACTAACAAAAATATTTTTGTTAGTCTTTAAGGTGCTACTGGACTCTTGCCCTTTTCTACTACTGCAGACAGACTAACACGGCTACCCACTGTGAATTATCTTCACAGGAGGTAGAGGCAGCCACAAAATGTCTGCCACAGCTGACCATTTATACACAGTGAAGATGCTTGTGCAGTGGTGGCAGCTGCTGCCAAAGCAACATTTTCAAAAATCTGCACAGCCAATTACATCTCCAGTGGCCAGTCAGAAGCCCTGCTGGGCAAAAGCTCCACCTGACCCTGCCCACTTTCTAAAAACACTTGGCAGGCCCCAGGAAAGGGGACAGCAGGTGCCATGGTGCCCACAGGTACTACGCTGGGGACCCATGGCATACCAGGTGGCCAGCCTCCCCCAAAAGAAGGTTTGGATAAATAAACCCCCAAAGGTTTTTTGCTGTCAGAGGAGTTGCCTGGAAGCCAATGGCAGGGGCGGTTCACCTCCACAGCCTTTGGAAAGCAAAACCAAAGTTTCCTACCTTAGCTAAATAAATTGGTTTTGTTCCAGGCACAGTTCCAGGGCTACCTGCACCCCCACCCCATCAACATTAAGCCTGCCTAATTCACCTGGAGTCACCCCACCTCTCTTCGAGGAACAATGGAACAGACCCATGGCTCTCTCTCCAGGGCCCCTCTGCTGCCCCAGAGGGAGTGGGGGGGGGGAGAAGGTGGGCTGACGTTCCATCACAGGGTCAGCCAACCCTGCATCACTCGGCAAGATTGAGAAGTGCCAAGTGAGCATTCCATCACGGAGGGTGGACCATCTCGGCAGATTTGGCTGTGTGCTTTTATTTTCTTAATTTTGCGCCCCTGTTGACCAGTAAGCTCCTTTGATTAAAGAAATAAGAACGTAAGAAGAGTCCTGCTGGACCAGACCAGCGGATCAGACACTTGTGCACCTCCCAGGGGTTCTCCAGCTTTCCCTTGATCTTTCTCAAACCTACCAAGCCGTCTGTTGGCTGCCCCACCACTCAGGACATCGGCCAGGGCCTTTTCCATCATGGCTCCAGCTCTCTGAACTGGGCTCCCTGATAGGGCTGCCAGCTCTGGGATGAGAAACACCTGGAGATTTTGGAGGTGAAGCCTGGGGAGGGTGGGGTTTGGGGAGGGACTTCAGCGGGGTATAACGCCAGAGGGTGGTCCATCTTCCAAAGTGTTCATTTTCTCCAGGTGAACCGATCTCTGTCCCCAGGAGATCAGCTGTAACAACAGATCTCCAGCCACCACCTGGAGGTTGGCAACTCTACTCCCTGTGGAGGTGAGGGGGGCGGTCTTCAGGCGGGGCTGCCAGTTTGCCCTGGCTTTGGAGGGGCTGGAATGACACCTTTTTAAGTAGGAGGGAGACTTGAGGCTTGCTTTTTTCTAGCTTTGGCTTTAAGCTTGAAATGTCTTTAACGGTCTTGACCCACCCAGGCAAGAGCACGTCTCAAGAACGAAACCACTTAAGGTGGCATCCCCTAGGGAGAGCTTCCCCGGGCATCCAGAAAGCGCCCGGTTCGGTCCCCGGCACACAGGTCACAGGCCAGGTGAGCTCCGCTGTTGGAAGGGGCCACCACCAGGGTCATCTAGTCCAACCCCCTGCACAAGGCAGGAAAGTCACAACTCCCTCCCCGCGTGACCCCCACTTCGTGCCCAGAAGGTGGCCCAGATGCCCTCTCTCTCATCACCTGCCTACGGTCACCTTAGGCTTGCCAGCTGCCCCAGCGGGCTACTCACGATTGCTGCTGCTGCTGCTGCTCCTGGGGCTCCGGCCCCCCGGCCTCTCCGGGGCAGGTGCGCCCCTCCTGCAGCCCCCCGTAGGGGGAGGCGGCTGCCGCCAGGCCCCCCCGGCTGCGCCCCGCGCCGCCCCCGCTCATCATCGTGCAACCGACCCAGCCCAAGCAGCGCTGTCGGGCGGCTCCGGGGCTGCAAACGAAACGAAACTCGGCCGGCCCCGCTTTCGTTTCTTTGCAAGCCGGGGGGGGGGGGCAGGTGTGCCAGGTGTGCCAGGCAGGTGTGCTGGGGCCAGAGCGCCGCCTCGAGCCGGTCCACTCGGAAGCCCGCTCTGGGCTCCTCTGCGGGGTTGCCAACCCTCAGGGGGGGCCTGGAGACCTCTCGGAATGGCAGCGCACCTCCGCACTGCAGAGGAGAAGAAGAGTTGGGTTTTGTAGGCCGACTTCCTCTGCCGCTTAAGGGAGACTCAAACCGGCTTCCAATCACCTTCCCCTCCCCTCCCCACAACAGGCACCCTGGGAGGCAGGTGGGGCTGAGAGAGCTCTAACAGAGCTGCGACTGGCCCAAGGTGACCCAGGTGGCTTTGTGTGGAGGAGCAGGGAAACCAACCCACTTCACCAGATTAGTCTCTCCACCGCTGGAGTCATGTGGAGCAGTGGGGAATTGAACCTGGTTCTCCAGATCAGACTCCACCGCTCGGAACCATTGCTTGTAACTACTACACCACGATGGCTCTCCAATCAGTTCCCCTGGAGAACTTTGGCTGCTTTGGAAGGTGGACTTTATGGCATTATTATTGTTATTGTTATCATTAACTACATATATAATAAATACAACAGAATACAATAAAAACATCCAAATCCAATCACTGTAGTTAAAACCAACTATTCTCAGTTGAAACACTTAAAAACCAGGACGGATAGCGCTCAACTTTGGTGCACAGGGTCTCAGGCCAACTTATACCCCACTGATCTCCAGGAATTTACCAAGCTGGAGTTGGCAACCCCAGCTTTCTCCCAGGCAGGAATTCCTAGGATAGTGCTGTGAATATCCAGCCTTCATAGGTGGCTCAGATATCTACCTCCTGTAGTGATCCCTCAAAGTCTGGAAACAAACGCTTTCATAGGCGAAGTGATAAAACTGTGCTTCAGTAGCTGCATGGCAAATTTGGGTGAAGCTTTTACTGGCGTGAAAATGGTGTGATAAGGAAAACGTTTGTTTCTGAGATAAAGCTGTTACTACATCACATAGCCGACCAGGTGTGCAAATATCAGCTGGGACCTTTTCTGATAGCCAGAATGTGTGCCTATGTAACATTACTGGCTAAGTGAGGGAGGAAAGCCATCCCATTTCCCTGACCCCCAGCCATTCCTTCCCCCAATACAGTGGCTCCCCAGCCTTTTCCTCTTGGGGAGTTGTAAGGGATGGTCAAAGGTCCTGGCCCTTTCTGGAAAACACCAGTCCCCTTGAGCCCTGTTTGGTGTGGGGCAGAACAGCTGGAAGGGCCATCTAGACATTAGGAAGAACTTTCTAACAGAGCGGTTTCTCACTGGAACAGGTTTCCTCGAGAGGTGGTGAGCTCTCCTTCCTTGGAGGTTTTTAAGCAGAGGCAAGATGGCCATCTGTCAGCAAGGCTGATTCTAAGACCTTAAGCAGTTCATGAGAGGGAGGCCATCTTGGCCATCTTCTGGGCATGGAGTAGGGGTCACTGGGGGTGTGTGTGGGGGAGGTCGTTGTGAATTTCCTGCATTGTGCAGGGGGTTGGACTAGATGACCCTGGTGGTCCCTTCCAACTCTATGATTCTATTATTCAAGGAGCGTGCGAGAAAAAGCTGCCACTCTGGCAGGGCAAAGCAGAGAGGGTCCGAACCTTCAAGGAAATAGAGACTGGAGGGATCCTGCCTCACTCTTGGCCTCCTTGTGTGTAAGCAGGCTAATCCAGTGAATGTGGGGAGATGGGGTTTGCCTCTTGAGAGTTCAATCACAATGGGTAGCCGTGTTTGTCTGTAGCAGAAGAAACGAGCCAGAGTCCAGTAGCACCTGAAAGACCAACACCATTTCTGGCAGGGTAGGAGCATTCGTGAGTCACAGTATCTGAAGAAGTGAGCTGTGACTCACGGAAGCTCCTACACTGCCAGAGATTTTGTTGGTCTTTAAGGTGCCACTGGACTCTTGCTCCTTTCCAACATTTTGATGTTCAAGACAGAAACTGCTTCAAATGTAAGGACAGAGAATGTGCTACATAAAAGCAATGCACATGTCAACTGTGTTACCTCCTGTAAATCCTTTCTGCCCTTCCCCCCCCCCCCATGAACCATGTTATTTCTCTATCCTTGGAAGTAAATAAAAGTTATTGTTCTTTTTTTCTCATGGGTAACTTGCATTATTCAGAAGACCTTTGGGTTAAGTGTGTCGGGTGAAGGGCTGGAGTAGAGACCAAGCCTGTCGAACTTTACGCCAGGGTACCTCTGTTTAAATATCATTCATTTAAATAAGGTGCCATATTCTGAACAATTGTGTCAATGTGGCTCTGGTCAAATAGACGCCCTTCAACATTCTCTATTCAACTGTGACCTGCTCAGTGAGGCAAGAGACAGATGGATAAAACCTTTCATCCGGGACCCCACGTGAGAATGGGATAATCTGAGGTTTCTTTTAGCAGGGGTGGGTTTTAATATTACACTGGCAGTTGCCAAGCCCCCCCCCCCCAGCTGATTAAGATTAAAAATTCTTAATTCTCTGTTGTTTATCCCTATAAATATATGGATATGTAAATATATATTTGTCCTTTCTTTTAGTTTTAATCTTAGTGTGACACTGTTCAGAGCCGAATTGGCTGTATGAGCAGTATCATTAAAGTAAATGTCATTCTGAAGATCCTGACCTTTATGGGGGTGTTTTCATTCTTGGAGATTCACTGGGAGACAAACAGCTAGCAGGAACAGAAGTGGTGGTAATAGATGCCCACAACTCTTTTCATGAGGCCCTACTGTACTTCACCTTTCCCTCCCAATATGCTTTCTGGGAAAAGGAGGGTAATCTAGGGCAGATACGTGACTCCACCATTCTCAGAGCTGTTTGCCCTGCGGTGTAATGGCTAGAGTATCAGACCTGGGGGGGGGGGGGAGACACCTCGGGTCAGATCCTAGCTCTGTGGATGTCCTTGAGCTATCTACCAGCTCTCACCATAAACCACCTCACCAAGTTGTAAGGAGAGATATAGAGGAGACGTACCCCACTCGGAGGAAGATCGAGATTTAAATGTAATAAATAAATCAACCTGGAAAGAGCACAAAGGTATCGTGCCAACGGCTGCTTTTGGTGGCATTGGGATACTCCCTTGTTCTGTCCGTTCCACAGTCGGTGGTCAGTTAGGGTTGCCAACCTCCAGGTTGTAGCTGGAGATCTGCTATTACAACTGATCTCCAGTTCACCTGGAGAAAATGGCCTCTTTGGCAATTGGACTCTATGGCATTGAAGTCCCTCCCCTCCCCAAACCCCACCCTCCTTAGGCTCTGCCCCAAAAAACCTCCCGCCGGTGGCGAAGAGGGACCTGGCAACCCTAAGGTCAGTCCTCACGATGTGACTCAAACTCACAGTCTCTTGGGGCTGTTGCCCTTTACAGATGTGAGAGATCCCCCTCTCTGAGTTTGCTTCTCCAAATCAGTTGCTCAGACGTTGATACAGAAACAATAGATTTATTGAAGCCTTCAGGAGATGAGACAGGCACAGGTAGAAAGTTGCAAGTGAGGGGCTATACGGGTTTACAGAATATATTGACTCCAGGGCACTGGGGCACTGGGGTTCACACTTATTGTTATGGGAAGTTACAAGCTTGGCATAATACAAAACATCAGACGGATCCCAGGAAGTCTGGTGCGGCTATCACACTTCCAAGGCCGCACCGGCCTGAGGGAGTACTGGCAGGAAGAACAGCGGGGGGAAGATACATGGGCCATCAGGCCTGGCGCCTGAGACCAGAAGGTGTGAACTGCTTTTACGAGTTCACTGATAACACCGCAGGTGATGGAAAGCAGAGACACAAAGACAGAGACCCTCACATTCTGCCCTCCTTAAGGCCCCCCTCCGAGAGGACGAGGCTTATCGGGATAAGCGAGGTGGAATTCTCGGACCAAGCGAGGAGCTGCCATGTGGGGTGCGGCCACCCATTCGTCATGAGCGGAGCCAAGGTTTTTCCAGCGAACAAAGTAAAACAGTTTCCCTTTCTTCCATTTGGAATCTAAAACCTTGGATATTTCCAAATGGGTATCCCCTCCTACTACGGTAGGAATCTCATGAGCGGGAGGGGGGTGGAACTGGGGAGCTGCTACATAAGGTTTGAGGAGGCTTATATGGAAGACTGGATGAACTCCCTTGAGAGTCTTAGGGAGACTCAGTTCCACGGTAACCTCGTTGATTACTCTGGTAATGGGGAAAGGTCCTACATAACGGTCGCTCAGTTTTTTGCAGGGGCGAAGAGAGCGGAGGTTTTTGGTGGACAGATAGACTTGCTCCCCCACCTTGAGCTCCCATCCCGGAGACCGGTGTTTGTCTGCTTGTTCCTTGTACTTGCTTTTTGCCCTTTCCAGATTTTTGAGCAACCATGGCCAGGTGGATTTAACCACCTGAATCCACTCCTGAAGATCAGGGGTAGACTGGAGCTCTGGCGAGACGGGGGCAGAACCGAAAGGGCCAAAATCCGTCCCGTATATAACTTGGAAGGGACTAAAGCCGGTAGAGGAATGAGGCGCATTGTTGTACGCATATTCGGCAAATGGCAGCAGGTCGACCCAGTCGTCCTGGTGGAAATTTACATAGCAACGCAAATAACATTCTACTACCGCATTTACTCGTTCCGTTTGACCATCCGTTTGGGGGTGATAGGCGGAAGAAAGGCCCTGTTCCTCCACTCCCATTAACTTTAAGAAAGCCCGCCAGAATTTGGCAACAAACTGGACCCCCCGGTCGGAGAGGACCTTCCTCGGGATCGAGTGTAGCCTGAGGACGTGCGTGATGAACAGTTTAGCTAAGCCCTGGGCTGAAGGAAGACCTGCACATGGAACGAAATGAACCTGTTTGGAAAAGAGGTCTGTGATAACCCAGAGAACCGTTTTCCCCCGACTTGGAGGTAGGTCGGTGATAAAATCCATGGCGATGACTTCCCAGGGACGGGAGGGGTTCTCAAGCGGTTTGAGAAGCCCCGGGGGTTTTCCCATCCGTTTCTTGGCTGTGGCGCAGGTGGGGCAGCTGCGCACATACAACTCTACATCAGATCTCATACCAGGCCACCAGAATTGCCTTCGAACCAGGTGAAGCGTTTTTATGAAACCAAAATGACCCGCTAGCCTGGCCCCATGTACAAGTCCCAATACTTCTTTGCGAAGGGAAGATGGGACATATAGTTTCCCCCCTTGCACCCACCAAGTGTTGGTTCGTTCCAAGCCAGTGGGGAGGAGATGGTGCTCCTCCTCCTGTAAGGAGGCGTCCCGGAGTCGCTGTTGGAATGCTTCCGGGATACCTTTGAGCGTAGGGGGGGTCTCCGGTTGGCGGGCTTGGGATCGGGTGGTGACGGCCAAGCCAGGGACTTCCCCTCGCTGTTCGGGAGTGAACAGGGAGTCGACGGGGCGATCGAAATCGTTGCGGTACTGGGGAAGTCGTGACAAAGCATCAGCTAGGGCATTTTCTTTGCCAGGGACATGTTTGAGGGTGAACCGGAATTTTGCAAAAAATTGGGCCCACCGAATTTGTTTGGCATTGAGTTTTCTAGCTCCCTTGAGAGCCTCAAGATTCTTGTGATCTGTGCACACTTCGAACGGCAGCTCGGCCCCCTCCAAGAAGTGTCTCCATATGGTAAGGGCATGTTTGACCGCTGCTGCCTCCTTCTCCCAAATGGCCCAGTTGATTTCGGACTGGGAAAACTTCTTGGAGAAGTAGGCGCATGGCCTCAACCGTCCCCCCTCATCCCTCTGCAATAGGGCCCCGCCCATGGCTACATCCGAGGCATCCACCTGCACCACGAAGGGCTTGGTGCAATCCGGGTGAGCCAAAACGGGTTCGGATGAAAAAAGTAGCTTTAAACGTTCAAAAGCTTGCTGGCACTGGGGAGACCATTGCAGACGGGCTGAGGGGAGTGCGGCGCTAGCCCCCCTGTCCTTGGTACGCAACAGGGCAGTGAGGGGAAGCGCAACTTGGGCAAAGTTGGGAATGAAATTCCGGTAAAAGTTGGCAAACCCCAAAAACTGTTGAAGTTGGCGGCGGGTAGTGGGGGTTTCCCAGTCCCGCACCGCCTGGACCTTGGCGGGGTCCATTTCCAACCCTTGGTGGGAAATCACATACCCCAGAAATGTAATAGAAGGTTGGTGGAATTCACACTTGGACACCTTAGCATACAGTTTGTGCTCCCGCAGCCGCTGGAGCACTTCTCGCACTAGGCGCACATGTTCTTCCATGGTCTCAGAGTAAATAAGAATGTCATCGAGAAATACCACCACCCCCCGAAACAGTAAATCATGCAAAACTTCATTAATTAATTGCATAAAGACACTCGGAGCCCCCGAAAGTCCGAACGGCATGACCAGGTACTCAAACATCCCAAAACAACTGGAAAAGGCCGTTTTGGGTTCGTCTCCTTCTTTGATGCGAATGCGGTGGTAGGCTTCTACCAAGTCCAGTTTGGTGAAGATTCGGCCCTCCTTTAATTGTGCTAGAAGGTCAGGAATAAGAGGGAGGGGGTAAGCATTAGACTGGGTGACTGCGTTCAGTCTGCGAAAGTCAATACACAGTCTTAAATCTCCCGTCTTTTTCTTTACAAAGAAAGCTGGGGCTGAATAAGGAGCCTTGGAGGGGCGTATGAAACCCCTCGCCAGATTGACATCCAGATAGTCTCGCAATACAGTCTTTTCACTAGGGCTCATGGGGTAAACCTTTCCCTTAGACAGTTTGCCTTCCCCTACAATCTCGATGGCACAGTCCGTTTCTCTGTGGGGAGGCAGTTCGTCGCACTCTCTAACATCGAAAACATCAGTAAACTGCGAGTACTCAGAGGGTAATTGAGGAGAGACTGGGGCGGGGGACCCTACCAGTGCGGCGGCTGGAGTTCTGAGTACCCGTTCCTTGTCATGCAACCCACAGGGGTTTTCGGGGAAGGAAAGCACCCGTTTAACCCAATCAATGGAGGGATTGTGTCCCCTTAACCAGTTCATCCCTAACACCACAGGGGTTACAATAGGGGCGATGGTGAAATATAACCGTTCCCAATGTTCCCCCACGGACATAATCACGGCTGCAGTTCTGTGGGTCACAGGGCCCCGTTTAAAGTCACTCCCGTCCATTTGGGAAAAACGGAGGGGTCCCGGAAGCCGCTTGCGCCGGACACCCAACTTCTTGGCAGTTTCCTCATTTATCATGGTGCGGGCACACCCCGAGTCGACCAACGCGGGGACCTCTAACGGGGGACCCCCGTTGGGTAGGGACAGATGAACACGCACAAATACATTGTCCTCTTGGGCGCTTACCATCGGTGGAGCTCCTTGCACAACGATAGGGACGGTCTGCTGCGGAGCCCCCTCTACAGCAGACCGACGGCGTTTTTTGCCGGCTGTTCCCACTCTTCCTCCTCGCTGGAAGAGGGGGACGGGGTGGTGGCTTCCGGGGAGCCGTCCGAATCAAAGACGGTATTTGTAATCCGGGACCCCGATGGGACCGTAGAGTCGGAGGCCCCATCCTGGGGGCGCGCGTGGAGAGCGGAGGGTGCGCCGGAGCGCCGGCTCAGTGGTCCACTTCTGCGGCGAGGCTGGCTGTTGGCGGCTGGTTTCGTCGGCTCGGCCTGGGTTTGGCGGGGGGGGGTCGGACGGCCTGAGCGAGAGGGGCATTGCGATGCAAAGTGACCCTTTCCCCCGCAGATCAGGCAGACGCCGGCCTCGAACCGCTTGCGGCGTTCCGCGGCCGAGAGACCCCCGCCACCCCCTTGCCGGAGTTCCCGGCCACGGTCACCTCGGGGCCTGGGGTCTCGCCCAAGCCGTTGCTTGGACAAATTCAGGAGTTGTTTGCGATTCTCGATGTCAGCAGCATGGCGAACCCAACCTTCCACATCCGGGGGGTTCCCTTGCATGAAGGCCCAATGTTGGAGGTCTGGGTTGAGACCCTCCCTGAAACATTGTACCAAGGTAGCTTCACTCCAGTCCAGAATTCGGCTAGCCAGTGACTGGAACTCACTTGCATACTGCGCCACCGACTTAGTCCCTTGGCGCAGTTGCATCAGGGAGGCTTTAGCCCGCTCACCCAGAGTCGGGTCCTCAAAACGGTTTCGGAGTGCTACCATGAACTCGTCCAGGGTTCGCAGCACCGGCGAGCGGAGTTCATACTGCAACACCATCCAGGCAGCCGCCTCCCCTTGCAGTAAGGAAGCCACGTACTGCACCCGGGACTCCTCAGAAACGAAGGTTCGGCCTTGTTCCCGCATAAAAATGTCTACTTGGACCATAAAAAAGGTCAACTGGTCTCCCGACCCGTCATACGTGACTTTCAGGTCCCGACGGGCCGGGGGGGCCGGGGTTGCGGGCGGAACTACCGGCGCCCCGTCTGGGGGAGCACCGGCAGGAGGTTGCAACTTCAGCGCATCTAGGGTCGTGGCCATCTCACCCATTACGCGTTGCATGATCTCCATCTGCTCCTGCATAGCCCGGCGGTCTTCCTGCCACTGCTTTCGTTCTTCCTCCATGAGGGCCTCTTTGCGGGCCGGATCCCCTTCGAGTCCCGTGCTGGGGAAGGCCAACCGGCGATCCTTCGCCGCAGTCCGCGAGAGCGACCAGCCCTTGGGAGAGTCCAGCCAATAAGTAAGCCCCCGGGGACGTCCGTCCCGATCTTGGTCGGGGGCGCGATCCTTCGGTTTCTTTGGCTTGGCTCCCTCCTCCTTCGGGTCCGGCTTCTCCGGCTCGTCCGGTTCCTTGGGGGCATCGGGGTTAGGGGTGGTGTCCTCGTCGGCTGACATTCTGTCCAAAGCGGTACAGCTGCAGTCCGAGAGGCAAAGACTTGCAACTTAATGTGAGAGATCCCCCTCTCTGAGTTTGCTTCTCCAAATCAGTTGCTCAGACGTTGATACAGAAACAATAGATTTATTGAAGCCTTCAGGAGATGAGACAGGCACAGGTAGAAAGTTGCAAGTGAGGGGCTATACGGGTTTACAGAATATATTGACTCCAGGGCACTGGGGCACTGGGGTTCACACTTATTGTTATGGGAAGTTACAAGCTTGGCATAATACAAAACATCAGACGGATCCCAGGAAGTCTGGTGCGGCTATCACACTTCCAAGGCCGCACCGGCCTGAGGGAGTACTGGCAGGAAGAACAGCGGGGGGAAGATACATGGGCCATCAGGCCTGGCGCCTGAGACCAGAAGGTGTGAACTGCTTTTACGAGTTCACTGATAACACCGCAGGTGATGGAAAGCAGAGACACAAAGACAGAGACCCTCACAACAGAGTCAGTTAAGCTGCGGCCAACTTTGGCATCTTTCTTCTTCTCAAAGAGAAATGGTGCCAGAGAATAACATGGTTTGTTACTGGACATCTGTTATATCCCAAGTTCTCTTCGGCAAATCTCTGGCAGTTTGCTAACAGGTTTAGTGACATGCAGTGTTTTAATTTCTCTGGCCCTCGCTGACTTGAGTCCAACCGCCACATCCTTCTAGAACCTGCACCCAAATTCCTAGAGCCAATATTCCAATTAGAAATTTGCATTCTCCTCTTGCTTGCTCATCATGCTAGATTTGTCTGGGTTGCTAGGTTCTGGCCTACACCCTCTGCCAGTCACTTCGAGGAGGGGCTGTGGCTCAGTGGTAGAGCCTCTGCTTGGCATGCAGAAGGTCCCAGGTTCAATCCCTGGCATCTCCAGTTAAAGAGACTGGGCACGTAGGTGATGTGAAAGACCTTTCTCTGCCTGAGACCCCGGAGAGCTGCTGCCGGTCTGAGTAGACAATACTGACTTAGATGGACCCTCAAGGGTCTGATTCAGTAGAAGGCAGCCTCATGTGTTCATGTGTTCAAGAACTTAGAAGTAGTTAAAACTGTTGGTCTTTCTACAGACAGGTTTGCCACATCTGTGTAATATCTTCTGGAGAACATAGTAACACCTGAAAGTTATTTCTACAAATATTTATATTCCACTCTTCTCTTTGTGCCTCAAGGCGAATTCCAATTTGTAATAAGAGCAAGATTCAGTTAAAAACCATTGAAACTCCAGAAAATGCCTTTAACTCAAACCCCATAGAAAACCATAACAAAATGGCATCCTAAAAACCTCAAAGGACAACATTTCCTTCCCCTCCTCAGGGAGTCCATTCCATAAAGAGAGAGTCATTATTGGAAAATCTCCCAAATAAATTTAAAGTCAGTAATGCGCTGAGTAAAATGAGGACCCAGCTTGCTGGGGGTAAAGGGAAGATGACTGGGGAATGCAATGGCAAACCACCCCGTAAACAAAGTCTGCCTGGTAAATGTCAGGATGTGACGTCACCCCATGGGTCAGGAATGACCCGGTGCTTGCACGGGGGACTACCTTTACCTTTTAGTGCACTGAAGCCTTGACTCCTCCTCCTTCTAAAATTAAAATTACCATTTCCACTTGTTTGAAAAAGTTGAAATTGACACAGTGTCAAAAACAATCATGCTTTCTACTTTTCAAACGGCAGTTGGATCATTGCATTCCCTTCCCGAATGCAGGGCCCGATCTATTCTAGTTGAATTAGCCCGGATTTATCAACAGCTACGCAAGTCACAGGCTGCAGCACAAACTTCTGGCTTGGCTAGAACCGCTGGAGCAGGACAGCCCAAAAACAAAATGTGAGAGGAGCTACTGCTGAAAAGCATCCTGAATTTTAGAAATCATGGGGAAAAAACACTCTTTCATTTTGAATAGAATTCAGTCCTAAACATGGCTACTCAGACAACTCTTCAGTCCTTTTCTATAGGACTTGGTCCCAGAACAGCACTGTAAAAAGCATAATTCATAGGAGTTTTTTTTTTCAGGGCATCCCAGAATTTCGTATCTTTCCACTGGAAAAATGGGGGAGGGGAAGATTGGGGTAGAGTGTCTCTTCTGATATTTTCTGCATCCTGTTAAACTTCATTACAGCCTGAAACTATTCAACAGTATAGCCTGATCAAACAATTCTGTGTACACATTTCCTGGATTAAGCCCCCCCAGAGGGACCTGCTGCTGAGCAAATCTGCAGTAGAATCAGGCTGCAGTATCATGGTTACTGCAGACAAAAATACCTCGCCTGAACTCATATTTATTTCATTTAATTTAAACTATTTATACCCCACTGTAAGACTGTGAGGCAGTTTAAAAATACAATAAATAATAACTGACATTCAGGGAACAATTTATATCTTGCTTGAGCCCAATAAATAATATATCTTTGAACACGCTCACATTGCTAAAATTTATTTCTCTGATCAGAATCAGTGTCTGAAACACCCACCCTTGCTTCTTCTGATCTCTCTTTTGGAGATTAAAAAAATTGGGATCTTAGAACATGCAGTCTTCTCAACTTTTCCAAGCTAGTTCGGCCCTTGACAGTGTGTGTATATTTTCAAACTATAAGAACATAAGAAAAGCCCTGCTGGATCTGACCCAGGCCCATCAGGTCCAGCAGTCTGTTCACCCAGTGGCCAACCAGGTGCCTCTAGGAAGCCCACAAACAAGACGACTGCAGCAGCATTGTCCTGCCTGTGTTCCACGGCACCTAACGTAATAGGCATGCTCCTCTGATCCTGGAGAGAATAAGTATGCATCAGGACCAGTATCCATAAGAACATCAGAAAAACCCTGCTGGATCAGAACCAGGCCCATCAAGTCCAGCAGTCTGTTCACCCAGTGGCCAACCAGGTGCCTCCAGGAAGCTCACAAGCAAGATGACTGCAGCAGCATTGTCCTGCCTATGTTCCACGGCACCTAATATAGAATCATAAAGTTTGAAGGGACCACCAGGGTCACCTAGTGCAACCCCCTGCACAATGCAGGAAATTCACAACTACCTCCCCCCCACACCCCCAGTGACCCCTACTCCATGCCCACAAGATGGCCAAGATGCCCTCCCTGTCATATATTAGGCATGCTCCTCTAATCCTGGAGAGACTAGGTCTGCATCATGACCAGTATCTGTTTTGACTTAGCCGTGAATAGCCCTCTTCTCCATGAACATGTCCACTCCCCTCTTAAAGCCTTTCATGTTGGCAGCCATCACCACATCCTGGGGCAGGGCGTTCCACCATTTAATTATGTGTTGTGTGAAGAAATACTTCCTTTTATCTGTTTTGAATCTCTCACCAACTCCCTATGGTTCTGAGCATGTTATAAGGTATCCTTACATAATCTCTAGTATGATATCCTAGTATGAAACAAGAACCTCTTGCATATTAAAAAAAAGAACTCAGAAAGTTATCCTTTTACATTGTCCATAACAGAATGACGGAAAAACATTGTGGTAGATCTTCCCTCTGTCCCTGGGCCCCAACTATGGACATCAGGCAGCAGTGTGCTGGCTATCTCACCACTTAGGGTGGCCTGTCTGGCATCGAGAAAAAGGGCCCTGTGCCTTTAACTGAAGTTTGGGGTGTGGAACTGGGCAGGTGAAGCTTTTCATTTCACGGAGGTAAGTAACATCACCTGGTAACACAGCATGATTGATTGATACCTTTCAGTTGCAACCAAGGGGGCTAGAGAATTTTCGCCAGCTGGCAACCTAACACAGCCTGGATCCCATTTTAAACAGGGTTGCCAACCTCCAGGTGGGGCCTGGAGATCTCCCAGAATTCCAATTTATGTCCCGATGTCAGGGATCTGTTCCGCTGGAGAAAAATGATTGCTTCAGAGGGTGGCCCCTGTGTCGTTGTGCCCCTCTGTGGTCCCTCCACCCCCAAACTCCGCCTTCCCTAGACTCCAACCCTCAATCTCAAGGAATTTCCCAAATCGGAGCTGGCAACCCTATGACTAAGGTTGCCAGCTCTGGATTGGGAAATACCTATAGATTTTGGGGGCGGAGCCAGAGGAGGGTGGAGTTTGGGGACGGGATTTGATGGGGTACAATGCCATAGAGCCCAACCTTCCAAAGCAACTGTTTTTTCCTGGAGATCTGTTATAATCCGGGGAGATCTCCAGCCAGTACCTGGAGGTTACTACAAGAAAAACTCAACACCGCTGTTAATATAAGATAGTCGTAAGAACCAAACAGGGTAGGCTCGAAGTATCAATCTAACAACAATATTATTCAAAGTTAAGCAATACAATTACATATAAATGCAACAAATACTATACAAATGTGCTGCTCAATAACAAAATTTAGTAAATACAACAAAAGCCCAATGGCTATTTCCGAAGGTGGACGCAGAGCAAATCCAACAAATTGGAAGATGATCAGGTATAAAGTCCAAAGGTGAACGTCATGGTCATGCCGCTATAAGAAGACAGCACAGAGGTACCGGAAGTCAGGCAAACCGGCACCGCCAGGAGGAAACGCTTTCGTGTGAATCTGCAGCCCGTTCATTTGGGAGCATAAAATTTGTTTCAGAAATTAAATAAAAATAGCATAAAAGAACTGAAGACGTTCAGTCTAATATAACTGTTTTTTCTCCCTGGCTAATTTGTGAACTCCTCCTTTGGAGGCTGATGAAGCTTTAATTTGGTGAAAGCGCCTCAACTACCCGGGAAAGCGTTTCCTCCTGGCGGTGCCGGTTTGCCTGACCTCCGGTACCTCCGTCCCGTCTTCTTGTAACGGCATGACCATGACGTTCACCTTTGGACTTTATATCTGATCATCTTCCAATTTGTTGGATTTGCTCTGCGTCCACCTTCGGAGATAGCCATTGGGCTTTGTTGTATTTACTGAACTTTGTTATTGAGCAGCACATTTGTATAGTAGCTGTTGCATTTGTATGTAATTGTATTGCTTAACTTTGAATAATATTGTTGTTAGATTGATACTTCGAGCCGACCTTGTTTGGTTCTTACGAGTACCTGGAGGTTGGCAACCCTACCTACGACTGACCCCATGCACTGCAGGGGAGGGTGCTTTGCTATCATGTCCTGAAACATCTTGTTCTCCTGCCCTCTCCTCAGCCTTTTTTAATGCTTTTGCCGATTATGCACCCTGAAGAAGCGTTCTGGGGGGCTCAGAAGCCTGCAATGGGGTATTTTCCGCGGTCCTGATCAAAAGCTTTTGCTTGTGCTCTTCTTGCGTTGCTGTCGGGGGACAGGCGAGGTGAGCCTGGGCGGCAACGCGAAGCTGCGTGGATTGTCCCGGGCAGGCACCCGTAGCCGCCCCGCTCCGCCTTCTCTCGCTCGCCATGGCGGGAGGCGCCGCTTCGGCCTCGGAGTCTCTCCGCCACGCGGAATACGGGGCGGCCAGGAGCGGCGGTCCGGACTCGGACGCGGGGCTGGTGAGTGTCGCGGCGGGGCGAGGCCGCGGGACCAAAGCCGGAGGCGGCCGCGGGCAGGCCTCGCGGCCTAGGCGCCCCGCCCGAGTGCGCATGCGCGCTTGGCTGCGGAGCCTGGCCCCGCGCCGGCGTCGCCGTAGCAACGCCCACGTGGCGGCCCCTCACGTGACAAGGGGTCCCGCAGGCTGAAGCGCCGCCGGGGCGGTGGAGGCGTCAGCACCGGTTGAATGTCTGCCTCTGTCAGAAAGCAGGCGGCGGAGCGCTTCTCAGCCAGACTGGCCTGCCTTTCTTTCATTCGTTTTATTTATTTATTTGGAGCATTTATTAGCATTATTTATTTGAAGCATTTATTATTTGGGGCATTTATTAGCATTATTTATTTGAAGCATTTATTATTTGGGGCATTTATTAGCATTATTTATTTGAAGCATTTATTATTTGGGGCATTTATTAACATTATTTATTTGGAGCATTTATTATTTGGGGCATTTATTAGCATTATTTATTTGGAGCATTTATTATTTGGGGCATTTATTAGCATTATTTATTTGGAGCATTTATTATTTGGGGCATTTATTAGCATTATTTATTTGGAGCATTTATTATTTGGGGCATTTATTAGCATTATTTATTTGGAGCATTTATTATTTGGGGCATTTATTAGACGCCTTTCTACCTACAGGAACTCAAGGCGGCTTACACTATAAACAGTACTAAAACACCCCAAAATACATAAGATCACTAATTTAAAACTGGTAATTTAAATTGTTACGTTAAATTATTCATTTGTTTCTCCCCACCCCCTCCAAACAGCAAAGAGACTGGTCCCCCCCCCGGTCTTCTCTCCCCTCTGTCTGCTCCTCACAAAAATCTCGTGAGGTGGGTTAGGCTGAGTGGGTGCGAATGGCTCAAGGTCATTTCATGGCAGAGTGGAGATTCGAACTCAGGTTTCCCAGGCCATAGCCTGACTCGGAACCGCTGCCTCACAAACAAGCCAGTTCTGGCACCAATATAACTAGCCTGTTATATCCATCTTGCCTACTCGCCTCTCTCTCTCTCTTGACTAAGGGTCCGTGTGTTGTCATTGAATCTTAGATTAATTGATATTAAACGAATTGCTGTTCATTAGTTTTAATTTAATAATGTGTCATGTGTTTTATGTGTTACCGTGTTTTAGCTGATTTTATATGCTGATTATGCTGATGTAAACCGCCCTGAGCCCGACTTGTCGGGGAGAGGAGGGATATGAGTTCAGTAATAAATAAAAATAAATAAGCAGTCCATCGCCGTCAGTGGGCCTTGAAGCAGCTTTCAGAGCGCTGGCGGAATAGCCGAGCTTTGCTTTTGGAGAGAACAGCAACCTTGTAGGGTAGATGAGGTGGTCGTGGGGAGCATCGGGTTAAAGGGTGACACCCCCCCCCCTTCGTAGCCTCTGCACAGGCCTCCTGCTGTCATGGTCCTTAGTGCCCCCTCCCCTGCTCCTGTAAGATAAAAAAATTAGATAAAAAAGGAACGGGATGCAGGTTGAGTAACCCTTATCTGCAATGCTTGGGACCAGAAATGTTCCATATTTCAGACCTTTTTGTATTTTTGAATATTTGCATATACATAACGAGATATCTTGGGGATGGCACCCAAGTCTAAACATGAAATTCATTTATGTTTTATATGCACCGTATTCACATAGCCTGAATGTAATTCTAAACAATATTTTAAAATAATTTTGTGTGCAAAAGTTTAACTATCCAACCAGAATACCTGAATCAGCTGTTAAACAAGAGCAACAACTAACTAACAGTGGCAGGCTGAAGGCCTGTGAGTAATGCCTGCATGTCAGCTCAAAACATCTGGTTTTCGGGTCATTCCGGTTTTGGGATGTTCAGTTAAAGGATACTCAGCCCGTCCATCTTAAATGTAAATTACTCATTCCTGTGACGGAGCAACAAAACTATTCAGAGACTGCAGAGGTCATTCGAACTCTTAATTTCCTTGTTGCCAGGCCCTTCTTGATCAGCCCGTGCTATTATGTGCCTCTTTGTCATGTAAATATAAAATACCTGCTTTCTTTCATCCTATGTAGAAGGACAGGGGGCAAGAAACGTGGGCCCTTTCCCATTAGGAAAAGGAGCTGCCTAATTACCACCCTTGCCTCCTATTGTAAGAATTAATGTTTGTAAACTGCTTCAAGAGGCTTAGATTAAAGATGCTACACAAGTGGCAGGAATTATTCTTGAAAGTGATGACTTGGGTTTCTGTAACAAGGCAAAACATGACAAGAATTCCAACAGTGAAGGGTAATCGCTTGAAGTGGTACATCTGCTGCAGTGTTAAAGAATATTAATGTGGGGAACGAAGGCAAGCTCTGAATTGGTACAGTGTGTTAGCCTTTGTGTTGGCAATTTACAGGGCCACAACATAAGAGTTCTGTTAACCAGCATGATAAAGGTTGAGTTAGAATTCCAGAATTCTGTTTTTTTTTAAAACAAAAAACAACATGAGCTATTTGTGAAGCCGATGCTTTAATAAAACCTGCAGAGAAACTGAGATTTTATACAGAAGTGAACAGTGTAGAAATGTGTGCATAAAGCTGGAACATTTAGGAGCAATGCAATAGCTACTGTCTGAGTGAGCTGGCCTATACTGCACTGTAGAGTTTCCTCTCCATTTCCCTACATTATAGAGAATCTTGTAGGATCCAAGCTGTGTGAACATAAGAAAAGCCCTGTTGGACCAGTGGTCCATCTAGTCCATCATCCTGTCTCACACAGAGGGCCAACCAGTTACTCTGATTATATTGCCAAGTTGTCTCCATTTTGGTTATCTCCCCCCTCCATCTTTAGTTGTGGGACCTGTTCATCATATGGAGCTAAAAAAGCAGGGTTTCTGGCCATTAGTGCCTCAAGGACTGAGAGCTGGCAGGGGAGAGAAGTCTTAATATAGGGTTGCCAACTCTGGGTTAGGAAATTCCTGGAGATTTTGGGGGTGAAGGCGGGGTTTGGGGAGGGGAGGGACCTTAGCGGGGCATAATGCAATGGAGCCCACCCTCCAAAGCAGCCGTTTTTTCCAGGGTAACTGAGCTCTGTCATCTGGAGTTGCAATTCCTGGAGATCTCCAGGTCCTACCTAGAAGTTGTTTTGTTTTGTTACTATTGTGATTGTAATACCACCATTGTTGTGTATTGCTTATAACCACCACTATTGTTGTGTATTGCTTATAACCATATCTTTTTTGGTTTATATTCAGCCCAGGAGGCTTTATTTTTGTTTAGCTGTTCGGTTTTCCTATATTTTCAGCCTATTGGCACTGCCTTAAGCCCTGCGAAGCTATTGTGTGTGTGTTTTGACACACTTTTCATTTGTTTTGGTGGTCTATTTTCAATACATTTGACAGTAAGACAAACACAGTTGTTGTTTTTTGATATTGATGTTTATTATTTTGAGCCACGTGCTGCCTCTTTGTACAGTTACACCTACCTAGAAGTTGGCAACCTTTACCTTAATCTCATCACACTGAGGCCAAGAGCAGTCCTAGGGAGGTGTCTTACAACCCTTTATGGGGCTTCCTGCCTGGATTGGAGAAGCTTCCTGAAGCTGGATATAAAACTGAAGCCAGCGGTACCCTTAGCATAAAAGTGTGTGTGGGGTGGGGGTGGGAATTTGGGCTGACAGGTGTCTCGCTTACAAGTGTAGTCCTGACTACGCAGAGTAACTGCTGCATTCCCAAGATGGAAGGGCATTTCTGTCTTCAGACAAAGGGGTGGCGATTTTTGCCCATTTTTCCCTCGCACTTTGCCCTTGGCACTGTGACTGAAGGGAGTCGGTGTGTCACAGCGCCAAGATGAAGCAGGAAATTCATCTGTGGATCTGCTTTACAAGTGGCTTTTGTTAAGATCAAGGCACTGTTTGGGAAAGACCGCAGCAAAGCAGGGTAAAATAAAAGAAAACAAAGTATTTATTTGTTCGATTTGTACCCACCCTCAATCCCTGGCCAAAAATGGGCTCAGGGCGGCTAACAAGCATACAGAAGCAAACTCATTCAACCAATAAAACATTCTCCATAAAATTTACAAATTCAGAAAATATTTTAAAACCAGAAAGATCCGAACACAGGTGGCTAAAATCATGGGGTAGCTGCAGCACCCAGCAACCAAAACACACAGCAATCATGGCATGATGAGAGTATATACTAGGCTCAGTGCTGGAAGAGGTAACCAATTTACCTAGCTGTTTTGAAATTAAGAAAAGGTCAATCATGGAGTAACATCTGTGAAATGGCGAAAAAAAAGGTATAATCCTTGACTGCCGGATGTCGCTGTCTCCAAACATCTACCAAATTCAAATGGTCAATATAATAATTCAACAAGCTATTAAGGGAGGAGTTAACTTTACCAAGTTTACTTTTACCCTGATCTGTCATCCCACTGACAACATTCAGCATTGAAATGGCTACTTGTTCTTCAAATCCCGTCAAAAATTCTTTTAGCTTCCTATTCAGTAATGCACAGAAGCCCTTTTGTTCTTTGTTCGGTGCATATATAGTTAAGGTTGCCAGGTCCCTCTTCACTACCGGCGGGAGGTTTTTGGAGCAGAGCCTGAGGAGGGCAGGGTTTGGGGAGGGTAGGGACTTCAATGCCATAGAGTCCAGTTGCCAAAGCGGCCATTTTCTCCAGGTGAACTGATCTCTATCGGCTAGAGATGAGTTGTAATAGCAGGAGATCTCCAGCTAGTACCTGGAGGTTAATACAACCAAAAACCTATGCTGCAACAGCAACGCTAACGATATATAAAGCAGCACGGAGGCTCAAAATGTAGCAAAATATATAATACACCAACCAAACAAAACAAGTTACAAATCCATACAAAATGTCAACATACATCCACCAGTATACATACAGACATGAACATGATCAAGCGTATAGGCCAGCAGCATATGTGTCACAATTACCATGAAACTAACAATAACAACAAGAACCCCAATCCACAACAAGAATGCATTGTAGAGTAGAAGGGTACAGTTCGTATCAAGCGTTAAGTCCAATGGAACTGGAAAGTACAATGGAACAGGAACGCAAATTTCGAAGTCTTCTTCAGCTTGTCCGTTGTTAATTTTCATGTGATACTCCAAATATGAAATGGATGAATGCATCTGCAAATAGTCCTCCGAGGGTTCAGTCTTAATCCTCCTAATGGCCTTAATGGATAATGCTCAGAGTTCCTGAACAAGGGTGTGGGTGCTAATGTTTGCGGCACGCTGGAGCTGATGCTGTGGTGGAGGAATGTCCTGGTGGGAACAGGAAGGGCTGTACCTTTTCATGCTAGAAAACAGGGTGATTTTGTGACTCGCGTGAAATAAATATCTCTTCAAATGCCCTGACTATTTTCGTAACAGTTTCATATCCCACCTTACTTTTCTTCTTCTTAAATAGGCCAGATCTATGATCGCTGTCGGGCTGGGCGTTGCAGCTGTTGCTTTTGCAGGTAAGTAAAACAAATTGTATGATAGGAAAACCAAGCATGCCTGCCCAGAAGAGAGCCACCGTGGGGTAGTGGTTAAGGTGTCGGACTAGGACCTGGGAGACCCAAGTTCAAATCTCTACTTGCGCCATGGAAACTTGCTGGGTGACCTTGGGCCAGTGACACTTCCGAGGAGTCATGAACAGAGAAGACAGATCTTTCTACAAGCCTGAGAAAAGCCCCAGGTTTGCAGAAAAACGTGAAATCTAAAAAATAAAAATTGGGAGATTAAAACCCTCTGAAACAAGAGAAACACCACCTGTACCTGTAAGAAATGGATGCCCTCTGAAATCTCAGCGGCCCTTGCGGGGGTTGATAGGCGACCACAACAGTATTGCCAGTTTTCAAACTTTGGTTTCTGCCAGTAAGGGGGAGGGGTCAGGGACCTACCCAGGGTTATTTTGGTCTCTCCGCCCCTTCTCCTCTCCCTTCTGCATTGGGAGAGGACTCATGGGGGCAGGCCAAGCAGTAACCACTAGGCAATTTGCTACTTTCCCTCAGCCAAAACAAAAAAAAAAGGTTATTAGCTGAAGAATAGCCTATTTATTGGCCAAGAGTGAAGGGTGGGGGTGGGGGGGCAGAAAAAAAAGAACACCCCCCCGATGACTCCCCCCCCCCATTTTTCCAATTGGAAAATTTGGGGAAGCCGTGAAAAAAAAAGACCGTTAAGGGATAGGTTTTTTTTCTTTTGGAGTGAGAAGAACCTTGTCTTATGAAGTGTTTAAGCTTTTTCCAAATGTACAAAATGAAGAAAGTCTGAAGACTTTAATTTGGGGGAGCACCGAGAAACAACTTTTATACTGTAGACATGTACAACACTTTCAAGAATATTTAAATATAAATATTTCTGGAAACAGTTAATATGCTGTAATGTGTTTAATGATAATACATTATTAAAAAGTTTAGTGTTTTCGGCATTAAAATGTTAGCTTAATATCCAAACGTGAAAACCTGAAAACCCACCTATTCTATGAGAAAGTTTCCTTTTTTTTCTGGACTTCAAAAGTTCTGGATATTTTATATCTCTGTTCATTTGTGACTCCTTTATTGTTGCTGCAAACCACCCCCATGTGGTGGACGGTCTTCATCACCTTTGCAGCCATAGGGACAGCATTTGAAGGGGTTTGCTTGTGGCGACCCTCAAGGATTGCTGACGGCAAAACGTTACAGTGTGCTAATGTAAAAGCTCTCCCATATGTTGGTGTACATAAGATTCTCTGCACATTTCCTAAACGCTGGAAAATTGAAGACCGGGGTTA
This sequence comes from Euleptes europaea, assembly GCF_029931775.1. Classification (NCBI taxonomy): domain Eukaryota; kingdom Metazoa; phylum Chordata; class Lepidosauria; order Squamata; family Sphaerodactylidae; genus Euleptes; species Euleptes europaea. The sequence goes on along the minus strand of NC_079327.1, from coordinate 1,506,008 downwards.
AAGGTGAACCAGGTCTGCGTGAGGCAGAATAGATATTCTGGCAATCTATATTGCAGGCCCTGCGATTTGCTGGGATAGAAAACCCAGCACTATTAATTTTTTGGGTGCTGTAAACAAGTTCTGTGCCCACCAGACAGAGGATGCCTGCTCCACGGCAGAGAGTGAAACTTCTTCTGGCACAAGGCCCACTAAAAACCGTCGATATTGTGCAAATTGAATTTTTAAGCGGAAGAGGAAGCATCCTGTGTGGCAGTGACTTATCTGGTACACATGCAACTTGTTCATAGGATCCAGGCCTCAGATTATAACTCTTGTCCATTTATTCATATATACGTCCCTCAAAACTAAAGAGGCTATAATTAGAGGAGGGACTTCTGTGGCAAATAGCCAGAAGTTCATAGAATCATAGCGTTGGAAGGGGCCACCAGGGTCATCTAGTCCAACCCCCTGCACAATGCAGGAAATCCACAACTACCTCCCCCCCAAACACCCACAGTGACCCCTACTCCATGCCCAGAAGATGGCCAAGGTGCCTCCACTTAAAAGCCTCCAGGGAAGGAGCACTTGGCTATAGTCTTTGCAATGGCTGTTCATGAACATTATCCCATTTTGAGGCTCATAGCTGCTACAGTTAGGTAGTCCCAGAAGAGGGAGTCTGAGGAAGCGAGCCTGCATCCTCTCCGTGCCTGGATTATATCCATCAACTAAAATCACCACCATAGCCCACCCTCAGAAGAGCAAGCTGGTTGTGGTGGGCGGTGGAGATTTTACTCCCCTTCCTCCATGGCCAGCCCTCTGGAGCATCTCCACCTCTCGCCTGACCTGCTGTACTTCCTGCTGAGGAGAGGGCGAGAAAGCCGAGAGAGAGGAGCCCTTCCACTTACCTCAGAGAAGTAAGGGCTGGAGAAGGTTCAGCAGTGGCTGGAAGAAAAAACCCTACATGGGCAGAAGTACTCCGTTTTATCCTCACACCAACCCTGTGAGGTAGATGAGGCTGTGAGCATGTGATGGCCCTGTGTCAAGCATCATGGCAGAGTGGGGTCTGGAGCCCTGGTCCCATTCTGCTTGTAGTTGGGGACTTGGTGTTGGAGCAGAATAAAAAAGCGAGGTATCGATAAATGTCATAGTTGCACAAGCCTCCATCAACTAAAATGTGAAAGAAGAAGAGTTAGTTTTTATATGCCTACTTTCTCTGCCACTTAAGGGAGAATCAAACTGGCTTACAATCACCTCCCCACAACAGACACCCTGTGAGGTAGGTGGGGCTGAGAGATAGTGACTGGCCCAAGGTCACCCAGCTGGCCTTGTGTGGAGGAGTGGGGAAACCAACCCAGTTCACTACATTAGCATCCGCAGCTCATGTGGAGGAGTGGGGAATCAAATCCGGTTCTCCAGATCACAGTCCGCTGCTCCAAACCACCGCTCTTAACCACTACACCATGCTGGCTCTCCCCACCTACCCTGTGAGGTAGGTGGGACAGAGAGTACGGAGAGAACTGTGACTCCCCCAAGGTCACCCAACTAACTTCATGTGGAGGAGCGGGGGAACCAATCCAGTTCACCAGATTACCCTTTGCCGCTCATGTGGAGGAGTGGGGAGTCAAACCCGGTTCTCCAGATCAGACTCCACCACTCCAAGGTCCAGTTTACAATCCTGGCAGTGAAAAATATGAACTGAGGACGTATATTGTAGCGATCCCTGAAATCCAGAAGATGGACTTATCAAAGCGCATGGAAACAGCGGGCTCGGGAGCCCCAGCCTCGGAGCTTTGCTATCCATAAGCAGATGCTTCCCCCCCCCCCCCCGTCACGCTGCAAATGGCGAGAACGCCTTGGTGCCTGCCAGCTCCTCTGCGCTGCACTGGGCTCGAGTCCAAACCCATGCATTCAAGGGAGGGCAGCAGTTTGGACTCCCATGCAAATAAGATAACAAATTAGATTTCCTTGCACAAGCTACTGTTGCTGCCTGCTTTTGCAGCAGATGTGCCAGCTGCACTCCTTTTGTCTCGATATTTTTCTAGGTCGGTACGCCTTCCAGTTCTGGAAACCGCTGGAACAAGTCATCACCGGAACGGCAAGGAAAATTTCAAGCACTGTAAGTTTAGACCTGAGGTCTCTTCCAAGAAAGCAAAAAAATTTTTTTCTTCTTCTTCCTATATGCAGGGTAAATATGCCTGTCCCCTTAGGGAATTAGTTCATGTATCTGATGAGCCGGGGTCATGGCATTCTTCAAAGTCCCACAAGACTTCCTTCTTATTAAAAGAGACTACAGTGGCTAACCCCCCCCCCCCCAGTTTTTTCAAGTGACTTGATTCTGAGCCCAGGGTAAAGGGGGAACTACCTTCTGGTGGGGGCATGAAGCATTTTTAGAGCGGTTTTCAACGTCTTATATCTGTTGTCTTAGTGTTTTTGTATTTTTATATTGCTGTTACCCACCTTCTATCCTGAGAGGCTCAGGAGAAAGTCAGGCGTATAAAAATTTGAAATAAAGTATGTATACATTTTTGAAAACTGTACTTGAAGTACTTGAAGGGCTGTCATATAGAGGAGGGTGCCGAGTTGTTTTCTGTTGCCCCAGAAGGTCGGACCAGAACCAACGGGTTGAAATTAAATCAAAAGAGTTTCCGTCTAGACATTAGGAAGAAATTTCTAACAGTGAGAGCAGTTCCTCAGTGGAACAGGCTTCCTTGGGAGGTGGTAAGCTCTCCTTCCCTGGAGGTTTTTAAGCAGAGGCTAGATGGCCATCTGTCAGCAATGCTGATTCTATGACCTTGGGCCATTCACAATTTGTCAGATAAATATATGTATTTAATAACTTACAGGTTGAGTATCCCTTTATCTAGAAATCTGATATCCAAAATCCAAAACAATTCAAGTGCCCACAAAGGGTAATAAAATGGCACGTTCGCAGGCCAGTCGCGCCAACAGCAGGTTCCCCGTAATGTACCGCATGCTCAAAATTATTAAAATTATTGTATAAAATTACCTTCAGGCTATGTGTATAAGGTATATATAAAACACAAACGAATTTTGTGTTTACACTTGGGCCCCATCCCCAAGATATCTCATTACGTATATGCAAATATTCCAAAATAATGAACACTTCTGGTCTCAAGCATTTCGGATAAGGGATGCTCAACCTGTACTGAAATATTAAACTACTGCCATTGTACATTTTTAACTATTCCTCTGTAGAAAGAGGTACATGCTTTCCATATTTAGTTCTGGTCTGTTTGACCATGTTACTCAAGGTCCAAAGGGCTTGTTTGGTTGGATGAAACGGTTAGTGATCCCCATATAGTTATTAAAAGCACAAATGAATTCGAAGAGCTCGAATGGCTAGTCCAATCAAGCATTGTAATAGCAATTTTTAAGTGGCATCGATAAAGGACACAGAAGAGCAGTATCTGATTCCCCCAGGCCACCCCTCTTCCTGTTAACCAGCGACACACCATATTTAATCTTACTAGCGCCAATACAGTCTGAACTACGTTTGCAAATGTAATTCCTTTTCTTTGACTGAGCTTGGAACAGCAGGCTCTCTTATTCAAAGGATTCCCGAAAGGTCCTTATGTACCAGATTCTATAAACTCAGGCTAGCCCCAACCTCGTCAGATCTTGGAAGCTAAGCAGGGTTGGCCCTGGTCAGTATTTGGATGGGAGACCACCAGGGAAGTCCAGCATCGCTAGACAGAGGCAGGCAATGGACAACCACCTCTGAACACCTCTTGCCTTCAAAACCCTACAGGGTTGCCATAAGTCAGCTGTGAGTTGTCAGCAATATATATAAATATATTGCAATATATATAAATAAATAAACACAAGGTCTGTTTATCCACACACATACATGTTTGTTACTCAAAGCAAATAACAGCATTACTATCCTGTCTTTAAAAGTGGGAGTTAAGAATGGTTTTACAAAACTTCTAAGAGACCTGACATCTTTTTACTTTCAACGATTGTGTCAAATCTAATCTGATTTGAAAAGTATTGATAAAAGGTGCTCTTATCTTCTCCAGCAACGAAATCTTTTCATTAAAAGACAAAGATTCTTCTCCCTTTGATCATACTACAAAATCAAATTGGCTTCCTTTAGAGTTTGGTGTGCTTCTGGAGTGTCCAAACGTTAGACACCAAAGGAATATTTCTGGATTGAAGTTTCTTCAAAGTCTGTCCTAGGTTTTTGAGGTTACCTTATCTTTTCAAAAATCCACAGTAGGTATTTGTAGAGGAGGTGTGTCGATTTCTGCATCTTGACAATGTACTCTATTGCTAGGCTGCCGAATTCCAGGAGTCAGTGAGCTCAAAACCACTCATCTGTCTCCAGACCTCAGGAGGCCCCATATGTGGGGAGAAGGAGAATTTCCCTACTCACTTCCCGGGTGATTCCTTGCAGGCCTTCAACCATTGACACCCATTTCTCATGCCGTCATTCATATTTAAGAACAGCATTTCCAGCGTAAAAGAAAGAACCTTACATCCTGAAATGCAACTAAAATATGTGTGATAATGATTGCAGTGCAAGAAATGAAATGGGGTTGTGCTGCTTTTCAAGCCCTCTGGGTTTAAAGGTTTGTAGCCTCTATTTCTAAAAATACAAAGCTCAGCTTCCTGCAAACTAAAGTTTCAGCATGCTAAGCTGCTGGCCATCTTTTTCTAAACCATGACTTTTGTACAGCGCTCTTTACAGCATTTCCTAAGTCAAAAAGAGGGATCCCCAGATCCTTCACAGGGAACTGGAAATCTAAATTTTGGGATAGATCACGATGGGTAGCTGTGTTTGTCAGTCTGTAGCAGTAGAAAAGAGCCAGAGTCTAGTAGCACCTTAAAGACTAACACAATTTCTGGCAGGGTATGAGCTTTTGTGAGCCACAGCTCACTTCTTCAGGTACATTTTGGGAGTGGGAAAGAAGAAAATGTGGGGCTGAAGGGATGGCGTGTGAACAAAAGCAGCTGATGTCTGTGGGTGAGGCTCAAGTTCAGCTTCCGTCTCACAACTGCCTAACGAACGTGCCACTTTTAGCTGGGACCAGGTAGGGGAAGTGAGGCTATTGCCTTTTGTACACACGTCTAATGACTTCTTCCTGTCTCTCCCATATAGAGTCTCTCCTCCTACTACAAAGGGGGGTTTGAACAGAAAATGAATCGGCGAGAGGCTGGTCTTATTTTAGGCATCAGGTGAGTGCCCTGCAATTCGAGTTAAAAAATAATAATATATATATATATAGGGCAGAAACACCCCGCTCATCAGTCTTTTATTTAGAATATAGCACACTAAGGTGGCATTAAAAATAACTGTACAGTTTATTGTCAGCCTGCCCTTTGGGGGGGCCGGAGGAAAGGGTGGTTATTTTACATTTATATGCTGCTTTTCTAGCATTGTGCTTAATTTTTTAAAAGGTTGCACTCTAATAGAAACAGTACAAAAAGAAAAAAAGGGGGGTTGGGTGGGAAGGGAAAAAAAGCACATTCAGGAACTATCACACTCCGTTGTTGCCTTCTGCACTCACATATGTTGAGTTCTACATGGAATCTTGTGCAGAACTTGGGAGTTTTGAAAACCTGTGTTCTTTCCTTTAAAAAAAAAAAAAAAAAGAATAGCAAACTTGTAGCTCCAAGCTTGGGCTTGCCAACCTCCAGGTGGGACCTGGAGATCTCTTGGAATTTCAGCTCGTCTCTAGACTACGGAGCTCAGTTGCCCTGGAAGAAATAGGCTGCTTTGGAGGGTGGACTCTTTGGCATTGTACCGCACTGTGGTTCCTCCCCTACCCAAACCCTACTTTTCCCAAGTTCCTCCCCAAAGCTCCAGGAATTTCCCTAACTGGGTTTGGCAACCCTTCCCCAGCCCCCAAGATGATTTTGAAGATGTTAATTTTGGAAGCAGGCAGGTTTAAGTGCAATGAACGGCCCTTTTGGTTGCCTGCTGGCCTACAGACAAGTGGTCTTCCCTGTGTGCCCCTTCCTGCCTCTCATTCATACCAAGAAAAAAATTGTTAATTCTAAATTTACACCAATAGACCTGCTAGCACGACCTGTTGGAACACTACCAGGTGAACACTACCTGTTGAATCAACAATTTGAATTCACATTGAATTGTACCACCTGTTGAACATATATATTTGTAAGATTATTTCATATACTGTTATATAAGCAGATTTTGTATGTTACATCCACTATGTTTATTTTTGTATATTAGTTGTGTTGAAATATTTTTTATGACTATCTCATGGTGAATTATAACCTACTTATGTTGAACTTATTTAAAAGATTATATGTTTATAATCTATCAATGTAGTAATATTTTATTTTAGGAGGTACTATCTGACTATAGTATTGTCTCATTCATACCCGCCAATGTGCTGCACGTAACCAAAACATCTTACATTCTGCAAGAAATATGAATTTATGAAAAAATAATGTCAACGGGGTCAAAATGAGTAATTTACTTTGTGTAGAACCACGATACTGTGAGTGGCATTCCTAGTCCTGGACTATCTAGTGTGTTCCCTCCACTGCAACTCTTAGAATTTTGCTGCAGTCGTATCTTTTGAGATCAGCTATTTTATTTCTGGCTGAGGATACCGTAAACTTGCCAGCCACTGGTGTATGGGGAGGCCTTGCAAATGACAGCTATGAAGCACTTCAGATAGACTGAAGAGCGTATAGTTTCGGTCAGCAGAAAGAGAGAGAGAGAGAGGGACGCAGGAGTGCTGCTATCACAGGTCTGAGTGGAGTATATATGAGCTCTGCTGTGTGTGGAATCCCAGACTGCTCTTTTCCAGCTGCTTCCCATCACATGCTCAGTCCAGATGTGCACCTGAGTTTTTAGAAGAAGAGTTGGTTTTTATATGCCGACTTTCTCTACCACTTAAGGAAGAATCAAACCTACCTTCCCTTCCCCTCCCCACAACAGACACCCTGTGAGGTAGGTGGGGCTGAGAGAGTTCGTAGAGAACTGTGACCGGCCCAAGGTCACCCAGCAGGCTTCATGTGGAAGAGTGGGGAAACCAACCCAGTTCTCCAGATCAGAGTCCAGCACTCCAAACTACTGCTCTTAACCTTTACTCCCCGCTGGCTCTCCATGGCACACAAGTCCCTTAAAATGCAAAAACGGGGGGGGGGGAGTATTTTAAAGTGAATATTTCTTCAGGTGTGCAGTGGCATGGTTTGCCCACCAGATGGCAAAGATACCTAGATTGTTTAAAATATATTTTTCAGATGCAAACAGCTAATTTTCAGCATGTAAGAGTCATTATTTATGGTAAGCCCTCAATTTATTTTTTTACAGTCCGTCTGCTGGCAAGGCCAAGATAAGAACTGCTCACAGACGAATCATGATTTTGAATCACCCTGATAAAGGTACGCTTTGATTTGCATCAACAGGAAGTGACAGGGGAGGAGGGTGTAACATGTAAAATGCTGCCAGCCCCTGTCCCTTTGCACAGAGTGATTATCACTAGATACTCAAGCGCAGCTCCCCTAGTTTGAAGCAGTTTATTTCCAAGTAAAAGATGTTGCCGCCATGTGTTCAGCCCATGCCCAACTGATTAACATTCAGCCACTGTGAACCGGAGCAAGGAATGCAGGGCCTGTCTTTGGGGTCATTCACTGGATCACAAAGTAAGTAACTGTCAAGCTGTGGATTTTCGGGAACTGCCGCATGAAACGGCTGGCTTTTTGAAGGAGGGGAAAACATCCTTATCTACTTGAAGGTTGTTCCTGGAGCCATACACCGACTAACACATAACTTTTTGAGTAGAATGTTATACAAATGACAAACACACGTACTAGATTTTAATGCCCTTAAACGATAAAGCCCTGCACAGATGTTTTAACTAGCCAGATTTTTAACGTAAATGCATCTCCCCCAAAAGCTCTTATTATAACTTTAACTACACTACAGCTGCCTGCGAAGGGGGAGCCCATATGTTCCGTGCTTGTTTGTACTTTGATACAACAGATGGCTCAGAGTTGCACAGTATTTAAAAAGCCAAAAAGGGGGAAATGAAGACTTTTATATCTGGTTGACAGATTTACAGTTGATTCCTTCTCATTTCAGGAGAATAAATCTTAAGTCTGACTTAGTTGTTGAGGTGAAAGGTGTTGAGTGCTTACATGCAGCGTGGTGTTGTATCGGATGCATCAGATCGAGACAGCCAGGAAACAACACATTTAGATGTAAACAAAGGACGTAATCATGATGAAGACTGATAAAAGCACACCCTTTCTGAGTTTCTTGTGATTATTGCTGATTAGGCTTTGGGAGATTAAAGAGGGGAAGGAATTGTTCCTCATTCCCTTTAAAAATTCTCCCACCTAGCAGGGCTGCAGCATCCTTCCACGCATGTCTTTCCTGCATAAGTGAGGAGAACATAAAAGGGCCGCAGTCCTGCCCACCTTGTTTTCCGGGTGTCACTGGCAGGGGGAGGGGCTGGCAGCTGTTTTGGGAAGAGCCTTGATCAGGGAATTGCTGTTGTCCGCCACGTGGGCCAGTGAATGTGTGGACTGAGAGGGCTGCACTTTGTGCTTCCGTGGGGTGTGACTCCTCAGAATGGATGCTCGGGAAAAGTGGCGTGCCGCATTCTCTTGCTGAAAGCACATATCCACAGGCAAAGATCTAGGTGTGGGCTCAGGGGGCATGGTGCCAGCGCATGGTGACCTCATGACAGCAGACCTTGGGAAGGCATTTTTAAGTGGCAGGAGGCCTCTGGTTGGCCCTTGAGGGGAGAGGGAAAAACAAATCACAATCAGAGGCGCATGCTTATTAGGTGCCGTGGAACACTGGTAGGAGAATGCTGCTGCAGTCATCTTGTTTGTGGGCTTCCTGGAGGCACCTTTGTGAACAGACTACTGGACTGGATGGGCCTGGGTCTGATCCAGCAGGGCTTTTCTGATGTCCTTATAATGACAGGGCAATCCGTGGCTACTAATCAAAATGGACACTAGTCATGGTGCATACCTATTCTCTCCATGATCAGAGGAGCATGCCTATGATATTAGGTGCTTTGGAACACAGGCAGGATAATGCTGCTGCAGTCGTTTGTGGGCTTCCTAGAGGCACCTGGTTGGCCACTGGGTGGACAGACTGCCGGACTTGATGGGCCTGGGTCTGATCCAGCAGGGCCTTTCTTATGTTCTTATGTAAGAGTTTAAGCCCTGGCTGTTGTCCATGACTTCAAAAATCTCATTAGCACATCACTGCGATGTAATGATTTCCATATTTGTTTTCAGTTTTCTTCTGAGAGAAAATGATTCTCACAAGTAGTGCTTAGTGCTGCACGTATTTTAATATTATGCAGGTAGAAATGGAATACTTTGGAATCTTGTGGTCTGAGGGGGTCCCTCCAATGGGGAGTTGTTATCCGGTGAATGCCACCATGAGGTGGGATCATGAGAACTGGTCTGGGCCTCAGTACAAGTGGCAATTGACCCTAAGTTCTGATACGTTTTTAACACAGTGAAAGTTATTTTTTCCCCTTCTCTTTCTTTTAGGCGGATCTCCCTACCTTGCAACCAAAATCAACGAAGCAAAAGACTTGCTGGAATCGAGCAGTAAACATTAGGGCCCCAGGACTTGTCTGTCATGAGCGATATAATGTATGCTACATTGAAGAAACCTCAAATGCTGTTGCTTCGCTTATAGCAACTATCTGCATTGGTTGGTACTTCGACAGTTTCATTAAGAAAGTTCTCCAGAGACTTGAAAAAACTATTCCAAGTATTTATTAATAAAAGCGAGATTTTCCCATATAATTTGCCTGAGCCATTCCTGCAAGTATATATATATTACATAGTTATTACCCTTGAAGCATGACGTCAGTATCGCCCTTTTTGTAGTGTGAAGGAAAGGACTGATGTTTTACATATTTTTTTCTGTAGCAGAAAGATTAGGCTGTCTTTCTTTCTTTCTTTCTTTCTTTCTTTCTTTCTTTCTTTCTTTCTTTCTTTCTTTCTTTCTTTCTTTCTTTCTTTCTTTCTTTCTTTCTTTCTTTCTTTCTTTCTGAAATTGCGATGCAAGACCCTTTGGTCATGCCCAGTCAGGCCCACAGCTGTGGGCTGTAAGAGCCCTTGGGGGACTTGGAGCAGGGTAGGGTGGGCTGCAGTCTTTTTTTTTCCCCTTTGGGAAATCCATCAGCCTGGCTCATAGGTTTGCTGCAAGAATAAATTAGGTAATTCCATATATGCGACCCTGAACTCCTTGTAGGAAGAAGCAGGCTACAAACACGCTTAAATAAGTGTACAAGAAAAGCTGTTTGTTTGCAATATTCCAAAGCGTTTTAATATGTGACATTAAAGGTAACGGAGAGAGATCCCGATGGGTAGCCATGCTAGTCTGTCTGTAGTGGTCAAAAAGAGCAAAGGTCCAGCAGCGCCTAAAAGCCTAACAACATTTCTGGCAGGGGATGGAGCTTTCATGAGCCACATCTTCAGATGCAGCTGGAATGTGAGTCCATCTATTCTTCTCTGCATAAGGGCAGATAGACTCACATTGTAACTATCTGAAGAACTGAGCTGGGGCTCATGAAGGTAACAGAGTGGTTTTCGGTTGTCCCTTGTCCCCCAGGAGACCTGGTGCCGGCCATAAAAAACCCCTTCCTGCCTCCCTAACGGTTGCCATCTTCAGACTAAGAGGGTCCAACTTATGTTCTCCTTGAGTCCTCCCAAGCTGTGGGGGAAACCCCTCCCGCCCAGTTTGGGACCTCCGGTAGGTACTACCACCGCTGTCTTTCTTCTCCTTTTGGAGTCCCTTGTGAAGTTCCTGGACCCCTCAGAGCATCAGGATATGTGTGTGTGTGTGTGAGAGAGAGAGAGAGAGCTGCAGGCATGGGGCTGGGGGTTGTCCCCCCTCACCTAGCTAGCTGTTGTCCTTTCAGAAGTAGCGCTGGGTTTGCGTGAGCTACTATCGCCGGCGTGTGGGTGAGCACTCAGAAAAGCCACACATTTAGTCATATTAAAGAAAGGGGATCTTTAATAGCTAAGCATACCATCCTGCTGGACACAGATAATGGGAAAAATATGACAGAGTGACCGTTCCTAGAGTCAGCACCGCTTAAAATAATAGAAACTTGTAATGCTGAGCTTGTACTTGCAATGAATGAGTTTGCCTTTCTCTCCTGGAAAGTGGGCGCAAAGAGGCACCAGGTCTTTTGCCTTTTGCCCTCACCATTCCCCTTACTACACAGAGCATCTCCAGATTTCCTGGTTTTAGACAGGGAGTGTCTGCTTGGGACCCATGGCATTATATGGGGGCTGGGAGACTCCTTCCCGCTAAAACCAGTTTTGCCCAATCCCCAACAGTTTCAGACCAACGCCGTCTAGGATTTTAGGACCAGATATTGAAAACCGTCCCTCCTGGCTCTGAAACGACACTGCCAAATGGCTCCTGCCTCCTCTAGGGCTCATCTCTGGTTCTCAATCCATTTGTCAAACTACTAATGTTGTTTTCCCTCGCCTGGAGTAACTTAAGCTTTTGATGGCCCTCTTCCTGAAACAAGCTGGCGGTTTATTCAGGGCGTTGTTCATCCCTTCCAAAACAATACCTAATCAAGTGTGTTTCAAGCTTTCTGAACACAAAGAGGGAAAAGAGGCAGCCTTCTGGGAAATCTGAACTGCAATACCAATCATCCTTTCCACGGGTGAATGTCAAGATATCATCGCCTGTGAGTATCTGCAGCTTGTGGTACTAATCACAAGAAGAGAAGAAGAGTTAGTTTTTTATATGCCGACTTTCTCTACCACTTAAGGAAGAATCAAACTGGCTTACAAGCACCTGCCCTTCGCCTCCCTACAACGGACACCCTGTGAGGTAGATGGGGCTGAGAGACTGTGACTAGCCCAAGGTCACCCAGCTGGCTTCATGTGGAGGAGTGGGTAAACTAATCCGGTTCACCAGATTAGCGTCTGCTGCTCATGTGGAAGATTGGGGAGTCAAACCTGGTTCTCCAGATTGGAGTCCGCCGCTCCAAACCACCGCTCTTAACCGCTACACCACGCTGATTCCCAGGACTGGCATTCGAAAGAGAATACAGCAGGATCTCTCTGCCCCACCCACCTCCCTGTGAATATTAGAAGTCATCTTCTTGCAGAATTGTATTGGATGGTGAGGATATGTCATCTAGCTATCTGAATGAGTCAGGATCCGCTGTTAATCTACCAGCTCCCCACGTCTGCTCCCTCCCAGAAGTGGGCGTCCGGCTCCCCACATCTGCTCTCAGCAAGAGTCAGACCTCCAACTGCCCACTATCAGCACACATGAAGCAGCCTTCTACTGAATCCAACCAGGAGTCCATCAAAGTCAGCATTTTCTACAGCAGATGGTAGCTCCATACCTTCTTTTGTGCTATTTGCCAATCTATTTATGGGATTATCCCATGTATTGGCACCCCAAGCCTTACTATAATACCACTGTTTATTTTCCATCTCAGGTATTCTTTCTATCCTTTCCTCTGTTACCTTTTAAAAGAATGTCATTTCTTTGGGTATGTATGGAATGGTTTTTATGAAAACATCTATCAATAATCTTTATTTCTATTTTAATGAGTTGTAAATGCAACTGTAGGATTTGGCTGTTTTGTTTCTTAGACTTTACTGCCGTAAAAGGACTTTAAAAGAACGTCTGCAGGTTTTTTAATGTTCATTGAAGGTATGATTTACTTTTCACTAATGAGGTAGGTATGAGGAGGAAAAGTGAAATCTCTATCCTAAAGTGGAATCTGTATGCAATTAGGCTTTCTGCCAAAAAGCAAAAATTGCTCCGGTAGGCAGTGAAAATGTTCTTTCCAATGATTTTATGAGGGGATGAGAGCTGGTGTTCCCATACGAATGCGCTTCCCTGTTGCTGAGGAAAAGAATTTATTAAAAATGCACATAAAGCCCTAATGGAAACATAAATACATGTAAAAACTGTTCATATGGCTTTGTACTTTTAAATTAGATTTCCCACTGTTGATGTGATTACTTTCTTAGCTCTTGGGCGATCTTTTTGCTTTCTTGCACCAAACTTAACTATATCTGTCCATAGTATTCCTGCCTTCCTGTTGAAGACTGGGAAAGAGCTTTGTCTTTTTCGATCGTACCTATTCTCCAAATTAAATTACACTTAGATTACTCTAGGCCTCCGCATACACTTGTTAGAAGCTCAGTCTAATTAATCTAACTGCCTACAACATGAAGGCTAACTGCAGGTATAAATTCCAAGGTCTTTTTCAAGAACTCTGCCGTGAGCAGAGCTAAACCGTCAAACCCAAAGTAGCAAAACTGCTGTAGGGGAGTTAGATGGGGGTGAAAAATTGATCCATACTGCTAAATAAATATTTATTAAGCCCTACGGAGAAGTCTTCCTTTCTGCCTGGCCCATAGAGGTGAACGCGAAAGAGCTGCAGCACACCAGGGAATCATTCCTGGAAGCCAAAGGGGTAGTTTTGATCCAGACATCACCTCCAGACTGATGGTGTTACAGTTCAGAGCCAATGTGGTGAAGTGGTTAAGAGCGGCAGACTCTAATCTGGAGAACCGGGTGTGATTCCCCACTCCTCCACATGAGCAGCAGACTCTAATCTGGTGAAATGGGGTGGTTTCCCCATGCCTACACATGAGCGGCTGACGCTAATCTGGAAAACCGGGTTCAATTCCCCATTCCTCCACATGAAGCCAGCTGAGTGACCTTGTGAGTGACCTTGGGCCAGTCACAGTTCTCTCCGAACTCTCTCAGCCCCACCTGCCTCACAAGGTGTCTTGTGGGGAGGAGAAGGGAAGGCAATTGTAGGCCACTTTGAGACTCCTTAAAGGCAGAGAAAATCGGCATATAAAAAGAAGAAGATGAAGAAGAGTTGGTTTTTATAAAATCAAAAGTATGCGTAGGGGAATAATTTAGGTTTCGTCCTCATCATCCTCCCTTGCAACACTGCCAAAGAAAGACAACTGCATTTAGAAGGTACAAGTGGGAAAACCCACAAGGACTTGTGGGGACTGTGAGGAAAAATATGTTCGATGTGATGTGGACAGACTAGTTAGTAGTCAGCAGCTGACTAGTCAGTAAATGTTCCTTCTTTGACTGGCATTAGTGGGAATTAGAGTGGGTGGCGTACATGGCTTGGGGCGACAAATTGATCCAGTAAGTGAGGTGTAAAAGATCTGAGCCGGAAGGTTACTGACTATGGTTCAAGTTCCCCGATTAAATGATGAAGTGCAACATTTTTCCTTGAGGCACAATTGGATGCAAAAGTAGATTTATTTGTCCTGGACACATTTTTTGTTGCAGAAAAATATCATGAAGTAATTAGCTGGCATATTTCTATCGATTTCCCTCCTATTGCCTAGTTATAAATTAACCTCATGGGGAATGTGTTGTGGTCCCGTCTCCCCTCTTGATGCTTATAGCCTAACAGGCCACCCTGAATAGTCAAGATTCTGGCCTGTGCTAGTTTAGAATGTCTTATGATCAAGAGATTCCTGAATATCACCTGCAAAGGGCTTTAAACTAATACCACAAGGGGAAGGAGACGACCAACATAGGGATTTAAATGAAGGAGATCAAACAGCAGAGGCCCACCTGGGAGGGCTGGGTCTAAAGGAGACCAAGGTGCGGGGCTTTAGGTGTCGATGTACCAATGCCCAAACCTTGGGCAATAAGAAGGAAGAGCTTGAGCTTCTAATGCAGTCAGAAGGATATGATTTAGTAGGCATTACAGAAACTTGATGGGACGATTCCCATGACTGGAATGTAGTAGTGGATGGATATGAATTGTTCAAAAAGAACCAAAAGGGTCGAAGAGGTGGAGAGTACCACTGTATGGGAGGAGAGGGATTGCTTGTCAAGAAATGCTAGAGGAGAAGGGTGACAGCCCAGTGGTAAGTATCTGGGTGAGGATAAGGGAAGGAAGGACAAACAGTATCGTGGTTGGAGTCTGCAACAGACCTCCTGACCAGGGTGAGGAGGTGGATGCTGCCCTCCTTGAGCATCTTGACAGGGTATGCAGGCAACAAAAGCTGGTACTTGGGCGCGATTTCAACTTCCCTGATGTGTGCTGGGAGACAAACTCTGCAAAGCGACCAGAGTCACGCAAGTTCCTTACCTTTCTGGCCGACAACTTCCTTCAACAAATGGTGGAGGTTGCTACAAGAGGCTTGGCCATACTCGACTTAATATTGCCAACAGGCAAGGCATGGTTGTTGAGGTGAAGGTGGTGGGGACCTGACTATGTCCTTCTAGAATTCCTTGGCTGTGGGGGACCAAGGAAGTTTGTAGCCACACATGTCTGTTAGATTTTGGTAGGGCAGATTTTAATAAACTCAGAGGCATGATGAGAATCATTTCATGGGCAAGACTGCTGGAAGGGAAAGGATTGAGTGAAGGGTGGGCTGTCCTAAAATATGAGCTCTTGCGAGCTCAAGCCCTCACTATTCCAACAAGAAAGAAACATGGTAGAGGATCCAAGGAGCCAATGTGGATGAACAGGGAACTCCATGATGAGCTAAGGGAGAAAATAAATGTTCAAGAAATGGAGGCATGGACATACCTCTAAAGAAGCTTATCTGCGGGTTGCTAGGCAGTGTAGGTCAGCCATCAGAGAGGCCAAAGCTCACAGTGAGCTGATGCTGGCCAGGGAAGCTTGCTGCAAGAAAAGCTTCTTTGGATATGTGAGGAGCAAACTCAAGGGAATAGAGGCCCACAGGCCCACTGTTGGGTGAAAATGGAGAAACTCTGACAGAGGACAGAGAGGACAGACAGAAAGGTGCCTATTTTGCCTCAGCTTTTTCCCTGAAAAAGAGAATGGGCTCATCTAGAGAGGATAGTAGGCCAGGTGTGCCTTCCGGGCTGCTGGTTGACATGAACAGAGAGGTAGTTGAGAAGCACCTGGCTGCATTGGGTGAGCACAGATCCCCGGGGCCAGATGGTATGCACCTGAGAGTGCTCAAAGAACTTTAGAGAGCTTGCAGAGCCTTTGTCCATCATCTTCCGGACCTCTTATCAGAAAAATAGCAGGGGGCAGGAGTTAGCACAGTTGCAAAATCTGGTAACGGTCTTGTGGCGACATAGGATGTAAAGTGAGGCTCAGTCGCCTCACTGCTCTTGGGATGTTCTCAGATTTCCCAAGACTCTTTGAAACTTCCCATCCACAAGGCCATGAGAAAGACTTACCAGGCCATGGCAGAGTCAGGGAGGCCTCTAAAGGAGAAGTCCATTCCCAGGTAATAGCAGGCGATCTCCCGCTATTACAACTGATCTCCAGCCGATAGAGATCAGTTCACCTGGATAAAATGGCCGCTTTGGCAATTGGACTCTATGGCATTGAAATCCCTCCCCTCTCCAAACCCCACCCTCCTCAGGCTCCGCCCCAAAAACCTCCCACCGGTGGCGTAGAGGGACCTGGCAACCTTATCCATTCCCCTTCTGCCTGTCAGAAGTGCCTCACCAACAAGATGTTGAGGGACCTAGAAACTACATGACCCAGAGTTCCTTCCACCAAGATGCTCACAACCATGTCCCAAATGCTGGGAGCCATGGATATGTTTGCTTTTATTCTCCTCCTGTCTCTACTCTACACTTGTTAATTTGTGCAGATGCAAAAGCTCTGCTCAGATAAAATGTGCTTGGGGAATTGCCACTCAGTTCCAAATGCAGTCAAGAATTACTGAGTCGGCGATGTTCTTATTTTGCAAATGGTAAATACCAATTCTAGCAACAGCACTAATATGAATGGATTCATGGTTAATATTCTGCAAAACCCCAGACAAGTGACTGGGCCCAAAGAATCCTTGTAGCAGAGGAGACGGTGGTGCGGGCCATTGCCTTGCGTTGTTTGTGTTCTCCAAGGACTGTGCATGCACGCTTTCTAGCATCAGGACAGAGCTTCAGGAAAGACCTTGGGGAATCTGTAAACTGCAAAGCAGGTGTGAAGGCATGGCATAACATCTGCATGTTATCTTCATGCTCGTTGGAACCAACAGCTGCTGATGATACACTATTAAGCACTGCCGATCTCCAGCAAGTCAGTTTGGGACAAATAGCCCACTTCCTTGATAATAAGTATCTTCCTGCAGTCGTTACTACAGAACCAGTTTCCACCAGGATAAATTTCATGCAGTGCACCGTGGGAGGGAGAAATTGTGCCTGTTCCAGAAGGTATGTTCCGATTTGTCTGGCAAGATTTACTTTGGGACAGGAAAACAGGCAGATAGCTCATATTCTGTCATAGGCCTTGAGTCTCAATGACAAAGCCAGGCTAAAAATAAAGTAAAAAAATAAAAGCAAATAAGAAGCAATGATTGCATACCTGCAAACTAAGCATGTAGTGAGCCCAAACAACGCTTGGTATGGCAAGGTCTCTGTAGCCGGTTTACCAACTCCTTTTAAGTTAGATACTGGAGAGGAAGTCACCACTATCCCCCAGGATATTGCAGAATGCCTAGAACATAAAACAAGGACAAACGTCCACTAATTGCTTTGGGAGGGGGGCACAAGAACCAAACTCAGAGGTGCCCACATGGCTCACTGAGTGGTTCTACCACAAGTAATCTCACCTCCTATATCACAAACAAGGAGGATCCATCATTATGGAGGAGGTCAGCCCGCACTAACCTTTACTTGATTCGGCCCATCCATGCTGCTTTACCCAACCACAATAGAGGAATTTCTTTTCAAATGTTATCCTGATGCTTTTTGAAGGCCGTGGGGTTTTTCCAGGTGTGCATCACCCCCCCCCCCCGCAGTACCACCAGTGCAGAAAGATCCCATAGGCTGTCCTTGCCCCACCTCAGGTCAGTCTTAGCAGACTTTGAGGTGAAAGGCGTCATCACAAGAGTGACCAAACCCACGGCGTGGGTCAACATTCTGGTGATCACTACAAAAAAGAAGACTGGATCACTCAGGTTTTGCCGGGACCTCAAGGATCTCAACAAGAGAGCCTAATTTTAAAACAAGCATAATATTCAGCTCTCTTCAATGTGTTTGCTGATTAGAAGGCACAGAAATAGCTTCAGCGTGGTGTAGTGGTTAAGAGTGGTGGTTTGGAGCGGTGGACTCTGATTTGGAGAACTGGGTTTGATTCCCCACTCCTCCACATGAGCGGTGGAGGCTAATCTGGTGAACCCGGTTGGTTTCTCCGCTCCTACACACGAAGCCCGCTGGGTGACCTTGGGCCAGTCACAGTTCTATTAAGAGCTCCTTCAGTCCCATCTACCTGACAAGGTGTCTGTTGTGGGGAGGGGAAGGGAAGGTGATTGTAAGCCAGTCTGAGTCTCCCTTAAGTGGTAGAAAAAGTCGGCATATAAAAACCAACTCCTCTTCTTCTTCTCTTCTTCTTCACTTACAATCTCCAAGCTTTTTGGAAGGAGCACAGGGGAAATTGCCAGTGTGTTAATGTTCTCCACCTTTACGAATCAGTCTGTTGTGTTGGAAGTGAAAGTTGGCCTCATACTCCAGAAGGGGATTAGAGAGACCAGAGTGACAGAAAGGTCAGGACCTGTGCATCCCTTCCTTTTCTACTGCTCTGGCGCTATCCATGCTAGCTAGTGGGACTAGATTAGAATCCTGTCTAGAATGGAGTTCCTTACAGTAAAGGACTCAAATCAGTTTAAAACCAAAAAAAGATCTCCGTGTGTAACTTTATTAACTACAGCAGCACACACAACACACACCAGGTATTTCCGCTGCGCCATGCGCCTTGAGCTCTCTGCTAATATAATACTTCATCATGCTGCTGCACCGCTGCAAACAAAGGAGAATGAATCTTGACTCTGACTGTTGAGAATGCCTTTGCTTGAACAGGCAGGGGAGGCTCCCTGAGCAAGCACAGAGAAAGCAAAAGGAAAGAGACTCTTTGGGCTACCTGGAAGGAAAAAGCCCAACTTCTCTTAGGGACCTGCTTTCCCTCCTCTAGGGAGCATAGAATCATAGAGTTGGAAGGGGCCATACAGGTCATCTAGTCCAGCCCACTGTTCAATGCAGGATCAGCCTAGAACATCCCTGACAAGTGCTTGTCCAGCCTCTGATTAAAGACTGCGAGAGAGAGGGCGCTCACCACCTCCCTAGGTAGCCGATTCCACTGGTGGACAACTCTTACTGTGAAAAAAATTCCCCTAATATCCAGCCAGTACCTTTCCACCCACAATTTAATCCCATTATTGCGAGTCCCATCCTCTGCTGCTAACAGGAACAGCTCCCTGCCCTCCTCCAAGTGACTGCCCTTCAAATACTTCAAGAGAGCAATCCTGTCTCCGCTCAACCTCCCCTTCTCCAGACTAAACATTTCCAGCTCCCTCCACCTTTCCTCGTAGGGCTCGGTCTCCAGGCCCCGGATCATCCTCATCGCTCTCCTCTGCACCCGCTCGGTTCTGTCCACATCCTTTTTGAAGTGAGGCCTTCAGAACTGCCCACAATTCTCCATGCACGGCCTGACCCATGCCATGTACAGAGGGACTATGACATGTAGTACACTACCTCTGCTGCAGCCATTACAGCAATCTCCATCCTCATCTCAGACCTCTCAGCATTTTGACAGCCAACACACCTCAGGTCATAAAGAAGAAAAAGACGGCCATGATCAGTCGGCCTGGAAGCTCAGGACGTGGTCTCACAGAAGTGAACCTCAGCTAGCATTTAGTCACACCTTCAGTAGCGGCCTGTTTTGGTTTTTACGGTCAATACATTCTCACTGTTTGGTGAGCATTTGTGTGTGTGTGTTGGTGTGGTCAATGTAAGGATCGATGAATGTTAGATAGGCACTTACAGTTTTCATACCTGGTGAAGGGGGTTTCCTATGAGCATTCCACAGATACCCAGACTAATAAATGCCTTGAAGACTTGGGAAATCCTTCCCAGCATGACCGGGGGAAGATTTTCTCTCTGTCTGGCTGTTTTTATCCAGGTTTTAGTGCAGACAGTAAGACTGTCTTAAAATTATTTCCCGACTGATTTCCCATGGGACTTCTAGAAATTGTAATCCTCTTTATCTAGCGCCACTCTAATTACGAGTTATATATTAGAAATCAGGTAGTGATTTAAAACTGATATTTTTTTACTCATTTGCTGTGCATTAAACAGGGAGAGAATATCATTACACTCTTGCTCCCGCACAGAACAATACAGGGGATTAAAAAACTAGAATTTGTATGCACGCTACTAGCATTTCTCCTCTCCAATTTTGAGTTGATAAGGACCTAAACATGGAGAGATGACTGCAGGATTTAAGCCCCAAACTTTTAAGAATCTTTAGTCCAGTCCTTGGGTTAGAGAAGAGTAAAAAATGACCACGGTTACCTCCTGTACTTAAGAAAGCAAACATGAAAAGCCACAAAAGGTGTGTGTTTGTGTGTGTGCTGGAATGAAGGAACAATTAAGTGGAGGAGAGGAGAACAATGCAGTCAGCTTTGGGTCCCAATGGGGAAAAAGGAGGGTATAAAAATAAATAACTTTTTGGTGACTGGTATCCTTTTCTAAATACAGTATATCGCAAGTCTTGGTCTCTCAGCCAACGTTTAAGGTCAGGAGATTTAACACAGATGTTTCCAGGGTTGTAATGATAAAAGTGGACAATTCCAAACCACAGCATGGCGGGTGAGGCGGGGTGGTGGCTCAGTGGCAGAGCATCAGCTTGACATGCAGAAGGTCCCAGGTTCAATCCCCAGCATCTCCAGCTGAAAAGACCAGGCAGTAGCGGATGTGAAAGACCTCTACGTAAGACAGTGGACAGTTGCTGTCAGTCGGAGTAGACAATACTTGATGGACTGATGGTCTGGTTCAGTATAAAGAAGCTTTGTATGCCTGTGTGTATGTAACTTTAGAAAATACTTCATATCGCCCTGCCAAAATAATTATGGGACATATGTGTTAGTTTACTACTGTCTTATTTTTACCCGTAATAGTTATTAACTGCTTAATTTATTGTGTTCTCTCTTATTTCCTGTGCATTTACTGCTACTATAACAACAACAAGAAGAGTTGGTTTGTATATGCCGATTTTCTCTACCTTTTTAAGGAGACTCAAACCAGCTTACAATCTCCTTCCCTTCCCCTCTCTACAACAGATACCTGGTGAGGTAGGTGGGGCTAAGAGAGTTCAGAGAGAACTGTGACTGGCCCAAGGTCAACCAGCTGGCTTCATGTGTAGGAGTGAGGCATCGAACCCGGTTCTCCAGATTAGAGTCCACTGCTCTTAACCACTACACCACACTGGCTCTACGTCAGACACAAACAAGCTTTTTGTTGAGTCATCAACCATACAATTAGGATATTAAATTAGCTGCCTGAGGGAAGGAGGAGGCCGGCTGGTCTAGAGAGCTGTTAACAGGAAGGGCTGTCCAGAAGCATCTTCTGGTGTGGGGCTGTCTTAAAAGGGCCCCACCCAAAGATGCCCCCTGGCATCACTTTTTGGTGGATACACAGGCAGGACTTAATGCAAAGTATTTATATTCTACCTTTAGTTGTGTTTATGGCAGCTGTAAAGGGTCTTCAGTGAGCAGGGGAACATTAGGAAGGGTTGGATGAAGGGCAAGATATCTTAGGGGAAGAAAAGAAAGAAATGGAGGCTTGTTTCTTTGAGGAAACTCCTGCTTTTTTTGTGGAGTACTACGTGGGGGACTGGATGCTGATTCCCGTTGTTCTCACGAAGGAAGCAATTTTTTCTCTGATTTTTTTTTAAATCTGCACTTATGTTTGCAGTAAGTAGTAAAAGACATGCAATAATCTGAAGTTGGTTGAAGAGTTTTAAACTAATCATAATTTTGTGCTGTCACGTTGCAACCAACTCATGGTGACCTCAGAACCATGGGGTTTTCAAGGCAAGAGATGAGCAGAGGTGGTTTGTCATTGCCTTCCTCTGCATAGCAACCCCCGTCTTCCTTGGTGGTCTTCCATCTAAGTACTAACCAGGGCCAGGCATGCTTCTCTTCCAAGCTCTGACAAGATCAGGTTATGCTGAGCTGACAGGCTGTTTTAAAATAGCCAACGCCATTTTGAAACTGACTGGATATATTAAAGGAGCTTCACTTCTGGACCCAGAGATGGCCACTTAGCCCCTCTTTGCAGGTTTTTAAGAATCAGGTATAGATGCTTCAGACAAGCATTCAAGTTATAAAGAAGTTTATGGTGATGGACTCACTGTTCTGCTCTCTGTCTGGCTCCATTTTACATTTTATGTTACGTCGTAAGCCACCATGTGTGTCTGAATAATTTGGAAAAATGGCAAATTTCACAATAAAAACACTGAATAAAATAGCTATGATTCTTCAGAAAAGTTGGGCTGTCTTTCCTGACTGATGCTATGCTAAACAATACTGTTGTCTGTTCTTTTTACCTACCCACTGCGAAAAACAACAGTTGGCACACAAAGATTTCCAAGCAATTTCTGTAAGTACAAGATGGGGGTGGGGGAAGGGGAGAAGCTTGACATAATCTTCAATGTAAAAATTTCTAATGAATAAACATTTCCTTCCATGCAACAGGTCATTTGTATTCCTTTAAAAAATTTGGTATTGATACAAATGGCTGGTTATCATTTATAACAGCAGTAAACATCTCAGAATTGGTTGTTCATGAAACAAACTGCTGTTCTGTCCAGTCTTAAATAACGAGTCATAAACCGCTGAAAATTACCAATTTCTTGTGGATTATTACCTGAATAAATTTTAGAAGCAAGCGCAGGTCATTAAGGCTAAAAGAACGAGATCAGGCCTAATAAAATTCAAAATAAAAAAGCTTAAAGACCTAGTAGATTTCTACCAAACCAACCAGTGACATATTTGAAACAAGAATGTTTGGATCTTTGTTCATTAATTTTGATACTGTGAATAAACAGCTAAAATCTTATGTTGAAAGTCATCAAATACTTGTAAAGAGTGCATATAACCATTCTGTATTAAAAAAGTAATAACAAAGGGAAGGTGATCGTAAGCCGGTTTGATTCTTCCTTAAGTGGTAGGAAAGGTTGGCATATAAAAACCAACTCGTCTTCTTCTTCCCTGCAATGTGAAGGTGATATGACATTCCAGAAGACATTATTCTCTTATTCTTATTCTGGAAAGAATTAGCATGTGGATTACCCTCACCTTAGCTACACCAACCCTAAAGAAAACAATCTGTCAGCACACCTGCATAATATCCAGATAAGTATTCATATAATCTTTGAAGATTATTTTATTCTTGCTAAGATTAATGTCTGTCTGACTTACATCTAGCACAAACTATAGTAACAGGGCATAAAGTGTGTTTTACCTTTAAAGGTAAATGGTGGCAGCAGAAAACAATAGGGTTGCTAACTTCCAGGTAGTAGCTGGAGATCTCCTGCTATTACAACTGATCGCCAGCCGATAGAGATCAGTTCATCCAGAGAAAATGGCGGCTTTGGCCATTGGTCTCTATGGCATTGAAGTCCCTCCCTTTCCCAAACCCCTCCCTCCTCAAGCTCCGCCCCTAAAATCTCCCCCTGGTAGTAAAGAGGGACCTTGTTAACCCTAGAAACCCTATTCTCCCTAGAGTCGCAAGTGTGGGCAAGGGGGGTGGACAAGTAAAACTAAAAGTGTGGGGGGGAAATCCCATATGCCCGCCCCCCACGATCACCACATTTGCCAATCAACAATCACAACTGGGTTGCCAACTGCCAGGTACTAGCTGGAGATCTCCTGCTATTACAACCAATCTCCAGCTGATAGAGATCAGTTCACCTGGAGAAAATGGCTGCTTTGGCAATTGGACCCTATGGCATTGAAGTCCCTCCCCTCCCCAAACCCTGCCCTATTCAGGCCCCACCCCAAAAAATCTCCCACTGGTGGCAAAGAGGGACCTGGCAACCCTAAATCACAGCAAGCTCTCTCCCCCCGCCCCAGTTTTTTTCTTAGTTGCCGGGGCGGGGGTGTATGTGACACATTAAAAGGTGCCAACAACAGTGGATACCCTATATTGCATATTCTTGTACCTACTATTGGATTTGTTATCTTTCCCCAAGTAATTATATGTTTCTTATTACATGTTTACTATGCTATCTCTAAAGGAGACCTTGGCATGAGTCCGTCTATATCATTTGTAGTGACTTTTGTAATTTGTCTCATGTTTTATTGATATCATATAATTAAAAGAATGTTTTTTGGCATATCCGATACCCCAACGCAAGACGTATATATTTAAAAACTGGCACACAAGCATCCATTTGGTAGCCTGAGGTCGATGAGTGAGCACTCTTAATTTCAGTAGCCAAAATATCTCCAGAAGAATCATGGCGTGGATGTCAGCCTCCCTGAATGAAATGGCAGGAAACCTCCTCACCATGGCAACCACGGGTATTTCCAAAGAGCAACATTAAGCATCCTACATTAGCAATTTTACATCCTTAAGTATAAAAAAGCAGTTGGTGACATTTGGCTCGGTTATATATTCTTGTTATTTATTTCATATTTCCCCCCACCCTCCTCTCCGGCACTTGCTAATGAAAACTAGAAAAACGTGGTGAGATAATTGACGATTTAAGCACGTACAAATTACATATTCTGGTCACTAAGAGGGTAAAAAGGGCCTCTTTTGCTCTCACTCTCTCTCAGACATGTTCCACCTCCCCGCTAAGTGCTTCTGCTAAATGGCTGCTTTTTATAAAGGCCGTGGGTAGAAGAAGGGGGGAGTGAAGGTGGCTGAAAAGTTCCTTCTACAATAACTTCCTGACTTATCTTCACCACTTCCATCTAGGGTTGCCAGCTCCAGGTTTGGGAAATATGAGGAGATTTTGGGGGGTGGAGCCTGAGGAGGGTGGGGTTTGGGGAGGGGAGGGACTTCAATGCCATAGAGTCCAAGTGGCCATTTTCTCCAGGAGAATGATCTCGATCAGCTGGAGATCAGCTGTTATAGCAGGAGATCTCCAGCTAGTACCTGGAGGTTGGCAACCCTATTGGCAACCCTCGTTGTGGACTGTATGCATTTTGTTGGCCCTGTGTTGGCCCTGGGTGTTTCACTGTGTGGAAAAGGGATGATAACCCACAATGACATGGACAAGATCAATCACAGAAACTTTTTAGGTTCTTATGACCATTGAGGTGACAAGTGTCTTTAAGTAAAGGTAAAGGTCCCCTGTGCAAGCACCGGGTCATTCCTGACCCATGGGGTGACGTCACATCCCGACGTTTGCTAGACAGACTTTGTTTGTGGGGTGGTTTGCCAGTGCCTTCCCCAGTCATCTTCCCTTTACCCCCAGCAAGCTGGGTGCTCATTTGACTGACCTTGGAAAGATGGAAGGCTGAGTCAACCTTGAGCCGGCTACCTGAAACCAACTTCCGTTGGGATCGAACTCAGGTCGTGAGCAGAGCTTGGACTGCAGTACTGCAGCTTAACACTCTGTGACACAAGCCACCTTCTTTGCCACTCATTAGTGAGTAAGTTTGGCCAGGCTGTTTTGTAGGAGACGGAAACCTGTTTTTACACATAGGGAGAGGGAAGATCCCAAGGAAAACTCTTTGCACTGCCGGGGAATTAACACTCTTTTAAAAACCAGCACTCTCTCTCAGCATATTATATCCCTGATTTCCATACACACACCCTGCTCAATATTTGTAAATATGTTATAAAAATTATTAAATCTCCGTACTCACTATTCTCAAGACATAAACCCCTTAAGAGGTTGCCCCTGAAGTTTCTCACAGCCGCCACGAAACACTGTAAAGCAAATTGGCCAATAAGGATTCCAGACGAAGTCTCTTCTTGGGCCCACAGATGAGCACTTTAGAACGTGTGAATAATTCATGGGGGTGGTTTTCAGGAAAACTCTTTGTCTCTCTCCTCCAGGGGCAAGTAAGATATTTTTAGAGAACCATTTTTCTTTGCTTTCAGTCTTCTCTCCCCCCCACCCCCACCCCACACACACTTTTCTAAGTTCAGGCACAGCTAGTAGGTTATGACCAGTAGCCACAGCGCCACACGCAGCATTAAGTAGCTATTAAGAGGCTTTTGGCTTGCTGAGTAGCAAACTAAGCAGGGCCAGAACTACACACAGTATTCCAAAAAAGCCCTTACCACAGAACTACATGAGGCCAGTACAATATTGGCTATTTCATTTTCAATCCCTTCCCGAATAACCCCCAGTAAAGGGTCTGACTTTTTCACTACTGCAGAGTACTGGGTCGGTGCTTTCATTTTAAGATATCCACTACAACCTCAAGGTCTCTTTCCAGCTCAGCAAGTTGAGACCCTATTAGCCTATACTTGAAGAAGTTGGCATTTCCCCCCAGTGTGAATCACCTTACCCACCTTGAAGTTCATTTGCCACATCGTCACCCACTCACCCCCATTTGTGGAGATCCTCCAGGAGCTCTTCACAGTCAGCTTTGGTTTATCATAGATTCATAGAATGATAGAATCATAGCGTTGGAAGGGACCATAGAGGCCATCTAGTCCAACCGCCTGCTTAATGCAGGATCAGCCTAGATCATTCCTGACAAGTAATTGTCCAGCTGCTGCTTGAAGACTGCCAGTGATGGGAGCTCACCACCTCCCTAGGTAGCTGATTCCACTGCTGAACAACTCTTACTGTAAAAAATTTTTTCTTAACATCCAGCTACCTTTCCGCCCACAATTTAAACCCATTATTGTGAATCCTATTCTCCGCTGCCAACAGGAGCAGCTCCCTGCCCTCCTCCAAGTGACAGCCCTTCAAATACTTAAAAAGAGCAATCATGTCCCCCATCAACTTTCTCTTCTCCAGACTGAACATGCCCAAGTCTCTCAGCCTTTCCTCGCAGGGCTGTCTTCAGGCCCCTGATCATCCTCGTTGCTCTCCTCTGCACCCGCTTGGTTCTGTCCACATCCTTTTTGAAGTGAGGCCTCCAGAACTGCACACAATACTCCAGATGAGGCCTGACCAATGCGGTGTACAGCGGGACTATGACATCTTGCAATTGGATGTTATGCCTCTGTCAATATACCCCAAGATCACATTTGCTTTTTTTGTCGCTGCATCATACTGGCTACTCATATTTAACTTACGGTCCGCCCATACCCCAAGATCTTGTTCACACACACTGCTTCCCAGAAGTGTACCCCCCCATCCAGTATGCATGTCCCTCATTATTGTTTCCATCATCCTGAATAATTTTGTATCACCTGCAAACCTGGCCGCTACAGTGCTCACCCCAGTTCCAGATCATTTATGAACAAGTTTAATAGTGCACCCCCCACGGCTTATTTCCCTCGATTGTGACAATAGCCAGTTTATTCCTACCCTCTGCTTTCTGTCATCCATGACAGGATGCATCCCCTTACCCCGCAACTGCTGAGCTTACTCAGAAGTCTTTGGTGAGGTGAAAAGCCTTTTGGAAGCAAAACCAAATGATGTCTGCTGAATCACCTTCATCCACGTGCTCCTTAAGGTGCGTGGGGTGGAGTCGTTTTGCTTATAGCAATCAGCATATTTAGATTTCTGCTGTAAAAATCCTTCCAATTCTATACCAGAGAAACGCAATGCCCTCGGGTGACTAGGAATAAATCCTGCAAATTAGGATCCTCTCCCCTCCCGTAGCCGTTATTTTTAGACATTTTTATCTGAAACAACCCTGCCGCTCAGATCAGCCCTGTGGAAATAGCAAGGATATAGTTGGAAAAGAAGCAGCAAGGATTCAAAAGAGAACAAATGGGGATAGGGAGAGACACCGGACTTGGGAGCCAGAGCTTTTTTTGGGGGGCGGGCGGTCTGGCGACCAGGGCCTCCAAAACACAGTTGCATTCTCTGGCTGTTTCTAACTTCTCCAACCCTGGCTCATAGAATCATACTCATAGAGCTGGAAGGGACCACCAGGGTCATCTAGTCCAACCCCCTGCACAATGCAGGAAATTCCAAACTACCTCCCCCCCACCCCCAGTGACCCCTATTCCATGCTCAGAAGATGGCCAAGATGCCCTCCCTCTCTCATGTTCTGCCTAAGGTCATAGAATCAGCACTGCTGACAGATGGCCATCTAGCCTCTGCTTAAAAACTTCCAGGGAAGGAGAGCCCATCATCTCCCAAGGAAGCCTGTTCCACTGAGGAACTGCTCTGTTAGAAAATTCTTCCTAATGTCTAGACAGAAACTCTTTTGATTTAATTTCAACTCGTTGGTTCTGGTCCGACTTTCTGGGGCAACAGAAAACAACTTGGCACCATCCTCTATATGACAGCCCTTCAAATATTTGAAGATGGTTATTATATCCCCTCTCAGTCTTCTCCTCTTCAGGCTAAACATACCCAGCTCCTTCAACCTTTCCTCATAGGTCTTGGTCTCCAGACCCCTCACCAACTTTGTTGCCCTCCTCTGGACATGTTCCAGTTTGTCTACATCTTTCTTAAACTGTGGTGCCCAAAACTGAACACAATACTCTAGGTGAGGTCTAACCAGAGCATCTTTCCTCCCCCCCCCCAGATGTTTCTCTCCCTGATTCTCTTGGTAATAATCTTCTGCTGAGAGGAGCTCTGTTTTTTTTTGTTTTTTTTTTAATTTTTTTATTGTTTTTTTTTCATAACAAAAAAGAAATAATGAAATGAAATAAAAAAAAACAAAGAAACAAAAAAAAATACAAAATACATAAAAAAGAAGAAAAAATAATAATAATACATACAATTATAGGGCATGATTACTGGTACATTATTATTCATATAAGTATATATATTGCGCTCAAATTCAAACAACCCCCACCACCGTGCCCATCACCCATGAACTTCCGATGGAGTGTCGTGTCATTAGAAAAAATCACTTTATTTTATATTAATTGAAATCATAATATACTATAATTCGTTAACTATATTTTTAAATTCTGTTTTTGCCAATTTATCCCAATATGCAGCGGCCTTTAACCATGTATTCTTAAATTCGTCCATGTCTTTAGCTTGTAAAGACAATGTAAGCTTGGCCATCCGCATATACATCCATAGTTTTTCTCTCCACTCTTTAATTGAAGGTTTATTTGTTTGCTTCCATTTTTTAGCAATAACAATCCTTGCTGCTGCGAAACTATATTGGCATACGACTCTGTCAGCTTTATTCAAGTCTTTTTGTGGTATACCCAACAAGCAAAAAGCGGGATCTCTCTTAATTTTTACTTTAATCAGATTGTTAGTCTCATTAACAACTAGTTGCCAGAATCTCCTAATTTTTCCACAAAACCACCATATATGCATAAATGTACCTATCTCTGTGCTACATTTCCAACAGAGGGCTTCATCATGTTTTCTCATTTTACTTAGTAAAACCGGAGTTATGTGCCATCTATAAAACATTTTATATAGGTTTTCCCTTATTTCATTCGAAATAGTAAACCTAAACTCATTTTTCCACAAGTTTTCCCAAATTTCCAAGTCAATATTATAACCCAAATCTCTCATCCACTTCAACATAACCGGTTTTATCCTTTCCTGTTCTAAATTCAGTTCTATGAGTATTTTATAAATCCTTCCAATCAACCCTTTATTACCCTTTAAAAGTATTACCTCAAAATTAGATTTAGTACAATTAAATCCCAGTCTGTTATCTTTAAGAAAAACGTCTTTTAATTTATAATACATAAACCAATCTTTTATTTGAAGTTGTTCACGTGTCTTCAGTGTCCATACCCCATCTCTGAAATCTAACATTTCTCTATAATTTCCACAATCCAAATTTAAATGTGCACCTCTTCGCATAAATGCCTCTATGGGATTTAGCCATCCGGGAGTTTTAGCTTCTAGAACAACTTTATATTTATTCCATATTTGTAATAAATTTTTCCGAATAATGTGTAAGTTAAATTCTTTATTCACTTTTTGTTTCTCATACCATAGATAAGCATGCCACCCAAAACGAAGGTTATATCCTTCTAATTCTAATAACTTTGGATTCTCTAATAGGATCCAATCTTTAATCCAGGTGAAACATGCAGCTTGATAATACAGTTTTAGATCAGGTAATCCCAATCCTCCCGTTTCCTTTGATTCGATTAAATTATTATATGCAATCCTATGTCTTTCTTTACCCCAAAGAAATGCCATAATATCTTTTTTCCAATTTTCAAATGTCTGTGTACCTGTCACTATTGGTAAGTTTTGAAACAAAAAAAGCATTTTAGGTAATACCATCATTTTAATTACAGCTATTCTTCCCCAAAGTGATAAGGGTACTTTTCCCCAACATATCAAATCTTTTTTTATTTGTTTCCAATGAGTTACATAATTGTCCTGAAATAAATTAAGATTATTATTCGATATCACTATACCCAAATATTTAATTTTATTATCAATACTGAGTCCCGTCTTTTTGCTTGATATTTGTTGCTGCGAAAGAGTCATATTTTTAACCAATATTTTGGTTTTAGCTTTATTAATTTTGAAACCTGAAAGCTTTCCATAAACCTCCAAACTTTTATTCCATCTATCAAACTGTTCAATCGGATCTGTCAAAAAACATACTAAATCATCAGCATAAGCCTTAAGTTTGTATTGATTTCTCCCAATTCGTAAACCTACTACCTCATTAGAGGTAGTTAGGAGCTCTGTTTTGAGAGACTTTGTTTGCCTGTGGATGGTCTATAATGAGCACATCGAATGTGAGCCACAGCCTTGGCGGAGGAGGTGGACGAGTGAAGCGGCTCTTCCCACAAGGTCTGCTCCTTCTCTCCTGCCTTAGAGAAGGCGCAGAAACGAAGCAAGGTCAGAAGAGCTCACTCAGAAGCAATTGCCAGCGACAGCCCTTCCACACAGATTAGCGCGCAACTCGGGGACGGAGAGGGCAGCTTTTCCCTCATCCACGTTTCGTGATGGGTCTAATCAAGACCGACACCGAGGGGTGAAACCAGCAGGCCGTGGTCTTGTCAAGGACAGGCACGCAGCCACACAGTTCTCCTTCAGAAACATAAATGGAAGAACAAGTTGCTTGGACTTCCCAATGCTTCAGAACCTGACAGAAACAGAGGGTGTGCGTGTCTCGAGAAGAAGAAGAAAAGTTGGGTTTTGTATGCCAACTTTCTCTGCCACAAGGAAGAATCAAACCGGCTTACAATCACCTTCCCTTCCCGTCCCCACAACAGACCCCCTGTGAGGTAGGTGGGGTTGAGAGAGCTTGACTGGCCCAAGGTCACCCGGCTGGCTTCATGTGTAGGAGCGGGGAAACAAACCCAGTTCACCAGATTAGCTCCCACTGCTCATGTGGAGGAGAGGGCCAGGAATGAGGCGGACATTATAAGACGCATGGCCGTTCCCACCCCCTCCTTGTAATGTACCATCAACATAAACAGAATGGACGTTGTGATGTTGTTGGGCTGGGCATCGTTCTGCCCCTAATTAGGGTTGCCAAAATTACAACTGATCTGCAGACCACAGAGATCAGTTTCCCTGGAGAAAATGATTGTTTTGGAGTGTGGACTCTATGGCTTTATACCCCGTTGAGGTCCCTCCCCAAACTTCACTCCCAAGTCCCCAGGAATTTCAGAGCTGGTAAACCTATGCCCCTACCTGACTTTACTGGATGCATGCAACGGAGCTCTGGAGCTGTGACCTCTTGCCAAATTCCACCCCTCTCAGAATATCCAGGTAGGGCCTCTGCCCAAAAACTTTGACTGAGGAGCTCCAAAGGCTTGGCTCTCATCTTAACTCTATAGGGTTGCCAACCTCCAGGTAGTAGCTGGACATCTCCCGCTATTACAACTGATCTCCAGCAGATCAAGATCAGTTCACCTGGAGAGAATGGCCGTTTTGGCTATTGGACTCTAGGGCATTGAAGTCCCTCCCCTCCCCAAACCCCTCCCTCCTCAGTCTCCACCCCCAAAATCTTCAGGCATTTCCCAACCTGGAGCTGGTAACCCCATACCTCTACCATGAGCTCCCTCCATTGTCCAGGCCTGAGGAAAGGCGGATGTTCACTAGGGATGAACAGCCCTTCTCTCCTCTGGGCAAAGCATTAGAACAGGTTTATTTTATTTGGTTGAGAATTTGGGGAGGGATCAGTAAGAATTTTAGAACTAGTTTGTTGCTGTATTGTTATTGTTTAAAGCTATTTGTAGTCGTTGCCATGGACAGTTTGAACAGAAAGTTGGGGTAGAAATATTTTAATTGAATAAACACCTCCCTTCAGCACCTATACTGGACTGCTGGCCTAATTTACAGAGGAGCAGGAGTAATAAACAAGAAGGGGGCCCAATAGGGTTGCCAGGTCCTTCTTTGCTACTGGTGGGATGTTTTTGGGGGGCGGGGTTTGGGGAGGGGAGGGACTTCAATGCCATAGAGTCCAATTGCCAAAGCAGCCATTTTCTCCAGGGGAACTGATCTCTATCAGCTGGAGATCACTTGTAGTAGCAAGAGCTCTCCAGCTAGTACCTGGAGTTTGGCAACCCTATGTGAGAGGCGTTGTAAAGAATGCAGGTCATGGATGCATATTGTAATCAGCTTGATTAGAGCAGAGAGGAAATGCTTGGGGGCTGAAAATGAGCATCTATAGTGACAGAAAGACTCCTGTGTCCCTATTCAGCCCTGGGGTGTGTCCTAGTTGCTGTCAACATTAATTTTTTGGCATGAAACTTGGAGTACTGTGTCTGTCATTTGGCGGGAAAGCATAAAGAAAACGTCTTCCAGCTTGGATTTCGATGTCTGTCCGCTCCCCATTTCTCCCCAGTATTGCCCTCCCTCATTTCTTCTCATTAGCCCTGGTCCAGTATGCCATTTTGCGCTGTCCTCGGTCACACGATGCTCTCTTGGTGCCACGTGGCTCGGCCTGACTGATGTGATTCTGCAGGAATTCAGGACAGAGACCGGCTTGGAGCAGCCTCTAATTGCTATGTCTGTTGGAAGGGTGCAAAGTTTTGAATCGCACGGAAAGAGGAACCTTCTAGTTGCTTCAAAGAGCAGTTACAAAGCATTTGAAACACAGACTGGCTGGGAGCTACAGGCTACTGAGAAACCACAAGATCTAAGTTCAATCCATTGGTATTCAATCTGTTTGCTGGCACGTCTGATAAATGGCAAGCACATATTTCATAAAAGGATCAAGAGGCTTCAGAGATCTTAGCTGTGCTGGTGGTAAATGTATCCTCGCCCACCCGTGCTCTTGTCTATTAGTGTCTTTCTCTAAGAGTTCATTCTATCTCTAGGCAGTTGCCCTTAGGTGCTGGCTATTAGGCGTGCTGTGGAAACACAAAGCAAAACGCTTCCCATAGAACCGCCCTTGTGCAAATCTATGGTGAGCCCACACTTGAAATACTGTGTACTGTTCTGGTCACCACACCTAAAAAAAGATATTACAGAGATTGAGAAGGTGCAGAAAAGAGCCGCCAAAATGATCAGGGGGCTAGAGCAACTGCCCCTTGAAGAACGGTTAGAACTCTTGGGGCTGTTTAGCTTGGAAAGAAGGTGGTTAAGGGGAGACATGATAGAGGTCTATAAAATTATGCATGGTTTGGAGAGAGTGGATAGGGAGAAGATTTTCTCCCTCTCTCATAATACTAGAATGCGAGGTCATCTGCTGAAGCTGGAGGGTGAGAGAATCAAAACAGATAAAAGGAAGTATTTCTTCCCACAACGCATAGTTCAGTTGTGGAACTCCCTGCCCCAGGATGTGGTGATGGCTGCCAACTTGGAAGGCTTTAAAAGGGGAGTGGATGTGTTCATGGAGTAGAGGGGTATTCATAGCTACTTGTTAAAATGGATACTAGTCATGATGCATGCCTATTCTCTTCAGGATCAGAGGAGCAGGCCCATTATATGAGGTGCTGTGGAGCACAGGCAGGATAATGCTGCTGCAGTCATCTTGTTTGTGGGCTTCCTGGAGGCACCTGGTTGGCCACTGTGTGAACAGACTGCTGGACTTGATGGGCCTGGGTCTGATCCAGCAGGGCCTTTCTTATGTTCTTATGTGGATAGTGCTATCCGTGGCTATTAGTCAAAATGGATACTAGTCATGATGCATCCCTATTCTCTCCAGGATCAGAGCAGCATGCCTATTATTTTGGGTGCAGTGGAACACAGGCAGGATGGTGCTGCTGCAGTCATCTTGTTTGTGGGCTTCCTAGAAGCACCTGGTTGGCCACCGTGTGAACAGACTGCTGGACTTGATGGGCCTGGGTCTGATCCAGCATGGCTTTTCTTATGTTCTTATGTTTTTATGTTCACCCATTTCGGTCAGCTTTTTGGCGTTCATTGTTGTACAAAGCTATAGGGATGGCAGGAGAAGACCACGCCAATGTGTGTCTAGCAGGGGAAATGGATGGTGACAACGGAGAAATGCTGTAATCTTGGCGATCCGAGATGTTTGCTGGGGCTCTTATCTGGCATCTGAATTAAACAGCCCACATGCATTGGACTGAGGTGTGAGAAATCAGGATGGAAATTGACATGCTGGGGAGGTGGCAGCCCCTCGTCTCTCAGGACTTAAATAACATCACCGTGTCGTCTTTCATCTTCCTGAGCTAATTCCACTCATGCAGTTATATCAATGTTTATGGGCTTCTCATTGTAATTGCCGGCTTCCCACTTTCTTTGCAAATTGCACGGGTGGCCATTTTCATGTAAATTTGCCCTACGTGGAACATTGTCATTATACGTATTTTATTATGTGAGTTGATAAGATGATTTCTTTGCCTCCTTTGCAATTCTCTCTTCCCATAAGGCTAAACAAATACAAATCACATAACGTGCTAGCTGAAGGCATTGTGCACAGATGATCACAATGAACCAAAAGCCCCACAGAGCAATTCTGAGCAGCGCCTAGGTGCAAGAATGGATGGATCACGTTGGGGGGGTCTGAACTCTGCAGAGCAGATGACAGGAAATCTGGCCCTCGGGCTCTGTGGTTCTCTTTGGAATACCATTTTTTCCTCCATAATCAGCAGGGTGTTCTGGGGGTGGGAGGAGAATGAATTTGGGCACCAGGGAATTTAAACCAGTCACTACCTCATGGGGTAGAGGGAGACAGAAGGACCATATATATTATCTTGAATTGCTGGGAGAGCAAGTAAGATAAAAGTTATGGGGAAATAGTAAAACCTAGCAAGTACCGTAGATCCAGCACGTGTTACACTTCTAGCTGGGGACTGGTGGAGGCAAGTTATTATTTTAGTTGGTCTGTGATAGCTAATTCCTAGCTTAATGGAGCCTCCATGGTCAGGGGTGGTATAGCTATGGATGCCAGTTGCTGAAGAGTACAAAGTATCATATAGAGTTTTGCTTTCATACTCCGACTCACTTAAAAAAGGATGTGGACAGCATGGAACGGGTATGGAGGAGAGTAACGAGGATGATCAGGGGCCTGGAGACTGAGCCCTGCGAGCAAAGGCTGAGGGAGTTGGGAATGTTCAGTCTGGAGAAGAGGAGGTTGAGTGGGGACATGGTTGCTCTCTTGAGTGTCCGTCAGGGATTCAGCTTTAGGGCCAGATCCATCCTAAAAAAGCAAGATTAAGCATAATGATTGGAACGCAGCATTTGTAGGAAGTCCTTTTGGAATCAGACCCTCAACTCAGATTGAAGGTTCAGGATCATAGGGTGGTCTAAATGAGGCAGACACAGAAAGGGGACTCAGGAGAGCTCCACCGTGTATTACTTAACTTCTCCAGTGGAGTTCCAAGGATTAACAAGCCAGAACACATAAGATCACGACCAAAAAGAGACACCAAGAAGAGGCAAGGCGACCAAGCAGCAATCAAGAATGTATAAAACAGAAAGGAACCCTCCTCAATCTTGTCCCCCAGAAGGTCGTGTAAAGTTGAAGAGCTCTGGCACCTCCTGCGATGGCCTCCTTCAGTAGTCTTGGTTGTACCCAAGTTTTGTTCTTAGATGTTTCTTCAGCATCTACTGCATATGCTTTTGGAGGCATGTTACACACAAGCAATATCCATAAGGAGACCAAGCCCTGCGAGGAAAGGCTGAGGGAGTTGGGAATGGTCAGTCTGGAGAAGAGGAGGTTGAGGGGGGTCATGATTGCTCTCTTGAAGTATTTGAAGGGCTGTCACTTAGAGGAGGGCAGGGAGCTGTTCCTGTTAGCAGCAGAGGATAGGACTTGCAATAATGGGTTTGAATTGTGGGAAGAAAGGTACCGACCGGATATTAGGAAGACATTTTTTACAGTAAAAGTTGTTTGACAGTGGAATCGGCTGCCAGTGCCTAGGGGTGTGGAGAGCTCCCCCTCACTAGCAGTCTTTAATCAGAGATTGGACAAGCACTTGTCAGGGATGCTCTAGGCTGACCCTGGGTTGAGTAGGAGGTTGGACTGGATGGCCGGTATGGCCCCTTCTAATGCTATGATTCTATCCTCTGCAATAGTATACAATGGTAGGAATGTGTCTTGAGGCTTACCGGCACTCTGCTGCATCAGCCAAGTTGCCCACCAGTGGTTCTTAGGTCAGTTCTGCAGTACAAAGATGTATCAGTTCTGAATCAGACATGAACGCGTGAACACATGAAGCTGCCTTATACGGAATCAGACCCTTGGTCCATCAAAGTCAGTATTGTGTACTCAGACCGGCAGCGGCTCTCCAGGGTCTCAGGCAGGGGTCTTTCACATCACCTACTTGCCTAGTCCCTTTAACTGGAGATGCTGGGGATTGAACCTGGGACCTTCTGCATGCCAAGCAGATGCTCTACCACGGAGCCACCAGCCCCTCCCACACATGGTTTTCTCAAAGAATCCTGTAGTTTTAAGAGGGACTTGTTGTTGTTGGAAAGTGTTGTCAAGTCACAGCTGGCTTCTGGTGACCCCAGGCATGAGAGGAACAGTGATGGCTTGCCCTTGCCTGCCTCTGCGTAGCGACCCTAGAATTCCTTGGCGGCCCTCCCATCCAAATACTAAACAGGGCTTTCCCTGCTTAGCTTCCAAGATCGAATGAGACTGGGCTAGCCTGGACCATCCAGGTCAGGGCAAAGAGAGTGCTAGGGATCATTTACCAACTCCCCAGAACTATGGTTCAGAGATGGAATTACTATTAAACCAATGGATGTCTGTAGAGTCAGCTTCTGATATTCCCCAGCTAAGATGCTGATCCTCCCCATGAGCTGTATTTCCCTGGGGCTCCTACACAGCTTTATAAACCATCTTTAGGGGGGGAAAATAACCAAGCTAAAAAATGGGGCATATATTTCTCCTGTGACGGAGCTGCCATCAATACTTAGTGAGCTCTTAGTACTTAGCAAATTGCACATATGATTTGATGGCAGAGTAATAATTTCCATTTTCCACTGCTATGAGCAGGAAGAAAAGACTTTGGTCTTTCCAGTCAGCCCACTCTGTTATATATGTCCTGGGCAGACAGGTGGCTGTCAAGCATTTTAAAATTCCTAAGGTTTGTATGGATTCCCCCCCCCCCCCCGCATCACTTCCTGACCACTTCCTTCTTGGAACTCACCTTTGGCCCAAAGATGTGATGCTACATTTAGTGATCTGGCTTTTTATATTACTTAAAAGTTTGTTTGTTTTTAATGCTGATTTTATGCCACTTGTTTTGCAGGGGGGATCTGATGAGTGATTTTATATGAGAAGGGCAACAAAGATGGTGAGGGGTCTGGGGACCAAGTCCTGTGAGGAAAGGTTGAAGGAGCTGGGTATGTTTAGCCTGAAGAGGAGAAGACTGAGAGGGGATACGAGAACCATCTTCAAGTGCTTGAAGGGCTGTCATATAGAGGAGGGTGCCGAGTTGTTTTCTGTTGCCCCAGAAGGTCGGACCAGAACCAGCGGGGTGAAATTAAATCAAAAGAGTTTCTGTCTAGACATTAGGAAGAACTTTCTAACAGTTTGAGTGGTTCCTCAGTGGAACAGGCTTCCTCAGGAGGTGGCGAGCTCTCCTTCCCTGGAGGTTTTTAAGCAGAGGCGGGATAGCCATCTGTCAGCAGTGCTGATTCAATGACCTTAAGCAGATGATGAGAGGGAGGGCATCTTGGCCATCTTCTGGGCATGGAGTAGGGGTCACTGGGGGCATGGGGGGGAGGTAGTTGTGAAATTAATGCATTGTGCAGGGGGTTGGACTAGATGACCCTGGTGGTCCCTTCCAGCTCTATGATTCTGTGTTTGTTATCTGATGAGTGATTTTATATTTTTAAATTTGTTATTGCAGTGTCACTGTTTCATCTGACTGCTGTAAGCATACTTGGTGGCAGAAGCTGAGAGAGGAGGATATAACTTGTTTTAAACATGCAAATGCCTAATATCTTGGTCTGGTAAATCCTTGGTGAGAAGGAACTGGGTATTTGCAACTGTGCAACACACACCTCACTGTGATATCTGCCTCTCAAAAGCGTGGAAATAAATCTCGCTGCAAATGTGCGGTTCGTCTGGTTCCAGAGCAAGAGGAGTCCTATAAAACAGAGCGAAGCAGCTACAACAGATGGTGGAGACACTTCCTGCTCCTCTTCCACTGCTTGGCAGGAGGCTCGGCAGGCGAACTGGCCTTCAGTTGCATGCTGGAAAATGACAGGAAAACACTCTTCCCTCTCTTTGTCCTCCCTGCTGCATCTCAGCTACCATCTGGCTTCGTTTAATCAAATATATCTTATGGTGCAAAAGACTTTGCTCTCTCTCAGTAGTGAGACTAAGTGCCAAACCTTTGGTTATTAAAATAAGAACAAAGAAGCCGAGCCCAACCGTGAAGACAAGACATCGCAACTAATCTTGTTCTGAGATCAATACACTTATTTTCCAGACAAACATATTTTCTTACCAAACCACATCCTCTTCTTAAATATTTTCTGAAAGGCCCTTGGCAAGTGAATTAATGTAATGATATACCAGAAAGTGTTTTGTGCAATGTTTAGACACAAATTATGGAAATGTTCGTAAGTGTGGAAAGATGCACAGGTGTGGAAAGATGCAACATTTGATATACATATCTGTGCAAAGAGAAAGACCATTATCCAGCCCATGGGCTTGAACTTCGGACGGAAGGAAATTGGTTTCCCAAGAGAATAAAGTGTATTCCCCTCTAGGGCTGCCAACCTTCAGGTACTAGTTGGAGATCTCCTGCAGTTACAACTGATCTCCAGCCAATAGAGATCAGTTCACCTGGAGAAAATGGCCGCTTTGGCAATTGGACTCTATGGCATTGAGGACCCTCCCCTCCCCAAACCCCACCCTCCTCGGGCACTGCCCCAAAAACCTCCCATTGGTGGCGAAGAGGGACCTGGCAACCCTATTCCCCACCCCTGTGGAGCTGATCCATGTTCTCCACTAGTCTCTGGAGGCAACATGAAATGGGTGAAGAGGGAACAGTGGAGATGGAGGCTAAGGACAGAGGATGATGGGAACTGATCTCAATACACATTCTGTAATGAGTTTACAGCTTCTGCAACGTGTTTGCAATACTGTGAACGTGTGTCCAAATCACCAGTCTTCCCTCTTGCACGTGTCTTCTCCTTAACTCAGAAACTTCAGGTCCTGTTCTGACCACAACCCAAATTACACTCTAAGAAAGAAAGTCCCAGGATGGCCCGGTCTCATCAGATATCAGAAGCTAAGCAGGGGAAGGCCTGGTTAGCATTTGGATGTGAGACCATGAGGAAGAAGAGGAGTTGGTTTTAGTATGCCAACTTTCTCTACCACTTAAGGAAGAATCAAACCTGCTTAAAATCACCTTCCCCTCCCCACAACAGACAACCTGTGAGGTAGGTGGGGCTGAGAGAACAGTGATTGGCCCAAGGTCACCCAGCTGGCTTCATGAGGGGAGTGGGGAATCAAACCCAGTTCTCCAGATTAGAGTCCACTGCTCTAA
Organism: Euleptes europaea; assembly: GCF_029931775.1. Classification (NCBI taxonomy): domain Eukaryota; kingdom Metazoa; phylum Chordata; class Lepidosauria; order Squamata; family Sphaerodactylidae; genus Euleptes; species Euleptes europaea. The sequence goes on along the minus strand of NC_079327.1, from coordinate 1,466,353 downwards.
ACCACTTCTCTTAACCACTACACCACGCTGGCTCCCAAGGAAATCAAGGGTTGCTATGGAGAGACAACGGCAAAACACTTCCATTCGTCTCTCGCCCTACGGGGTGACCATAAGTCGGCTGTGACGATGGCGCTTTCCCCCACCATCAAGAACTAAAGGCCAACTTCATTGTTTCTTTCCATATATCACAATCGCTAATGCGATATATCGAGATCTGGTACTCAGTTTTTTACATTTCAGTGCAAAAACTGAAGAATGAGCTGGGGGAGGGGGACTTAGCAATTAGTTTGCCACTGGTGCTGTTCAAGAAAATGTAAATTACATTAGCAAATTAGCGGTGCCCCTGGCCCCCGCGGGCTTGCTTTGTCTTTCCAGAGTGGCCCTCAGTGCTGAACTCTTTGCCTTAGACACAGCTCCATTTCCCGCTATGTGGGGATCTTTTGCTGCAAGGCATCGTCATCCACCCGGCCCTGGAAATGTGCCTGAGAAGTCATTTGAGACTGCTTGCCTACTAAAACATTGTCCCAAGATATTCCTAAGAGGACACATTTTCCTTTGCTCGTTCCAGCAACCAGCACTGTAGCCCATCCTTTTAGACAACAAATCTATGTTATTAGGCCTTTTTGTACCCTTTCAGCCATTAATACTTTCTTTCTTACTTCACAGCTCTGAGTAAATGATACCAATCTCTCCAGATCAGGGGTGTCAAACATAAGACAGGCCAGATCCACCCCCTTGCAAGCTCTTATCTGTCCCGTGAGTCAGCTGAGGCAGATAGTCCCCCACCCCCCCCCACTCTCAATCTGGGCTGGCAAGGCATGGCCCAGCCCCCCGACCAAGTGACATTTATGTAGGGTTGCCAACCGCCAGGTACTAAGATAAACAAAGCCCGCAAAATATGCGATCGTGCTGCAAGAGCAAGTATAACAAAAAGAACCAGCACTACGACCCAAAAATACATGAATAGGAATCACACAAGGTGCTGAATGCTAAACCAATATTGTGAAGCTTATTAACACACTAAAGTGCATACAAAACTTATCACTATCTATCATAATCTATCACAACAATGAAACTTCACAATATAGGTTTAGCATTTAGCACCTTGTGTGATTCCTGTTCATGTATTTTTGGGTCATAGTGCTGTTTCTTTTTGTTAAACCTCCAGGTACTAGCTGGAGATTAAGAGTTGCCAACCTCCAAGTATTATACAAAACCACATTAACATACATAAATATACAAAAATTCAATTTCCAAAAGTTATAGTGCCCAGTTATTCAAAACTCTCAGTCCTATAGACTAATAATTATTCTTTGTCTTTCAGGTATGGATTGCAGGTGAGTATTTTCTTTCCAGAAGCAGGAGGATCAAAAGGTGAAGAGGAAGACGTCCGTTTCAAATTTTCTTTGTCAGTTCCACCTCACAGACCTAATATTTCATGTCTCTTATTTCATCACAAAGAATCCATGCGGAACAGTCTTTCAAAGGTTCCTTCCCTGGATACCACTTTTCCCACTTTTCCATCTGTGTAATGTATCCTTCACTGATCACAGCAAATCAGGGATCATGTCCTGAACATGATATTGCTTTGATGCTACATACCCGGCACAGATCTGGGATTCTGTTGTCATTACTATGGGCACATGAATCTCATTCAGAGATACAGTTGACAATCTTCAGGTGGGGCCTGGAGATCTCTCAGCATTACAACTGATCTCCAACAACAGAGATCAGTTTCCCTGGAGAAAATGGATGCTGAGAGACACTTTGAAGGCAGAATTCGGGCACTTTCCCTCAAGATGGCTTCTAGGACACACGGGCATGGGCGTACCAGAAGACTTCCACCAGGCGCCAGGGTCCTTGCATGCCGGAAGTGTCAGGAAAAAAACCCCTCACTCTTGCCCTATAGGTGGGCTAAGTTAAACACAGCGTATCTCAAGTTCTTCTTCTTGTGCAAGCTGACGCAAAAGCAATTTTGGGGGTACTACAAGAGAGAAGGAGGGAAGTAATGACTACAGGAGAATTACACAACTTTAAGGTTGACAATGAAGAAATTGAAATTGTCGAAGACTTTTCTATTCCTTGGCTTCATCATCAACCAAAAGGGAGACTGCAGCCCAAGAAATAAAGAGACTGAGACTGGGAAGGGCAACCATGAAGGAGCTAGAAAAGATTCTGAAGTGTAAGGATGTGTCACTGGCCTCCAAGATTAATTTATGCCATTGTATTTCCTATTACTATGTATGGGTGTGAAAGCTGGACAGTGAAGAAAGCTGATAGGAAGAAAATAGATTCCTTTGAAATGTGGTGTTGGAGGAGAGTGTTACGGATTCCATGGACTGCCAAAAAACAAATCAGTGGGTTATAGATCAAATCAAGCCTGAACTGGCCCTGGAAGCTAAAATGACTAAACTGAGGCTATCATATTTTGGTCACATTGTGAGAAGGCAAGAGTCACTGGAAAAGACAGTCATGCTAGGAAAAGTTGAGGGCAGCAGGAAAAGAGGAAGACCCAACAAGAGATGGATGGACTCAATAAAGAAAGCCACAGCCCTCAGTTTGCATGATCTGAGCAAGGCTGTCAAAGATAGGACATTTTGGAGGACACTGATTCATAGGTAGAAAAGGGCAAGAGACCAGTAGCACCTTAAAGACTAACAAAAATATTTTCTGGTAGGGTATGAGCTTTCGTGAGCCACAGCTCACTTCTTCAGAGCTGTGGCTCACGAAAGCTTATACCCTACCAGAAAATATTTTTGTTAGTCTTTAAGGTGCTACTGGACTCTTGCCCTTTTCTACTACTGCAGACAGACTAACACGGCTACCCACTGATTCATAGGGTCGCCATGAGTCGGAAGTGACTTGATGGCACTTAACACACACACAAGAGAGAAGGAAGGAAGTACTGGGTTTTGCACACGCCATGCGAAGGTTGCTTGTGCTTCGCTGGATCCAGGCCACAGATTTTATGCCTGTTCATTTCAAATAGTTTGCACTTCGGTTACATAATGATTATATTTAAGTAACCCACCACACACCCAACTCTTTTGACTGCTTTCAACGGAAGAATAAATAGAAGAACAAATATTTTGTGGTGTTTTCAGTGCCTTGCATAACATGGCAAAATGTGGACTTTATAATGTGATTTGTAAAAAAAACGTTTTTAGATCTGGTTTATGACCCTTTATGAGGTGCATTCGTTTTGGCAAACCAGATGATCCGTTGCCTGGCAATTGCCGTTTCATAGTTTTAAGTCCTTGGCTCCCGGCTGACCTGATGGTTCTTCTATGACAGCGATTAGTTCATGGCCCCCCCGTGTGTGTGTGTGTGCGCTCTCTCTGGGCTTTGGAAGTCCGCAGGATGAATGCCCCGGTTTAGGAATCAAAGAACAACTTGTTAAAACCCCAATATGGTAGAATTCCTATTTATTGAAAAAATTCAATATATTTGCTATAAAATCTGTAACAGTAATGCAACTGGGCATTTGTTCTGGGATGCATAACCCGGAATGTTACCTACCAAATACAATACCGTAACACTGGCTTTCTCTATTTACATTTTTATGAAAATTGATATGCATGTTAAATGAACTCAGAATGGAGAATAGTTACATTAGAAAAATAATATTCTGGATAAAGCATTCTCAAAGAACCCCATTCACATGTTTTCAGACCTCTGGCAATAAGGCAAAAAGTCCCTGGTACAGCAGATAACTTAAATTACAAAATACAATAACTGTTCAGACACATCTTCAAGTTGGCTTTTGGTATATATTTTTTCTCACTCTTAAATCACTTTTTTTTTTTAACTAAACGGAAAGACTCTCAGGAACGGAACTTGAGGAAGAGCCACTACATAATGACATATATATTCTGCTGGAGCGTCAGCAACGGGGAATTCTTCCTGTTTGCTCAGTGAGCTAATCTTAAAAGGAGCATATTTTGTAAAAATAATAAGGACATCATAGTGGTTCCTTTCTTGAGTTTTCATAGGAAACAGACCTGTCACATTTTAGACTTTTTTTTTCTTTTTGGAAACTGGCACACGACTACATGTTCACAAGAGGACACCACAAACGCAACTAAAACCAGGCTTGAAGCACTCTGGACAGGTGGTTACCGGTCCAAACTCTCTCCCTTCCAGATGTCGTCGGCTGGCCTCTGCCCCACCCTGGGTCTTTTCCCGGCGTAGCTCCATCCCCATCCGCAGTCAAGTCGTTTTGATTCCTTCAAAGGCACAGAATTTCCACCTCTTCTCCAGCGTTGCTCCCACCCCAGAGAACTCTTGCTTAAACATGCGTGGGAGCCTCATCAAAAGCATTTCTATTTCATTGGCCGAGATCTAGGAAAGGAGGCAAAAGAAAAACACAGCGGAAGATCTTCCTGTGAACTTCGTTGCTGTCACACTGAATGCGGCCACCCGCCATGGACTGGGGTCTGCCAACGATTAAAGTGTCCTAAGCACACATAAGTAAAACTTCATCTTTGTCAGCTGCAGAGGCCAGAAGTAGGATTGCCAACTTCCAGGTACTAGCTGGAGATCTCCCGCAATTAGAACTGATCTCCAGCCAATAAAGATCAGTTCGCCTGGAGAAAATGGCCGCTTTGGCAACTGGACTCTATGGCACTTAAGTCCCTCCCCTCCCCAAACCCAGCCCTTCTCAGGCTCTGCCCCAAAAACCTCCCACCGGTGGCAAAGAGGGACCTGGCAACCCTACCTTTTCCCTACTAAGCTGGGCTCATGGCGGCTTCCAACAAGTAATATATTATACAATATGACATCCCCAATAGGATAATCCCAATGCATAAAAGAAGAGGTTGGTGGGCGTAGAATGATAAGGGGGTTATTTTGTTCCAGAAGACCACACCCCAGGAATGAGCCACACACATTTTCCTCCAACATTGCATTTTGATCACCCCACGGCCTAATATTAGCTTATTAAAACTGGATAGGAACAACAAATCCAATTAAAATTTTTGATACAATGACATTAACAGGAGAAGGAATTCGACAAACCTTGGAGTCCAGCTGCTGCATGTAAGACCAAAGATACTCTATATTAGCTCCAAACGGGTGGACGTGAAGAAATGTAGAGATGATACCTGCATTGAAATACACATACAGAACATAAGGTCTTCCATATAACAATACCTCCTTTCCCTCCAAGTTACAACTCTTCTGTTTCTTAAACATTTCAACAAGAAGATCACGTTTTAACACAATTCTTTGCCTTCGGGAATAACAGCAGTTCATAACCAGGTGACCAAGATGAAGAGAGAGATTTTCAAACAAAAACTAGCTGGAAGAATTTTGTCTGAACTCCTAATTTTATGCTTGATTTATCAATGCAAGATTGTAGGAACTGGAACAATAAAATTGCTGCTTTTTTTCTCCTTCAGTGGCTCTTGTCATGACAATGTTGAATCTCTACTGCATCTCAAATTGCATTGTCTCAGGTTTTCCTAATAATTTCAGCCTGGATTGTGTTTGATCTGGATTAGCTAGCAAAGAAAAACACTATTTTCCCATGCAGCTGTCTTGGTCTCTCTTCATTTCCACTGCTAAGGTAATGCCAACAGTACAAAGAATAACTTCTGTATCTGTGAGAAGGCCTGAAATTGCTAGGGTTGCCAATTCCTAGGGTTGGGAAATTCCTAGAGATTTGGGGGTAGGACTTGAGGAATAGAATCATAGAATTATAGAATCATACAATCATAGAATCATAGAGTTGGAAGGGACCACCAGGGTCATCTACTTCAACCCCTTGCACAATGCAGGAAATTCACAACTACCTCCCCCCTACACCCCCAGTGACCCCTACTCCATGCCCAGAAGATGGCCAAGATGCCCTCCCTCTCATCATCTGCCTAAGGTCATAGAATCAGCATTGCTGACAGATGGCCATCTAGCCTCTGCTTAGAAACCTCTAGGGAAGGAGAGCTCACCACCTCCCAAGGAAGCCTGTTCCACTGAAGAACCACTCTAACTGTTAGGAAGTTCTTCCTAATGTCTAGACGGAAACTCTTTTGATTTAATTTCAACCCACTGGTTCTGGTCCGACCTTCGGCACCATCCTTTATATGACAGCAAGTACTTGAAGATGATTATCACATCCCCTCTCTCAGTCTTCTCCTCTTCAGGCTAAACATACCCAGCTCCTTCAACCTTTCCTCATAGGACGGTCTCCAGACCCCTCACCATCTTTGTTGCCCTCCTCTGGACACGTTCCAGCTTGTCCTCATACATCTTAAATTGCGGTTCCCAAAACTGAACACAGTACTCTAGGTGAGATCTAACCAGAGCAGAGTAAAGCGATACCATCACTTCGTGTGATCTGGGCACTATTCTTCTGTTGATACAGCCCAAGATTGCATTTGCCTTTTTAGATACAGCATCACACTGTTGACTCATGTTCAGTGTTTGGTCTACTAAGACCCCAAGATCCTTTTCACACACACTACTGTTCATACAAGTCTCCCCATCCTATAATTATGCATTTGATTTTTCCTACCTAAATGCAGAACTTTACATTTGTCTTTGTTGAAGTGCATTTTATTAGTTCTAGCCCACTTTTCCAGCCTGTCAAGATCATCCTGTATCCTAGCTCTGACTTCTACCATATTTGCTACCCCTCCCAATTTAGTATCATCTGCAAATTTAATAAGCATCCCCTCTAATCCTTCATTCAAATAATTTATAAAGACGTTGAACAACACAGGGCCCAGGACAGATCCCTGAGGAACTCCACTAGTCATTCCTCTCCAAGTGGGTGAGGAACCATTAACAAGCACTCCTGCGCTGAAATCTTTCTACCAAAACTTGAAGTGGTTCTCCTGTATGGGAATCTCCTAAATTCAGGACTGCTAATCAGTTGCCCATTAAAATGCTCTTGTCCTCCTGGTATTGGTACAGATTCCTTCATAGTCCAGTGTCCACAGTTAATACCCATAATGCTTTATTTTCCTGCAGTATCCAGTATAACTATGTATAATTAGCATTTTGTTCAGCTCTTACAGCAGAAATGGAAAACCTTTGACTTGCCACAGGTGATCCGCAGTGGAGCTGCGTCACCTTACCTATCAACAGGGCTTCTTTCTCTGATTTTAGTGGCTGACTTCGCTTCTCGGAATTTTTTTCTCTGTCTTGGTTGACCAACGGCACTGTCATCACATTGATTTCCTATAAAGTTTAAAAACAAAACTAAATAAAACAGGTGCTTATGTAGAATTCATCCATCCAAACACATATTGCTAGCATTTTTCATTTCTATAAAAAAAGATCATTACTTCAATTCACAGCTCTGCGCAAGACAATTATAAAGTATTGATCTGTTTCCTGAAGCTATGCATTCCCAATTGCACAAGACGTCGGCATTGTCTTTCCCTTCCCTTTATTGGAAACGACTGAGGAGGGTCCAGATGGTGCAATCAGGAGCGGCTCTTCGGACCTGACGTTTCCCCAACCCATGAAATTAACGTCTGACAGCCTCCGCAGATGATTTCAGAATCAAGACAAAGAAGAATAATTTAATGCTGAGAGCATATTACGTTTCTTTTATTCACCGATCTTCTAGCAGGAAGAAAACTATGAATAACCCACACCTTTTCCCCCCTGGATGTAGGAAGAAAACTACTCAGTCGCAAAGGCCTCCAGCAACAACTGCCCTCCTGACCACACGTTCGCTGAAAAGGCCAGAATTGCCCCAGAACTATTTCTCAGAACCGAGGCAATGATGTTCAAATGAGACTCCCCCCTTTGCTTTCTACAAGAACACAGAGGACACGTGAACCGCAAATATGGCTTCCCCATCATGACCCTCGGTGAATTTAATCTTGACGTATCTGTGACCTTTTATTGCAAAAATTCAAGTTGTCTCAGCAAATCCATCATCCACCGAAATCATGACACCGCTGAGCAGGCAGGAAAAGGCAGCCCACCAGCCATGGAGCGTGGCCGGCCAGGGAGCCGGACGTCCCCCCGCTCTGCCCCCATATCAATGTATGTGGAACTAAGTGAACTACGAAAGGAGACGGGGAAATAACTCAGGGACACGGGGAAGACAAAGTGTGAGGGATCAGCTACAGGGAGTGACTCAGCAGAGATGCAGAAACAGAGAGGGTTCAGGAGAATGAAGCAGAGTTGTTTAATAAAGGCTTTTCCAACTTGATCATCCTGCCTGACTCTCAATTAATACCTACCCTGCTTGAAACATATCCCATCTTCATTGTGCCCTTAGTGGGCTGGTCTATGTGGATGATGGGCTGCATCTTGTTTCGGGGGGGATCTTACTGCCCTGAGGTGTAGTTCATGGGGCAGGGTAAAGAAGAAGAATGTGTTCGACCTTCAAATGCATTTCACTGGTGGCTCAAAGTAATGGGAAATCAGGCTTGGAGACCTCAACAGAGATGAAGAAAATGAATCTCAGTACAGGGGTAATTCACAACTTTACCTACTTTAGAAGAAGCAGAAGCAGAAGAAGAGTTGGTTTTATACCCCGCTTTTCTCTACCTTTAAGGAGTCTCAACGTGGCTTACAATCACCCTTACTCTCCCCACAACAGACACCTTATGAGGTAGGTAGGGCTGACAGAGTTCAGAGAGAACTGTGACTAGCCCAAGGTCATCCAGCAGGCTTCATGTGGAGGACTGGGGAATCGAACCTGATTCTCCAGATTTCAGTCCGCTGCTCATGTGGAGGAGTGGGGAATTAAACCTGGTTCTTTCCGCTGCTCTAATTTCCAGCCATTTCCTCTCAAGGTAAGATATACTGAATTGTGTCTTAACAAAACAATCATGCTGGTAAAGAGAATGATGAATTAGTAGGGTACGCTTTGGCTCTTTTCTTCCTATCCTTCTCACACACACCCCATACGTTAGTTAACTGGGAAACAAAAGTCGGGTTTTGTGCTTCCACTGGAAGAGAAATCTTTCCAGTTTTGCAAAGAGAGATTGGAGGGTTCCTTTGTGCGTGGTCAGCAACAACAGCTTTACAAGGCCCATTTTATGGGAAGACCTCTGTGCGCTTCACAGCACTGCATTTAGAGACAGCAGGTAAATCAAACCACGTTTTCCCCGCCTGGAAGGAAAGCCGTTTTCCTCGCCTGGAAGAAAAGCTGGCACAGGAATCCAGTTCGCATTAGCAGGAGTGACAAATGATGCCAACTCCGAAAAAAAGTTATGGCTTCAGAAGCAGGATACATGCTGCAAAAGTCATAAGGTTTACGGGAGGTCGTCTATGCTACGGCTTTTTACAAGCTTTGCTTCCCCCGGAGTAAATGACTGATGGGAGAGGCTGTTCAGTTTACAAGCGCATCAGCTGAGTTGGGGAAGACTCGCCGAGGGGTCCGGACACCAAATGACAGAATGTTTGATGGAGCCGCCGTTGTGCCGAGTCAACAAAACAAGCTGCGTGTGGAAGGGATGCCATTTTTATTTATTTAATTTAGTTATTTATGACGTTTGTATGCTGCCTTTCCGCCCATAAATAAAATAAATAAAAACACCAAAACAATTAATCGATTAAAATACAGTTAAATTAATAAAATTCAATTTAAACACATAAAGGAGGCCAATAAGTGTGACTCGGGGCATGCCAGGGGAAACAAAAAAGTCTTCGCCTGCTCCCTCCAGTGGTCAATTGCACATTAAACAGTTTTAAATCCCCTGTATCTCTCTGCAGATTTAAACTGCAGGTTTTTATGTTGGATTTAAAGCTGTTTGATGTCAAATCGTCCACTGGAGAGAGAAAGACACATGCAGAATTGACCCCCACCCCAAGGAGGAGGAGGAGAGTTGGTTTTTATATGCCAATTTTCTCTTACCACTTAAGGAAGAATCAAACCGTCTCACAATCACCTACTCTTCCCCTCCCCATAACAGACCCCCTGTGAGGTAGGTGGGGCAGAGAGAGCTCTAAGAGAGCTGTGACTAGCACAAGGTCACCCAGCTGGCTTCATGCGTAGGAGTGGGGAAACCAACCCGGTTCTCCAGATCAGAGTCCACAGCTCCAAACCACCGCTCTTAACCACTACACCACGCTGGCTCTCAACAGGTCCCTAGAAGTGAAGAAAACAAGAATGCAAAAAAACTCCATGTAAAACCTGTGCTATTTCAAAAAGCTTCTGTTTTACTACTGTTTGCTTTTATGGTTGCCTCTCTGGATTATGGATGGGGGTTGTGGGCCTTTTGATAGAAATGTTGTACTGTTTTGATAGTCTCAGGTCTTGTGGATGCATCGGCATGTTACTGTGAACTTCCCTGGGGCCTGCTAGGTGCGGAAAGGCAAACATCTGAATAAATAAATAGGTTTCATTAAGGTGCATCTTATGGTGCGGTTAGCAAATTGTCCAACCTTGAATCAATACATATCTCATTTGAAAATATTTGGTTTTCCTAAGCCACAAAGAGATGATGCTTATGCGCGTGCAAAGGAATATGTAATGACAATTGCATATGAACGGCATTAGATAAATATTTCATCAACTACTGTTTTCAACAGCTGCTGTTCTTTCTACTTCTTCCCTAAAGGTTACAGGGTGCAACTTGATAGCACTGAGGCTATCATACTTTGGTCACATTATGAGAAGCCAAGAGTCACTGGAAAAGACAATAATACTAGGAAAAGTGGAAGGCAGCAGGAAAAGAGGAGTCCCAACATGGGATGGAGTGACTCTATAAAGGAAGCCATGGCCCTCAGTTTGCAAGATCTGAGCAAGGCTGCCAAAGATAGGACACTTTGGAGGACACTGATTCACAGGGTCACCATAAGTCAGAAGCAAATTGACAGCACAAAACACACGCAAAGAGCACTAGAAAACCTGAAAGCTGGCACTCTTAGCCCACCAATTTCAACGGGGCAACACAACTAATTCTCTCTGGGTCACAATATTTGTGCAAAAAGCACAACAGTAATTTGGCCACTGGCAACTTTATAAGGGGAAACACATCACCTCAAGAAAACAAACCGAAGAAATAAGAAGCACAGAATCATAAGAGTTGGAAGGGACCATCAGGGTCATCTAATCCAACCCCCTGCACAATGCATGAATTTCACAACTACCTCCCCCCCATACCCCCAGTGACCCCTACTCCATGCCCAGAAGATGGCCAGGATGCCCTCCCTCTCATCATCTGCTTAAGGTCATAGAATCAGCATTGCTGACAGATGGCCATCTAGCCTCTGCTTAAAAATCTCCAGGGAAGGAGAGCCCACCACCTCCCGAGGAAGCCTGTTCCACTGAGGAACCACCCTGTTAGAAAGTTCTTCCTAATGTCTAGATGGAAACTCTTTTGATTTAATTTCAACCCCTTGGTTCTGGCCCGACCTTCTAGGGCAACAGAAAGCAACTTGGCACCCTCCTCTATATGACAGCCCTTCAAGTTCTTGAAGATGGTCATCACATCCCCTCTCAGTCTTCTCTTCTTCAGGCTAAACATACCCAGCTCCTTCAACCTTTCCTCATAGGACTTGGTCTCCAGACCCCTCACCATCTTTTTTGCCCTCCTCTGGACACCTTCCAGCTTGTCTACAATGGACTTCTCCCTAGGCACAGCTCCCCAGAGCGACGTAAACTCTAAAACCTTCGAAGGAAGAAAGCACAAACAAATGGAAAGGATTCTGTGCCAGCATTTGTCCCAGCCTGCAGTCTGATGATGACGAATATCCCAATAAGGTCTGCAGATCTACCCAGAAGGTGGAAATATATCCTAATTAATGCTATTGATCTTCTGACTGTGAAGAAGGTTGGCCTTGTTGCCGAAGGAAAGGGATGCACGAAGAAAGCAAGCAGGTCTGGAGGATGTGACCTTTTATAGCCCCTACCCCGTGGTGCAGAGCAGTAAGCTGCAGTGACCCTGGACTTCCTCAGTGGTCTCCCATCCAAGTACTAACCAGGGCCAACCCCAGCTTAGCTTCTGAGATCTGATAAGATCGGGTAGCCTGGGCCACCTAGGTCAGGGCGAATGAAGTACTAAGCAAGAGCAAAATCACACAGCACCCACCATCTGCACCATGCAAGAAGAGATTTCTCTTAAATGTCTTTTTGCAGGGGAAGGGATTTTGCTCTAGAAGCAAGCCTGTATCCAATGTCAAACACCATGCTGGCAGGCTGGATTCTGGCAATAGATGGTAAACTGCCAGGTGACAAGCGCTCGGCTGTAGCAAATCTTTCCATATGCATTTGGCCAGTCATTCGTGAAATGTTTTCATGACTGTCAGGCAGAGTCCTGTGCGAAAATCATTCCTGCTCTGGAATAACAGAGCGCACAGGCAGGGGAAAGAACTCTACTCCAGTGGCATTCAGTTTCAGCGCTGAAGGATGCCTTTGGAATGGCCCATCTGGGGTCCAATCTCCTGAGGAGGTCTCCTGTGCTGGGCAAGATGAAGGGTGGCCATGAATCTTCTGTTCTCCTGTTACAGACACTGGGTGGAATATGTGGGTGATCCCCCCCCCCCCGGTGACAAGAAGCCCACGCCCTTCACTTCAGAGGCATGACACTATCTCCAGAGCGTTGTAACAGTAAACCAACATGAGAAGCCAGGTGCACCTCTGTTTTTATCACTTCACTCGGTAGCAAACTGGATTGCCAGAAAACTGACGATGCCTTTACCTATCCAGAGGACTCCTCCTCAGGTATGCAGAGATATATGACTCTGCACGTTAACCCCAAGGGTTAATCCCAGCATATCATGGTCTTGTGTGCAATTATTCAAGTGGGGACAAGGCTAGCAATTCTTCCTACACTTCAAAGTTTTCATCCGTCTAACCCAGATGCACAGCTGTGCCGCGTCACTTGTGCCTGTGCGGACTCATCAAGCACAAAACTAAATGCCGAGTCCCTTTTCAGTTGTTCTTCGATGCTCTCAGCCAAATCTATCTGCTTCCAGCGCTCTCGGGAGGGCCATATCCACATTGCTGCCTTAGAAAATGACTTCTTTCACCTTGCCAAGATCCAAGTGCATCTAAATGTGGCAATCTGAATCGCGTCACCTCCGCCCCTTCCGTGAACTTAGTTTTTATCTTTTCTGTCTCCCGCTTCCTTTTCTCAGATTTGGGTGGAAATCTCTTCTCAGTTCCACTCTGATTTGAGCCACAATGGCGTTGATGTTGTATCAATCAATATCTCCCAAAAGGTTGAAATGATTAGAAAAGGAGTTATTATAGATTATAGGGTCCCCTGGAACAAAATAACCAGCAATTTTAGTCTGTTTACTAGCAGGTGGAGTAACAACTTCCTCCACCTCCCACTGCCATTTACAACATCACAACAGATAAAAAAGTGACAAAGAAGAACTAGTTTACCAGAAGACAAATCAAGGCAATCTAGGAGTCATAAGCAGCGATTCCACTTCCAAACTTGGCCAACAGATGAAAAAATTGATGTAAAATATTTATCTTAAAACTACGGTACAGGCAGGAGCAACACATCGGTCTGTCTGTTCAAGACACTCAGAATTCAGCAGTTTGTGTTGATGTTGTATTTCTTGCCAACAGACAGCATCTAGTTGAAAAGTAGGCAGCACTGTTTAGTCTTCTTTTTTGTTACAAATAAACTCCTTTTCTCACTTGGGATTGATTCTATGCATTTCAGCTTACAAAGTTCACATCATCGCTGGAGGTTCCCAACACAAGGAAATACTTCTTTACACAGCGAGTTATTAAAATGTGGAATTCTCTGCACTGGTTAGGAGCGGTGGACTCTATTCTGGAAAACCGGGTTTGATTCCCCACTCCTCCACGTGAGCGGCAGACTCTAATCTGGTGAACCGGGTTGGTTTCCCCACTCCTCCACATGTAGCTTGCTGGGTGACTTTGGGCCAGTCACAGCTCTCTCTGAGCTCTCTCAGCCCCACCTACCTCACAAAGTGTTTGTTGTGTGGAGAGGAAGGGAAGGAGATTGTAAGCTGCTTTGATTCTCCTTAAAAAGGTAGAGAAAATTGGCATACAAAAACCAACTCTTCTTCTTCTACTTCCACTTTTCCTCTTCCTCCTTCTTCTCGCAAAGTCTGGTTCTCATCCTTGTCTGGAAGGCCTGCTTATATCAGTTTAAGTATTTCACAGGTACTCCAGATATACAGAACAGGCCCCTCCGTACCTTCTTGCCAGCGCCACACAGAGTAGGCTTTGAATATGAGGGTATTTGCTAAATCCAACTTGTCAACTGTATCAAATAGGTACTAATCCCATTAAATGCATCACAGACCACTAATAACCAAGCAGGAGACACCAAATCCTTCCCTCTGAGGGCATTTTGATCTGCTCAGATTTAGAGAATAGCCTCAAAGGACAAGATCTATCAACTCTCCTTGGAAGTAAATGTAGTGTGGAAAGCATTCTCCCAACAGTCAGCCATGCGTGTTCCAGACCCAAGACTCTCTTAAAGGAAGGATTAATCAGGAGATACGCTCTTCCCACAGCTCCCGCCCATCCGGAAGGCTGATTACGAAACCTTCACCCTCACTTTGTAGAATTACTACCTAAGCTCTTATTTCTCAGCTACAGTTTTGTGGAACTATTCCAAAAAATACAACTTCCGTGGCAACCCTAAGAACACTTTCCTGGGAGTAGGCCCCACGAAATAGATTTGAGTAGGATTCTGAACAGGCTTAATTAGGATTGTGCTTTAAGCAGGGTTGCCAACCTCCAGGTACTAGCTGGAGATCTCTTGCTATTACAACTGATCTCTAGATGACAGAGATCAGTTCACCTGGAGAAAATGGCTGCTTTGGCAATTGGACTCTATGGCATTGAAGTCCCTGGAGGTTGGCAACTCTACCCATTTGTAAAAAGCAATTTGAATTTCTAGGGAAAGCTGGAAGTTATCCTGGGTTTGGGGGATCCTGAACTTAGATAAGGGGCCCCAGTCTATAGATTTTGTGATCTGCATAGGGCCGTCCACGCTTGGCTGTCAGAAATATTTCACTGGTGTTGAGCCACTGTGTGAACAGCCAAATCTTCCCAACAAGGCTAGCCATGAGGACGAAGCAGGGATCTGCAAACTCAGAGGAAAATCCAGGTTTCCCGGAAAACATGAGTTTTCAGATCCCACCTGGAAAGGTGAGGAACTGTTGCCCCTCCCGCCCCAAGCAGGGCCGACTGAGGGCTTTGTGTGGGTAGGCCTAATTCTGACCATTGGTGTAGGAATGCAAAGCATCTCAGACTTCAGCGATTCACTCAGCTGACTTGATTTGGGGTGTGCACGAAGTCGGAGGAGGTTGCAGGAAGAAGGAGGGTGCAGGAAGCCTGTTTGGCCCCTCCTCACTGTCACCTGCGGTGCCCCCGGGACCCTCGTGACTGAGGATACGAGGCACGATTCCTCAGACACGCCAGTGTTTCCTGACAAAGCCAGCATTTCTACCAGGCATCGCAATAATGTTGTCCTCCGGTATATTAATTTGAAAGTCTAATCCATCTAAACGGAATTCATCTTTCATTTCCCCGGAATTCATGATTTCTGGTGCCATAGAAACTGCTTTCCAGATGCACTCCCCTTCGTAGGCTTTGCCTTTTTTGAATCTAAATGGAGAGAAACAAGTTGGTGAGGTCACCGGGGGGGGGGGGGGGCTTCTGCAACAAAACATCGTGGTTTGTTTTGCATCTTGCCCCTTAAATTAAGCCCTGCCCTATATTGAAAATGCGCTCCAGGGCATGAATAATGGAGCAGAGTGGAAGCAAGTTAAAAAAAAAAACAACACACCACATTTTTATTGGAGCTTTCTGCTTGGAGGACAATAAACAGTTAGGTTTTTGACACGAGGAGGCTCTTTATATTCTGAGAGACTTGGGCCTGATCCAGGCCTTAGAACGAAGCATTGTGGACTGAGCATGAACTCAAGCACAATAACGGAAGTTTGCATAAAGAACAAACGAGGAGCCCTGCTGGATCAGACCACAGGATGCTTCCTGGAAGTCCACAAATCCAGAATGGAGGCAACCAACTTTCCCTGTTCTTTGGGCCCCAGCACCTGGCATACAAAGCCTCTAAACCTGAAGGTTTCATTTAGCTGTCAAGGCTTTACCCATCCACAGACCCTTCCTCTATGAAGTTGTCGAGCCCCCTTAATAAAAACCATTTGAGCCCGTGGTCAGGCCCACATCTTATGGCAGTGAATTCCTGCATTGCCAGTTCGGAATCTCCCACGGATCCATGTGTGCAGGGGAAACTGGGATGGAGGGAGACATTTTTTTTCTCGCTGTCTCTCTCTGCCATGCATATTTCTCTATATATTTCTATACATATGTGTGTGCCAAGTGCCGTCAAGTCACAGGTGACTTATAGCAACCCAGTATGGGCTTTCAGGGCAAGAGACGTTAGGAGATGGTTTGCCATTGCCTCCCTCTGTACAACAACCCTGGCATTCTCCCCTCCAAATACTTGCCAGGGTTGACCCTGCTTACCTTCTAAGATCTAATGAAATTGGGCTGTCCATCCATCCACCTACCTACCTACCTACCATCCATCCATCCATCCATCCATCCATCCATCTATCTTCCATCATCATTAGCTTGGAAAGAAGGCGTCTAAGGGGAGACATGATAGAGGTCTATAAAATTATGCATGGTTTGGAGAGAGCAGACAGGGAGAAGCTTTTCTCCCTCTCTCATAATACTAGAATGTGGTGGGGTCATCTGCTGAAGCTGGAGGGTGAGAGATTCAAAACAGACAGAAGGAAGTATTTCTTCACACAAAGCACAGTTAAATTGTGGAACTCCCTGCCCCAGGATGGGGTGATTGCCGCTGACTTGGAAGGTTTTAAGAAGGGAGTGGACATGTTTGTGGAGGAGAGGACCATTCATGGAAACTAGTAAAAATGGATACTAGTCATGATGCATCCCTATTCTCTCCAGTATCAGAGGAGCAGGCCCATTATATTAGGTGCTGTGGAACACAGGCAGGATGGTGCTGCTGTAGTCGTCTTGTGTGTGGGGCTTCCTGGAGGCACCTGGTTGGCCACCGTGTGAGCAGACTGATGGACTTGATGGGCCTTGGTCTGATCCAGCAGGGCTTTTCTTATGTTCTTATTATCATCATCATTATTATCATCTATCCATCTATCATCCATCCATCATCATCATCATCATTATCTATCTATCTGTCTATCTGTTTAATGTTACCCTCAGGCATCTTTTTTCCCTGAACTAAAACAACGCCGGCTTTCCCTGGTGAGGGAGATGTTTCAACAGCGCTTCCCTTTGGGCTGTTCTTTCCTCTGCCTTTTGCAACTCTAGCAAAGGAAACAGGAAGGAGCCTGGGAGCTAAGCAGGAACAAATTCCAAGGCCCCTCAGCTGGATCCAGGACTGTTCCTGTCCCCCCCACCCCCAGGCCTAGAAAGCGGAGGTGTGGCAAGGGGTTCACTCACTCTTTACTAATAGAGGTGAGGACTCCTTTTTCAAGGGGGATGGTGGATCTCCCAGCCAGTCAACCGTGCCACTCACAGCAAATCACGGGAGCCGAGCGAAGAGACTTCATGAGCGGGCTGTAGCCCGAGGAAGAGGCTAAGCGATCGTAGCCTGACCTACAATCTCTGCGCTCCGTGTGCTGGAGCTGCTCAGCCGGAACGTAATGACAGTTCATTGGGGCGTATGTCACATTTGATAAGTCCGTGAGACAAGCGTAGCCCGCCAGCACATTCCTCCCTCTTTGTCTTGCCCTGGAAAACAGCACATCTCGCACCCAGGAGCGGCTCCATCGCCCCACAAGCTGGAGCAAACGGCCCCAACAAGACAGATTACGTAGAGGCGTTCACGTTGGCCACACATCGTCCACGGGGCGCTTCCTCTCCAAACACACTTTTCTTGCCTCAGCCTCCTCCGCTTGTTTTATTCGGCGTACGGGTGGCTAAGAGGAGGTTCCCGAGAGAATAAAACCTTTCTCCTGCATGGAGCTGCATCCCAACATCTGTCACATCATGGGGATCTAAACAGCCGGCTGAGGGGGAAAATCCGAATGGCTAATTTAAACCTGAAAATTGTTCATTTAAACCCGTTTGTGTCTCCTTTGAGGGATTTGTATCTGCCATTCAGTTTTCACACAATTACATCAAGGGAGGCAACCAAAGCGGGGCTGAGGAAGAGGAAACTGCTCTGCTGCAGGTGGGATCTGCCAAATTGCAACCGTTGCTACCAGCACATCCCCTACCTGTACTTCTTCCCTGCAAACCCCCTCCCAAAGATGCTTTTCTTTGCCAACCCCCTCCCCTCCCCAGCTGTTTGGCTTTTAAGAACATGAGGACTTTAGAAGAGCCCTGCTGGATCAGACCCAGGCCCCTCAAGTCCAGCAGTCTGTTCACACAGTGGCCAACCAGATGCCTCTAGGAAGCCCACAAACAAGACAACTGCAGCAGCACCATCCTGCCTGTTTTCCACAGCACCTAATATATTCGGCATGCTCCTCTGATCCTGGAGAGAATCAGTTTGCATCATGACTAGTATCCATTTTGACTAGTAGCCATGAATAGCCCTCTCCTCCATGAACATGTCCACTCCTCTCTTAAAGCTTTCCAAGTTGGCAGCCATCACCACATCCTGGGGCAGGGAGTTCCACAATTTAACTATGGCTTTTGTTATGTCCATATGTGTATAGCTCACACTTTTGAACTGAAAACTGAATGGGGTCAGTTTAATACTAAAATGGTTACTAGTCATGCCGCATACCTATTGTCTCCATGATCAGAGGAGCAGGCTGAATATATTAGGTGCTGTGGAGCACAGGCAGGATGGTGCTGCTGCAGTTGTCTTGTTTGTGGGCTTGCTACAGGCACCTGGTGTGAACACTTTGTGAACAGACTGCTGGACTTGATGGGCCTTGGTCTGACCCAGCAGGGCTTTTCTTATGTTCTTAATAAGAGGGGTTCATCCCACACCCACCTGGCGTCCAAACTAGAGTGTGTGTTTTTAATGCAATGTTGACATTTTTCTCTCTCCCCCACCCCCCTGTGTTCCAATCTTTTCCAAACCTGGTTTGATACAACCTTTGGGACAGATTGCAGTCAAAGTGAGTCTGCGTGTGGAGTAGATGGGAAAGCGCCCTCCTCTGCTACCAGCGGTGGCCTCGAGATACTCTTCTCTATGGGGTTTTAAATGTCCAGGAGCAAGAATGTCTTGCGCCTTTAATAGAAGTTTAATCTGCAGAAATGGACATGGAACGAAGCAATATCACCTGATAATTGCTGCAGGTCAAACTGATATTAAAAGGGCTTCTAGAGGGACCACTTTAAATGCCGGCAAAGCAGTGTGGGTGGGGAGGGGGGCTTGTTTTGCAGCAGGGAAAGGGTTCAATATTATCTTCTCCCCTACTGCTTCTCTACTCAGATCTCCCACCTGAAACAGTTTCCCCCTATTTTCTTTGTGCTGCACGCATTTGCATTTAACAGGTAGCTGGACCTGGGTGTCTTCAGAACGGCGTAGCAAATGACTCATGTATTTTCTTCCACCAGCTGCTCTTTTTACAAATGGAAGCTGAAATCCTCCACGATCCAGAAGATTCATTGTTGAAAGTTCTATTTGCAGCTTGGGCTCGATTACAACAATACATTTAACAAGATAAGCAAGCTATTGCTTAACAGAAACTTCATTTGTCTTGAAATAAACTTGCTGAATGTCTGCAGATGTCACAACAGCTGCTGCCTGGAGTGGGCGTGAACACAGCTTGTTGTCAGGCATTCAAGCTCCACCCCACTTCCCCGGATTCCAGGACTGAGTCAAATCACGATTTGCTGTGACCTCCAAATGCAAGTGCCAATCAGAGGTTGTTTCCACACACACCCCCAAATGGAATTAAACAGTGATTTAGATTCCCAGCTTGAGGACAGTAGACAAACTCCAGTTTGCCCTGGTAGGGTGCTTGCTTTCAGACATACATCATGGCTAGGGTTGCCAACCTCCAGGTACTAGCTGGAGATCTCCCACTATTACAATTGATCTACAGATGATAGAGATCAGTTCACCTGGAGAAAATGGCAGCTTTGGCCATTGGACTCTATGGCATTAAAGTCCCCTCCCCAAACCCCGCCCTCCTCAGGCTCCGCCCCAAAAACCTCCCACTGGTGGCAAAGAAGGGACCTGGCAACCCTAACTGAGTCAAACCATGATTTGCTGTGACCTCCAAATGCGAGTGCCAATCAGAGGTTGTTTCCACCCCCAAAAACTGGAATTAAATGGTGATTTAGATTCCCAGCTTGTGAACAGGAGATAAACTCCCGTTTGCCCTGGTAGGGTGCTTTGCTTTCAGACATACATCGTGGCTTCCCAAACCGGGCAGCTGAATGTACTACAGCCCATGCATGAGTGGAGGGGAGCAGGGGAAACATAGGCATGGTAAGAAAGTCTTTGCCCATTAGAGACAGTCGGGAATCCCATCACCACCTCTATCTACAGTGAGGGGGAAAAGTATTTGATCCCCTGCTAAATTTGCCCGTTTGCCCTCTGACAAAGAAATGACCAGTCCATAATTTTAATGGTAGGTTTATTGTAGCTGTGAGAGACAGAATAACAACAGGAAAACCCCTAGAAACCCAGAGGACAAAAGTCAGAGATTGATGTGCATTATAATGAGTGAAATAAATATTTGATCCCCTATCAATCAGCCAGATTAGGGTTAGGGTTAGGGTTAGGGTTCTGCTGTCGACAGAAACAATCAATTCATCAGATCCCAAACTAGCCACCAAGACCAAAGAGCTGTCCAAGGATGTCAGGGACAAGATTGTAGACCTGCACAAGGCTGGACTGGGCTACAAGACTATTGACAAGCAGCTTGGTGAGAAGGTGACAACCCTAAGCCTAACCCTGTCAACCTCCCTCGGTCTGGGGCTCCATGCCAGATCTCATTTCGTGGAGTTGCAATGATCATGAGAACGGTGATGAAGCAGCCCAGAACTACACGGGGGGAACTTGTCAATGATCTCAGGGCAGCTGGGACCATAGTCACCATGAAAACAGTTGGTAACACACTACGCCGTGAAGGACTGAGATCTCGCAGAGCCTGCAAGGTCCCCTTGCTCAAGACAGCACATGTACAGGCCCGTCTGCAGTTTGCCAATGCACATCTGAATGACCCAGAGGAGAACTGGGTGAAAGTGTTGTGGTCAGATGAGACCAAAATCGAGCTCTTTGGCATCAACTCAACTCGCCGTGTTTGGAGGAGGAAGAATGCTGCCTACGACTCCAAGAACACCATCCCCACCGTCAAACATGGAGGGGGACATATTCTGCTTTGGGGGTGTTTTTCTGCTATGGGGACAGGACACCTTCACAGCATCAAAGGGACGATGGACGGGACCATGTATCGTCAAATCTTGGGTGAGCACCTCCTTCCCTCAGCCAGGGCATTGAAAATGGGTCGAGGATGGGTATTCCAGCATGACAATGACCCAAAACACACGGCCAAGGCAACAAAGGAGTGGCTCAAGAAGAAGCACATTAAAGTCCTGGAGTGGCCTAGCCAGTCTCCAGACCTTAATCCCATCGAAAATCTGTGGAGGGAGCTAAAGGTTTGAGTAGCTACATATCAGCCTCGAAATCTTACTGACTTGCAGAGGATCTGCAAAGAGGAGTGGGACAAAATACCTCCTGAGATGTGTGCAAACCTGGTGGCCACCTACAAGAAACGTCTGACCTCTGTAATTGCCAACAAGGTTTTTGCCACCAAGTACTAAGTCATCTTTTGCAAAGGGATCAAATACATTATTTCACTCATTATAATGCACATCAATCTCTGACTTTTGTCTTCTGGGTTTCTGGGGTTTTTCCTGTTGTTATTCTGTCTCTCACGGCTACAATAAACCTACCATTAAAATTATGGACTGGTCATTTCTTTGTCAGGGGGCAAACGGGCAAATTTAGCAGGGGATCAAATACTTTTTTCCCTCACTGTATGGCCCGTGCTCTTAAGGAAGGGCGGCTCCTTCCTAGAGTTGCCAGCTCCAGGTTGGGAAATACCTGGAGATTTTTGGGGTGGAGCCTGAGGAGGGTGGGGTTTGGGGAGGGGAGGGACTTCAGTGCCATAGAGTCCAATGGCCAAAGCAGCCATTTTCTCCAGGGGAACTGATTTCTATTGGCTGGAGATCAGTTGTAATAGCGGGAGATCTCCAGCTACTGCCTGGAGGTTACAATACCAAAAGGGGAGTGGTACCTAGAACACACATATAAAGTACCACTGATGCACTGAATATGATGGTTTATGTGGTTTCAAAAATGTGATTTCCAACAAATGATTCCAGTTATGCAACAAAACAATTTATACAAGTTGCAACTATCTGTGCAAGTTTACAAGGTTTCACGAATCTGATCCTTGTTCCACTAATTGCATTGGGCTTCATCAGAAGTCTGTTGCTGCTGTACAGGAAAATCGTGACTTTCTGATTTTGCTCCTGTTTAAACCAGAATTCAAAACAGAAATTACATACATTAATACATTAAAACTTAACATCAGTCTATATAGTTTTACTGTAACACAATTTTAACTTGTATAAATTGTTTGTTGCATAACTGGAATCATTTGCTGGAAATCGCATTTTTGAAACCACATAGACTATTATATTCAGTGCATCAGTGGTACTACCTCTTTGCAACCAGTGGGAGGTTTTTGGGGTGGAGCCTGAGGAGGGCGGGGTTGGGGGAGGAGAGGGACTTCAATGCCATAGAGTCCAATTGCCAAAGAGGCCATTTTCTCCAGGGGAACTGATCTTCATCAGCTGGAGATCAGTTGTAATAGTGGGAGCTCTCCAGCTTCTTCCTGGAGGTTGGCAACCCTCCTCCTTCCCTAGATCCCTGTTATTCCACAGCACAGAGGGTGAATATCAACACTTGACAAGGAAACATAAAAATTGTACCTACATTTGCCTGAGGTTCATTGTGGCCATTAGTCTCTGCTAACTCCTTGGTATTTTTTTTTAACTGTGAAGAGACAAAGGAAAACAGACATTAATAAACTATTCCACATAGTTATCATTGATTTATTTAAAGTACCATTTTTATAAGGCCTAATAATTCTAATGAGGATGGGTTTTTTTTGTTTGTTTATTTGCTGAAAACAGTATGAAACCAACCTATTTAAGGCCTGATAGGTTGGATGAAGAATTTTTTTTTAAAAAAGCAAAACGCTAAAACGGGATCATTATTATTTTTTGACTAATAAGATTAGAAAGCAGTCTCAAGGTCTGAGAAGTGTGCGAAATTGGCTTTCAGAAGTAATAAATGATTTCATTTCCCATTCTTGTTGCTATTAATTTAAAACTTTGCAGTGGTTGCAAATTGCTACTAGCTAAATAGCAGTTAGCTAATGGTTGCTTTTGAATGATATATTTTGAGCTGTTTAAGAAGCTGAAGGGCCTGGATGGGTTTCGTTCTCAGGGAAGAGGCTGGAAGAAGAAAGAACAGCTCATTTTGGCTCCCAAACGGCTGAAACAAAAACATCTCCTCGGATAGTGGGGTGGGAGCGGACAGAGAGATTCATCCTAAAAAATGAACCACCATTAACATTCTGGGAGGAAGGGGTGCCATTTAGGGAACGCAAGGAGTGTGGGGGCGTGTGAGTGCCACGCTGTGGCCCGCCTGTGGTTCAGACTGCCTGCAATTCTTCCTCTTAAGGACCTACATTTCTGCAGTCTCAACACCTATTCTTCCAAACTACTGGATGCATTCCAAAGGCAGAAATGCTTGCTTAAAAAAAAAAAACCTTCGCAATTTGATCTATGATAATAGCTTTATAAGCTGATAACAGTGCTACCTTAAGCAGAAGAAGAGCTTTAAGGAGTCTCAAAGCAGCTTACAATCACCTTCTCTTCCCCCTCACAACAGGCACCTTGTGAGGCAGGTGAGGCTGAGAGAGTTCTAAGAGAACTGTGATTGGCCAAGGTCATAGAATCATGGAAGGGACCACCAGGGTCATCTAGTCCAACCCCCTGCACAATGCAGGAAATTCACAACTACTTCCCCACCACATCCCCAGTGACCCCTACTCCATGCCCAGAAGATGGCCAAGATGCCCTCCCTCTCATCATCTGCCTAAGGTCATAGAATCAGCATTGCTGACAGATGGTCATCTAGCCTCTGCTTAAAAACCTCCAGGGAAGGAGAACCCACCACCTCCCGAGGAAGCCTGTTCCACTGAGGAACCGCTCTAACAGTTAGAAAATTCACCCAGCAGGCTTCCTGTGGAGGAGTGGGGAATCGAACCTGGTTCTCCAGATTAGAGTCCACCACTCTTAACCACGGCACCACTACACTAATTCCATTGAAGTCAATGAGTATAGAAGGGTGTAACTCTGCTAAGCAGGACGGCATAAAAGCCCCACAGCAATTCTTTAAACGGATTGGCATCTCCTCTCCACCCCTTGACTGGGAAGATTCTTTTAAATCCTTAAAATGTCCTATTTTATTTATTTATTTCCTTCATTTATACCCTGCCTTTCTCCCCAGTGGGGAGACTGTGTTAAGAGAATGTGCTTGGCTTGAATGTTTATCAGTTACTTTCTAAACACACACCCCTATGCACAAGCCACGTATGTACTCCGCACCACTGTCCTGTAGATTGACCCACAAGAGGTGCTTATTCTGGGAGTTCACCTCTGCCAACTCTCACCATTCCTATTTACCAGGAACAGACTCCATTTTCTGATGCCTGTCCCTGATAAAAACTCCATTCGTATGTGTTGTTGGGCTGCAGACGCATGCATGCAGTTTCAGATTGCTTCCCCAATTCTCCATCCGTTAAGTCTCCTTAGGAGGAGGGGTGTTGAATTTTTTTTTACTCTAGTGTCCCTGCCTGTACACACAAACGCACAGAGCCAAAACACCAGGCTACCCAAGAGGCCACCCACCCCCTCTACCCAATAACAGTGTTCAGATGATAAATGCTACCGAGTGTGTTTGAGCTCCCAGCGTTCAATATGTGCAACCGGAGCCTCTGTGAAATTAAACAGTCCATTAAATATCCTTGAATTAAAAGAAAAGAAATTATTGCGGTCAATTAATTAACACGTCCTGCCTCAGAAGCCAAAGCAGGACACGCAAACGGACGCCGAGGACGGCAGGTTCCGCCACGCTGCGTCGTGTCGACTGCGTCGGCTCAAAGAGCTCCTCGCTGCAGCCATTCAAACTCTCCCATCAGAAACGGCATCTTTATGAGAGTCCATTAAGCTTTTCTGGAGAGCAGAAGGGAAAGTGCTTCACCGCTTGATTAAGGCAAGTTACCAAACACAGTCCCTGGCTTAATTCAGGCAGCTGCTTAATCTCTTGATAATCAAGAACGAATTAACTTCAATTAGACTTCAAAATTACAAAGCTTTATCAGCTTTCGTTAAAACGGCTCTGGCTACAATGATCTAATGTCTAATCCCCAGCCCTCTTCCGGGCAGTCGATTGCTCTGCTGGGCCATTACCGCTTCCCCGAAACCCCAGCTGCATCGGGAGGTGATTCGGGTCTCTGCAGGATGGAGGGTGTCTGGCCTGGAAGAAGGAAGCTGCCCTCTCTTCCACAAGCACTGGAGGGGTGGGCGACGTCCTGGGAAGCTCTCGCAATTATGATGTTCCCAAATAGAGCATACAATCGCCTGTGAGGTTGGTGGGGCTGAGAGAGCTCTAAGAGATCTGTGACTAGCCCAAACTCACACAGCAGGCTTCATGAGTAGGAGTGGGGAAACAAACCCAGTTCACCAGATTAGCGTCTGCCACTCATGTGGAGGAATGGGGAATCAAACCCGGTTCTCCAGGTCAGAGTCCACCGCTCCAAACCACCTCTCTTAACCACTATATCACGAGAGGTAGGTGAGGCTGAGAGAGTTAAGAGAGATCTGTGACTGGCCCAAGGTCACCCAGCAGGCTTCACGTGGAGGAGTGTAGTATTTAACTCAGTTCTCCGGATTAGCGTCCGCCACTCACGTGGAGGAGTGGGGAAACCAACCCAGTTCTCCAGATCAGAGTCTGCCATTCTTAACCACTACACCACGTTGGCTCTTAGATTCCTGCAAAGCCCTCTGGCTCACCGGGCTTGCCAGGCACAGTCCTTTAGTATCACGTGGAACCCAAGAAAACAAGCCCAACCCACTTGCCGTTTTTTGCTTCCTGTCACTGTTGGATGAGTGTATAGAAACACTGGGGAACTTTGACTGTCATCATGACTCTCTCTTTGGCATGCAGGTGTCTGCATGAATAAGATGGGAGATGCTAAACTCATTTTCCCCGCTACTAGTCGTCAAAGAAATAGCTGCTTTGTCTGAAATGCATTTGTTTTTCCGGTGTATTTAACCTTCTCCAAATCCATTTCTCTTCAGATAGAAAAACGCTCAAGACATCACTGGTGTGTCTATGTGTGGGAAAGCACTCCACAAGAAATGAGATTAAACATCTTCAGCGGCTAAACAGGCAAGGTTCTTCCATTTTGCTTTGATGCTGTCTTCTTAAATTATGTGGTTGTGCATTTAAAAAAATCTATTTGCTCATGCAAAACAAAAATGATCACAGGTGGGTGATAATGGAGTTGACGAAACATTGAGTTAAAATACTACATCAGAGACCCCCAAAGTGTTTCCGTGAGGAGATAACCATTTGTGCTACCTGCCAGGGAGGGCAAGGTGGACAGCTGCTTTTAAAACATAAGGTGGGTATTGAGATGTGTGGGATGTGCGCTCTTTAATGATTGGGCTCCCTAACTCTGGATTGGGGAAGGAAATTCCATCTAGGCAGGACAGGAAGCGTTACAAGGTTTGAACAACCAGTTAACGTCATTCAGATGCTGGGAATCATCTTCTCTTACATGGAGCCGGGGGGGAGGGGGGGCAGAATTTGCTCCAAAAGCATCCACAGAGGAGATGTGAAGGTAATGTCTGGACTGTTAAGGCTAGAGATACGACTTTCCTGTTCTTATATTTCCTGTACCAAGTAGGCATGATAGTCATTTCCCCATATTTTGTGCTATAGCTTAATAACCTGTAATTAATAAAGTCCTTCTTGTCTAAAATGAAGAAGAAGAAGTTGGTTTTTATACCCCAATTTTCTCTACCTTTAAGGAGTCTCAAAGCGGCTTACAACCTCCTTCCCTTCCTCTCCCCACAACAGACACCCTGTGAGGTAGGTGGGGCTGAGAGAGTTCGGAGAGAGCTGTGACTAGCCCAAAGTCACCCAGCAGGCTTCATGTAGGGATGTGGGGAAACCAACTGATGGGACAAGCACCTGAACCTAGAATTAGGTTCAGGTGCCCGTCCCGTCAACCGGTTTCACCAGATTAGAGTCCGCTGCTCATGTGGAGGAGCGGGGAATCAAACCCGGTTCTCCAGATTAGAGTCCACCGCTCCAAACCACTACACGACGCTGGCTTTGTATTTCAAATTCCTCCCCACATGCCTCGCCCTCACTCACACACTCATGAGAGGGAAGGGCTGAACTAATTGGAATGTTCTGCCCTTTGTACATGCTCAGAGGCAGCCTTTACTAGCGTTCCCCAAGCCTCTAGTCAACGAGGGAGGCTGGATTTAGTTTGGGGTTGTGGCGCCAAAGAAGAACACGCTTACACACATGCAAATACAACAAGTGGGTTTATGACAGCAACCGCTCCCCTTTGTGATAATTCCAAAAGCGGCCATAGGCAGTGGATCTAAGGGAGAAGAAGAAGAAGGAGTTGGTTTTTATATGCCGACTTTCTCTACCTCTTAAGGGAGACTCAAACCGGCTTACAATCATCTTCTCTTCCCCTCCCCACAACAGACACCCTGTGAGGTGGGTGGGGTTGAGAGAGCTCTAAGAGAGCTGTAACATGCCCAAGGTCACCCAGATGGCTTCATGTGTAGGAGTGGGGAAACCAATCCGGTTCACCAGATCAGATGCCACGGCTCCAAATTACCACTCTTAACCACTACACCACGCTGGCTCTCCAAAGCCTCGTTCCAACAGGTCAGACCCACCTGTTCCTGAAGGATTTTCAGCACGGCCTGTGTGTGGGTATGCTCCTCTCTCGCTTGCTCCAGTTCCGATTTTTTGTTGTTCAGTTCTTCTTGGATTTTCAACAGTTGCTGCATGAAAGGAAGGATGTTCCCCGTTATTAATGTCTGAGCCCCAGCGAATAAATACCCAGGACAGCCAAGCCTTGCGAAAGCGACATTATTCACGTTTTTCCCATTTTCTGTTTTTACTGCTTTGACTATTATGTCTAAAGTTGAACAAGACATAAATTATGTCTGTCTACAATTTCTGCCTCTTGCCAAGGAGATGCATTTCTCTTAATGTAACAAATCGCTTAACCGCACATTAAAACACAAACTCCTGGCACCGTGCACCGTTCGCAGAAGAGCTGTCGCATCCGTCTGAACCAAAAGCTCTGTTTGCAGAAGGCGCAGATCCGCTGGTTTAATAACACGGAGGTACACGCTTCAGCCCATAAATAATTTACGAGCACAGCCCTTTAATATAATTAGTTACTGGCCCAACGCCATCTCATTCTGCACAAAGCTATAATCCGAAATGTATTTATGCTGAGTTGCCAAGAAGGCAGAAGATGGCTTCCCCCCCGCCCCGAGCTATGCTTGCAAAGTTTGATGATTACATCAGTAAGGCCAAAGCCGGGCAAATCAATGCATCTGCTGAGGAAAGTGCTGAGGAGAATGGCGAAAAGACCAAAGGGAGTGCGCCAGGAGTTTTTGAAATGGCCTTGATTGATCTTGTCTAGTGGTGAATGACATCACTGCGTGAAAACAGATCTGCCACCACTGTCTCTATAGCCATTTATGCTTGGTAATTAGCAGCGCGTTCCAGGCTGAAGTACCCAGCATATTTTTTTTTTAGTTTTTTACGCTGAACCGTCATTCAGGAAGTGACTGCAAAGCTGGCGCGTACCTGCTTCGCATTTCTTAAGAGCCCCTTTAATGCGACCTTTTGTGTTTGCTCCGCCCCTGCCTCAAAGTATACCCTCAAGAAAGCATGCAAAATCACACAGCTGCGCGTTAGCTAGGCAAATAGCAGTTGCTAATGGAAGGAACTAAGGAGCAGGCGAGTGGGGGGGGTTGGGACTGTGAATAGGCAATTTAAAGGTCACCTTTAAAAAAAGAGCTTTGAGCGAGCATCAAAACTGAACCTGCATAAATGGCCTATGAGAAAACGCCTCAGAAGGCCATGAAGATGAGTTGAAATGACGACCACCACCCTTATTTATTTATTTCCTTCATTTATACCCTGCCTTTCTCCCCAGAAGGGACCCAAAGTGTCCCGCATGATTCTCCTTTCCTCTTTTATCTGCACAACAAACCTGGGAGGTGAGTTAGATGTGACTGGCCCAAAGTCACCTAGCAAGCTTCCATGGCAAACTGGAGATTTGAACCTGGGTCTCCCAGATCCTTGTCTGAAACTCTACCCACCACACAACACTTTAAAAAGTCTTCATGTCTTCTCATCTGCCAAGACACAGTATTTGATTAGTCCTGAATCCGGTTACGTACTTTAATGCAAAGGGGACAAGTTCCTGGCCATCCGTCATTCCGCATCTTGGTTAAAAGCCAAAAAAGCTGTCTTTAAAAATTGTTCCAAACAAAAAAAGAGCACAGCCAGAGTAGACAGGGAAAGAATTATAAAAAGGTCTTTGGTCAAAAAAATAAGAAAAAGCTACCAGAGAAATGACTCAGGCTGCCATGGGAGTAGGGCCCCATGGAACTTAATGGCCATTTATGCTTGGTAATTATTTATGCTTCGCATTTCTTAAGAGCCCCTTTAACGCGACCTTTTGTGTTTGCTCTGCTGCAGCCACGAAGAATCCCCTGAAGGAACCATGCAAAACGACAGCAGTGCATTAGCTATGCAAATAGCAGTTGGCTAATGGAAGGAACAAAGGAGAAGGCGAGTGTGTGTGTGTGTGGGTGAATTTATCCTTTTGCATTGGGACTGTGAATAGTCATTTTAAAGGTCGCGTTTAAAAAAAGAGCTTTGAGCGAGCTTCAAAATTGACCCTGCATAAATGGCCAACGGGAGTTACTTCTGAACATGCACGGTTTAGGATTGCACGCTTAGTGTATATCCTGTACCTTTGCTTTATTTATTCTAACAGCCATAATATTTAAAAAAATTGATCATGATAAAGTATAATTCACTTAATAAATTTCAATGGTACTATGGGTCAGGGTGGCTTTTTGCTTGGTGGGAATTGCCATGTCTCAGTGACCCTCGCATGCCAACTCTGTTCATACTTCCTTTCTTTTTGTTATTCCATACTGTGCTCTACTGTAGTCCAAATTATTCAAACCCCAGAGGCTCTCTTTCTCTCTCTTTCTCTCTCTGCGCAGTTAACAACAAATTCATCCAAGAAAAGATGACAGCTGACTAATCCCTTCCACTACTGTGGCACAGTAGACCTTAAGAACACCAGAAGAGTGCCGTCGGATCAGACCCATGGTCCAGCGTCCTGTTCCCCACAGTGGCCAAACAGCTGCCCCACAAGCAGCATCACAGAGGCCAAAGCCTCCCCCACTGCTGCGGCCTCACAGAAACTGATATTCAAAGGTACTCTGCCTTTCAACATGGAGGTTCCATTTAGTCATTATAGCTGACAACCATTGATCTCTAATCCCTTACAGCAATTTGTTGGAAGTGAAGGGCCGTTGCCATGCCCTTTGTAGAGAGGACACAAGTACTTCAGGGGGGGCAGCAGAGCTAGCAAGGATAGGTAGTTCTGGTATCCTTCCTATTATGGGATCCTTCCTCTTATCTGTTCTCCTGCTTTCTTTGCCCAAAATGCTACTCTTGGGGTCCTTCCTGGACATGGGGGGGGGGGGGGCTTCGTAACTCTAAGCGGGTATATGTTATCTCCTTGAATGGGATGCTTCTCTTTGTCTAAACCCAGGAGCTGCCCTCTGACCCCTGTTCTTTCTCTGTGTCTTTTGTTCTACATCTCATTCCCCACGTGGCTCTTCATGGAGTCACGGATCTATACAGCTCACTCCTGTAGAAACAAAGCCTCAAACTTCCACACACAGGATGACGGATTATCTGGCCACTTGTGATAGGGACAGCATTCTTTAGATTAGGTTTCTCTCTCTCCTTTCGACTGCAACCTGCATGTGAATGGAATCTATTTGAATAAATGTAAATTTTGCAATATACTTCTTGGGGAGTTTCATTTTACTGCACGCAGTATCACGCTCCTATGACAGGGCAAACTCTGCTGTATTAACCAAATATCCCAAACAAAACAGAAGGGGAAAAAAGAGACCAAGCCTTAAAACAAGGTTGGGTACCCAAAGGTTGAGTTAGGGTTGCCAGGTCCCCCTTCACCACCGGTGGGAGGTTTTTGGGGCGGAGCCTGAGGAGGGTGGGGTTTGGGGAGGGGAGGGACTTCAATACCATAGAGTCCAATTGCCAAAGTGGCCATTTTCTCCAGGGGAACTGATCTCTACTGACTGGAGATCAGTTGGAATAGCAGGAGATCTCCAGTAGTACCTGGAGGTTGGCAACCTTAGGTTGGGTGGAAAAGAACTCAATAAAACTGTTTTTAACATCTAGAGTCATAGTCGTCCTACATTAGGAACATTTCACAGGATACCTTTACGTTTAAAGGATGTATAACATAGATGAGATTAATCTCTGATCTGTTCTAGGATTTTAGGGAGATATCCCCCACCCCCAGAATGAAAAGGATATGTAATGGACTTATCAGGGACCAGAATCAGAAAACGGGGAGGGGGGTGCTCTCCTTGGTAACCAGGGACTACTGGAACACATGCATTAGAGTTCAGCCCGGATCCTGTGTCCTTCCCTGCTTGTCTATTGCCCCTTGGGGCCTTATTTCACCCCGTTCCACTTCTGAGGCCTCCCCCTGGTTTCAACCATATGGGTCTCATGACCGTCACCTCAACAGGTTCTGCTGCTTTGCCCTCTTCCTGCCACAGGTAACAGCCCTGGCTTGGCCCCTGTCCCCCAAGCTCCACCCGTCTCTCAGAGAATCATAAATGCCCCCTTTTCAGTCCCACAGCGCCTGGATGGCACTTGCTTGTGGAAATGTTGATTTTTGTAACCCACACAGAATGATTTCTTGCCATTTGGGTCACAAGCAATTTAAGCACCGCATCACAGAAAGCTCTTAATTGTCTAGCTACAATTGTAACCTAATTTGCAATTATCTTAGAGGGGAAAAAGCCTATTCTGAGTACACCCAACTATTCAATAATGCAACTAAATTGATTCATTTGGAGTTACTTCGGAAGGACAGGGAGGGATCTTTGGCCAGTGTCTGGAATAGCTGAAAGACACTTGGCAAACTGCAGCCGCACAATCTCTCGCTCGAGAGAAAGAAAACCTCCGTCGAGGGATACGGAAGGAAAAGCCGGCAGACGGGTTCTCAGCCAGCTCTTGGATCAACCCTGGCTGACATGAAGAAGTCATCTAGTAGGAGAGGTGCTCTATCCCTGAAGAATGCATGGATGAGAAACCTGGGGGGGGGGATAATCTCCACGTCCCATTACAAACCCCACAATCCACTGTAGGATAGAGTAAAATATAGTTGCCTATCTATTCTAACTAACTAGGATGGAGGGAGATCCAGGATGTGCATCCTTCCCTCATGGTGGCAAGATGGAGAAAAAGTGCCAGTGTGTGTGAGGAGGTGAGGAAGAAGCAGGAAGGTAGGAAGTTTCCCTAAGAGTAGCAATCTACACATCAAAGGGATAGGTCAGAGCAGTAGAGAAAGGATGCCCCAGTGTCTTGTCCCCTCTATCTCTCTTGTCCCCCTCTGGAGTCTGAGGTTAAGAGACAGCGCAAAGTCCTTCATAGAATCATAGAGTTGGAAGGGACCACCAGGGTCGTCTAGTCCAACCCCCTGCACAATGCAGGAATTTCACAACTACCTCCCCCCCACACCCCCAGTGACCCCTACTCCATGCCCAGAAGATGGCCAAGATGCTCTCCCTGTCATCCTCTGCCTAAGGTCACAGAATCAGAACTGCTGACAGATGGCCATCTAGCCTCTTCTTAAAAACCTCCAGGGAAGGAGAGCTCACCACCTCCCGAGGAAGCCTGTTCCACTGAGGAACCGCTCTAACTGTTAGAAAATTCTTCCTAATGTCTAGACGGAAACTCCTTTGATTTAATTTCAACCCGCTGGTTCTGATCCAACCTTCTGGGGCAACAGAAAACTACTTGGCCCCATCCTGTATATGGCAGCCCTTCAAGTACTTGGACTAGATGACCCTGGTGGTCCCTTTCAACTCTATGATTCTATATCCCCTCTCAGTCTTCTCCTCTTCAGGATAAACATACATTCACTTCCAGCACTTTGCAGAGTCCTGACTGGATCAAGGAAAAGAAACGGGAATGTGGCACAAAATGCACCTTTGAGGCAAGATGCACAATATTAATACGCTGGCCCAGCGCACAGACGACATTTTAGCTGTGCCTGTGCTGAACTCCTTAAAGCCTCTTTCGTCATGGCTGAAAGGCTTCCTCTAAAGCACTGCGGAGGAGCAGTGAGAATCGGCTGGAGGAGTAATTGCAGTCTACTTCTAGCAGAAGGTGAGCACAGAGGGGAACCGTGTTGGGATAAAGGTTGAATGAACAGTGAGGACGATGACGCCAAACCTGCATTAAAAGTCAAAATGAGTGGGAGATGCACAGGTAAACATCCACTCATTCTTTTATCCTGGGGACCATTGGAAATTCCAGACCTTGAACCAGAGACCTCCTGGCCTGAGGCTGTGAACAGGCCTGCTGAGCTTGTGGAGTAGGCTTGCCAACCTCCAAGTGGTGGCTGGAGATCTCCTGCTATTACAACTGATCTCCAGGCTACAGAGATCAGGTCCCCTGGAGAAAATGGCCGCTTTGGAAGGTGGACTCTATGGCATTGAAGTCCCTCCCCTCCCCAAACCCCGCACTCCTCAGGCTCCACCCCCATAATCTCCGGGTATTTCCCAACCCGGAGCTGGCAACCCTATCCTGGAGGAAGGGAAGCCTCTTCAGTTACAGAAAGGAGTACAGCCATGCAAGGGGCTGTGGCTCAGTGGTAGAGCACCTGCCTGGCATGCAGAAGATCCCAGGCTCAATCTAATTTGTCTCCAGTTAAAAGGTTCAAATAGCAGATGACAGGAAAGACCTCAGTCAGAGACCCTGGAGAGCTGCTGCCAGTCTGAATAGACAAGACTGACCTTGATGGACCCTCAAGGGTCTGATTCAGTAGAAGGCAGCTTCCTATGCAGCATCAGGACATGGTGCCTGGGAGACCTCTGGACTGTCCAGGTCTAGGGAGATAATCTGGAGTCTGGCCTTCTGTCAAGAAAACAATACCTTCTCACTGGTGCGAGCAAAGTAGACATGACAGAAGGGGATCATGGATCAGAGCTCCCATATTTTATTCCAAATGCTACAAGCAGGTGTGGAGGGATAATCTGGATCAGGGCCATAGTGAGGGAGGACTTGTGTGGTCCATTTTCCTGATCTCAATCGCCTCCCCTTTGAGCCATGGGGGACATACAAATACCACAGGGTTTCCACAAGAGGCAAATATGAGGGTGGTGGGGGTGTATTACAGTCAAGAAAGATTAGCTTACAGGTGGGGCCATGGCTCAGTGGCAGAGCAGTTGCTTAGCATGCAAAAGGTTCCAGGTTCAATCCCTGGTGTCTCCAGTTAAAAGTATCATGTGGTAGGTGATGGGAAAGACCTCTCCCTGAATCATAGAATTGGAAGGGACCACCAGGGTCATCAAGTCCAACCCCCTGCACAATGCAGGAATATAACAACTACCTCCCCCACACACCCCCAGTGACCCTTACTCCATGCCCAGATGGCCAAGATGCCCTCCCTCTTATGAACTGCCTAAGGTCACCATTGCTGACAGATGGCCATCTAGCCTCTGCTTTAAAACCTCTAGGGAAGAAGCACTTACTGCCTCCCAAGGAAGCCTGTTCTACTGAGGAATCACTCTAACTGTTAGAAAATTCTTCCTAATGTCTAGACGGAAACTCTTTTGATTTAATTTTAACCCGTTGGCCTGAGAACCCGGAGAGCTGCTGCCAGTCAGAGCAGACAATGCTGACCTTGATGGGCCAAGGGTCTGACTCAGTATAAAGCAGCTTCGTGTTTTCAGACTCCACCTGCTCCCTGGCCCTGATCTGGATCTCCTCCAGTGGTTGCTTTTGAATTTTTCATACATATGGGAGATCCGATATGAGAGATCTGATCTTGGATTCTCCAGTGACTAACCTCAGGGACTCTGGGCTGGCGAACACGACCTCCTAGTCAAGATGTGAATACGGCCACTCATAGCTCAAACTTGGTCCTGACAAGTGAGTCCGTTGCTTTTTGGACTAAAATCCAAGTAAACGGTGCCTACACAGAATACGCATACATGGTCTCATTTATCAGTGCAGCTGGCTTAGGAGGCTAGCCACAAGAGCGAGTCTGTATACGCCAAAGATGGATTGTTTTTCATCTTTCAAGCAGCCAGCATATGGCAGCCATGAATAATAGGAACACAATTTGCTGGCTATGGAAATGTACATTAATAACAAGATGGTTACAAGAATTGAGGAATCACCAAGGAAACAGGAAAATGTGAATGACAAGGCAAACCGACCAGCGCTGGGTCCCATGGAGGTTTCTCATCATGAGGTTAGGTAAACGACAACATACGTGAGAGTTTATACAGAGCTGGACCTAATATAATATCAGGCTTGTTACTAAGAAGGGGTGAAGAAGAGAGTGAAGAAGAAGAGTTGGGGTTTTTTAATATGCCAATTCTCCCTACCATTTAAGGAGAATCAAACCGGCTTACAATCACCTTCCCCTCCCCACAACAGACACCCTGTGAGGTAGGTGGGGCTGAGAGAGCTGTGACTAGCCCAAGGTCACCCAGCTGGCTTCAAGTGGAGGAGTGGGGAAACAAATCCAGTTCACCAGATCAGAGTCCACCTCTCTTAACAACTACACCATGCTGGCTCTCCAGTAGTTGGGATGCTATGTGGTGGGAATGGATTTGCATTGGGTAAACCATGACTTTCCTGCCTCCTGCGGCATACTTTTGTCTCCCCCAGCAAGCTACACCCCCCAGTGGGTAGTGGGCCCCAGGAACATCATGGGGGTTAGAACATAAAAACATAAGAAAGGCCCTGCTGGACCAGACCCAGGCCCATCAAGTCCAGCAGTCTGTTCACACAGTGGCCAACCAGGTGCCTCTAGGAAGCCCACAAACAAGACGACTGCAGCAGCACCATCCTGCCTGTGTTGAAGGGGGGGGGGCTGCAGTGAGATGAGGGAAATCATCTAAAATTGCCACCCCTCTCCTATGAGCAGAAGTGCGCCCTGTGGGGGGAAAGAGCCCTTAGGATCCAAGCTGGTATGATTTTGTGTACCTTGTGGCTGAAAACAATGCAGCATTTCAGCACTGCAGCTGCTGATTATGGAAATTTACCTCTTTTCTACTTTGCCGAATAAATGGCCATCAGACTCTTTCCAGAGCCCGGGGGGACTTTGCATGGCATTAAGATTCCGAGTGGGGTGAGCAGATTCCTCCAGCTCTGCTCTGCCCCAATTAGTAACCGTTCTGTCTTTAATCTAGGGGTTTCACTTTCCATCAAATGTTGTGGTGGTCTGAAGAACAGAACCCAGGATTCAGGAAATAATGTTTCTCCCTGTTCCCCTGGTGTCTGGGGAGACCCCGGGCAAAGGGCCCAAAAGTTTAAATTCCATGGGTGTGCAATCCAGCATCCTGTGAAAAACACACCCGTGTGTTGTGATATAAAACAAACAAGCCCCTTCAAACTAGCCCATTGTTTGCCAGGTTGTTTTTAAATAAAAACACAATATTTCAGCATGCAGAGGGCTATTTTGATGGAGGTTTTTTGTTTGTTTCTGTCTTACACAGGGCAGCAAATCTGTACCTCTGCAACACAGAAGTAATATAATAAGGGGAACCCCTTTGAACTAGCTCTGTGTGTGCAAAAAAAGAAGTAAAATAATTAAAATGGCAAGCAAAAGTCTAGTTTTGAAGGGTTCCTTTCCTTGGGACTGCCTGTGCCGAGGGAAGGAGCCAGACTTATAGCATATCGCTTCCTCCACAACAAAGGCCTCTTTGGAAGAATCGTGCTGATCACTGAGATCTGCAAGTGAGCAATGGAAGGCTACGGAGCATTTTCCCCACTTGGTTTGATAAAAGATGTGGTTTAGATTAGAGGGATCCTAATTTAGATGCGAGGAGAAAGAGACGGGCAACTATTTTAAAACCAAGGGGACAAGCCAGATAATTCACGGAATGAAATGGTATAATTTTATGATCCAGTTCAATCTTAAAGACAGGGAAAGCACATCTCATTTGTTACTATGCATACGGGGCGTTATTCCTATTTGTTTGTTAGAGATCTCATCCTGGGAATGAAATAAAACCGTATTGTAACTTTATGGAGAGAGTTATCGCAGAAATCTGAACGCAATGCTTGAACTGCCATCAAGCTGAATGGATTTCATTTCCACACAATATCAATAGTGGGATTGCTGCTGCTTTCCATAAGTGCTATTATCTTGAAGTGGGGAAAAAGAAAATAATACTACTGTAGTTGTGTGTTTTTTATTTCCTGGTCCTGTAAATGTGTAAGAGAATCTTGAAAAAAGGGAGAAAAGACCAGATGGCGGCAGTAACTTGAAAACAAATGAGAATTGCTGAACCTCATTTTTCCTATACATAAAATGTACCCATTTTCTCTAAAATAATCTAACTCAGATATAAAGCTTTTCCAGAAGATTCGTTCATTACGCACTGAACATGCGGTTCACTGCAGAGGAGCCTTGCGTTTTTTCCCCAGCTACCATATTCTTGCAGAGCAATTTAAAATGACTTCACATAAGGTAGAAGAAAAAGAGTTGGTTTTTATACTCCTCTTTTCTCTATCATAAGGAATCTCAAAGCGGCTTACAATCACCTTCCTTTCCTCTCCCAACAGCCACCTTGTGAGGTAGGTGGGGCTGAGAGAGTTTGTGGAAAATTGTGACTGGCCCAAGGTCACCCAGCAGGCCTCACGTGTAGGAGTGGGGAATCAAACCCGGTTCTGAGAGAACTGTAACTAGCCCAAGGTCACCCAGCAGGCTGCATGTGTAGGAGTGGGGAAACCAACTCAGTTCTCCAGAGTCCGCCACTCTTAACCATAACACCATGCTGGTAACATTTTGGTTGAAGGGAATTCGCATTTCCCCCACTTTTAATTATCAGTATCAGAAATATCAGAAAGTAAATTCTCCCTCCTTCCAGTCCATCTATTGATGCTTGAATTGTTTGATAGACAGAAGCATCACAGGCATCTATTGACCAGTGCCCGTATTTACCTTAGAAACCAAGTGGAGACAGAGCTGGCTGTTCCCAGTAATGCACTACAGCTAACCCTACAACAAAGTGCCCCCCCACCCCAATAGCATCATCCAGCTGTATGGATGAAGGTGAGATTAATTCTGTCTACTACATCCTCCTTCCCCAGGAAAGGGTTCAAACTTCACATATAAATAATGTTTCCCTCTTAAGAAATGAGTCTACTACAATGCTAAGCTTTCTGGGTGGAATGAGGCGCCCCAGGTCTATCACGATAAACAAAAGGGATGGGGGACACTGTGGATTACACAGAAGAAGTCTTTTTGTTGTCGCCACTACATGAATCAAAGACATTTCTGCACCAGTATGGATGGGTTTCCACCTCTGGAATCCAAGCTTCCAGCCAGCGTGGTGTAGTGGTTAAAAGGTGGAGTTTGATCTGGAGAACCGGATTTGATTCCCCACTCCTCCACCTGAGCGGCGGAGGCTAATCTGGTGAACCGGGTTGGAGTGGGGATTCAAACCTGGCTTTCCCAGGTCCTAGCTCAACACCTTAACCACTACATCACACTGGCTCTCCTTTTTTCTCTACCCCTACATTTCAAAAGCAACTCTGCAGGGCTGCAAACAAGTTGGCTCAGGGCCCCTGGGAATTATGATAAATGTTGACCAGTGGATGACCAAACTGAGATGTGCGTGGCTTCCCGTGTGGCGCTTGGGCAGTGGTACCTGCTGCATCCCTTGAAGCGTTTGCTGCAGGAACTGCAGCTGCTGGTCCTTCGTGAGGCTCTCCTCTGTCCGGAAGAGCTGCCCTTTTTCTTGCTTCAGGAGTTCCACCTCGTTCCGGTAGGCGTCCAGTTGCCATCGGAGACTGTCGTTCTCTTCCTTGAGGGCATAAGCTTGAGCCGCTAGAGCTGAGAGGGGAAAAAAAACCATGCTGGTAATTAAGAGGTCCCCCCAAGATGATCTGTGCCCTACACCAGGGGCCTCCAACCACTTTGTGCCTCTGGAATTCTGATGCAGAATGATGGGCACAGTTTGAACTGAGTTTCAAAAATAGCCTGCTCTGTGGTTGGGGAATGGACTGCTGTTTGAGAGACACAAGTTCTAAACCCTGCTGGGTGTTCAGAGATGTTTCTGTGAAAATTGGCCTTTCTTTATACCCAGTGATTCTGTGGCGGAAACAATGGAGTCTATTAGTACCAACTTCCGCTCTGATTCAATTGACTATTTATATGAGGGTAGGACCCAGATGTCTGGGCCATTCTCTTCTGCCCTCTTTCAAGCAATGGAGCTTCATCTGTCAGGTATTCTGCAACGAAGATGAAATCTGAGATTTTCCCCTATGGATTGTTTATCAGCCTTGGGTTATGTTTAGACAGAGAAAATGCAAATGCTCGAGAAAATGTTGGCACTACAGAAGTATTACTACATTAGTGGCATTGAAACACACTTAAGTCATTTCCTCTTGAAGCTCCATTTGGCCCTTTTTCAATTCAGAATGGCAGTTTTATTATCATAACTGATAGCAGGTGTTTGCGGAGAAATCGATTAGTATGCAGAGATGGAAATTACATTTTGCAAATGAATTGCATCATCTGCAATGTAGGCTGAAATTTGTGTAGCAAAATGCAGGAAGCAATAAAGATCATACCAGCAACATTATTTAAAGACATTATTTGAGTACAATATGGAAAGAAAGGAGAAATGTAGTCTCTATTTCAGAATTGCTGTTCTAGTCCTTCAGGAAAAAAAAACTCTCCTTTCATTTGGTGACAAAAACTAGGTCTTATTTGGTTTAGCGAGTAAATGGTAAAATATACTATTTATTCTGGGACTGTAATTTAATCACATTGTTATGAAGCAGTTGTAATTAAATTCAGAACCACAACCAATTTTACGAACATTTGTATCTGAGGCCACATTATTAATTCATATTACCAATTGTATAATTTTCATACTCAGTGTTATGAGTTCTTTCATTGTCATTTCACGGGAGAAATATACGGTAGTTGAATTATAGACAGCATGATCTTTAAATGACCCCTGAATATATTTCACAAAAACCCCGCTTCCCCATATGAAAAAAGGACAGTTGGATGTTAGAACATTAGTTCCTCAGTTAGATGGCAGGCGGCCAATTCCTGATTGTGAGGAGTATATGAAGAAAGAGCTGGATTCAGATTGTATGTCTTTTTAAAAATGAGTCAGGTTCTTCCAAGGAAAGCTAGCCAAATCAGGAAATTTCCATGGGCTTCAGTGGGGCAGATCTGAGATTGCACCTTTCATCTCTGGAACCTAGACCCCAGATTTCAAGCAGAGAGGAAAAAGGGTTCCCATAAGCAGTTAAAATTCTCACTTGCAAAAGGAGGCATGAATTGATATGCAAGAGAGCTGACCCACCTTTCCCAGAAACCACACAGCCAAAGGGTTCAAACACCAGTTCTCTGACCTTTCCACACTGTACTCCATTCTTTTAAAAGCATTTTTTCTGTCACCATGAACTATAGTCTTTTATGCATGGCTGTTTCACTCGCCGTCATCCCTCCCTCTTGCTCGACGTGACCAGGGTATCTGAAGGACCGTCTTCTCCCACGTGTTCCTGCCCCAGAATTAAGATCACAGGGAGAGGTCCTCCTGACAGTCCCATCAATCAAAGAACCTTGTTTGTGGGTGCACGACCGAGGGTCTTTTCAGAGGCAGCCCCAGGTTTACGTGGCCATATCTGCTTCTGTGTATCATGGAAATTCCACGTACACTTCCCATTGCGAGGGTGAGCATTCAAGTGAACGTATGGCAGAATTCAGGCACACGGGAAGTGCTATGTGTGCATCTGAGATGCTGGGGAATTTTGGGTAGGCACTAGTGAGGTTAAACCACAGCACAACAACTTTCTCAAAATGTCTTAGCTAATTTGATGCATAAACAGTGGCAGAAACTGTCCAGGAATTTTTAACGGCCTCTCTTTTGGGAAGGTTTGGAGGCATGTCTGGATGGGTTTCTGTCCCAAATGTTTTCCAGTACCCTTGGGATTTCCTCCAGCTCCTCAAATTCCATGATTTGATGGAGGTCTAAATATATCACTACTAATGTAATTAGTTTAGGTTTTATATGACAACTATCTCCTTGTTTCAGTTAAGCTTTATTGCCTCACAGGCAACATAACTCAGGTGTTTTATGTCGCTCAGCCATTTTGAGGGCCCCATGGTGGAAAAGCAGCCCATACATTTAAACATGAATAATAAAACAAAACGTGCTGTTGTGAATAAAATGGAGTTACTGTCAAAAGTAATATAGGTTCATACTTGGTAGATTATTTGCCTTGAAGTGACGGTAAAGTTACCTCAAAATAAACAGTTTTAGGGGGGAAAAACATGCATCAATACTTTTATGAAAAACTGACCTTCAAGAATTTGTTCAGATGAACCTGGTAAGGTAATAAAAAGGAGAAAGGTGTCCTGCACCACGCAGGTGTGGGAAAATGTGTGGTTTACATGAGGCAAAGCAGTCTATCAGTGACTCAAGGGAATCACCATGTTCAAAGGCAGTCGAGCTCTGAATACCTACTCCAGGATCCCTGGCCAATCTGGCCTGGAGGAAAATTGCTTCTTGTTGCTAAGCCTTAATGTCTAAGTATATTTTAGTGTCTATAAATGATTAGCATTGGAAATGTGCAAGATTTACTAACTTTATTTATTTACACACGACACATGTATCCGCCTTATACTGAATCAGAACCTCGGTCCACCAAGGTCAGTATTGTCTATTCAGACTGGCAGCGGCTCTCCAGGGTCTCAGGCAGAGGTCTTTCACATCACCTCCTTGCCTGGTGATTTACTTCATTTATACTCTGCCTTTCCCACCAATGAAGACTCAAGCTGGCTTACACTGTTCTCCTCCCTCCATTTTATCCTCACAACAAGCCTATGAGGTAGGTTAACCTGAGAGCATGTGACTGACCCAAGGTCACCCAACAGACGTCCAGGCCATTCAAACTGGGGGTCTCCAAGATTCCAGTCCAACACTTTAAATACTACACGGACACTAACAGTCATTTTTTAAAGATCAAACAGGTGTAATTCTTTTATTTATAATGCATTTACATATCCTACCTTTTTTCTGACATTGTGAGGACCCAAGAGGATTTTAAAATAATACCTTCCTTTCCCCCTTCAAAAAAGCCTGCATACCCCCTGGATTTTTTTAAAATCCCTTTTAGCTTTAAAAAACATTTAAAATGTGTTTTTACAGCTTGTAAAGACAATTTAGATTTCTTCTAAATTACACATACAGTGTTTATAGACTTGTCATAGAAAACAGTGAGATAAGCAGTCCATTTGGATCTGAGAAACAGTGTGTGTTTCTCAGACACACACACACACAGTTTCCTACACTCAATCTCTAACAGATCCAGACAATTCAAATACAATTACTCTTCAGCTGTCTCCTCCCATTTGGGCTTATTCCAAAACACACCATGCCTATATATTTGTCCTGTAAAATTCTA
The DNA here is from genome assembly GCF_029931775.1 of Euleptes europaea. Classification (NCBI taxonomy): domain Eukaryota; kingdom Metazoa; phylum Chordata; class Lepidosauria; order Squamata; family Sphaerodactylidae; genus Euleptes; species Euleptes europaea. The sequence goes on along the minus strand of NC_079327.1, from coordinate 1,423,592 downwards.
TTTCTTTCCCAGCATTTTTTATGCACTGATATTTTTTCCCTTGAGCATCATAAACTATATATTGCTGATGCATGTCTCGGTCTCAGATACCTTGACCTGTTTCTAAGCCTGCACTAGTAGCAACCTAACCACTGTAAAGCAGTTCCTATATATATACTTAATTTGACCTTGAGTTCCTTGTGGAATGATACCTGAAAGAGCAATCTTAGGGCCTCAGGGTAGTCTTATTTGTAGGATTTCACTCATACAGTGTGGGGTACTGGTTAAGAGTGGTGGTTTGGCACGGTGGACTCTAATCTGGAGAACCTGGAAAGGATCACCAGGGTCATCTAGTCCAACCCCCTGCACAATGCAGGGAATTCACAACTACCTCCCCCCCACACACCCAGTGACCTCTACTCCATGCCCAGAAGATGGCCAAGATTCCCCACTCCTCCACATGAGCAGTGGACGCTAATCTGGAGAACCGGGTTGGTTTCCCCACTCCTACACCTGAAGCCTGCTGGGTGACATTGGGCCAGTCACAGTTCTCTCCGAACTCTCTCAGCCCCACCTACCTCTCTACCTTTTTTAAGGAGAATCAAACCAGCTTACAATCACCTTCCCTTCCCCACAACAGACACCTTGTGAGGTAGGTGAGGCTGAGAGAGTTCGGAGAGAACTGTGACTAGTCCAAGGTCACCCAGCAGGCTTCATGTGGAGAAGTGGGGAATCGAACCCGGTTCACTAGATTAGAGTCCGCCGCTCATGTGGAGGAGTGGGGAATCGAACCGGGTTCTCCAGATCAGAGTCCGCCGCTCTTAAACACTACACCAAGCTGGCTCTCTGCCACTGACCCACAGCCCCACCCCAGGTGAGATGTGTCTTGTCATGGTCCTAGGCTACAATGTGAGGATGACGAACTTCTACCCTGAGCGTCATGGGCTAGGCATGGATCCAAACTGCACTATAATGCCTCTCTTTGTCAATTACCATCACGACAGGAATAATTATTTTGTAAAATTACTAAATACAGTCAGCAAGGTTTTTCTTTTTAAAAAAAAATAGAAAAACAGAAAGCACAATACTTGTAGTGATGACCAGTTTTGTGTCCCAATGGCCCTGGTGCAACATCCTTTTCTGGGATTCCTTGCTGTAATTATTGTGCAGGTAGAACAGGGAGGGGTGTGGGAGCCTCCAAATTCCTTTCAAAATAATTTAAATCTGAGCACGACTGATTAGTGTAAAAACTGTAGGCGGCGAGGAGGGTTGAGGGGAGTAATGCTAATTAGATCCTGCGGTTGGCATGATGGATTCAGATTATTTTAAAGATTGTTATTCCCCACCGCTCCAATTCATTAACAGCAGCAGGCAGCTGTCTGAGGACTTAAGTTTGGGATGGATTTTGAAGGGAAAAATAGCAGCTTTACTAATGGACTCCCTCACACAAAAGAATAGGAGTAAAAGAGCAGAGACCAACTTGGCTCGCGAGGGTATTCTGATGTGACATTTTCCAGTTTTACCCCTGGGAGAGGCTGAAGCATTCTGGTGTTGAATATCAAATAGCAGCATTGATCTCCCCAGACACACGCAAGGTTACGTGGGGCAGGGCTGCAGGGCTGAGATCCCGATACTGAAATATTCATGTGATGACGATAGGGATATTATTCAGATGAAGACCCGACTCAGTGATTACCACCCCAAAATATCAATCTATGTGCAATAGATCCTATAAAATGATTACCTGAAAAACAGTAAAATCACATTTATAATGGCGCACCGGAGTTAGGCCATTGCTAGAGTTAGCTGACGCCAATGTTTACCGGCACAGAGCATGAAGAAAACAGCCAAGGGGAAATGTTCAGAAGGTGACAAGCATAAATATTTATAGTGACTACCAAGATGACAGTGTATTATACAATAGCAGTCTCATGAAAGGACAGGATGTCATAATGTCATGCAACGCGGTGTCAGAAGAGGCAATCCATCTACAGTGCCAAGATGAGTACTGCATAATATATACAACTACAGGTCAGAGATGTCCTTCCCAGCTACGAGTGCCATATAGAAGAGGAGGGATGGCAAAGTGAGAAGAATTCAAGAACGCCCCCGACACTTCCCCAAGCTCCTGGTTAACCTTGTGTTATATAAACATATGAAGCTGCCTTATACTGAATCAGACCCTGGGTCCATCAAAGCCAGTATTGTCTACTCTGACCGGCAGCGGCTCTCCAGGGTCTCAGGCAGAGGTCTTTCCCGTCACCTGCTTGCCTGGTCCCTTTAACTGGAGATGCCGGGGATTGAACCTGGGAACTTCTGCATGCCAAGCAGATGCTCTATCACTCAGCCATGGCCCCTCTCCATGGCTCTCCAGGGTCTCAGGCAGAGGTCTTTCACATCACCTACTTGCCTCGTCCCTTTAATTGGAGATGTCGGGAATTGAACCTGGGACCTTCTGAATGCCAAGCAGATGGTCTACCACGGAGCCACAGCCCCTTCCCGACACTGATATCATTTTTAATTAAATGCTAGGTCTGAATCACTTTTATTTTCAGCTGCTAATTTTGTGGCTACACAGAATATGGAATTCCATCATCACCACCAATGGTGAATTCAAACCAACATGTGAAATTCGGTATCGCCACTTGCGCATTTGCAACCCTTGTCTCTATAGGCAACATTTTCTAATCCACTTACATTCCAACCATTTCACCAAAACCCCATATCTCCTCATTGCAACGCCAGCCCTGGCAGAAATGAGCACCTAGGGCATCCGTGTCAATTGAACAGGAGCAATTGAACAGGCTTCCTCGGGAGGTGGTGAGCTCTCCTTCCCTGGAGGTTTATAAGCAGAGTCCAGATGGCCATCTGACAGCAATGCTCATTCTATGACCTTAGGCAGATGATGAGAGGGAGAACATCCTGGCTATCTTCTGGGCAAGGAGTAGGGGTCACTGGGTGTGTGTGGGGGGGAGGTAGTTGCGAATTTCCTGCATTGTGCAGGGGGTTGGACTAGATGACCCTGGTGGTCCCTTCCGACTATGAGATGTGTGAGCCACGCTCTGCATATCTTTCTCACCTCTGAAAATCTGGGTAATTTTCTGTTACTTTTGTGGGGAAAGTCCTACTTTGTCCTTTGTTTATACTCTGAGTCTGAGGTGAACTCAAAACAGAAACTTGGTTTCCTGATACACTATAATTTCTAATAGCTCTACAGAAGAAGAAGAAGAAGAAGAAGAAGAAGAAGAAGAAGAAGAAGAAGAAGAAGAAGAAGAAGAAGAAGAAGAAGAAGAAGAAGAAGAAGAAGAAGAAGCGTGTTCCACTGAGGAACAGCTCTTAACTGTTAGAAAATTCTTCCTAATGTCTGGAAAGTGACATAAAGTCACAGCCAAGGTTTTCAAGGCAATAGATGTACAGAAGAAGAGTTGGTTTTTATATGCAGACTTTCTCTACCTTTTTAAGGAGAATCAAACTGGCTTACAATCCCCTTCCCTCTCCGTCCCCACAACAGACACCCTGGGAAGTAGGTGGGGCTGAGAGAGCTGTGACTAGCCCAAGGTACCAGCTGGATTCATGTGGAAGAGTGGCGAATTGAACCCGGTTCTCCAGATCAGAGCCCACCGCTCCAAGCCACCGCTATTAACCACTACACCAAGCTGGCTCTCTGCTACTCAACAACTCTGGTTTGGAGAGAAAGATGCCGGGGCCCGCACACAATCAAAGGAAAGATGTAGAAGCTTCCAGGAAGAGAATCTGCTGGAATCCTATGGGATAAGGAGATGAAAAGTTCGTTTGAAGTTAGTAGGGGTGAGGGAGGGCAGCAAAGAGAAGAAGATGGTTGCGAAGGGACCAGAGAAGGGGAGGGAAAAGGAAATCTCTCTCTCTATACCACAGATATGAATTAAAAAGAGAAGAGCCTGTGATTTAAAGACTTGGCTCCAACCCAATAAGTTAAAACGATTAATGCATTAATCCCCCACTTCCCCCCCTTTTGATCAGCTTCTATAAAAATAAATTTCCTTCCTATTTTCCTTTTGTGATTGGTGTGATTATGCATTAAGTAAAAACTTAATCTGTCTGGTTTAGTACTCTTAAAATAAACCTAGTAATGACCTTACTTGATTCATATATAGTGAAATAAGGAGCAGGGAAGGGACCTATTCCTGGATTTAGCTTTGTCCACTGACGATGGGCCCAAGGAACTTGAGCCAAGAGGTAAGGAAGGGGACATATGTTGGATGGCGTTAAGTACATTCGTAGGGTTGCCAGGTCCCTCTTTGCAACTGGTGGGAGGTTTGGGGGTGGAGCCTGAGGAGGGCAGGGTTTGGGGAGGGGAGGGACTTCAATGCCATAGAGTCCAATTGCCAAAGGCGGCCATTTTCTCCAGGTGAACTGATCTCTATTGGCTGGAGATCAGTTGTAATAGCAGGATATCTCCAGCTAGTACTTGGAGGTTGGCAACCCTACATTAGCTTGGTGGGTAACACGAGAGAGGCCTTTTCAGTGGCAGCCCGACCATTACGGAACAACCTTCCCAAGGAAATGGGCTTTTCATCTTTAGGAGGCAGCTGAAGATGGCTTTATTTAGGAACAGATTTGGTTAAGTTTACTAAGTTTACTGTCCTTCAGTGTTACTACTCTGAAGATGCCTGCCACAGTTGCTGGCGAAACGTCAGGAAAGAAAATTCCAAGACCACGGTTACACAGCCCGGATAACCTACAAGAACCAATGAACTCTGACCGTGAAAGCCTTCGACAATATTTTACTAACTCTCCTCTTCAAAGTAATAAAGTTTAACTTGATTTCCAAATATCTTGGTAAGTCCTATTGTGACTGTATGAGGCTCCGTCCAAACAATGTGCTTCCTTCTTTTTTGGCTACAAATTTTCTAGTTTTGACCTTTTTTTTAAACTTCTCGGCAAAAATTTAATTACAAATGCTAAGGTAGCATTACATGCAGACGTTTGCAGCTCTTTCAAGTACTGGATATATTTGCAATATGACTTGTAGAAAATGAAGACATTGATACTACTGAATTCCACAAAGGTGCCAAATAGTACACATGAACACATTAAGCTGCCTTCTACTGAATCAGACCCTTGGTCCATCAAAGTCAGTGTGGTCTACTCAGACTGGCAGCAGCTCTCCAGGGTCTCAAGCTGAGGTCTTTCACATCACCTACTTGCCTAGTCCCTTTAACTGGAGATGCCGGGGATTGAACCAGGTACCTTCTGTATGCCAAGCAGATGCTCTCTCACTGAGCCACAGCCCCTCCCATACATTTATTTGTTTCAGAGATTTCTACTGCTTGAGGCAGTAACTAAACTATAACTAAAATAGTAAATTATGCTGACTAAATCATAAAACATGCATTCATGTTGTCATAGCAGTAAAAGTAAGTATTGCATATATTTGGATTTCCCACAAATTCCCAACACCCTCTTTCCCAAATTTTTTCCCCACGGCTTCAAAATTTCAGGAAATTTGATGATTCTGTGTTCCACATGCTATCTTTTTCCTAGAAACAAATGGGTTTGGATTATATGTGGTCTCTATGCATAAACAGTGGTGGGGGAGGGGCACAGGGATTGGGCCCTATCATTCTTGGTTTGTGTGCGCTCATGAATGCCTGGAAATGCTTGGAGCAGAGAAAGAGGCTCTTTTTATCCCACTTAATTTCTTATTTTAAGATGCTTCCAGGACAGCAAAGTCCACCCTGATCTTGTCAGATCTTGGAAGCTAAGCAGGATTGGCCCTGGTTAGCATTTGGATGGGAGACCGCAGAGGAAGTTGAGGGTTGTTATGCATAAGCAGGCAATAGCAAACCACCTCTGAACGTCTCTTGCCTTGAAAACCCCTTGCTGGGGTCGCCATAAGTCTGGGAAGATAAGCAGGGTTGGCCCTGGTTAATATTCGGATGGGAGACCACCAAGGAAGTCCAGGGTTGCTATGCAAAGGAAGGCAATAGCAAAGCACCTCTGAACTTCTCTTGCCATACAAGGTTGCCATACGTTTGCTGTGACTTGATGGCATTTTCCACCACCACTGGAACCTCTGTTGCTTTTCTGCGATATGTTCTCATAAGACCATGTCAGATCTCTCCCTCCAGTTCGTTCTCAAATTCTACTTTCTCTGCTTTCATTGGTTTTCCCCCCTCTGCTTTTTTTTGGAAATTACATTTGGAGAATGTTGGGTGTTTCGAGATAATAAAAAACAAACTTGGTAGGATCTTTGCAAAGTATGGAAACATTCACCCCTTGTAATTGATGTAATTGTCAATGATTTGTAAAACAAATGAAGAAGATTTCCCACATGATACAATTACATCGAACTATTTCTTTAAAAGGTTAATTCATCAGATGGGAATATTTTACTTGTACTCGGAAATTATATGAACATTTTCCTCAAGTCCTCAAGTGCCCTTAATCAAACAAGAAGTGCTTTTGCCTTTCTTCAGCTGAGAAAGGGAACTGTTTGGGGACCATCTCATGAGGCGATTAATAAGGGAACAAAATGCCTCTATATTTTGTTTTATTTTAAATATTATCTTTCTAATGTCTTAAACCCATAGTTCTGCAGCTGTAAGGAAAGCCTTCTTAAGGAGCTGCCAGCATTTACCTCGAGAAAAGCTCTCTTAGGGCCCATTTGAATTGACCCAAGGATAGCCAGTTCACTACAGACTAAAGACATCAGGCAGGATCTCAAGATCTTGGGTATGCCCAATTGGAATTTTAGATTAATCCTCTCTGGATTACCTGGACTCCAAACAGAGGAGCTCTACTATTGGCCCAATTAAGTGCAAAGCTAGAAGCCATGATGGTATTGGACCAAAAGTGTATGATCTGGCTTCCTATTGGTGGTTTGAATTTTTGGTGAGCAAAGGATGATTTATAACCAGGACTGGTGAAAGTCCAACTTTGGTGATAAGGAAGAGAAGAATGATGGGTATTAGGTGAGGTAACAGGGGACATAGGGTTGCCAACCTCCAGGTACTAGCTGGAGATCTCCTGCTATTACAACTGATCTCCAGCCGATAGAGATCAGTTCACCTGGAGAAAATGGCCGCTTCGGCAATTGGACTCTATGGCATTGAAGTCCCTCCCCTCCCCAAACCCTGCCTTCCTCAGGCTCTGCCCCAAAACCTCTCGTCAGTGGCGAAGAGGGACCCTGGCAACCCTAAGGGGACAGAAGAATGACGGGGGGGGGGGTGACTGAATTGCCTGGGGGGCAGACCAGTAAAGGTTGGCTTGACAAAGGCCAGGGGTTCCTTGCTGAGCTTATGACTGACTTATCAAAGAAGATTACATTGCGAGAGAAATTTGGAGATCTTTGGTTCTCGGGCTCTTGCAAATCTGGGTAATTGATTATGGCCGTGGTCTGAGATGCACTGGAGGGTGGAAAAGGAACCTTGGTTAAGGGTCTCTCGCTGAAGTTCTCTTCAGGCCATTTACTTCCCCCTTGAAAGCGCCAAGGAAAATACCTGTCTTAATTGAGAAACCCTGCTTTGATATCAAAACTAAATGTGTTTCCCCACGCCCTTGACATCTGTAGGCCAAAGGATCTTGGGGCACCACTGACCCAGGTCTCAGTGGAGGGTGGGGGATAGCACCCTGGCAGCAATAGGGGCAACCCAAGAAATACCAGGCAGGGGATTCAGTTGGCCTCAGAACCCACCACTGGCCAGAAGAGGGAATGGCAGGGTCAGCTGCTCTTCCCCGTCCTGGACCACTTCTCCTTCACGCGAACTTCACAGCAAGGACAGGAATCTGCTTTAGTAAGTCCTATGCAGTTATCATTTCCAGCAGCAGCATCAGAGTGAAAGTAGGCGGGTATGGGCTGGTACAAAATTGCCAGGTCCCTCTTCTCCACAGAAGAGGGTGGGAGGTTTTTGGGGTGGAGCCTGAGGAGGGCGGGGTTTGGGGATGGGAGGGACTTCAATGCCATAGAGTCCAATTGCCAAAGCGGCCATTTTCTCCAGGTGATCTGATCTCTTATTGGCTGGAGATCAGTTGTAATAGCAGGAGATCTCCAGCTACTACCTGGAGGTTGGCAACCCTATACAAAATATTGGTAAGAAAGTGGCCACAGAGTTACCTCTCATCTTCAAGACCCCTGAGAAAAGACAGTACCAATAAAAATACAAGTTACTTTCTCCCAGAGTAGTATCTAGACACAAAATAAATATAACTGTATAGTTCTGCCAAGAGGTAATTAATTTAATTATCTTCTGAGTTCCTTCGGGCCCACTGCAGCTTGAAAAAGCCATCCTGTCTTTAATTCCTGACTTCCTGAGTTTGCTCCTTTGCCCGGGAGCTACTGTGAGGCAGACAGAGAGGGCAACCTTCAAGCACAGGACTGGACAGCCAATGCTCAGGTGGGGGAGTTATTCCACCTGCTGGAAAAAACATTTCCCGTGGGCTGCAATCGCTCCTCGCAGTCCCCCTCCTCTCCCTACTAGTGGTAGAACGAAGCATGCACAGAAAGAAATACTTAGCTGCTGACCGGGAAAGGCCTTTCTGAAGCAACATTTTTCACTCCCACAAGACCTCTTTCAATGCTGTTACCAAACAGTATCACTCCTGCGTGCAACTTTGGTCTGCATTGCCAAAGGAGATGAGGATCTCACAGCCCCCAAAGAATAAAAAGGTATGAGAGCTGGACAGAAATACAGTTTTCTCCTTTGAGGAGTTACCACTGCAGGAATTTATTTATCCCCCCCCCATCTTGTAACGCTAATAAGTCCCGTTTAATCAGCTGACTTAGCCCCTCGCCACCAGAAATTATGTCATTTTTATTGTGGCTTTTAAAATAATGTTTTATTTATATTGTAAGCAGCCTTGAGTTCCACAAGGGAGAAAGGCAGCTAACAAATGTTTCAAATGAATGAATGAATGAATGAATGAATGAATGAAGGAAGGAAGGAAGGAAGGAAGGAAGGAAGGAAGGAAGGAAGGAAGGACGAAAGAAAGAAAGAAAGAAAGAAAGAAAGAAAGAAAGAAAGAAAGAAAGAGTTAATACCCATTGCCCTTCTTTACAGTTTTGAACACAGTTTTGAACTCTGGGTAGAAGGCCCACAATGTCTCTTAACAAACTATGAGTATTGTCCTTAAAGTGGCAAAGGGCTCCTATAGACAAATAACTCTTCCCTTATAAATGCTAACTTTTTAAAGAATATAAAAAACTAATAAATCACTAGCAAAACATGAGATGAAATTCCACTAAAACCAATGCAGCATATTTATTTAGTTACAATCTTATCTTACTTTCCTCTTTGCCTTTGGACAATTCAAAATGCTTATTTTTATTTCCACATAGTTGTCATTCCTCCAAATGCTTAGAGTCCTCTCAGAGTACAATCCCTGGGAGTAGGCTCCATTGAATATACTGAGAAGGAGTCTGAATAGACTTGATTAGGATGTCTCTTCTAGCTACCTACCACATACTGCTATCACTAATGTGGTTGTAGTGTTATGTTTGTGAAATGCACAAAAAGGTTCCCATCAGATACGGTACTATTACATTAAACAGATCTAACCTCTTTGCTTTGAGCGGAATAGCAATCAGTAGTTATCCTAGATGGATAATTTTTTATTTACATTATTTATGGTCTGCCTAGAAGTACTTAGGCATCTGGCGCTTAAAAGGCAATTCAAATTAAAGTAATAAATTAAGAAGCTTTAAGGATATTTAGATTTTTAGCTGGTGTATTATTACCACCTATACAACAACTTGTAACCATTTCCACATACAGCTACATTCAATAAAGCATTTGCAATATTTTTACGCAACTTGAGCTAGGCAACTTCAGTAATAGTTACAGATAAATCTTTCCCGCACTGTTCATTCTTACAATTCTTGGGGTTTCTTGTCTCAGCGTGTGATATAATTTACCTTTGTCTTATGTTCTTACCTAATAGACCTTTCTACATTAATAACTCAGTTTCCGTCAAGCTTCTAAAGATGTTCATAGAATCATAGAAACATAGATTTGGGAGGGACCTCCAGAATCATCTAGTACAACCTGTTGCACAATGAAGGAAATTTACAACTCCCTCCCTCCAAAGGTTTGTGTGTGTGTGTGTGTAAAGTACTGCAGTCTGACAAAAGTGCCATCAAGTCCTGACTTATGGTGACCCCATAAGGTTTTCAAGGCAAGAGACGTTCAGAGGCATTGCCTGCCTCCATGTGGACTAAGAGAGTTCTGAGAGAACTGTGACTGGCCCAAGGTCGCCCAGCAGGCTTCACATGGAGGAGTGGGGAATCAAACCTGGTTCTCCAGATTAGAATCCGGTGCTCATGTGGAGGAGTGGGGAATCAAACCCGGTTTTCCAGATTAGAGTCCACCACTCTTAACCACTATGCCACGCTGGCTCCCATGTTGATGAGCATGAGATGGTGTATATGCGATGGCGTCTATGAAGAGACTGAACACATGCTATATAAAAATGCTTATTATAGCTTCGGCTTGGAATTTGTCAAGAGGAAGATGCATGAAATACATGACAATATTATAATTCATTTCTGCGACATAATATTTTCCCATAATATGACACCAAAACTTTCTACTTGGGGCACAATCCTGCAATTTTACTTTCTCAGCAATTTCACTGGGAAAGATTTAAACAAGAGCGGAACCCCTTTCTAAAAAAAACACACACAAAAATCAATGGGATTTCAATGCGCTTATGTTTAGATCTATCGGGCCCCTATGGTCTCTCACGCACTGCTCCTAAGGATGCATGTATGCCAGATCAATAAATCCATGCTCAGGAGGTGGTGGTGGCAGTGTTGTCATGGATGGGCTTTTTTGGACCCTTCCTGGATGCAGATAAATGGGCATAAATCTTCAACAGCAAGCCAAATCTCACCTTTTTCCATTCCATTCCATTCCATTCCATTCCAAACACGGCTATTGCTAACTTAATGATCATGTTTGTGAAGAATGAAGCAATATCTTGTTGGGGAGAGATACAACTGTTTCTTTTCTGGTACTCTGGAATGTTATTTTGTAAAAACTGCTATATCATTATTCCCCAATATTTTTATGAACTGTTTTAATTCCAGCACTACACTGTTAATTGTGTTCAAGCTGAAGCCCCCAAAACATATTTTAGCACCTTGTCAAAATGAGAGACTAAGAGTGTCGATAAAAATGACACTAAAATAAATGTAAATTTAGATTGCTGTCACAAGCGGCTGCTGGCTTTTGTGAAGATGCTAGGTTGCTATAGAGCTTTCCATAGCAACCTTGCATCTTATTATATAAATAATCCCCTTGGTGTCCTTAAAGCCTGCTAAGAAAACAGGATTAAATCTATTCTCATATGTAATGATCCCACATTAAACCTTATCAGGATGAAAAACCCAGAAAACATAATAAAATGTAATCTAGATAATAGCTTTTTCTGGCAGTTCAAAGGCATCAAAGTGCCGCGGTTTGCAGTGAGGCAGCCGTCGTTCCAGAGCCTTTACTGAAGACGTCTCCTTGAAAGTTCCATTTCCTTCTTCTTTAAAATAAAAGGTTGACAACCCCTTTGTTGCTGTGATGAATAAGTATGACAGCGTCCTCTGATATGCTGAAGTCAGGGAAACTTTGCTAGAGGATACGATCACCTCCAACATTTCAGAGTTGCAAATGCAGAGGGCCTACAGATGTGTAGGGAGCACTGACAGACAGCCTGGGGTGCGGGGCGGGAGGATGATGTTTACCATGCTTCCAATTACCAGAAAAGATCAAGAGGTTATTTGAATTTAAGGTATGAAGGTAGCATCTTTTAAGTGATGCTATGAGAGAAAAGTTCGCTTCTTCAATTCTACCTTTCATCCATCAAGGAAGTCCAGATGGTATCCCTGGTGGTCTCCTGTCTTAAGTGCTAACCAGAGAGGCAGCCCTGCTTAGCTTCAATCCTGTTGCAATATTATGGGCCTTAAGACCACGTTCTGGGACCACAGTAAAGTTAAACAACCATGCAAGGTGGAAATAGAAGAAGACAGTTTACAGGCAAATAGCCAATTCAGCAGTTTTGAACAAGTAGTTTGGTAACTGACTCTGGAAACTGAGTCAAGTTTTGTAGTTCTCATCATGCATATTCTGAAGGAAGGAAGGAAGGAAGGAAGGAAGGAAGGAAGGAAGGAAGGAAGGAAGGAAGGAAGGAAGGAAGGAAGGAAGGAAGGAAGGAAGGAAGGAAGGAAGGAAGAAAGAAAGAAAGAAAGAAAGAAAGAAAGAAAGAAAGAAAGAAAGAAAGAAAGAAAGAAAGAAAGAAAGAAAGAAAGAAAGAAAGATCCAGTATGGTGTAGTGGTTGAGGTGTTGGACTAGGATCTGAGAAGCCCAGGTTCAAATCCCCACTCTACCATGGAAACTTGCTGGGTCACCACGGGCCAGTGACACACTCTCAGCCCTGACCCTGGCTAGTATTTGGATGGGAGACCTCCAAGGAATACCAGGGGTGTGACATGGAGGCAGGCAATAGGAAACCACCTCTGAACGTCTCTTGCCTTGAAAACCCTATGGGGTTGCCATTAGTCAGATGTGACTTGATGGCAAAGAGAGACAGAGAAAGAGAGAGAACAAGAGAGCAATACATTCAGTCATGTGCAGAAATTTCCCCCCTCTCAGGACCAGCTGACTATAAATAAAAGTTTCTGTTCCAAGTATACACAAGTCCCAGCATCTTTGCTCTCAAAAATTGAGACTCTTTACAAGTCTCAGGTACAAAAGATTGGTTAAAAGGTAGTACCGTAGGGCCAAACTACACGATATATTTCCATTTCCCCTCAGCCACGGGGCAGCTGCAGGGAACTTACCCACATCAAAGAAACTTTATTAGGCTTTCGCTACAAACACTAAATGATCTAAAAATGTACTTACCCAAGTGCCGCAGGGCCCAATTTGGATCAGCATGGTGGTGGCGGGGGGGGGGGAGGGGCTCCATCCTTCCACAAGCACAACGGCACTCGCTCCGCTGTCATTTCCACTCACACGTCACTGGGTGTTGTTTTCCAAAAATCAGTAAAAGATTTCCAACTGCCTGAGAAAACAGGTCCTCACTGTCTTCCATCTTTCAACCTCACCTTTTTGCTTAGTTTGGACAACATCACTACTTTCCACTGTTTAACAGTTAGCATTTTTCCAGTTTTGTCCAAAATCACCATGCCAGAAGCAGTAAAATGGTATTCTTGATCTTTGTCTCTCTTTCTCACACGCACATTAGTGTAAATATCCTAGTAATAGAATTTTAGGGTTTTTGGGAGGGAATATTTATCACCCCTTTAATTTCAGTAACTATCGTTTGCCAAAATTCCTGGATGGCTGTAGAAATCCATCAAATACACATATAATTTGTTGATTATATTCCATACTCCCAATATTTATGGTTGTTAATGTTATAAATGTTAAGTTTGTGAGAAGTATCACAAATGAATCATATTTTTTTAAAAAAATCTTATCACTAAAAAGTGAAAGATTTGCTGACGCTGAGGAAAAACCACTTTTCACTCAGTATCCTTAATATTGTTATTACGCATGTCTTCACATTTCTGACAAAATTTGGTTCTGTTCCTGTTCCTATTACCAACAAACTTATCAGAAATGTGCCAAAAGCCCTTTTGTTTCTCTTTCACAGTATACAAACAATACCCCTGATTTTCTCTCAAATGAACAGCTTAATTCTGTAATTTAAAATATTGAAACCACTTTATACTAGCATGGATCCACTGGAGTTTTCCCAATGTTTTCACCTCCTCCCTCTTATATCACCCCAAAATACCCTCTGAAAAGCTGTTCTTGGGGGATGGGGGACCCCCCCCAATGAATTTCAGGAAGCATTTCAGGCTGTTGTGGGAGAGGGGAGACAAGAATGCCACAATCGGTGGGTGGAAATCCTTCTGCCTGTGGAAAAAACTCCAGTGGATCCAAGCTGTTATCCTTCTTATCTCTCAGTTCTTCAAGACGACGACAGTCTTTCCTTCATCAACCTGCTTCATTATGATGTTAAAAGAGTTGTTTCTGAGGCTGTAAATTGCATCCCTTTATATGACTGAGAGGCCTACTGCACCCAGAATGCAAAACGTCTTCCATATCCTTTCTAAACGGTTCATTCCATCCCTTTCGCACCTCATTTCCCCCGTTTAAGGGTGAGACCGTTTTGGAATCGTCTAATTGCCATTGTATCCAAAACCACTTTTACAACGATGCCTTTGTTTTCTCCGTTTCCATGATGTCTTCTCCGTGGGTGCGTATATGTAAACAACGCTTTGGGGACTCCCATGGTCTACGCCCACTTTTCCCCATCTGTCCCATGGATCATCCGGACTCCTCCCCTCCTCCCCCTCCTCTTGAGTTCCTTCGTCTCCAGGCAGCCATTTGGCTTCCTTCCGTCTCCCCCCACCCAATCTACTGAGCCTGACATAGGGACTTTGGGACCGTTGAAACAAAGAGCCAATTTTAGCACTGAGCGCTGCTGACTTGTTTCCCAAGGTTGTTCAGGGGGTTGGCACAGGCTCGTTGCCAATTGTTTCGCAACATTCCTGGAGCATAATATTGTCGAAGGCTTTCACGGTCAGAGTTCATTGGTTCTCGTAGGTTATCCGGGCTGTGTGACCGTGGTCTTGGTATTTTCTTTCCTGACGTTTCACCAGCAGCTGTGGCCGGCATCTTCAGAGGAGTAACACTGAAGGACGGTGTCTCTCAGTGTCAAGTGTGTAGGAAGAGTAACATATAGTCAGAAAGGGGTTGGGTTTGAGCTGAATCATTGTCCAGCTCAAACCCAACCCCTTTCTGACTATATATTACTCTTCCTACACACTTGACACTGAGAGACACCGTCCTTCAGTGTTACTCCTCTGAAGATGCCGGCCACAGCTGCTGGCGAAACGTCAGGAAAGAAAATACCAAGACCACGGTTACACAGCCCGGATAACCTACAAGATTCCTGGAACATGTTCCACAAAAGAAGGCTCAGGAGCTCCCCTGCAAGAAAGTTTGCTCTCCTCAAGGAAACAGCCTGCGTCTCGAAGCTGGGAAGAGCAGCACGTGGGTGTGCACCCCCTTCCCGTTTACTCTACATGGGTTCTTGCAGCTTCGGCTGTGGCACTCCGGGCAGCGGAGGCAGTCCCACTACAGCGCACTCTGGGTGTGGATGACCTGCGCCTCTCCTTGCCATGATCTGGAGCTGTTGAGCGGAGCTCCCGTCACTCGGCCAGCCCAGAGTGCGTCGCAGTGGGACCGCCTCCACTGCCTGGTGCAGTCCGTCTCCTCCTCCTCCTCGGAGGGGCCTTGAGTTGGCGGGTGGGTGGGCGGCGGCTCTGGTGCTCATTCCCACATTCATTCCCATGCTACACTAGCCACCTGAGCTTTCGAGAGCAGGGAGATGCAGCACTCCCCCACACCCTCTGCATGGTTGTAGCGCGATCGGTCTAAACTAGTTTGGGAACAGAGGATATGGCGCCAAAACAACTCAAGTGCGTTGGGGAATTTGGAATACGCTTCCAACACGTAGGGACTGAAGACTCACATATATCGCTTGAGGAGCTTGGTGCAGTAACCTTTTCAGATGGTGTAAGTTGGTTACTTCAGACTGGGCACAATGCTGAAAGCCACGTATGCAAACTTCAGGAGGGATCCATGCGTTGTTTGAGAGCCAGCACGGTGTAGCGGTTAAGAGCGGTGGACTCTAATCTGGAGAACTGGGTTTGATTCCCCACTTCTCCACATGAGCAGTTGATTCTAATCTGGAGAACTAGGTTTGATTCCCCATTCTTCCACATGAGCGGTGGACTCTAATCTGGAGAACCAGGTTTGTTCCCTACTCCTCCACATAAAAAGCCATCTGGGTGACCTTGGGCCAGTCTCTCCGAACTCTCTCAGCCCCACCTACCTCACAAGGTGTCTCCTGTGGGGAGGAGAAGCCGCTTTGTAAGCCGCTTTGAGACTCCTTAAGTTAGAGAAAATTGGAATATAAAAACCAACTCTTCTTCTTTTTCTTCTTCTTTCTGTGTTGTTGGTGATTGTTGGCACACTGTTCATTGGTATTTTGAGAAGAGGGCAGCTGCAGTAGATTCTGGAGAGAGTAAAGTACGTGATTTCCAGATCAAGTAATGGGATGGAAGGATGATTCACATTTGCTGCATAAGAAATGGCTTTTTGAAATAATCTCATGAATACATCCACGTGAAAACCGTTTAGGAAACTGATTTTAATAACACTGCAGAGTAAATCAAGTTAAAAATCATAGGGAAAGTTTGTGTAGAAACATAATTTATACTCCAGCATCACAACCGGATTCTAAACACGGAAGAGTTTTATCAGAATTTATCCTTGCAGATCCATCACTGAGGATCCCATGAATAAGATCTTATATTCATGCTGTATTCAGCTAAAGAGAACAATCCTTGCAAACAGCAGCCCAGCATTTCTTTTCTGTATGAATCTAGTCACATGGTGATTACCAAAAGCCATTATGTCAGGGTTGAGAGACCTCTGGCCAACATTCCACTGGCAGGGTCCTTCTTAAAGTGAGTAATTAAGTTTTTAGAATAATAAGCTTCCAAGTGAATCCACTTGGATCGAGGAAGCAGAACAACATCCTGTTTTTGAACAGAACGTCCTATCCTTCAAAAATTGTGCTCCAACATTAGAAGAAGAAAAAACTCCGAAGAATGAAACTGACCAATCCTCCTGGGCATTACTATGCTGCTCTGCTGAAGTTTTCTAATAGGAAATGCAAGTACATGATATCACTTGGATTCTTCCCTGTCTCCCAAAGTTGTTGCTTAATAGGAAACTAAAGTTTGGCATTCTTCGTTCTTCATAAAAACATGTCAGCTTACACGATCAATCCATTTTCTGCTAGATGTTTACGGATCAGTTGTTTTATTATTTTGTTGCAGTATCTTCACATCAAATTAACATATCTGAAATTCAATGGTTTGTTTGACTCCTGCTTTATATTTGTTTTTCTCCAATCTTGTGGGGGGGACTATGAATTAATTTCCATATATTACACCCAGAATTTCAGAGATATTTTTTAATAACTCCTTTAGAATCAACATGAATGCACTTAAGACTTCCAATTATTCTTTTTGCATCTATGGGATTGTCCTGGCACATTTCCCAATCCTTATTTTCTCAGCTGTGCTACTTTCCATTATTTGCAATACAAAAATAGTGAATTTATAGCCACCATTTTTATCCTCTGCCAGTTTCACTCATCCTCAGCTGAGAAATAATCCTAAAATATCTTTGTTTCTAACTTTTACTTTTGCTTATTTTTTAAACAATTGCTTCAGTATATTCACACTATATCTCCAATACTCATACTTGAACTTTTACAACTTGTTCTTTTCTTTTTCAGGTTGAAACATTGAAAGCACCCTGTGAAGTCACTCTGACTTTCTGCTCGCTGTTTAGGACAGCTTTTCAAGGGGGTCTGCAGTACAAGTTCCTTAAAAAAAAGCCCCCCTTTTTTATTTTGCTCTGTAGACTAAAGGCCAAATGTCTCCATTTCATTGCTCTCTTTTCCCTTTATTTTCTCGGGGTCCCAAAATCTACAATTTCATGACTGTTTCCCCTCAAAGTGCCTTCCACCTTCAGTTTCCTCATCAGCTCTTTTCCCTGGAGCAAAACCAAATCAGAAATAGCTGAGCCTTTAGCTTCTTCTTGTGAAAGAGCATATATGGCTCTAAGACCATTTCAGGCATCCTGGAATTCTGCTCCATACTATCTCCAGAAGATAAACGGATGTAGCGCACCAGGTTGTACTCTTTGGATACTTGTATTACATTTAAAATATTTTGTCTACTTGATGTTTCTAAGTTGATGTCCTGTAGTGCTCTATCTCATCTAAGAGCCAGCATGATGTGGTGGTTAAGAGCGGTGGTTTGGAGCAGTGGACTCTGATCTGGAGAACCGGGTTTGATTCCCCACTCCTCCACATGAGCGGCGGAGGTTAATCTGGTGAACTGGATTTGTTTCCCCACTGCTACACACGAAGCCAGCTGGGTGACCTTGGGCCAGTCACAGCACTCTTAGAACTCTCTCAGCCCCACCTACCTCCCAGGGTGTCTATTGCAGGGAGGGGAAGGGAAGGTGATTGTAAGCCGGTTTGATTCTTCCTTAAGTGGGAGAGAAAGTCAGCATATAAAAACCAACTCTTCTTCTTCTCCTTTTACACCCAGGTACAAAGTCCAAAATTGCTGTTTCCTAATTGTGACTATAAGTGTATTCTCTATTTTAATGAACAGTGCTTTACTCCTAGAACAGGTTGTACCCCTCAATATTGTTTCTCCAGTTTAGAGGAGTTATGCCATCACATTCCAAAAAAGGCAAGTAGTTAACTTGAGTTGCCTTTGCTTAGAATAAGTTCTAAGCCCTGTTGCTTTCCTCCACTCTCATTACATTAGGGTTTTTTTTGGTGACTATTAGATGATTTATAGAAGAGAAACATGCTTTTAGCAGATGTGTACTGTTTTGAAATGATGCTTGTTTTTAAGGAAGTGAACATCAGATACCTTTGACATATCCAGAAGGGTACAGAGTTTCTCTGTTGCTATCTCCAGGTCTCTCTGAAAAGGTGTCTGGCCAAAATACCAATGGGGACCTTGGTCCAGTAGAAGAAGAAGAGTTGGTTTTTATATGCCGACTTTCTCTACCACTTAAGGGAGAATCAAACCAGCTTACAATCTCCTTCCCTTCCCCTCCCCACAACAGACACCCTGTGAGGTAGGTGGGGCTGAGAGAGCTCCAAGAGAGCTGTGACTAGCCCAAGGTCACCCAGCTGGCTTCATGTGTAGGAGTGGGGAAACAAATCCAGTTCATCAGATTAGATCAGCCGATCATGTGGAGGAGTGGGGAATCAAACCTTGTTCTCCAGATTAGAGTCCACCACTCCAAACCACCGCTCTTAACCACTACACCACACCACTACACCAGTATTGGTCATTTATATTAAATGAATATCAACTGTGTATAAGAATTTTGTAACAGATAATTTTATGTATAGCCTGTAATACAGGCCCTGTGTTTTTAACAATTTTATAGTTGTCAGACTTATTACCAACACGGAAAATAAAATAAAAAATAAAATAAAAAATAAAAAAGGAAGGCTATGATTCCAACCTACTGTCAGACTTCAGTACCTTGTTGCATTTCAGCAATAGTAAACTTCACTCCAGACGGTGCAGAGAGTTTAAAGTCTTATTAAGAAAATAAACGGGTTCAGGATATCTTACAAACTTAAGGTTGGAATACGGATTGGGGAAACAGTGGTCAACTTTATAGGGAACATACAATACAATTGATTACATCGGCGGTAGGACATGAAAGGGTGCAGCAGAGTTGTTTTGAATATAAAAGGATACAAGGTGACAGTAAGGAAATGTTCGCAGGTGATTGCCCTCTACTAAACCTCCTGGTGAGATTGACTAGCAAGCGGCCCGGCGATCACTGGGCTCCCAGGCATTTGTTCTGCGGCGCCGCCAGAGATCTCACCTGGATCTCTATTGAATCGCTAATGCAAGGCGATCAAAGGAAAGAGAACGGGGTGGGAAGGAGACACAGAGTCTGCTTATCCGGGGCTCGACTGGACACCCTCGCTGACAATAGTGTACAGCTTGTAATAAATATAATTATTTTGTTATAGTTTACGGTTTCTAGCTCGATCTTTGAAGCTCCCTCTACTTATCTGGTTGAGTTTCCGCCCTTTTTGTTGTTGTTGTTTGACTATGGATGCATCACCAGCTCATAACTGTGTGCCACTCAAAGACTCTAGATGTTGTTGCCATGGCTTCAAATCTGGGACAAGTGTAAGTACGGACAGCTCACTGACTTCTGGCTAAAGATAATGTTTGTCACAGGAAAAAGCTAGGAATATAACGCATAATTGATGGGTTATTCCACCTTTAATGAAAGAGAAACCATATTCTTGCTTGCTATTTGATCTCTGGATAAAGATGACAATGAATCAGTGAAAGGTGGGTGGCTGAGAATTTTGAAGAACGAGTAGATGGTATTAACTCAAACACATGCAAAGAAATGCCTTCATCAAGAAGGTTAGCATTTACCACAAAAAAGACCCTGGACATGAATGGAATGAGAAATATCTACATCATGAGTGAAGGGAAGTTGCCAGACACAAGGAAACTCCACAACCTGTTAAAAAATCATGTCAACAAAATGAAGATATAGCCATTTCCTGAATTCAGGAAGCAAAAAAGCATCAGTTTTATTTCTTCTGTACAAGAGTTTCTGGGAGAAATGCATGCAAATCGATCTGTCCCAGTGACTCTATGCAAAAGCAGATACAATACGTCTATTCACAAGTGAGGAAAAGTAAGCTAAAGGGATGCTGTTGCCATGGATGCAGAAGACTCAGATGTTGTTCTTGTAGCGTATGTGTCATATTAAATTCTTGGCCATCAAACAGAAGAAAGATATTTGTGATTGTAAGAAACTTTTGCTTGAAGGAAATGGTTCAAATTATTCTTCTGCTTCACACAGAAGTAGTTTCTACACAGAAGTAGTTTCCAGTTCTTGTTTTTTTGGGGCATGGCAGCAAGGTCAAGGTATAGAGAAATAATCAAAAGCCAAAAGGTTTTTGAGAAATTGCCATCAGACACGCCTGGAGACCAAGCCCTATGAAGAGAGGCTGAGGGAGCTGGGAATGATCAGTCTGGAGAAGAGGAGGTTGAGGGGGGACAGGATTGCTCTCTCTAAGTATTTGAAGGGCTGTCACTTAGAGGAGGGCAGGGAGCTGTTCCCGTGGGCAGCAGAGGATAGGACTTGCAATAATGGGTTTGAATTGTGGGAAGAAAGGTACCGACCGGGTATTAGGAAAACATTTTTTACAGTAAAAGTTGTTTGACAGTGGAATCGGCTGCCAGTGCCTAGGGGTGTGGAGAGCTCCCCCTCACTAGCAGTCTTTAATCAGAGACTGGACAAGCACTTGTCAGGGATGCTCTAGGCTGATCCCACATTAAGCAGAGGGCTGGACTAGATGGCCCCTATGGCCCCTTCCAACTCTATGATTCTATGAAGGCAACCGAAGCAGAAAATGGAGAAGAAATCTGCACAGATATTACCTCCTGACTGACCATCAAGACCTGAAGGTGAATGGGTGAACTACCAGGTGTATATCCAGTTTTGCTATGACTCTCCCTATGCTCCACCCTCAACAACAGACCCATGCTGATGGCAGATGTCTGCCAATCCATAAAACAATGTCACTTTTTCAGAGATGATACTGTTCGTGGGAACTCTACAATTAAATGTGCTGGTGTGAATTCTGATAGTGAGTCAGAATCGGATTATAACCAGGAATCAAACTCATTGTCAACTGATTTCCATGACCTTGAAAGGCCTCCAATTAGACAATACAGGTGGCATAATTCAAGTATCACACAATGGTGTCTACCATGTTTAGAGGGTTTTGGAGGACATCTTGGACCTGAACTGTAGCAGCAAGTTCCATCACATTTTGAGAGGATTACCTCATTTCATTAATTTTTGAATGTGTTTCTCGTGTCGAAACCACACCCAGAAAATGGGTAAGAGATCTATATAATTTTACCATATTAATGTTTCTGATCAGATTCAGACACCTTTATTGGCATAGTAAAATAGCAATAAGGGAACATAAATACAGGCACCCGCAAGGATGTTTCTGATCAATGAAACAACAGCCTATTCTCTCCAGGATCAGAGGAGCATGCCTAATATATTAGGTGCTTTGGATCACAGGCAGGACAATGCTGCTGCAGTCGTCTGCTGCAGTCAGCACAGAAAAGCCAACTCTCTTCTTCTCCTTCTCCTCTGACGATACACTGGCAAAAGAATGCCCAGCAGCCATTTCCCAGTTCTGTGGATGGAGCCATCGCTATTCTGCAATGATATCTTACTTCACCAGGCTTGCCTCCAGCACTGCAGTGTTAACAGCAACAGATGAGGACAACCGAGGAGCAAAACCTAGTGAGTCTCCATCTGGCTGTGAAGTGCAACAGAATTCAGCAGAATGTGCTTGCCACCCACTTTCATCACACATGGTTAATGTGCCAATTAACTCAATTGGCAAGAAGCTTGTAAAAATGAGTTGTGGTGTAACTGAACTCTTCAAACATCTTCTTGGATCATCCCTTGCTCACCCATCTCATCTAAGTTAACTTTCATGTTCTCTGGGAGTAAAAAGGCAAGCTTTGGTTACCTCTCCATTGGGGCTAGAACTGCAAGCGCAGTTGGGGTTAGCTGCAAATGATGTAAGGTTTGAGCTGAGGAGAACTGGGGTTAAGCTTATTAGGTAGGCTTTGGTAGAGTTATTATGGGCTGGCAGCAAAAGAGAGAAACCACAGAGTGAGCTGCAAGTTCAACTGAAGTCCAGCCCCAACCCAAGAATCCATCCAAGGTTGTGAAGTTCCAGTCAGGGATGCAAAGAAATGGAGTGGGCATCTGGACAAAATGAAAAACAACAGGCCTGATTGAAAGGTCAGCAGTGGTGCTAAAAATGGGAAAAGGAACCGGAGGAGCAGAATTTGTAGCAATCTTGAGGCCTACTGGCTGACAGGAAGACGAAGACGAAGAAGAAGAGTTGGTTTTTATATGCCAACTTTCTCTACCACTTAAGGGAGACTCAAACCGGCTTACACCTTCCCTTCCCCACAACAGACACCCTGTGAGGTGGGTGAGTCTGAGAGAGTGTGACTAGCCCAAGGTCACCCAGCTGGCTTGGTATGTAGGAGTGGGGAAACCAACCTGGTTCACCAGATTAGCCTCCGCTGCTCCTGTGGAGGAGAGTGGAATCGAATCCAGTCTCCAGATCAGACTCCACCGCTCCAAACCACCACTCTTAACCACTACACCACGCTGGCACTTTCTGTTTTCTGACAGCAACCACTGAGGCAGCCTCCTAACTTGCCCAAGCAAATTCATAGGACCATCCATAAAGACTTTGTACTAGCCTGGAGATTTGGCTGGTTAACCAGGAATAGGCTTAGATGCGTTGACATAATGCGATGTTCCTTTTGTGTTTCTCTGAGGTAAACCAGGCCCCTTCAGGGTTGCCAAATGGTTGTCCCCAATAGGGAGTCCCCAATAGGGTTGCCAACTCTGGGTTGGGAAATACCTGGAGATTTTGGGGGTGGAGCCTGAGAAGGGTGGGATTTGGAGAGGGGGCGGACTTCAATGCCACAGAGTCCAATTGCCAAAGCGGCCATTTTCTCCAGGGGAACTGATCAGTATTGGCTGCAGATCAGTTGTAATAGAAGGAGATCGCCAGCTAGTACCTGGAGGTTGGCAACCCTAGGTATAATGCTATACAGTCCACCCTCCAGTAGGGTTGCCAGGTCCCTCTTCACCACCAGCAGGAGGTTTGGGGGCCGGAGCCTGAGGAGGGCGGGGTTTGGGGAGGGACTTCAATGCCATAGAGTCCAATTGCCAAAGTGGCCATTTTCTCCAGGGGAAATGATTTCTATTGCCTGGAGATCAGTTGTAAATCGCCAGCCACCACCTGGAGGTTGGCAACCCTAGCCCCTGACTCCATCCCTGCTGGTTCTTCAGGATGATCCTCCAAATCTCATTTGTACTTCCTTTGACTTTTCTTCAATAATGTTTATTTTCATTCACAGTCAAATCTCAGCAGGGTGAATACAGAGGGTAAAAATTCCACAGACTCTGTGATGTTGTTCTTATGATAAATTATGACAGGATATTGAACATCTCCTCCTCATGCTCTCTGTCCTGTCTCCTCATTAGCCATTAGTCATCGCTACGCTACATGTGTGAAATTGCAAGCAAAGTCGAAATGTGACCTGCCTGGCGCAAGGCACCCGGTGACAGACAGACCTTCCCGCGCAAGCTGAAATCCATCTTTACAACCAGGCGTCTAATCAACAACTATGCTTGGTGTTTTCCGATAAAATCCTGTACCTTTAAAAAAAAGAGTAATTTTCCATTTGGATTATAAACCTGATTTATGTTAGCCTTGATGTAAAAGGTAAAGCTGCAGAAAATTGACTTTCAGGAAAGAGCAAGAAATGCCGTGCATTAGAGAGGAAATAAACCAGACCACTAAGACCAAGGGAGAATGCCTCTCCACCCCTACACACACAACTGCATTCCCCATAGTCAACTTAATACGAACGTCATCTTGCGAGACTGGAAGAGCCAGTAACGCCCGAAAAAGGTCAGGTTTTCAGACATTTCCCTAATGCACTTTTTATTTGGGGATGCAGAAAACATCAGCAAACATGAAAGATAAATATTTGCCAGGTACAGTTGCCAGGCTCCAGGTGGAGTCTGGAGACCTCCCAGAATTACAACAGATCTCCAGACTACAGAGGTTGGTTCCCCTGGAGAAAATGGCTGCTTTGGAGGGTGGACTCTTTTGCATTATGCCCTGCTGAGGTCCCCTCACCTTCATATACCCTGCCCTCTCCAGGTTTCACCCCCGAAATCTCCAGGAAATTCCCAAACTGGAGTTGGCAGTCCTATTTGTCAGGTCACATGACCCCAAAGTGTGAGCCCCAGAGAGAGAAACCAGCCTCAGGGCCTCCCGCTGTTACGCTCTTTTGGTCTCCGCAACACTTCCGAGGTGCAGGGAAGCCCAACTCCAGCCTGGGCAGAGGCCAGCTTTGAGTTCTTTCCTGTTTCCGGCACTACCACTTCCTGCTAGTTTGCTCCTATAGTTGAGGAAAGCCCAGCCTTCCTCAGCTGCCATCTTAAGCCACTGTGGGGTAGTGGTCAGACTCGGGTTCAAATCGCCACTCGCCTTGAAATTCACTGGGTGAGCGTTGCCTAAGCTACCTCACGAGGTTGTTGTGAGGATAAAATGGCAAAGGTAGATCCTTACACCGTGCCTCAGCTCCTTGGAGGAAGGATGGGATAAACATGATGGTCTAGGCTAGCCTGTTCTAGTCAGATCTGTAGGGTAGCCAACCTCCAGGTACTAGCTGGAGATCTGCTATTACAACTGATCTCTAGCCGATAGAGATCAGTTCCCCTGGAGAAAATGGCCGCTTTGGCAAGTGGCCTCTATGGCACTGAAGTCCCTCCCCTCCCAAACCCTACCGCCTCAGGCTCCACCCAAAAAACCTCCCACCGGTTGCAAAAAGGGGCCTGGCAACCCTACAGACCTCGGAAGCTAAGCAGGGTCGGCCCTGGTTAGTCCTTGGATGGGAGACCTCCAAGGAATACCAGGGGCATGACGTGGAGGCAGGCAGTAGCAAACCACCTCTGAACGCCTCTTGCCTTGAAAACCCTACGGGGTCACCATACGTCAGCAGCGACTTGACAGCACGTTACACACACACAAATAAATATAAATAAAATTAATTAGGCAAGCTGATCTGACTCCATTTTGTTTAAGACTCCCCCAAGTCATAAAAACTGTTTCCTTATAGTCATTCCGACTGGCTGGATTAACCCATTATCTCGTTGGCTGAAAAAGACAAGCTTGCCAGCCAACCCAAAACTGTAAGATGGCAGTACCCTGAAGAGCAAGACTCCAGTAGCACCTTAAAGACTAACTAAGGTGTATCTGAAGAAGTGAGCTGTGACTCACGAAAGCTCACACCCTACTAGAAATGTTGTTAGCCTTTAAGGTGCTACTGGACTCTTGCTCTTTTCTACTGCTACAGCAGTGGTTCCCAACCGTTTTTTGACCAGGGACCACTAGGACTTTTTTGTTCGGTGCAGGCACCCCAAGGTTCAAAATAAAAATTCTGAGAATTTGAAAATAAACTTTAATCATAACTGTTAGTTAAACATTAAACTCAGAATAATATTTGAATATATATTTTTATAATAGAGAACTTTTAATTGAAAATATTAATTTATTATGGGTCTATAACTTTGTTTTGTTTATAAGTTTATAACTTAATTTAGTTCTTGCGGACCCCTGGGGGTCCACGGACCCCTGGTTGGGAACCAGTGTGCTACAGACAGACTAACACGGCTACCCATCGTGATCTAGTACCCTGAAGAGTTTGAATGTTGACCTCTTGCACGGCTTCTTGCCACAGGATGAATGCAACATGCTTGAAATTTCCCTGATTGAGTTCAGAATGGAAGAACTCCGCAGGCAGGGAGAGTGACGCCAGAACAGGCTCTCAGAAAGTCCTTCATTCTGCGGTCTGTAGTCAGCAAAGACTCTCCCCGCCACCCCATTTATACACTACCTCCTAAAGCCTTTCACTTACTGGAGCAGTAATAGAGGAGTTCCTTGTGCCACTGTCGCATTAGGAGCGTAACAATACCACCCTTCCATTACACAGGAAATTACAAATATATCCTACGGGTAAAAATCTTTCCAGCCAGCTTCATTCACACAGCTGCACTTCAATAATTCTTAAAATTGCTTCAGCATCTCTTACTTCCAGCTCTTTGCCCTCAGCTCCAGCAGGCAAGAGAGCGAGAGCGATACTAGGAGACGGTGTTTGTTCTGCAGATTTTATGGAGAGGATGACTCTTCCCAACCCCCCACCACCCAACCCCAAATAGATGCTTCAGTAGTTAAAACTGAATTTTCACATATTTATTCCATCTATCCAGTGTTCTTTAAAACGTGTTGCAGTTTTTTCTTTCACAAACATCCACTTAATTGGACTTACTTCTGAGTAGACATGCAAAGGATTGTGCAGTAAGGACACACTATTTAAAAACTCTTACTTGGGTGTAAGCCCCACTGAATAGAATGGGATTTACTTCTGAGTAAACATGCATAGGATGCTTGCTATTAGAGAAAAGAGTATTGGGACATTATCCTAGTGGAGGGAGAACAGAGAGAGAAAAAAGGAATAGCCAAAGAAGAGGGAAAAAAGAAGAGAAAAGCAGGGAAAGCAGGCTAGGAACTCTTCATGTGTGTGTGTGTGTGAAGTGCCGTCAAGTCGCAACCGACTTATGGCGACCCCTTCATAGCTGTACGATATATATGATTACCCTATTTCCCTGAAGAATTCAAAACCTAGCCCATGAAGATATTTCTGCTGTCTACACTAGAGGATGGGAGGAATTCCATGCACATTTTTTGCAGGTGCGTCGGCACTGGGCAGAGGACGACACATATAGAGCCAGGAAGAAGAAGAGTTGGTTTCTATATGCTGACTTTCTCTTCCTTTTAAGGAGAATCAACCTGGTTTACTCCAATCTGAAGAACCGGATTAGACTCTAATCTGGAGAACCGGGTTCGATTCCCCGCTCCTACACATAAAGCCTGCTGGGTGACCTTGGCCTAGTCCCAGTTCTCTTCGAGCTCTCTCAGCCCCACCTACCTCACAAGGTGTCTGTTGTGGGGAGAGGAAGGGAAGGTGATTGTAAGGCACTTTGAGACTCCTTAAAGGTAGAGGAAGTCGATGTATAAACCCCAACTCCTCCTCCTCCTCGTCTTCTTCCTCCTCCTCTTTGAACCTGAGTCCCAGGTTCTATTCCCGTCTAGCCCTGTTCCAATAATCATCTCACGCCTTTCTTTGCGCCTCCCTGCCTTCAGAAGTGACACGGGGGCCATGTGGGGCAGGGCCTCTGCAGGGGTCCTCCCCCCTTCCTGCCCCTCCTGGAACCACGGCTGAATTGTTTTCCATGCCAGGCCAATATCCCAACAGGTTTGTACTTGACCAGTCTGTGGTTTTGTTTTGCCCTCCATGGCTTGCTTTTTAATTAAACTGCGGTTTTAACTGCGGTTGCTGCTGTTTTAGCTGCTGCCGGTGGGTTTTCTTTCGCTGTCTCCGTTGATTGGGTTGCTTTCAAATTTTGTTTTGGACTTTATTATTTATGGGTGGGTTTTGTTACCGAAGTATAAATTGTTAATGATCTGGGGTATGTATATGTGGAGTACAAGGATTACTGTAAGCGGGCAAAAAAAGGTAGCACAAAAGGTGGTAACTGGAATAAGGTTGTTAATAGCACATGGACAAATAGAAGCAAAGTAGTTAAAAGTACCACATAATCCACTGTGATTTCTTGAGGAAAAATAACCAGCATGACTGAACTGCTTAGAAACTGAAGTTAGCCACCTATCTCATTTACATAGGTTGATGGAACCCCTGGCTAGAAATTTCATTTAAGAAAAAGGCTGTACAAGTTAAAGAAAGAAAGTTAAAGACTGAATAAGAATTTCTATTTCCAGAATTAAACTATGTTTTCCTGAACATTTATTCATGCAGTGAGGTAAACTGACAAGTACAAATTACAGCAAATCACCGTCCATCAGCTAACCAGCGGCGTCTTTCCAGTCCCATAATCAAAAGCAAGAATGATAAACAATTGTATCAACTTTATTCTAGGATTAACTCCCCCAAGTCAATTTATGTGAATTAAGAAAGTGGTCAAAATAGTGAAGCCGTCGAGGCGCGTTCACGATTCCAAAGCATGTTACCATGAATGATAATAGGCTGTCAATTAAGCATCTCTGTGACAGTAACCACGAGAAATAAAATCTTACTGCACTATTTCAGGATCAAATTAAGTTTATTTGGCTGCGGTAAAGGTTTTTCCTAAGCCATTTGGTTTAGCAAGGTAGTGTAGAATAAGTAATCCAAAATTTTCTCTCTCACCTCACACCCCTGATCAAATACGTTTGAAGCTAGAGAGACAGCATTTCTCTTGGATTGCATTCAGACTAATTCTTTCTACTGCCCCCCCCCCCCCGGCAGCCCACTGATGTGCACAAAATGGGGGCGGGAGTGAACCCTGTGAATGGCATGGGGGTCTCCTGCGGGAATGGGGAATCGGTAGAAATTGCTAATTTAGTCTGGAACATATGAGCATATATGAACACTGCCCTGTACTGAATCAGACCCTTGGTCCATCAAGGTTACTGTCGTATCGGACTCAGCAGCGGCTCTCCAGGGTCTCAGGCAGAGAGATCTTTCACATCACCTCCTGCCTGGTAGACTGGAGGTGCCGGGGATTGAACCTGGGACCTTTTGCATGTTCAGCATATTCTCTACCACTAAGCCACAGCCCTTCCCCAGTGTTTACAGATGAAGCTGCCATATGCTGAATCAGACCGTTGGTCCATCAAGGTCAGTATTGCCTACTCAGACTGGCAGCAGCTCTCCGGGGTCTCAGGCAGAGGTCTTTCACATCACCTACTTGCTTGATCCTTGTTTAACTGGAGATGCCAGGAATTGAACCTGGGACCTTCTGCATGCCAACCAGAGGCTCTGCCACTGAGCCACAGCTCCCCCAATCCCGTCCCTTGTCTGAAAACCAGCAGTAACTTTAACTGACTATCTTCCAGTAAGCAGTGGCCAGCTTTAACTGCTGGAATTGTTTGTTTACCACCAAAAGAAACCACCAAGTCAAAGAAGACTCTTACATTCTTAAATCTGTAAAATATCGAAATGGTTCATTGGTTAACGAACACTGGAACTCCCACACCTGAACAATTAGCTTAAGGGAAAAAAATTAAAGCCTACTCCTCTCAAATTAGTTACTTCCTACACAATCCCTTTGAAAACTCGTCTTCCTTGAATGGGAGTATAGCTACTCTTCCAAACAAGCATTTATAGATTTAAAATTCCATCCAGACATTGGGGCATAACAGACTTCTTTTAATGTGCCTGGAATATGTGAAAGCATGTGCAGCTGCACAAGAAAAAAATTATTATAGGAGAATTAATCAGTCCACAAAATGGCAAGTCACATACACGTTAAACCTATCTTTTCAGATAACGATACTCATTTCTGCAGTTTTCAATTCCTTTTTGTGCCGCAGACTTATGATTGTATTACGCCTGCTTTACATTCCTTTTTTTTTTTGTACCATGGTACACATCTCATCTCTGACTGGAATAAATTTCAGGTAAAGACTCGTCTTTTTGTGTTGAGAGGCTGATGGTTCAATTTTGGCGAGCCTCTCCTAAACGATTAATGTCTGGGAAGCTGAGGCAGGATCCTGACGGCCGCTCTGAAATCCAGGCCTGTCTGAGTGTCCATCTTATGGCTTGCTCATCTCTTAATGAGCTACGACAGTCTAGAACACTTAGAAAAACTTCCAAGAAAGCAAAATCCTTTACTATTCCAACAGATTTTTGCTAATGGGTGAAATCACGATAATGCCAACAGCAAGTATCTTTGTAAAGTCACGTTTCCAGTATTTTCACTGGTTCCTTCCTCCTAAGAAACATGTGTGATAATATACCTCCAAAAAATATACCACAAATCCAAAATTTGCATAGAACCCACTGGGGAGGGGCTGTGGCTCAGTGGTAGAGCCTCTGCTTGGCCTGCAGAAGGTCCCAGGTTCAATCCCCGGCATCGCCAGTTAAAGGGACTAGGCAAGTAGGTGATGTGAAAGACCTCAGCCTGAGACCCTGGAGTGCCGCTGCCAGTCTGCGTAAACAATACTGACTTGGTTGGACCAAGCGTCTGATCCAGTGTAAGGCAGCTTCATGTGTGTGTTCATGTGATTTTGCAAAACAAAACCCCAACAACCCCTAAATAGACAAACAAACAGCTTTGTAAGGTTTGTAAGGGTGGGGCTCGCAGCTTTACCTGATTCATCCACTCTCGGCCTTTTATTGCTGGGACTGCCAATACTGTCATCATCCGACATTTCCATCTCTTCCTCCCGTCGGATCCCCATGAGCTGTTCACTGTGAGCGTTCCTGAGCTCCTGAAAAAAGGACAAGATCCAACCCCTCACTCTGTTAGTTTGATCAGCAGACCCTGAGATCTTAAAAAGACAAACTGAATTGCTACAAGCAAAACCAGAGGCAAGACAAAGAAAGATTATGGGGTGTCCTTAGATATCACAGTGTCTAGGGTTGCCAACCTCCGGCTGGGACCTATTCATCTCCTGGAATTACAACTGATCTCTAGACAACAAAATCAGTCCCCTAAACGGCAACTTTGGCAGGTGGACTCTGCAGTATTATACCTGCTGGTCTCCGTCCCCCCCCCCAAACTCCACCCTCCCCAGGCTCCACCCCCCAAATCTCCAGGTATTCTCCATCTCAAAGTTGGCAACCCTAACAGTATCTATAACCATTTCTCTATAGACATGAGATGCAGTACTGTACAGCAGGAAACAGGAAGCAGAAGGGTGGAGATATGGTGTCCTGAATGATGCCTGTTCAAGATTAACAGTAAACAGGGTTGCCAAACTCCAGGTGGTGGCAGGAGATCTCCTGCTATTACAACTGATCTCCAGGCAACAGATATCTGTTCCCCTGGAGAAAATGGCCACTATGGAAGGTGGACTCTATGGCCTTCTACCCCATTGAAGCCCCCTCCCCAAACTCCTCCCTCCTCAGGCTCTGCCCCTAAAACCTCCAGGTATTTTCCAACCAGGACTTGGCAACCCTAACAGTAGACCTTGTTCGGAATTTAAATTGTACTCAGCTGCTTGATACAACATGGCGGTGACAAAGATGTCTCTTTCTTCAAAGGCAGAGGAGTTTGCGATTGCCTTCACTCCTTGGATTCGGATGACTGATCATTATTTGCCAGCAATTAGTGAAGTCAGAAGGCAGGCACAGCTTGTCCACTCCCTTGGATCAAGAGGACAGGGCATTTTCCACACCTTTCCCCTTGCAGTCACAGATGGTAAACATGAACCTGCAATCACTGCATTAAAGTATTATTTTGAGCCTGCAGTGAACGTGATAGCTGATCACTACAAATGCCACCAGTTTGAATAAGGCTTGCCAACCTCTCCAGGTGAGGCCTGGAGATCTCCTGGAATTATAACTGATATCTAGACTACAAAGGCTGCTCTGGAGTGTGAACTTTATGGCATTATACCCGGCCGGGGTCCCTTGCCTCCTGAAATCTGACCCTGCCCAGACTCCACCCCAAAATCTCAGGGAATATCCCAACCCAAAGTTGGCAGCTCTAGGCCATAAAGTGGGGAAACAACACTGCAAAATATTGTTGCCCTCAGAGACCTGATTATCTCCTGTGACTTTGGTAATATGACAGATGAGACAATTAGAGGTCAGCTTGTTGAGGCGACAAACCTGCCTGGCATAAGAGAACAGCTGCTTCTAGAATCAGACCTCTCACTGGGAAAAGCAATAACTATTTCCACCCAAATTGAGACAGCTCTAGCAGAAGCCAAAGTAATGAGCTTGGATACAGAAGGCGCGGCGTAACTCTCAGTTGCAGCAAGAAAGTGAGTGGGCGACCACAGACCCAGCCAATCCAAAGCCCAGCAGAAATATTTTTTTCTCGTGGCGCTTCACAACATCTTGCAAACTATGCAAAATGTCCTGCAAAAACTGCCAAGTGCAATTATTGTTTTGAAAAAGTGTGCCCCAGAAACCACTCCAAAGAACACGTACCTGCAATCCAAGTGCCAGATGTTACTGTTCCGAGTGTGGACAGAATCAGTCCCATGTGTGTCGCAAAAAAAAATTACGTGGACTGTTAAGGTATCTGCTGCAGCCTCAGAATACTCTCAGACGACTGAACTAATGTTGAATACTGGTTCATTAGTCTCTCTATTTTCTGATTCAAACTTATTGTATTAATTTCAAAATGTATCTTACTTAAAAATAATAATTAGCGACCAGATTTACTACTAGGGTTGCCAGGTCCCTCTTTGCCACTGGCGGGAGGTTTTGGGGGTGGAGCCTGAAGAGGGCAGGGTTTGGGGAGGGGAGGGACTTCAATGCCATAGAGCCCAATTGCCCAAGCGGCTATTTTCTCCAGGTCATCTGATCTCTATAGGCTGGAGATCAGTTATAATAGAAGAGATCTCCAGCTACTACCTGGAGGTTGAGGAGAAAATAGACACCACTGTACAATTATCCAAGGATTTAGAAGCTAGTACAGGAGCGAAACACTACATAAACAAAGTGCAAATAGATTTATAAATAGCTACGTGCAATTACATACATTATGAGACATTATTTACACAAAAAGACCTACAAGAAGTCATTCATAAATATTCATTTTTAAATGTCCAAACAAGGTACACATTCTTCTTCCACAAACTAATCTCATGTAGTCCAATGGATGCCAATAGTAATGGAGGATAAAATTACTTACAGAAGGCATCTTGCAAAATTTTGTACCAAAATTGAAAATGAAAGCTTGGTACAAAATTTTGCAAGATGCCTTCTGTAAGTAATTTTATTGGATTATTTATTGGAATATTTATTGGAATATTTATTGACAGATAATATGATTGTAATTTGAATTTTTAAACCATTTATATGAATAGGAAGGACTGAAGAAGAATTGTTCAATTGCCAAGAATTTGAAACTGCCATATCCTCCATTACTATTGGCATCCATTGGACTACATGAGATTAGCTTGTGGAAGAAGAATGTGTACCTTGGTTCTTGTAGGTTATCCGGGCTGTGTAACCGTGGTCTTGGTATTTTCTTTCCTGACGTTTCACCAGCAGCTGTGGCAGGCATCTTCAGAGGAGTAACTCCTTACTCCTCTGAAGATGCCTGCCACAGCTGCTGGCGAAACATCAGGAAAGAAAATACCAAGACCACGGTCACACAGGCTGGATAACCTACGAGAACCAATGAACTCTGACAGTGAAAGCCTTCGACAATATTATAATGTGTACCTTGTTTGGACATTTAAAAATATGAATATTTATGAATGACTTCTGGTAGGTCTTTTTGTGTATATAATGTCTCATAATGTATGTTATTGCACATAGCTATTTATAAATCTATTTGCACTTTGTTTATGTAGTGTTTCGCTCCTGTACTACCTGGAGGTTGGCAACCCTAACGATGAAGGACTATGCGCTCCTGCGTGCAGTTAAGCCTTTCTAAACCCATAGGCTTGAATCGACTCAGAAGGGTGTTAACTCTACTTAGGATTGTACTGTAAATCTCTGTGGGAACTGGTGGATTCGTGAGCAGTTGTGGGGCTGAACAGCCAGTCCTTGGAGATATTTCACTGGAAGGAAGGGAACGCAACCAGCAAATGTCTGGCCTTGAGAAAAGCTGGGATTGCTTTTGTTCTCACAGAAAAACACAGTGTGTGTGTGTAATGGCTGCCTTCCTTAAGAGAAGCGAAGGGAAGATTGAAGGAATTCCATTTTATCCTAATAATACTGTCAGGTGGAACACAAGGATGCGGCCCCGTGATTAGTGTCGAGCTTTTCAGCCTGCGGACAGCTAATTTTTCTATCGACAAAGAGCCCAATTCCCTCCGAGGTGGTTTGAAATTTTTGAAACAAGGCAGAGAAGTCACTGCCCAAAGAGTGAATGCCGCTGAAGGAACACGCAATTTATTCCAAGCAATTAATGAGAAACTGAAAAGTATTCCTTTGAGAGGTGCCCCCAGAGCTCATCAATAAATCTAATCTATTATAGTCAAGGTGGGCACAGCCCTTAATCACTGGAAAGGCACTGAAGCTAGTTAGAGTCCATTTTACACGAGATTACTTGGGAACCCAATAAAGTGTCTCACATTTTTTAAGAGGCAGTTGTGTGGGGTGGGGTGTGTGGGGGGGAAGGGCATAGTGAAATCACACTTTTATATCGAGTTATGTGGAAGCGTTTGCTGCAAGGAATACTATGCCTGTCTCTCTCCAACAGACTTCAGAAGTGTATATGCTAGATATAATATCTACACATAATCTTAAAAATGGGTGACCCTCACTGGGAACCAAGCCTGTTGTGTAAGGTCACTGGGAATTTCTATATGTAAACCACATGCCCCCACTACCAACCCTGTGGGACTTGTTATGAAGGTCCCATGCCCAAGTTCATCCTTCAAGCCGGGTGGTAATTCTTCTGGCTGGTGGAAGAATTTGCCAGCCCTGCTACCATTTGATAAGCGGGAGAGGCCAGAGACTACACTTGACATGTAGCACACATGCTGTTTGACTCCAGACAGCAGTTTTTGATAATGGCATGAAGGCCAGTCAAAAATAAGAAGAGTCTTGCTGGATCAGACCAGTCATCCATCTAGTCCAGCATCCTGTTTCACAGTAGTTGATCAGTTATTCTGCAGGGCAAATAATAGGGCAGAGAGGCTGAAGCCTTTCCTTGAGGTTGCCTCCTGCCACTGGGATTCAGGCCCAAGCTGGCCCGACCTCGTCAGAGCTCAGAAGTTACGCTGGATCAGCCCTGGTTAGTACTTGGATGGGAGACGACCAAGGAAGTCCAAGGTTGCTATGCAGAGGCAGGCAATGGCAAACCACCTCTGTTGGTTTCTTGCCTTGACCTGGATGGCTCAGGCTAGCCTGATCTCGTCAGATCTCAAAAGCTAAGTAGGGTTGGCCCTGGTTAGTTCTCAGATGGGAGACCACCAAGGAAGTCCAGGGTCACTACACAGAGGCAGGTAATGTAATGCCTAGATATAAGGGCTGGTATAAAATACTATGTACTCATATGCACACACATGGAAGCTTTGGGGAAGTTGGCATCTGGGAGCCATGAACCAACAAATCATGCTCTCTGTGCCCGGTACGGCCTCTCACTAGTAGAGAGCTCTGAATTACCTTCATCCTTAGGAATCTGTTTTCTACTTCCAAGATCACAAGACCTACTTCCAAGATCACTTGCTTAGAGACGCCTTCGGGCAATATCTATAGGCTATGCTAATTAGAGTGGAGTAGACACCTAATGTGCATTGGTGCTTTTGTGTATCAATCTGCTTGTCAGCAGCCATGGGCCTGCCCCATGTGAATGCATAAATGATACTAAGCTTCCTTTGTTTCCCTGGTGAGTAACTCTGCATCTTATTTGTGGGTTATTTCACCCCAGGTCTGTGTTTAGCTAAATAAAGAACTGTTGCTTTTAACCTCCTCCTAGCTGTCTTTATTGGACTCTATAAGACAACCAGGCACTTCAGTAATGGCAACTGGGGTTGCCAGGTCCCTCTTTGCCACCGGCAGGAGGTTTTTGGGGTGGAACCTAAGAAGGGTAGGGTTTGGAGAGGGGAGGGACTTCAATGCCATAGAGTCCAATTGACAAAGCGGCCATTTTCTCTAGGTGAACTGATCTCTATCGGCTGGAGATCAGTTGTAATAGTGGGAGATCTCCAGCTACTAGCTGGAGGTTGGCAACCCTATCAATACCCCACCTGTAGTCTGAAATAGGCCCTGACCTGGATAGCTCCAGGCTAGCCTGAGCTCATCAGATCTCAGAAGCTAAGCAGGGTCAGCCCTGATTAGTATTTGGAAGGCATTTTTGCTCACATGGTAGGGTTCAACTATTCTAGCCATTCTTTTTCTTCTCCTCCCCCCACAAAAAATGCAGCCTGTGGTGGGGGCACAAGAGCTTCTATAGGAATATGGGGACTGCCCCCACCCAGCGCAAGAAGAAATGCCATCCGCTCATGCAGCAGGAACCGGACTATTGGTTCATCCTAAGGTGGTGTTTTACAACTCTTGACTGCTGCTTGCTTAAAAACAAAGGACAGGAGAGCTATAATGGTTAACTAAGCAAAGATGTTTTCGTAGATTTACATTAACAGAAAGTCCTTCCAGTGCATTTTGCCACATTAAAAATTGAAATGCTAACAAATTAGTTCCCTCTTGAATATCTTCAACATAGCTAATATGAAAAACATACCAACTTCAAAGTTCATACATCTGTAACAGATTATAAAAACAACAAACTCGGATTTAAGAAGATCTTTTGAATTTTCACTTGCAAACTGTTGGTGAAGAAGCCACAAAGTGCTGTCCTTGCGACAGCTAACATGACCTGTCAGAGGGTCCCAAAATACTCTGTAGTCTTTTGGTATGCACCATTATTGCCGTGATAATAAAGGAGTCATTCAGTATTCATGTAGATGTTTCATCCAGCGCCATTGATGTTCAATTTAGCGTTTGTTAATGGGTACTTAAAATGTTACCCAAAAGATTTAGATCACAGCACAATTTAGCTCTTTTCCAAACTATAAGCACAGAACACTTCCTTAATACACAGCACCACAAAATAATTAAATAAATGCATCTTACCTTCTAAAAGTGTTTTGGTTGTTTAGCTGGCAAACATTAAGAGGCCCGTGATGTTAAATCACCGGCAGGCTGAACTAACAGGGGCTCAGGAAATGGATGGGTACGACTTAAAGTTTTAAAAGGCAAAAAGAAAAGCAAGACAGTTGTACTTACTTTACAAAAAAAAAAAAGGATCATAGTGTTGTATACTGAATGTAAAGTCCAAGCAGGATGGCCATTTAAACCAAGTTTGGTTAATATGTCATTTGCTTGCAATAGTCTGAGATTTCTTATCTCAGGAGCCGGCCGTGCGGTCAAAGGTTTCTCCAGCCTTTTGCACTGTTGAGGAGGCAAGCCACATTTTCAGTGGGAAAGTGGCTTGCTTCTTCAACACAGATGCACACATGATATGAATGGTTAACTGAGCACATG
Organism: Euleptes europaea; assembly: GCF_029931775.1. Classification (NCBI taxonomy): domain Eukaryota; kingdom Metazoa; phylum Chordata; class Lepidosauria; order Squamata; family Sphaerodactylidae; genus Euleptes; species Euleptes europaea. The sequence continues at coordinate 1,386,330 of NC_079327.1, read as the reverse complement.
TGCATCGTTTCAACTGATGTTCTCTGTTCTCTTCACTTGTGCCAAAATTTTGACCCTCCCAAGCAAAAAAAGGGCATCCCTATGGTTCCTGGCAGAGCCATTCATCTCAGTGGTCACAATTTTAATCTGTACCCTATGCATGGCATTTCTGAGAGCCACACAGTTACAGCCAAAATACAGGGAAGCACACAGTCTGGTTAACATGGGTGGGTATGTTAGTTGATGACTCTGCATTTGATAACAGGCATGCAAATGGATTCCGTCTCTCCTGTTCCATTCCCATCAGGGTGTTGTAGCTGTGAAGTCACAATGTGCGTAGGCCAATGCAGCCTCTCCAGGCCCTTGTGGGCTTCTGGCTTTCCTCCTCCACAATAGTGCTGACCCCATGTGCATCGCATATGGAGCATGGCTTTCAAAAGCAATTTGTGATCTGGTCTACAAGGGAGGGGCAACAGTGCAAAGGGCCTGAACAGTGGATTCAGGGGTGGGCCCTCCTGCACCCAGGGCTGCAGATTTGCACACCCACACAGCAAATGCTCTCCTCCTCTATGGTGATACTGCTCTTGCATGGTTGGGAAATACCTGGAGATTTTGGGGTGGAGCCTGAGGACGGTGGGGTTTGGGGAAGGGAGGGACTTCAATGCCATCCAATGGCCAAAGAGGCCATTTTCTCCAGGGGAACCGATCTCTAGCGGCTGGAGATCAGTTGTAATAGCAGGAGATCTCCAGCTAGTACCTGGAGGTTGGCAACTCTAGTGATCCCGCCTTCCTGCACAATGTTTTAATTGTTGGTTTTATGTTTTTGTATGTATTTTAGCTCTGGTTTTAATTGTTGTAATGATTTTGGTTGGTTTTAACTGTTTTAAGATGTGATTTTATTGTTTATGTTTTGATTTATTAGCTGCCTTGGTGGACCTTATGAGGCCAAAAGGCAGGGTATACATTTTGTTTAAAAAATCAAAATATGAGCATGGCCATATCTAGACTATGCAAGAAAGCAAAATCTGGAAAAAATTGTCTCTCCACAGTTAAAAGCATTTTGTCATGGAGATTAATTATAAACAACAGAAAAATACTAATCTGTTTTTCTTGTGGCATTTTTCAGCCTTTATGAGTAAGATGGGGAGAGAGGTAGAGATGTTTTCGGCATAAATTAAGAAGAAGAAGAAGAGTTGATTTTTATATGCCGACTTTCTCTACCACTTAAGGAAGAATCAAACTAGCTTACAATCACCTTCCCTTCCCCTCCCCACAACAGACACCCTGTGAGGTAGGTGGGGCTGAGAGAGTGTGGCTAGCCCAAGGTCACCCAGCTGGCTTCGTGTGGAGGAGTGGGGAAACCAACCCTGTTCACCAGATTAGAGTCCACTGCTCTTAACCACTACACCTCGCTGGCTTAAGGGCATGGATAGACCCTGTGAAGTTTAACATGACTCTGCTAATTCCATAATTTTAGTATTTTAAAATAAATCTGGTCCTCCAAGACTGAATGGGACATCATAATTTCAGTCTTGTTTTCATTCTTTTAGCAGTAAATACTCTATGCTGTAATGCAAGTCACACAAAGAGTATCTAATGTGTGGTAAAACTGCAGCTCTTAAATCTTTGCACAACGAAACCTCTGCAGCTCCAACACCCTTGTTTTCTCCCCCCCCTCAGCCCAGCTGTGCGAGATGATGGATTAAAAAGAGAGAGAGAGAGAGAGAGAGAGAGAAGGAAAGATCACCCACCTCCGAGTGCTTTCGCCAAATGTCTATATTCTTTCGCTGAGCTTTCGAGAAATGGTCCCAGGCTTTTTGTCTGGTGGAGGCGTTGAAAACGGCCACAATCTGCTCAACTTTGGTGAACAAGGAAGTCAAAACAAGATAAGCGATTTATGTTGTGGTCACTGGAGAATAGCCAAGCAAAGACACTTGGAGGCTGAGGATGCTGCCGCCGCCTCAGAAAACAGCACCATCCACAGCCTCCCAATCAAGTGTCTTTCCATACTTACATTGTTCGAGACGTCTCCCTTCAAGTCTGGTCAAGTCTACACAAGTTACACAGAAGGACCGGCATGTAGCTCTTTTGGGACAATCCTTATTTCACGTTGGTGGCTGGTAATTTGAGTACCCAGGTCTCCAACTTGGGGAAAGAGACACAGGAGATAAAGCTGAGGAGCCATCTGAGCTACCTGACATCTGAAAGGTGGGCGCGGTGAGCCTGGAATTCTAGTTATCTGCCCCCTTAACAGATGGCTTCTAACTTTATCTTCTGTTAGGGTTGCCAACCTCCAGGTAGTGGCTGGAGATCTCCTGCTATTACATCTGTCTGCAGGTGGCAAAGATCAGTTCACCTGGAGAAAATATCTGCTAGGTGGACTCTATGGCATCATACCCCACTGAAGTCCCTCCCCTCTCCAAACCCTGCCTTCCTCAGGCTCCACCCCCAAAATCTTAAGGTATTTTCCAGCCCAGAGCTGGCAACCCTATCATCTGGGTCGGCAAACGTCTTCTGCAAAATTGTAATCCTGCACAATAAATCTTCAAGCTGCGGAGCCATTAGGGTTGCCAACCTCCAGGTAGTAGCTGGAGATCTCCTGCTATTACAACTGATCTCCAGCCGATAGAGATCGGTTCACCTGAAGAAAATGGCCGCTTTGGCCACTGGACTCTACGGCATTGAAGTCCCTCCCCTCCCCAAACCCCACCCTCCTCAGCTGCATCCCAAACACCTCCTGCCATTTTCAAAGAGGGACCTGGCAACCCTAAGAGCCATATCTTGAATCTGTGATTTCACAAGTCACTTTGAGAGTCACATGGATTGTAACGCTAATTCACACAAGAGATATTTGCACACAGGAGAATAATGAACATGAAAATAACCTTCAACCTCCAGATTCAAATCATATGTTTATTCCCATATTCTCCTCTGGGTTTTTTTTTTTTTTCTTAATGGCCGAGTCCCATATTACATTTCTGAGGCCAAGGAGGACTCTTTGTGTTTGGCAAAATGGTGAAACTGTACTTGGGGCCAGAGATTTGTGGCTTGACCCCCATGAAACACATACGCTGCAAATCACATTCTGGAATGCTGCAGCTCACAGAATTATTGGAAGGGGGGGATTATTATTTATACCAGTCAATCCTCATAAAACATTTGCCCTTGTATTCAGGCCTAAGAATCAGTCCCCTTATATCAGAAAAGTTCTGGACTCGTCTAGAAAATTAGTTGTCCCTTAGCTTCCCCAACGCACATTAGAATTCATACTATTTTCTGAAATTGTAAAACCGCATCCCCCACGGTTGAAAAAAAATTAATGGCAAGATCTCCTGTATCACATTACTTGTGGTCTGATTCATAACCAAGACAAATTATCCAAAACACTTGGATTTAGGATATTGAAGTCACTAGGACTCAATTTAGAGAATGCCCAAAATCTTCTCTCATAGTTGTACTTGTGGACTGGCAACTGGTATCTTAAGAAATGTTGTTTAAATTTCCCCAAAGCAAATAGCCTGTTCTCTCCCCTTACTTGATATTTCATGGGGATAATATGCTTCTCCTGCAGACATGCAATGCTTCCCAACAAGGTTTTGCTTATTTATTTCAAGCCTGCTGAATCTAACAGTCTGCTAAATTCTGCCTGGAATTGAGGCTCCAACCTATCATGAATGAAGCATGCCGGCCACTAGCTCTGTTTCAGTGTCTCACTTCCCTTCTTCAGCTGGGACCTTAAGCTTTACTGGATCGATTCTCTTGGTGGATGCATCTCCCAGCAAAACAATCCTTTCCAAATCCTACCAATTATATAGTCTCAGCCCAAGCCTGATATCTTTCCAGCAAGAACTAGGAGCTGACAACCTATTTTAGGGAGTAGAAAAAGAAGTTGGTTTTTATATGCCGACTTTCTCTACCATTTAAAGAAGAATCAAACCGGCTTAGAATCACCTTCCCTTCCCCTCCCCACAACAGACACCCTGTGAGGTAGGTGGGGCTGAGAGAGCTGTGACTAGCCCAAGGTCACCCAGCTGGCTTCATGTGGAGGAGTGGGGAAACAAACCCAGTTCACCAGATTAGCCTCCGCTGCTCATGTGGAGGAGTGGGGAATCGAACCCGGTTCTCCAGATCAGAGTCCACCGCTCCAAACCACTGCTCTTAACCACTACACCAAACTGGAGGAGAGGATTGCTGCTACTCAAGTCATCAGGCCCAAAGTTAATGACCAACATGGATACCAAGGGTTGGTCCAGATGCTGTGGCAATCAAGTGATATGGATGCAGAGGTGCCACTTGAGCGGACCACCATCCACGTGCAGGCTGCCCAGTGCATCTAGCTCCCCTGCTGTGGTGCTGGGGCACACAAAGAGCATCTTTGCATGAACACCGGACAGCAGTGGGGTCTGGGAGGCTTGCAGAGTGTGGGTTTGGGCTGACCTCTACTAGTGAGGTGCATTTGGCCCCCTCTCTGATGACAACCCTGTTTTCAGATGCTTCAAAGGGAAAAAAGAAAGCCCTATAAATAAAGTAAGACTGCAGACCTGTGCACAGTGAGCTGGTAATGTGGGATTTTATCTGAGCAAGTATGGGTGGAATGGGCTGTACGCTTCGCAGGCAGGAGAGCCTTTCCGTTTTGAATAGCTGAAGGTAGCTTCTATCATTTACCTCTGAATCTCACTCTTCCTTCAAGGAGCTCTGGCGGGGGGGGGGTCTCCTTTCCTCCATTTTAGCCCCCCAGCAACCCTGGCTGAAAAAGAGTGAGTGGATTCTAACTCAGGTTTCTTTCCCTGATCCTGGCCCAACACTCCAACCACTACACCAATACCAGCTCTCTTCACAAGTTAACAGTGAATGCGTGCACAACCTGCATACATGCATGTAAATCTGTTTGTTAGAACCAATGTGTGTTCACTTTACAAATAAAACTGGGGACCATTACTTGGATACATGTGCCGTTTCAGTGTTCAGCTGCACATGTGTTGAATGCATCATGAGAATTGCTCACTGTACATATAAAGAAAAATCCAGGGTATACTGCATGTGGATTGTATGTGCGTTCCTGGTAACCTGCGAAACAAGGCTAATGTCTCTTCTAAAGCAGCAACTATGTGTATATATTTAAGAACGAAGAGACAGGTTTATAGTTCACAGCCTTATGAAATTAACTGGAGGAAGGATGCATGATATGAAAGGTTTTTCATTAGTGAGTGTATTTTATTAATGGTTTAGATTTTCAGTCATTATTCTGTTGTACCTATTGAAAGTGCAAAGAACACTGAACTTAATCAGCAGTCTGGGTATAATTAATTAGTGAGAGGAAATTCAAGCAAAAATATTTCTGGAGATGCAAGGGAATGGTGTTTTGCATTTTTAGGCTGAAAGGCATAAGTGGAAACATTAGGATTCTTCATCTGAAACCCTTGAACTCAGAAGTACCCGGTTTTGAAAGAGCTGAGAATTTTTTCTACAGGTGTTAGCATTAATTAAACTCTGCATCCTTATCTGATCACTCAACAAAGATTTCTTAACGCACTAAAGTGGGGGGGGGGGAATAGTTGTATTTTAATTACCAGAGACTGACGGTTGTTACTTTGTGTGTTCTCAGCAATAAGAGAAATAGACCAGCTAGAAAAGACTCATTCCCTGGACCAACTTTTGGATGTGAAAGAGCAGGCGAGCTTTTCAGCTAAATCAGACTCTACCTCAGGCAAATAAAGGCCAAGGAGGATTGCCAGGTCCCTCTTCACCACTGCTGGGAGGTTTTTGGGGTGGAACCTGAGGAGGGCAGGGTTTGGGGAGGGGAGAGACTTCAGTGCCATCGAGTCCAATTGCCAAAGCGGCCATTTTCTCCTGGTGAACTGATCTCTTATCGGCTGGAGATCAGTTGTAATAGCAGGAAATCTCCAGCTAGTACCTGGAGGTCGGCAACCCTAGAAGATTGATCTTATACACATACATAGAAAAGCCACCTGCAGCTCAAAGCCATGCACCCAAATGCAGTGGACATCTGTTCTGTGCATCCCGGTACAGACAAAACTCAGCATTCAGGTGATATTTCAGGTCAGAAAGATCATTACAGGGCAAGGAATTAGGGCAGCGAACTCCAGCTTGGGAAATTCCTGGTCATTCGGGGCCTCTGCCTGTGGAGAGTGGAGTTTGGGGAGGGACTTCAGTGGGAATATGGTGCGGTCGAGCCTACTTATGAAGCTGACACATGAGTTTTTTGTTTGTCCCCTGTATCATTTTCTTTCTCAGACACACAGGACAGGCGAGATAGTCCATACCAAGCTGTGGCTGAGTGGCACCATAGAGCTGAAGTGCGATGTAATCAGCGTGATTAAATATTCATCAACAAACATCTGTTGATTAATCTAATGTCATATAAAATTTGCATTAGCCATATGCAACTTTCAAGCGACTGTCTGTAGCTGCAGCACTGAAAGGCAATTCTCCTCCTCCGCATGGCACATTCCAAGAAGGTGGGATATTGGGACAATTTGCACCCTCATTTAGAAATTGATTCTGTTTTCTACATATATTTTGCATATAAACTGATGGGTTATTTCTTAGACATACCTTTAAAACTTTAACTCAACAGGACAGGAGCAGCCACATTTGGTCTGCCCTACTCACGTGTAGCACTCCTCTGACTTCCCTCGCCTTCCTCTGTCACCTCAGGCTTCTTTTCCCAGCCTGGCTCTGATGTCAGAAATGAGCCATGCATTTTAAGCAAATACAGGGTTAACTGTCTTATATTACCTAAGTGAATTGGTATCAAGACCCATCAAAAGAGCATTGTTTACTAGGAGCAAATGTGTGTCTCTGTGTGTGTGTTTGTGGGCCATTTCCATATATACCCGCTACTTGAGCCTGCTTTATTGATTGTAAGAGCACCACAGATATCCACCTTTCCACTGGGAGCTTGGGGGAGAATCCATTTGCCTCACCAGCGCTAAACAACATCTTGGGGTTCAGTGCCATTTCTTAATTCATCTACAAGTGAGCAGGAAGGAGGAGTGGGGAATCAAACCCGGTTCTCCAGCTCAGAGTCCACTGCTCCAAACCACTGCTCTTAACCACTACACCACGGTGGCTCAATACTTTGCTTATTATGCAGAAGGTATAGTGAGTTTGGCCAATACAAAGGCTGGGACCCTGCGGAGAAGGGGCAAAATCAGGCATCATTCAGAATAATTTCATCCTGCTCCCTGGAAAGAAAGACAGAAACCAGCCTCCTCCTTTATCTAGTGCTTAGACCAGTAATCCAGACCTCTCGGTAACTAATCTAGATAGTCAAAAAAGATCCTGCTGCATTAATATTCCTTCCAGCAAGACCCTAGGCTCACATTAGCACTCTTGACTAAAAGGTTCTTAATTCAAACTGGCCCAACACGGGTCAATTACCACATCCTCTAACAATCTCAAAGCAGTGAAGTAACTAAGATTGGTTCCAGCACATGTTCTCCTCTCCCTCATGCTTTACCTCCTTCCTTTATTTGGGTATGTCCCCTACATATTGGAACTTTTTCCTTCTCACCCGTGGCCAATTAGGGACCATACTTATTTGTTCCCCTTGATTCTGCTCCCCTTTCTCTAAGCCAGGGATAAAGGAATCTTCTATTTCCATCCAAGGTGGCCCTATAACTGAAGCCACAATCTGTCCTAAATTGTACTTGTGTGATTAAATTGTTGCATACCCTCAGTGGGCTGCTCAGCCCTGTGCATCTTGCATAGTGCTCCAGAAAAATCCCTTTCCTTGCATGCATTACCTGCCTCCTATTTCTCTCATTGTGTCACTGCTTTGGGTCCTGACAGTGTGGGTTAAACGTGTACCCTGCATGTGGTGCCTTGCCATGCTCATCCCTACTTTGGCTTTGGATTATGGGGTGTTAAAATGTTTGCATGACCCAGGCTAGCCCGATCTCATCAGATCTCAGAAGCTGAGCAGGGTTGGCCCATTAGTGCTTGGTTGGGAGACCATCAAGGAAGTCCAGGGTTGCTATGCAGAGGGAGGCACTGGCAAGCCACCTGTTTGTCTCTTGCCTTGAAAACCCTACGAGGTCGCCAGAAGTTGGCTGTGACTTGACACCATTACCAAAATGTTTGGGACCTTGGCCTGTGGCTTTGGCTGTCTGTCCAGAACCTGCTCAGATACAGTTGCTATATGCCACTGCTTCAGCCTCTTGATCTACCTCATTGGGACCCTTGCCTCCCCTTCTTGAGTGACAACATTGCACATTGTGTGTGGGCATTTGGAATATTTGCATCTCAGGGTGGATATCCCAGCAGTTGGTTCCACTGTCGTATAACCGATATTGTTGGGGCACCATTAATGTATTAATTAATCCCCTCAACAACTCTCTGATTTCACCATATTCTCAGCACTTCTTCCAAACTTTCCCTCGAAACGTCATCGCTTTGCCAGAAGATCCCTTTACAGCGACTCGTGGGAGTCATTCCTGGTTGTAAAACCTGAGTCAGCAGCTCTGAGGAGTGAGAGGCACAGCAGGGAGGCTTTCTTCTTTACGCTCAAGCTACCATAGCATGAAGCTGGGAACAAACGGGAAAGTGGGCCAAATCCACCCAGACGTGTGCCTAGGGGGACCGGAGTCTTCCCAGCCAGAAAAGTCACAGCACAGGATCCAATCCTATGAAAGAAAAGATTTACCCCACCTGGTCAGAGGCTCGGCAGCTGAATTCTGACTAAGCTCCAAGCTGACAACTGATTTGGCAGAAAGAATTGCAGCAGTCAAGGGGAGACGCTATAATTAATGGGTTGGCATCTCTGGGCCAGCTCGGAAGCCAACAGGGCAATGTTTTCCAAAGAACGCTGCTCTGCAGTAGAGATTATTCAGCGACAGGCTGTGTTTGAGGCTTACGTCCTGAGTCTATAATTATTCACTAATGCCTGATGTATAAAATTGACACAATATTGCAGTTAAGTTAGCCATTCTTAAACTTTCTGAACCTGGGCCAGTTTTCTGAATGTACCTATTTTCTGGGGCTCAGCTGCCCAGAACCAACCACAGGAAAGTGTGCAGAGATAAATGACATATTCCTATTTGTTTACAGTCCACTACACTGTACAGGACAAGAATCGCTAACCTAACACAGACCTCAACAGAAGTTTCCCATTGACCCATGGGAAGAATATAGACAAGGTAGGGATGTAGAACTGGGTAAGTAAATTAATTAGACACGTGCAACAATATTGAATTAAAACTCGAATGCATCAGTACCACAGGGACCTGCCTCTTAATAGCTATTAAATTGGTTTCTAGTTTCAAGAGAAGGATTTATCTCACTAGGTATGCACTAGGATAGGCAGCAGTATAGCAAGGTAATTAGGTGTGAAGTAAAGGTAAAAGGTAAAGGCAAGCATCAGATCATTATTGACCCATGGGGTGACATCATATCACGACGTTTACTAGACAGACTGTGTTTATGGGTTAATGGTTTCCATTGCCTTCCCCAGTCATCTTCCCTTTACCCCTAGCAAGCTGGGTACTCATTTTACCGACCTCAGAAGGATGGAAGGCTGAGTCAACCTTGATCTGGCTACCTGAAAGTGACTTCTGTTGGCACTGAACTCAGGTCATTAGCAGAGCTTTGACTGCAGTACTGCAGCTTACCACTCTATGTCACAGGGCTCCTCAACAGCAATAGGGAGTGACTCCCCAGGGCCATTTCAGAAACACCCTCACATCATAGTCCCAATTGTAATTGCAACCCCCCCTCATAAAAATGATGGGGGCTCCCTTTACAGAACTGATTTCATGTGCAGCTGGGCCCTTAAGGGTGACCAAGTAACTCCCACAATAATAACATCTCAAGGTTGTGCTCCGGCCACTCAACAAAGGCAAACAGAAAGGGGTCACTCCTTGGGGTCTCCATGCCCAGCCGTGTGGCTCCCTTCTGCAGACAGGCTTGGTATGGAATGACTCTCCACCGTCCAGACCCAAGCCATGAGAAGGTGTGGAGAGGAAAGGACAAGCATATTTAATTGTATAATGATTTTTAAATATAGTTGACGTACGATGGGCATGTACAATCTGGCCCCCCTTTGGTGATATGATACCTAAAGGGATGCCATGCGGAGGATGGGGTGGAAATGTTTTCAGTCATGTTGGATGACAGGACTTGGACAAATGGATATAAACTACAGGAAAGGAGGTTTCCTATCTAAATCTGAGGAAGAACTTCCTGATGGTGAGGTATGTTCGACGCTGGAGCAGTCTCCCGCGTGACATGGTGAATCTGTTGTTGCTGGAGGGTTTAAAGTATTGATTGGATACCTACGTGTCAGGGGGTTGGACTAGATGATCCTGGGGGCCCCTTACAACTTTGAGATTAAATACATAAATAAATGGAGAGCCAGCATGGTGTAGTGGTTAAAAGCGGTGGACTCTGATCTGGAGAACCGGGTTCGATTCCCCACTCCTCCTCATGAGTGGCGGACGCTAATCTGGTGAACAAGGTAGGTTTCTCCACTCCTACACATGAAGCCAGCTGGGTGACCTTGGGCTAGTCACACTCTCTCAGTCCCACCTACCTCACAGGGTGTCTGTTGTGGGGAGGGGAAGGGAAGGTGACTGTATGCCGGTTTGATTCTTCCTTAATTCTTCTTCTTCTGAATGAGCAAAAATCTACAATCGACACTTTAAAAACAAATATATCTCGAGGCAGAAGCATTCAGGGACTACGGCTCCATACATCACAGGAAAATGGGTTCGATTCTGGGAACACTTATGCAACAAGAAACCTCTGCTGACGACGTTGCAACAGACATGCGACGCTGTCCTTGGTGAGTAGTTCCCACGAGGCTCACTGGGCCTCGAGCCCAGAGCGTGTGGAGAGATCGGCAGCTTCATCAGGCCACTTCTTTAGGATTCAGGACCACAGAAACGAATCTCTTCTCCCCCCCGCCATTCCCGTCTTCAAGAATTTGTCTTTCCGTTACTCCGTCTTGTTCACTGATGGTACAGATTCAACACCAACCACAGTAGGAAAATGGCCGAAAAGAGAGCCTTTGTTTTCTTGATCAGCTTTCTGGGTATCTTGGCCTCCCAAGCAGGTTTCCCTCTCTGATCGCCTTGCTAACTGGCATTTTGGGGATGTTTCCTTTCTTCTCTTTGCTCCGCTCTTCAGTTTTTAAAAATAGCCTCGATAACGTAAAAGGCATTTGTGGCTATTTTTATTATTACCTCTCCAGAAAATGGCCCCTCGGAGGAAATCTCCACAGATAAAAGAAGCTGCATAGAAGCGCCTGAGATGTTGACAGGTCTCCGTAATGGCAGGAAGGCTTGAATTGTACTGATGTGCCAGGGAGACGGAGCCTGGCAGGTTTACGATGCCTCTCGCTCTGAATGACGTCTGGGAAGAGCCATCCTTGTTTCAAAGAGCCTCGTTTCCAATTACTTGGAGCTGGCGAGAGCCGTCTAGGAGAAGAGGAGGGCTGACGCAGGAAGGGCAAAATTCAGAGCTACCAGAGAGCCAGCAAGGTCTCACTGCAGTTGGGCAAGTGGTCATGAGGAACAAATGAGGGGCGATCTCAGGAATGGAGCACTTACTGGGAGGCAGAGGGAAGGAGTGTATCAGAGGAGCATGCCTATTATTTTGGGTGCTGTGGAACACAGGCAGGACGGTGTTGCTGCAGTCCTCTTGCTTGTGGGCTTCCTAGAGGCACCTGGTTGGCCACTGTGTGAACAGACTGCTGGACTTGATGGGCCTGGGTCTGATCCACCAGGGCCTTTCTTATGTTCTTATGAGTGCTGTCCTGAGGGAACTAGAGCAACTGCCCTATGAGGAGCGGTTAAAACGCTTAGGGCTGTTTAGCTTAGAAAGAAGGTGGTTAAAGGGAGATATAAGTCTATAAAATTATGCCTGGCATGGACACAGTGGGCAGGGAGGAACTTTTCATAATACCAGAACGCGGGGTCATCTGCTGAAGCTGGAGGGTGAGAGATTCAAAACTGATAAAAGGAAGTATTTCTTCACACAATGCACAGTTAAATTGTGGAACTCCCTGCCCCAGGATGTGGTGATGGCTGCCAACTTGGAAGGCTTTGAGAGGGGAGTGGGCATGTTCATGGAGGAGTGGGATATCCATGGCTACTAGTTAGAATGGATACTAGTCATGCTGCATACCTATTCTCTCCAGTATCAGAGGAGCATGCCTGTTATATGAGGTGCTGTGGAGCACAGGCAGGATAAATGCTGCTGCAGTCGTCTTAATGTGGGCCTCCTAGAGGCACCAGGGTTGGCCACTGTGTAAACAGACTGGACTTGATAGGCCTTGGTCTGATCCAGCATGGACTTTTTTATGTTCTTACGTTCTTATGAGGTGGTCCCACTGCAGGAGAGAGAGAAAGACTGAAAAGGGCATCACTGAGGGAAGGAAATCCAGCCAGATATTCTCCTGCTGGGAGGGTGTGGAGGGGCTTGTGTTTGACCCATATTTGACCCATATTTGGAAACCTGGCAATCCCCACGTTAAGACAGGGCAGAACACAATCATTTAGGATAAATCTGGACTCACTACATTAATTCAATCACTGTATAGCAGTGACAGATCTGCCCTCCGGCAGAATTTCATCTGCCTCCATCAGCACTTCAGCGGCATCTGCAGTGAGCGCACTGCCTCCGTGCCAAATGTAGCCCTGATGCCTGAGCCATATTAGAGGCTCCAGAATTATTATATTTTTTTGAACTTGACAAAATCCTTCCCATGGGCAAATGTTTATATTTCTCCCTCTCCTCAGACAAGTGACCGACACGCGATCAAACAGGGCTCAAATGGGATGAATGTGCAGAGCTGGAAATTCAGGCCCCACAGTAGAGGGCTGTTCTCAAAGCCCCCAAACCATCACCTTTGGGCCTAAGATGGCAAACTTATGGTAAACAAAAACAAAATTGTCCCGCAAGCTCACTGGCCCCATTTGCTGGAGATTTGCTGCACCTGAAGGGGCAGAGTAGCATAAATTATGGGCTTGCCTGGTCATTGCACAGTTCTGGTAAAGGCAGAGAAACAAATTAACACAAATTTTCAATTCTTAGCTGTCAACTTAACAATTAGATCAGGTGCCTTCTAGATGGGATTCTCATTGGGTCAGAAACTTTAGATTTTAAGGGCTGCTCTTATTGCCAACATAGGAACCCCGTGGCGCAGAGAGGTAAGCTGCAGTACTGCAGTTCAACCTCTGCTCACGACCTGAGTTCGATCCCGACTGGAGACAGTTTCAGGTAGCCGGCTCAAGGTGGACTCAGCCTTCCATCCTTCCGAGGTGGGTAAAATGAGTACCCAGCTTGCTGGGGGTAAAGGGAAGATGACTGGGGGAGGCACTGGCAAACCACCCCGTAAACAAAGTCTGCCTAGAAAACGTCGGGATGTGACGTCACCCCATGGGTCAGGAATGACCCGGTGCTTGCACAGGGGACTACTTTTACCTTTTTTTTTACCTTATTGCCAAATTCCTTATCATTTAACACTGGAAAACTACACATTACTGCACATGAAGCTGCCTTATACTGAATCTTTGTCTTTCACATATTCATTTCCCCGAGCCTCTTACTCTTGATCCTTTGGAATAAATTCATCAGAAATGATTGGTTTTGTTTTCTTCATACCCACTTGCATCCTGACCAATTATTTTAAGTGGCTGCTTTTAAACATTTCCTGTCTCTGTCTAGCAACGTTTACAGCTGATTAAAGCAAACCAGCCAGAATCTAAAGAACCCATTTCCAGGGGGAGAAATTAAAACAGATCTATTGGAGTTAGATTTCAAAATATGAAAACATACGGAGTCAAGGAAAGAGAAGACAAAATTAATTAAATGAAGGGGCAAAAATGAGATTAATTTTGATGTATTGCAGTGAGAAAAATCTGGCGCACATTCCTAATGCAGCGCTCTGCCCCGTCTTCCACAGTCAATACTCCAGTCCCTGCCCATCAAACCTCACCTCAGTCTGACGGATGCTTTCAGCAGCAATGCTACTGAAGCTTACAATCATCCAATTCAGAATACAGATCTACTCACATAAATTATGAATCAAACCTCATCTCCCTGAGACATTTAATTTAGTTCACGATGCAAAACAAGTAAAATGATATTCTACAGATGTCCTTAAGCTCGTCTGAGCAAACTCTGAAAAGCTTCTTCGTCTCCCCAGCCAATATTTTAATTTATACAAAGGCTTTCACTGGATCCAACCATTTTTTTTCCACTGGTGAAAAAGGAAGGATAGGGCCCCCTCTGATTATCAGGAAAGGTCAGGCTGAGGAGCTTGGGTTTGGCAGGCTGGGGGGAAAGCCACGCAGGAGGAAGGTTGTAGTTCTACCAGAACTGGAGCTAATATTGAAAATTAAAACGGATTCAAAATTAACATAGGCTAACAACACATGAACACATGAAGCTGCCTTACACTGAATCAAACCCTTGGTCTATCAAAGTCAGTATTGTCTACTCAGACTGACAGCGGCTCTCCAGGGTTTCAGGCTGAGGTCTTTCCCATCACCTACTTACCTAATGCCTAGTCCCTTTAACTGAAGATGCTGGGGATTGAACATCTGCCCAGCAGATGCTCTGCCACTGAGCCACAGCTCAGTGGTAGAAGAAGGTAGTTAAGGGGAGATATGATAGAGATCTATAAAATTATGCATGGTGTGGAGAGAGTGGACAGGGAGAAGCTTTTCTCCGTCTCTCATAATACCAGAACGTGAGGTCATCTGCTGAAGCTGGAGGGGGAGAGATTCAAAACAGATAAAAGGAAGTATTACTTCACACAATGCAGAGTTAAATGGTGGACCTCCCTGCCCCAGGATGTGGTAATATCCACCAGCGTGGAAGGCTTTAAGAGGGGAGTGGACACATTCATGGAGGAGAGGGCTATCCATGGCTACTAGTCAAAATGAATACTAGTCATGATGCATACCTACTCTCTACAGTATCAGAGGAGCATACCTGCTGCAGTCATCTGGTCTGTGGGGTTCCTAGAGGCACCTGGTCGGCCACTATGTGAACAGACTGCTGGACTTGATGGGCCTTGGTCTGATCCAGCATGGCTTTTCTTATGTTCTAAGTTCATATAGCGAAACCACAGTTATTTTGGCTGGTGTTCCTCACACGTATACTTCTGTGTGTGATCCAAATGATCCATGTGAGAAGCCTTGCTAAACAATGTGGCAAGCCCCCAACATCTGAAGCATCCATTTTGCTAGCAACCAAGCCATACTTCAAAAAGTTGAAAAGGGCCTGATGTACTTCTTCAAGTTGGTTATCTGATATAAAGAGAACATAAAATGAAATCCTTTTCCAACACAGCTTTTCTTTTATGGGTTTTGGATGATATATAGAGAAGAAATGTGCATCTAGAAGATGGGTTCTGTTTTGAAACCATATTTAAAGAAATGAACACCAATGAAAATACCATGTAATGAAGTTTCTGATAACATACCTATGAATGAAAAACAGAAGACTTCTGTGATGCATAAATTATGCCCAAGGGATTTCAGAGAGAAATAAACCACAGCTGCAGCCATACATCGTTGGCTATGGTGCTATCTTTGCTCTACAGCAATCATTCACAAATGGATTCTCCTCTGTGGACAAGGCAGTCCAGGACATGAATGACTGCTACAGAACATTAAAAAGCCAACAAAGTGTGGCTGTAGGCCTGATCATGCTAAACTGATATGCCCTCCCAATCTGTCTGAGTTTGATTCCTGGTCATGATCCGATTCTGACTCACTAACAGAATTGGAAACACAGTCAGACTTTAAACCAGAATTCACACCAGTTCATTTAATTGTAGAGTTCCCATGTGCAATGGTATCTTCAAAGCTTTCCGGAAGAAGCGGCTTTGTACAATGGATTGGCAGACACCTGCCATCAACAAGGATCCATCCAGGATCTATCACTGAAGATGGAGCATCAAGATGGTCATAACAGAGCAGGACACACACACACACCCAGTAGTCCTCACAATTCCCCTTCAGGTCTTGATTGTCATGGTCAGGAGGTGATCTGTGTGTAGATGTCACTTCAGTTCAATCTACTTCATCATGAATGCGAAGCGGAAGAAGAACTTGAGCCATTTCCTTCAAGTAAAGGTTTTTACAATACAAATATCTCTCTTCTACTTGATGCCAAGAACACTTCCTATTTGATGTGACACATAAGCTGCAAGAACAACATCTGTGTCTTCTGCATCCATGGCAACAGCATCCCTTTAGCTTGCTTTTCCTCACTTGTGGACGGAAATATTGTATCTGACTTTGCATGGAGACTCTGGGATGGCTCGATCGGCACACACCAGCCAGCAGATGAAAGATCCTAACAACTGTTCTGTACAGTATTTTTTTTAAAAATGTATGTGTGTTCCTGAATTCATCTTCAAGATATTGCTGGATGTCTATTTTATTGTCTTGATTTTTCAACAGGTCTTTGGTAACTTCTCTTCATTTGTGGCACAGATATTTCTCATTCCATCCACGTACAATGGCTTCTTTGTTGTAGGTGTTTAATTCTATTGACAAAGTTGGAATTTCGTTGTATTTGTGATTTAACAACATCTTCTCATTCTTCGGCATGCTCAGCCATCCAATTTTCATTGATCTGTTGTCGTTTCTATCCAGAGATTAAGCAGTGAGCGAGAGCATGTTTTACCTTTCACTGAATGTTACATTATATATTATGTTCTTGACTTTTTCCTGTAACAAACATCATCTCAAGCCAGAACACAATGAGCCACCTTCCATACTTAGCACTGTCACAGATTTAAAGTCATGGCAACAACATCTGGAGTGAGTCTTCAAATGCCACACGACTCTGAGCTGGTGGTACGTCCATGGTCCCCATCAACATATTTTCAGAGAGACCTGGAACTACCAATAGACTATCTCTGCACCCTTCTAGTCTGTCAAATGTATCTAACGTTCACTTCTTTCAAAACAAATATGGTTTCAAAACAGAACACATCTGGTAAAAGCGTATTTCTCATCTAATACATGCAAAGAAATGCTGCTACTGGGAAAGCTTTTTACTAGGAACAACGCAGAGCCAAATCAGCATTCCTTTCGGCACCCATTTTGAATTTTTCAACCATATTTCATTTCTGTTTTGTCAGAAAGGTTTTATTTCTGTGGCAATTGTCTTGCTGGGACTAACTAGGAAGAGCTCATGGTGTGGAGAGAGGCTGTTCCCTGTTACCACAGATCCCATCCACCACAAATATTTTTGGGGGCATGAAGAACACCCCTGATATGCATAGAAAGATATTGTGTGCTAAAGGCTTCACCCAGGAAGAAACCACGCTGTGGTGAGCAACTAAAAGTGGTCATTTGTGAGAGGTCTTAGTGTATGACAAGCCGGATCTAGCCCACAAATTCTTAACCAAGACCATATGGCCCCCAGAGGATGATACACATGTGGGGGGGGGGATAATTCAGAACTTTGGGGAACAAATGGGGGGGGGGGACATGCAGTATGTGAGGATTTTAGGTTATGTCTTCTCCCAACTTGCAATGAATTTTGTCATCCAGGGGAGGAGAGTTGTTTCATACTGTTCGCCCTGCCCTGAGGTTAAATTTTCACATCCTTGATTCCCACCCCCCAGGCCTTTACAAAACTGGCGCATACCAAATAGATATCGAATGGGGATGCCCCATTACTGCTTGGGGCCAAACCCAACAGGCCTCCATCCAAGCATGATGAGCTCCCAGAAAGAAAACCACAGAGAAGCAACTGAGGCAAAGCAACTGAGGCAAAGGGGAGACATGTTCTCTATAGAGGGCCAAGTGGACACAAATAAATTTTGGCACTTTTGGGAGAACCTGTTTCTCCATCTATCATAAATAAACCTATATAAATAAAGTTATCTTGCCTGGAGTGCTGTTTTTATGTCCTAATTTTTTATTTGTGACTTAGTGGGATAATGATGCTGCATAACTTGGTGGATTAAAGATTAAGAACCTCAGGTACGGACAAATGTTTAACATTTTAATGAAAGCAATTGAGAGTGCTGGTCTTTGTTTCTGTGCCAGCAAAATGGGGCAGTGTTTCTCAAGTGGGAGTCGGGGTCTCCAAGGCTGCCTCAGGGGACAGCAGTTCCATCAAAAGGCCAGTAGCGGTGCCCCCTCATGCACACCTGCCACATGTGAAAACGGAGCTCCCTGAGTTTTCTAGGAATGGGGGCAGAATCACATGAACACATAAAGCTGCTTTATATTGAGTCAGACCCTTGAGGGTCCCTCAAAGTCAGTATTGTCTACTCAGACCAGCAGCGGCTCTCCAGGGTCTCAGGCATAGGTCTATCACGTCACCTACTTGCCTGGTCCCTTTAACTGGAGATGCCAGGGAATGAACCTGGGACCTTCTGCTTGCCAAGCAGATGCTCTACAAACTGAGCTAAAGCCCTTTCCCAATTGGCTCCTCCATCTTTCAAATGGTGAGAGCTCACAGAACTGCTGCTTCTTACAGCCACCTAGCTTCTTGTTCACCAGCTAGAAAATAAACTGATTGGTTGCCAGTATTCAGTAGGATCCATAATAGGCTGCATGCTATAACAATCCCATTGCTGTCCTCATAATTACTTCTTGTATAAAGCTGAACTGATTTTCAGCCTATCTTCCAGCACACAGGTTTTCCCCATGAAGAGACACCACAGTAAAAGAAAAAGAGTTGTTTTTTACACCCTTATTATCTCTACCTTTAAGGAGTCTCAAAGCAGCTGACAACTGCCTTCCGTTCCTCTTCCCACAACAGACACCCTGTGAGGTAGGTGGGGCTGAGAGAGTTCAGAGGGAATTGTGACTGGCCCAAGGTCACCCAGCTGGCTTCATTTGGAGGGGTGGGGAAACAAACCTGGTTCTCCAGATTAGAGTCTGCCGCTCTTGACCACTGCACCACGCTGGCTCTCAACTAGATACTGAACATTCAGGTTTATGTGATGCTGGTCTTTTTCCGTTTCTATGAACAGCTAGGAACATTCTTCCAGATCCCCTTCCCACTAGGGTTGCCAACTTCCAGGAGGAGCCCAGCAGACTTCCTGGAATTACAACTGATCTCCCGATTACAGAGATCAGTTTCCCCTGGAGAAAATGGCTGCTTTGGCAGGTGGACTCTGTAGCGTCACATCTCTGATGAGCTCCCTGCCCTTCCCAGACTGGACCCCAAATATCCAGGAATTTCCCAGCCTAGATTTGACAACCATGCTTCCCACCTAGATCCACCTGACACCTGGCAAGAAGTCATTAATCAATCAGGACACTTTTTTCCTGTTTCGAGAGCCAAGTCAATCCAATCATCAAGGGATGAGACTGAACACAACTTGGTCCTGGGCCCTTTGAGCTGTGGGCCCCCTGACACATTCAGAAAATTTCAATGCCTTGTCTCCAGAGATCCGGCTCGAGGCAGCTTTACAAAGTGAAACACGATAAAATAATAAAATAGTGTAAACATTCTTAAAAATTAATGAACTATTGAAAACCCACCCTTAAAACATTTAGCATCTTTAAAAGATTCTTAAAAAAACAATCCTTAGGCTAGAAACATACTCTAGAAATGGTTTTAAAGATCATCGAATGTAGGGTTGCCAACTGCCAGGTAGTAGCTAGAGATCTCCTGCTATTGCAAGTGATCTCCAGCCGATAGACATCAGTTCACCTGGAGAAAATGGCCGCATTGGCAATTGGACTCTATGGCATTGAAGTCCCTCCCCTCCCCAAACCCTCCTCAGGCTCCGCCCCCAAAACCTCCCGCTGGTGGTGAAGAGGGACCTGGCAATCCTAATCAAATGCCTGGCTAAGAAGAAATGTATTTTGGCCTGGTGCCTAAATGTGAGTAGGGTGGGCATCCCATGAGCCTCAAGGGCGTTTCAAAAGTGAGGTGCCACCACAGATAAAGCCCTGACTCTGTTGACTACCTGTTTCAACCCTGCTCATGGGTAAATCAAGAGCAAGGCCTGTGACTTTCCTAGAGAGTCAGCTACCCTCTGAGACCACCAGACCTAGTAGGACATGGACAGAAAATACAGACACTTGCCTTAAATTTGCTTTTATTCTCACTGTATTGTTTTGCTCCCTGTTTCTCTGTAGCTGCTGCGGCTGTCAACAGAGCGCAGTGGCAACAGGACTTTCACACAGTAGGTCTCCCTGGTATATTTTTTTTAAAGAATTAGTGATTTAATACCATTATATCAATATACCATGATACTAAAATATGCACCAGGTTCTCAGAGTTCCCAGCTTTCATTTTTTTAAAAAGTACACCTCTAGCTGATTTTGTTGTGGAGATACGTGTGTTTTTTTCATATATCTCAGCAAGGAAAGGTTTTTTTTAATCACTGAGAATTCAGAGAGCCTGAAAATCAGGGTATAAAATAATTAAGAAAATCAGGGTAGAGAAAATCAGGGTATAAAAACCAATTGGGGTATAAAAACCAAATCAGGGTATAAAAACCATCTTCAAGTATGAAGGGCTGTCATATAGAGGATGGTGCCAAGTTTTTTTCTGTTGCCCCAGCACCTGGTCTTTGAGTTACTTGCTACCTGCATAATTTGGTTCTGTGATTCACCCTACAACTGCTCTACCCAGCAGGATTGGTTTTGCTATTAGACCCAGGAAGTCTGGAGGCATTCCTCTTTTGTTTCCAGTCATGGGTAGACAAAAGGGGCTGGTGGCAGTGTACTCTGGAAAGTGAGGTTTCACTGAGACGCTTTTGCCTTGCTTGACACTCCCATTCCCAAGAAGGCTGGTTAAGGCCTTATTGACACCCCTCAATAGTAATTTTGCACACGTGCATTTTGAACCCATACAGAGGAGAACTATTTCTGGAACTCATGACATCCACACCAAAACCTTACAGCTGAAATGGGATTGCATCAGACTTCCTGCTTGGCCATCCACTGATTCAGTATGCTGAGTGTACATTCCAAAATATTCATTGTTCATGCATTGCTTCTGTGCTTTTCACCCGGGTACATTAACAGTAGGACAGGGGCTGGAAATTGCTTTGCCTGGCATGTGTGAATTTGGTTCTCGTGCTGGCAAAGAAGGAATTATTATCCCTCTAGTTCTTCATTTATGAAACAGTTGTGTACGTTCAGCCTTCATAAAATAGTAACTATGTTATAATTATTTATGGAACATTAAAATTTTTGCATGTTAGGTTTTGAAATGTATGTTCCAGCATGAATAAAATACCAGACTAATGATCACTGCTCTTAATTTACTGGTTGCAAATTCTTTCCCACACCACCTAAATAAACTTGGCTTTACTCTTTGTTTAGCTTGCTTGTGGAGATGTGCGCTGTACATTTTAATCATGAACAATGGAAAGAATTTTTTTTTTGAAAAAGGAAGATTTGCGCCAGGCAATTATCCTGATTATTGTTTCATGAAGAAGGCCCAGAAAGGTAACAGAACTGATTGTATTTTGTACAAGGAAAAATTGCCAGCACTTAACACTGGGGGCAGCTCATCTGCCAAGTGAGCATTTGCAGAAAATCAGTGGAATGATCTCCCTGCCAAAAGGTCTGCAGCCAGCTCCTCTTTGGTTCTGGAATCCACCTGGGATAATGAAGGCACCTGTACCCAAGGCATAATCAGCCCACTGAGGCAAACGTTCCCCCCAGTTGCTGCTCCCCCACGCTGCAAACACACTCTGCCTCCTATAAAATTCCAAAAGGCAACCAGACTGTTTATACCTACATGTCATATCTTGCTGATTACATTAGGAAGGAAACCGACTGGGCTTCTTCATCCCAGACGAAATCGAAGGTCATAGACTAGGCAGTTTCCTTGTGTTTTACATAGCTTCAGTTTAACAGCAAAAAAAGGGAAGAAAAACTACGATAACTTTGCTCACCTTGAGAAGTAAAAGATAAGGAATGGTCCTTGATCTTCCAAAAGTCCCATAGGGAATGAAGTGGGAAAATGTCTCTGTTGTAACTACTTACCCTCAAGATTACCAAAACACCACCACCATTAACTAACAGAACTATAACAACTCAGAGGGGTAACTTACATTGAGTGAGGATCCCCATCGAAGCAGTTTTAAAATTCTCCTTGGCTTCCTCCATTTCTTGCTCGTGGGTTGCCTTTTCATTCATGAGTCGGCGGACGTGGCTGTTAGCCAACTGCACCATTGAGTAGAACTGGTTGGCAGTGCGGCGATTCACCTCGCCGCGCTCTATCCAGGTGAGCAGAACGGTCGTGGCCTCTGAAAATTTGCTGTCGTCTAGAACAAGCAAGTCAAGAGGTTTAAAATTACAATCATATGCTTTGTGCTATTAAGACGCATCTGCCTTTATGAATTAATATTCTCATAAATAATTTTAACGATGTATCTTAAACATGACTAACATAAAACTGCATAAATTGCTCTCCAAAGGCCCGCTTATCATGAGTCCTATAAAATGTTGTAACTTGAATTGTCATTCAAGAAGAAGGAGAGTTGGCTTTTATATGTCGACTTTCTCTACCACTTCAGGCAGAATCAAACTGGCTTACAAATCACCTTCCCTTCCTCTCCCCACAACAGACATCTTGTGAGGTAGGTGGGGCTGAGAGAGTTCTGAGAGAACTGTGACTGGCCCAAGGTCACCCAGCAGGCTGCATGTGGAGGAATGGAGAAAACCAACCCAGTTCACCAGATTAGAGCCCGCCGCTCTTAACCACTACACCACACTTACAAGAGTTCAGCAATATGAAGTAGCTCCACTTTGGGAACAAGTCAATTGAAATACAGTGCAAGATTCCCCTCCTCTCAACAGCCAGGGGTACTGAAGGGGAAGGACTGGGGGGGAAGCAGGGGGATTTCATCATCTTAGGGGCCCATGGAGTTATGCAAGTCCTGTGATTTGTTTTTGTATACTGTTGGGTTGGCCTTCGGTGGTGGTGGGAAGGGACAGAGAGAATCTTTGCCAGGGAGCCCAGGTGATGTACATTCACTTCAGTGGTGCTAGGGAAGAAGAACAAGAGTACTGCAGATGGGGAGGGGAACATCCCAATATACCCAGGGGGATGCCCTCAAAGCCATACATTGTGACAGACACCGATATAATGTCATGACAGTCACTTCTCTCTGAACAGGTGCCACACCACTTCACACCCTCTACACTGATGGTCTGGCCCAGATACAGTTGCCAACCTCCAGGTGCGGGCTGAGGTTCTCCCAGAGATTACAACTGATCTCCAGATGACAGAGGTCAGTTCCCCTGGAGGAAATGGCTGCTTTGGAGGATGGAAGTGAAATCCATGGCATCACATTCCTGTCGAGCTCCTTCCCCTCCCCAAACCCTGACCTCCTCGGGCTCTTCCCCCAAGCCTCAAGCTGGAGTTGGCAACCCTAGCAGAAGAACAGCTGCACTGGATCAGACCAAAGGTCTATCTAGTCAGGCAGCCTATTTCAACCACAGAGGCAAAGAGACTCCGGCCCCTCCCTCCTTTAAAGCTTGGGCAGAACCAGAGGTGTGAGTCCTTGAGCATGAGATGAAGGGCACGAGTCCAAGGGGTTCTGGACCTTCAGATCTTTGTCTGGGGTCTGAAACCCAGGCCTTCAGGGGAGACAGCATATGAGTCCAGCACCAGCACAAGTCGTAGGCGGCTGTTGTGCTGCTGTTTTATTGTTCACTGGGTTGTGTACAGTATCTCTTTCTGGCTGTAAAGCTGCTTTGGGGAGAAAAGTGGGGTGCTAATAATTTAAATAAATAAGTATAATAAAATACTGCCTCTGGTCCCTTAATGGCAGTTAAGCGATCTCTGGCGAGAGAAAGTGCTGTCAAGTCACAGCCAACGTATGGCGACCCTCATGGGTTTCCAAAGCAAGAGACATTAACAGGTGGTTTGCCACTGCCTGCCTCTGTGTGCTTATTATTTCTTTTAGCATTACTTATATCCTGCTTTTCTCCCTGATTGGGGACTCAAAATGACTCAAAGTGGTCTCCCATCCAAGTATCAAGAGCCAGCGTGGTGTAGTGGTTAAGAACAACAACAAGAAGAGTTGGTTTTTATATGCCGACTTTCTCTACCACAAGGAAGAATGAAGCCGGCTTACAATCACCTTCCCTTCCCCTCCCCTCAACAGACACCCTGTGAGATAGGTGGGGCTGAGAGAGCTCTAAGAGAACTGTGACTAGCTCAACATCACCCAGCTGGCCTCTTGGTAGGAGTGGGGAAACCAACCCAGTTCACCAGATCAGAGTCCACCGCTCCAAACCACTGCTCTTAACCACTACACCACACCGGCTCTTAAGAGCGGTGGACTCTGATCTGGAGAACCAGGTTCGATTCCTCACTCCTCCACATGAGTGGCAGATGCTAATCTGGGTGACCTTGGGCTAGTCACACTCTATCAGCCCCACCTACCTCACAGGGTGTCTGTTGTGGGTAGAGGGAGGGGAGGTGATTGTAAGCCGGTTTGATTCTGCCTTAAGTGGGAGAGAAAGTTGGCATATAAAAACCAACTCTTCTTCTTCTACTACTAACTAGGGCTGACCGTGCTTAGCTTCTGAGATCTGGTGAGATCAGGCTAGCCTGGGCCGTCCAGGTGAGGACATGGGATCTCTACCCCCCATCTATCGTGAATGTCAAAAACGACGCAGTACCAAATCCTGTTCCCCTGGGAGACGAAGGCTGTTTTTCCAAGCAGATTTATCCAAATGACCCGCAGTAACTTGTCTCTGCCTAATCCTATTTTTGACATACACTCAACAAGCTAGATGGGCCTGCAAGCTTATTAACGCTTAATTGATGGTTTTACACAAGAAGGAAAAAAACTTCATTGGCTGTGTAATTAGGAAATCCAAGTCGCTAACAATTTAACAAGTGCTTGAGGGAAATTATTCACAGCACAACTACATTACCTAACATAATGCCCTCGCTACAGGTTATTTTTAAAATCCTAATTTCATCTCCACTCCTTGCTTTCTGAATTGATGAGCCGACTGCCCAGTGGCTCACACGCTGAAAATTCATTTTCTTCACTGAGAATAGAACAGTGACCTCCTTCCAAGCGACGGCGGGTTCACCTGGATCCCAGGCAGGAAATTTAATTTTTGTCTGGGTGAACTTATCTCAGGGGAAGCAAGTAATAGAGTCCAATTTTAAAACTGGATTTGGTTGGCAGCCTTTTGAAGCTATTCCTTTGGAGACAAAACTGACACCGTTCACAAATATTACTTCAGAGGAATGGCAATAAAAGGACAGGGCTTTGTTGCACTTTGCTATATTTCTTGGCATGATGGCTCTTTAAAAATCCCCCTTACACTGGAACTAGAACTCTTCCACTAGAACTCTTTCTTCCCTGACTTGAAAGCATGTTTTTGAGAAATTACTGCTATGATGATGGCTCTCCAATTACTTGAACCCTCCCTATTCAAAGAGAAGAAGAGTGAGTTTTTATACTATGATTTTCTCTACCTTTAAGGAGACTCAAACCAGCTTACAATTGCCTTGCCTTCCCCTCCCTACAGCAAGCACCTTGTGAGGTAGGTGAGGCTGAGAGAGTTCAGAGAGAACTGTGACTGGCTCAAGGGAACCTGGCTGGCTTCGTGTGGAGGACTGGGGAATCAAACCTGGTTCTCCAGATTAGAGTCCACAGCTCATGTGGAGGAGCGGGGAATCGAACCCAGTTCTCCAGATTAGAGTCCACCGCTCCTAACCACTACACAATGCTGGCACTCGAACCTTATAAAGCAGGGCAGCCAGGATATGTCTTTTTGAACACCACCACTTTATCAGCATCAGTTGGCTAGAAGTCCTTCGTAAATTATCTTCACAAGTTTTTGAATATGAAGACTACATGGGGAGGAGCTGCAAACCCCCAGGCAAAGACCCCCTGGAAATCAGTGCCTCGGGAGAGTACTGGTATCATGGATGTTGTTGGGTTGTCCATAGAGACTGAACACATGAAGCTGCCTTCTACTGAATCAGATCCTTGGTCCATCAAAGTCAGTATTGTCTACTAAGACTGGCAGCGGCTCTCCAGGGTCCCAGGCAGAGGTCTTTCACATCACCTACCTGCCTAGTCCCTTTAACTGGAGATGCCGGGGATTGAACCTGGGACCTTCTACATGCCAAGCAGGTGCTCTGCCATTGAGCCACCATGCTCTACCATGGTGGATGTTAGAACCAATGCCTCCACCGTTTATGAAAGCACAGATGCTCTTTTTATACATTTCCATGTCCATCATTTACTTATTTATTTGCTTCATTTATCCTGACAAGATGGAGGTACTTCTCTTTGGGAAGATCAAGGTGTCTGAGGGTGAGGAGCTTCCCATATTTGATGGGTTTCAGCTGACTCACATTGACTCAGCTAAGCGTCTGGGGGTTATACTTGACTCAGCGATCGTATCTCCATTGCTGGAGGGGCAAGGTAATGCAGCTGCAAAAAATGCTTCCTTCTATCTTCCTTCATGCCGGAAGACGGCTCCTTACCTTTACGTGACTGATCTGGCCATGTGGTTCCATACCCTAGGAACCTTGAGACTGAGCTACTGTAAGGCACCCTACATGGGTTTGCCCTTGAAAACAACTTAGACACTCCAGGTGGTACAGAACATTACTGCTCAATTACTTTTTGGAGCTAATTCACAGTGGGTAGCCGTGTTAGTCTGTTTGCAGTAGTCAAAAAGGGCAAGAGTCCAGTAGCACCTTAAAGACTAACAAAAATATTTTCTGGTAGGGTATGAGCTTTTTGGAGCTAGGTAGAGTTTGCATATTGCACCTATTCTGCAGTCTCTCCACTGGTTAGCACTTAGTTCCTTGGTTCAGTTCAAGGTGCTCCATTGTCTAGGAGCAACACACGTGCAGGTCTGCCTCTCCTGATAGGGCAATATGACCAACGATAATGAACACATGAACACATGAAGCTGCCTTCTACGGAATCAAACCCTTGGTCCATCAAAGTCAGTATTGTCTACTGATTGGCAGAGGTCTCAGGCAGAGGTCTTTCACATCACCTACGTGCCTGGTCCCTTTAACTGGAGATGCTGGAGATTGAACTTGGGGCCTTCTGCATGCTACTGAGCCACAGCCCATCCCCTGAGTGGGAATTCATGTGGAATGTATGTGTTTCCCCTAATAGCCCAATGTCAGGAACTATGGCCAAATCCCAGGTTCCAGTAGTGAACACCCCATAGATCCCGAAGTCAAGTTACCTCAGGACCCCAAATATAACACTCCTGAACTGTCGTGTTAAAGATATTCCATCTAGACCAAGAAGCCACTTCATATGTCTGTCTTTTACATACTGAACACACATGCGCTTCTCTACATGTAATACAGGCATGGAACCCGCACATGGTTACGTGCACCGGAGAGCACAGATCAGCCACCACCGCTCCCCACAGCTTCACCTCCAGGACACATATGAAGCCTAAATTACAGAAGACTCTTCAGTGGGTGGGTGGGTGCACACGAAGGGAGTGACGGGCCGTGTCTCCTTTTTCCTCTTTTCCTGATTTCCTTTCTTTTTTAAACACAATTTTGTGTCTCGCCACCACCAGGCCTCCTGACTTTCTCACCCTGTAATTCATCTTCTTGCCAGCCTTCTACTCCCTGCCACTATCTCTCGCCGTGACGGATGGGTATTTATTAGCACAGGATTGCAGCTTTGATAGGAGCGACCACCAATTCTAGCACCTTGATTCCTTCCTCTCAACCACAGCTAGGAGCCGGCTGGTATGGGGGCGGGGGAAGAAATATATTTAGGAAGCTTTCCCCAGAGGGGATTCTAGCTGCCTTTCTCTTCTCCACAAGAAAATCCACTGTCCTCTTCAAATAATTTTTGTTCCAGTAGTGTAAAGCATAAGGCCAGGCATGCCTAAACTATATTAGCAATTACTTTTTGGTCCAGGGTTTTAAGTTTATTAAGCTCAGATGGATACGGGAGGCAGGGGAAAAGAGTTTCAAAAGAAAATGAAGCCCCGGTGTCTAGTTAAGCTGTACATCACAAGCATTCTAGCCAATATGTCTAGACTATGAACCAGGGAAGAGCAGGTCAGTACTCAACAGCTAACAACCTTCTATCACTATCCTGTAGGGTTGCTAGGTCTCTCTTTGCCACCGGCGGGAAGCTTTTGGGGCTGAGCCTGAGGAGAGCAGGGTTTGGGGAGGGGAGGGACCTCAATGCTGTAGAGTCCAATTGTGAAAGCAGCCATTTTTTCCATGTGATCTGATCTCTATCTGCTGGAGATCAGCTGTAATAGTAGGTGATCTCCAGCTACTTCCTGGATGTTGGCAACCCTACTTTCCTGAGATCTTTGAGGTGTTTTGAGAGGGAGACAGGAAGGGCTTGGCTAGTCAAGCAGGGAGGGGAGAGACTTTTCTTCCCTCAGATGGTGACAGCCAATAAATTCCACACATTTCCTAGGATCAGGTCGGCTTTGCACCTGGCACTTCGGAAAGGTGAGCAAAACCTTGACATCATTAGGAACAGGTGTGCAGAGATGAAGGCTAGGCCAGCAAGGCTGCTTCTGGGCAATGAATAATTGGTGGACCGTTATGAGGGGGATACACCCATTAAGAGTTTCTGTCGTCAGGGAAAACCCTGGGAATTTCCTCTGCTCTACATGAGAAAGAAGGCTCATGCGATGGAGGGTTAGGCCTCTTTGTCACAAACAAAAATGACAAGAGCAAGGAATGGGAGTGTGTGTTACAGTTGTGGTGATGGATCTGAGATCCTCTGAACTAATTTCCTCCTCACAAGTTGCTCACTACAAGGGGGCAGGCATCCTGGCAGAAGGGAACAAAACTAGTTGCTCTGAACATGGAAAACCATGAGCTGGATGTGGGAGCATCTGGGGACACAACTGTTCCCAGCAATATTCTCTTCATAAGCAATTGCTGCACATCTCTTGGGTCTGCCGCCTGCATTCTTCACTCTTTCAGACTGTTTCTCCCCACCCAGTCTGATTAAAATTAAGATGGTTGAGCTTCTTTGGGTAGACGTCCGTTTTTTCAGTGGGAGAGGGGCTTATTTTATTTATTTAAAACATTTTAATGCAGCTTTCCCACCCTATCAGGGTCCCCAAGGCTGCAAACATAAAAACATTAAAACACCTGAACCCTTGAAAAGAACATTTGAAATAATAAAGTAATTCAGCAACAACACACAAACAAAAACAGTGTTATTTTGTATATTTATAGCCTTCTATAAATTATAGATGCACAGCTCTTCTAACTAGATCAAGAACATCCATCTTTCAAGCACCGAATACAGGGGCAGGAGATAGTTTGATCGGTTGTTTTTTATGCAGCCTGCCCTTTTTACCGTCCAGATATGTGCTGTCTTTCATCTGACCTGGGAAACCAACAGTCAGTAGAAGGAGAAATGCGGACATTCTGCAGGACATGATCCTGATTGTTTTCTGAGCAATCAAGGGCTCCGGAGGCAAACGGCGTCGGCTCCCTCCAGGCAGGAGGAGGGCTGCTGTTTGAAATCTTTCACTCTGAAGCAATCAAATGTATGAATATCAAATTGTCTCTCATCAAGCTTGGCTCTACCTGAATCCTGCATAAGCGACAGCCATCCTTAATTCACGCTGAGGTTGTTCCCATCTATTTATTTAAATTTTCAATCTGTTCTCTCTTTAGGGAATAATACAATATCTGGCAGAGTCAGGCATTGAGTTTTAAAAATTTATTATATGATTTCCCCCCCACCCCATCCCAAATACCTTGAAGCATAAGAATAATTTTTATGGAGTCATTAAAAAAAGCAAAGAGATAAAGGGCTCTGCCGTTGTAGAACTTTATATACTTTTATCCAAAATACTTTAAGACTGAAATCTCACTTGATGCCCTTGGCAAACCACTTGCTCTGGAAAAGCCTCTGCAAACCCAATTGGCTGCTGCAAAAATAATTCAGTCAAGGGCAGCCTTTGAAGAAAACCACGTGAAGCACAAGAGTTGCATCTTCGGCCACAGAAATTGTGCTGCACTCAGTTTCAGGCAGGGAAAACAACAATGTTAATGATAAGAACATAAGACCACAAGAAAGGCCCTGCTGGATCAGACCCAGGCCCATCAAGTCCAGCAGTCTGTTCACACAGTGGCCAACCAGGTGCCTCGAGGAAGCCCCCAAACAAGATGACTGACTGCAGCACCATCCTGCCTGTGTTTCACAGCACTTAATATATTTGGCATGCTCCTCTGATCCTGGAGAGAACAGGGATGCATCATGACCAGTATCCATTTTGACTAGTAGCTATGGATAACCTTATCCTCCATTAACATGTCCACTCCCCTCTCAAAGTCTTCCAAGTTGGCAGCCATCACCACATCCTGGGGCAGGGAGTTCCACAACTGAACTATGCGTTGCGTGAAGAAATACTTCCTTTTATCTGTTTTGAATCTCTCACCCTCCAGCTTTAGCAGATGATCCCATGTTCTAGTATTATGGGAGAGGGAGAAAAACTTCTCCCTGTCCACTCTCTCCAAACCATGCATAATTTTATAGACCTCTATCATGTCTCCCCTCAGCCGCCTTCTTTCCAAGCTAAACAGCCCTAAGCGTCTTAACCGCTCCCCATAGAACAGTTTCTCTAGTCCCCTAATCATTTTGGTTGCTCTTTTCTGCACCTTCTCTAGCTCTGTAATACCCTTTTTTAGGTGTGGTGACCAGAACTGTACACAGTATTCCAAGTGTGGTCTCACCATAGATTTGTACAAGGGCAGTATGATATCACCAGTTTGATTCTCTATTCCTCGTCTAATTATGGCCAGCAGGGAATTTGCCTTTTTTACAGCCCTTCCGGTCCATGTGTTGCGTATTTTACACGCATGTTCAACACCATTATTTCCCCTGTCTTCTGCTGCTTGGGAGAAATCCCAGAGGCATATTGGTTACCCTTCTCAACTGCAAGTCAGAAATTAAACGTGTCAGGAAGAGGATCTGCATGGCTTTATTCGCACAGTCACAGGGAAAGCATCTTCTTTTTACAGGAAACGGAGGGTACAGTGAGGGGAGTCCAACCCTCTTCCTTGCCATGCTCCAGTGCTCAAAGCGTTTTTTTTCTCCCAGCCTGGCTGGAAGAAAACATCCAAAACAGTGGACTGCAGGGAGAGGAGATGGGAAAAGGGCAGAGGTGGGCAATCTTGCCTCCCGAGACAAACTGCTGATGAGCTGCCTCATCTCAGCGGTACCCAAGACTGCAGCTCCTTTTCCTCAAGGGTAAGAGCTGAAGTTGCCAGCCTAGGCCTGGAGACCTCCCAGAATTTCAACTGAACCAAGAGATCAGTTCCCCTGGAGAAAATGGCTGCTTTGGAGGGTGGACTGTCTGGCTTTATTCCCACCCATGGGGTGAGGTGAGTGAAGAGAGAAGCACGCTGCTTCTTCTCCCATCCTAAACGGAGAACTTGAGAGGGGGAAGTAGTGATCTTCTTCTCCAACCCCAAATTGAGAACTTGGGGGGGGGGTCTTCTTCTCCCACCCCAAACTGAGAGCCTGGGCTGCAAAGAAAAGAAGCAGCTCACTCCAGCTCTCTTGCAGCCCAACCTGTTATTTTTTTTTGGGGGGGGGGATGACTGGATTGTTTCTCTCTCCCTTCCCCAACTGTTCAGCCTGGGCTGCAGAGGATAGAAGGCAATCATTCCAATTTTCCTCAGCCCAAGCTGTCAGTTTCAGGTGAAGGGAAAAGAATCATCCTTCTTTTCTCCCCACCCAAATCCTACAGCTTCAGCAAACTTACAATCTGGAGTGGGGAGAGAAGGGGAATTGGCCTCTCCAATTTGATGCACCTCAACAAGGCAGGAAGGCATCACAATTTCCAGGCTGAGAGATCAGAAGAACTTGGCATCCAGGTAGGGTTGCCAGGTCCCTCTTTGCCACTGGCGGGAGGTTTTTGGGGCGGAGCCTGAGGAGGGCAGGGTTTGGGAGGGGAGGGACTTCAATGCCATAGAGTCCAATTGCCAAAGTGGCAATTTCTCCAGGGGAACTGATCTCTATCGGCTGGAGATCAGTTGTAATTGCAGGAGATCTCCAGCTAGTACCTGGAGGTTGGCAAGCCTACATCCAGGTGATCCCTGCAATCAGCAGGGACTCAGCTCCTGAGTCTCCCCAGTGTAGTTTGCTGGGAACACAGCAGAATTTCCCCAGCCAGAGTTCAGAAGCTCACTCTCAGCTGATCCTTCCTGAGTTCTCAGCTGGGTTCTGATGGCTGCGAGTAGCCTGTGCCGGCACACAGTTGTGGACAGATTGCAAACAGCTGAACAGCCTGTTGATTAATCGGCAGCCTGATCGCCACCGGCGAGCAGAATGTGAGCTGAACCGGCAGCTGTCTGAGCACCCCTACTGGAAAAAACAGAAGCTTATTTTTCATGCACGTTATGGCTTGCAGACAGTTTGGGTGTGTGACAAATCGCAGCTAGGCGCTGCATGCTGGGAAACGGATCCCTGTGTTTCTCTGACCACAGCTGTGCATGTAACATATGCCCCAGCCTCCAGGCACGGAAGGAACGGCTGACTTCCAGGCTTATCAGCCAACAGATGGGGACTGCTCTATGCTCCTTCAGAGTGTGTACGTGATGAAGGCTGAGGCCAGCGATATCCCTGGAATCAAGGTGCGTGGTGGAAGACCTGTTTTATAAGTCCTCCCTCTGTAGAAGGGATCCTTGCACAGACATAGGAGAAGTCCATTAAAATAACTGTGTTTTGGATCACATGTACTATTAGCAAAGTCATTACCCCTCAGTTCTGCTCAAAACTGTCTTGTGCCATTGGTTGATCACTGTGGGGGCAAACATGGGTTGGAACGAAGATACAGAGGACCTCTTTAAGAAAGACATGAAGTTCTTGTTTTGAGTAACCAACAGTAAACCTTATTAACATATTCCTCATTCAATGGGCTGTTCCCCAGATCAGGATTCGCAAACCTGACCCTCCCATTACCCCCGTCTTCACTCTGCTCGCCTGAATGGCTGGAACATCCACCACCATCTTTATGTAGGATGCATGCACATAATTCGGAGACAGCGTGGTGTAGTGGTTAAGAGTGGCACACTTGAATCTGGAGAGCCAGGTCTGATTCCTCACTCCTCCACATGAAGCCTGCTGGGTGACCTTGGGCCAGACACAGTTCTCTCAGAACTCTCTCAGCCCACTCGGAAGCAGGCAATGGCCAACCACCTCCAAATGTCTCTTGTCTTGAAAACCCTACGGAGTCACGCTAAGTCAGCTGCGACTTAATGGCACGCACACCCCCCCACATGTGCGTGCGCATAATCACCAGCATAGTAGCAGGAACTGGGGGTGGGATAAGATGAATAACCTAGAGATTGCAGAAAAGTTTGGCTTACAGACCAAGTTTCTGAGCGTTAATTATTTGTTATACTTCAGTGACACCAAGAAGAAGAAGAAACGTTTTCAGGGGTGTTTCAAAGCACACTGTAGAACTAACAACAACAACAAAAAAGATGGCTGTCCCTTCTCCATTTCAAATGGCTCATGCCCAAACCAGCTCCAGAACTACAGGTCAAGAATTTAAGTAAGAAAGAGACCTCTTCTATCAGACATCAGCATGAAAGAACATCCCTTCCCCGCCCCCCACCTTCCGTTATGGTTCTACCAGTGTTCTAGAGGAACTTTCTATTACCTTTCAGTTTTTCAGCCAGCAAAGTTGCTTCGTGTTCAGAGTAATGCATTATTGCTGGTGGAGATGGAGGCCTCATTCGGTCTTCTTCCATTTTGCGCCTGTGGCGTTCCTCTCTGGCCAGCATCCTTTGCTTGCATTCCCATTCATAAAAGTCATCTCTTGCCTGGGCAAAGTCAACATGAAGGCGGCCTGAATCCTTTTTGTCTGTGCTGGATCCTAACCTCATGCGATAACCTGAAAGCAGCAAGGAAAAAC